>NC_065576.1:37325293-38043627 GCF_937616625.2 Mercurialis annua | reverse complement strand
TTAATTGTTAAAAGTTTAAAGATTCAAATAAAGTCTGAATTGCATGAATATTTAAGTTTATATAAAAAGCGATAGTCGTGTTCAACCTATTTATTAAGATATTATTAATTTATAGAAACTGTTTTTTTTTAAATATAATTATTAACGTAGATTAAAGAATAAAAGATCATATACAACTTACAAATAAATATCTTTCTATACTAACATTTTTTCTCACTTTAGGTAAAAAATAATAATTCTACACAGCAATATAAAAAAAATCAACATCATTATATATATATATTAATTATTTTAATATAAACAAATAATAATTATTTTATCCAATAATACAATCAATTTTTATATTTATTCTTTATTAAATTAATAACTTTATAAATTGATTTTTTTTATGAATCTAAATATAATACACCCGTCTTATTTTTGAAGTCTTGCTTCATTTGACATAAAAATTAAACAATTATTTATTATATATATATTTTTTTGTTTTGTCCTTATTAATGGCGGTGGAGATTTCCCTCCATTTTTGAAGATAGCTAGGAAAAGGTAAAATAAAAAATTTATAAAACTCTAAAAATATGAATGGAACTTTAAAATAAGACATTTCAAAATGAAAAAAAATAAAAATCGCAAAGATAATTTTTACTAAATTCATATAGTCTACAATTATTTTAAAATTTTATAGTATTTAATTGATATTAAAAAATTTGAAACATAATAATTTAAATTAATTTTTAAATATATATTAATATTGTTATACTTTAATATAATAAATTGTTATTGATGTTTTTTAAATACAATCCTTATTAAGGTTAATTATATTTTAACAAAATAATTTTATTTCTAAAATTAATGTTTTTAATAATACAAAAACATAAAAATGATTATCAAAATAAATGCACCCTCTCCAACATTTTACTTAAAAGAATATGTTAATCTAATATCAATCATTTGATTTATTATAAACCGCCAAAACAACGCTTGGCTATTTTGTTAGTAAGACTGAAATTAATAGAAATTATTATGACACTCCTCACATTTGACATAATTTACAGTTTAGTCTTTTTTATTTGAAAATTGAACTGTATAGCCCATCACTTTTGTTTTTGTCAACGATTTAGTCCTTCCGTCCATTTTGGATGTTAGTCAACAAAGTCAACGAAACTATATGATTTCCCATTTTTGTTATTCTCAACAATTTCACCCTTCATTTTTGCTTTTATCAACAATTTTTTTTTATCATTTTAAGCATGTAAATTGTAAATTATTTAACGGTGATTGAGTTACACAAAAGACCCACTAAATAGAAAATAAATAGTAAATAAACTTATTGAATAATGAATTTTAATAAGAGTGTTTATCTGACATATTTGTTATGTCATGTCATATTTATAACAAATTAATGAACATTTACAATAGAAAATTTTTAAATTTTTATTTATTTATTTAGTATTAAATTTTTTTATACGACTAACGTATTATTTATTTGTATAAATCACTTGACGCAACAGTTGTGCATATAATTTTTATTTTAATTATTGGACCAGAAAAAAATTGAAAGAAAATATGCTTTTTCAACATTATAACGAATTACATAATGAACATTTACGATAGAAATTTTTTAATTTTAATTTATTTATTTAGTATTAATTTTTGTTTATACGACTAATGTATTATTTATTTGTATAAATCACTTGACGCAACAGTTGTGCATATAATTTTTATTTTAATTATTGGACCAGAAAAAGTTGAAAAAATATACTCCCTCCGTCCCATTTAAGAATGGACATATCCCATTTTTATTTGTCCCACTTAAGAAGGCCATATCGTGTTTTTTGTGCCAATTTATATGAATTTTCCTTTTTTATCCCCTTTTCTCTTTCCATAATCAATTACTATTAGTCTATACACAAAATACAACACTATCATAAATAGGGGTAAAATAAGAAAATACTATAGTAATTAATGCTTTCTTAATATATGTGAAAAAGTCATTTGTCTCTTCTTAAACGGAACGGAGGGAGTATTCTTTTTTAACATTGACAATTTACGCTTATACCATTTGTATCATTATAATAGTCTAAGAATGCAATACAAAAGGACTATTATTATGTATAATTAGATATTTGTCAAAAAAAAAATGTATAATTAGATTAGATGAAGCAATGACTAATACGTCATATAATCATGGTCATGCAATATCTAAACATGTTGTGCCATTTATTGATTCACACAAGTATATTTCACTTACAGTTATGGCCACATAAACATTAAAAAAACAGAGATGCATGCATTTGCATTCGAGTTATCATACATACATACTGTCAAAATTACACTTCGTCTTTTTCCTTCACATTATTCGGAGAGAGAATTAAAGAAGGCACCTTATCATCTTTGGGGCTGCTCTGCAAGTTGACATTTAACACCCAACACTAACCGCCAACAGAAAATCTTCTGAGAAATTTTCCCAAATTATTTTTTTTTCTTTCTTTCATTTCCAATCATACTTCTTTTCTATCTATCACCGGTGAAGAAAATATTGAGAAAAATGATGCATTAATAGTTAGAGCTGCTTACGTTTTTTGATAATTGAAAAACGGAGAGCGCTCGTAGGAGAAATTGAACCCACGATTTTAACAGTTTGCTGCAGAGCGTTTTTGTTTATGTTAGTTCGTTGTGAGAGCTGCTTACTTATTTGACAATTGTCTTTGTAATACAGTTATTAGCATGCTTATGGCGGCGGTTGCTATTTTATTATGTCTTAGTTGTTGAGTCGGTAAGTTTTTTTATTAGTAAAAACAACCGTTTGATTACTTGTTTTTTTTGCTGATTTGTGTTTTTCTGATTGATTTTCAGTTTTTGATCTGTAAAATTGAGAAAAAGATGAATCATTTTGTTCCGGATTTCGAAATGGACGACGATTGTGCTATTCCGAATTCTTCGGCGTTTGCTCGTCCGAGAAAATCAATCCCGTAAATAACAACATTTTACTCTTTTATTTTCTTGATTTGTTTTGAATTGCTTCAATGGAAATTCATACGGATGTTTGTGATAGGTCTGCGGCGGCGGAGGATGAAATTATGGAGCTGTTATGGCAAAACGGTCAGGTAGTAGTGCAAAGTCAGACGCAAATGTCGATGAAGAAACAACCACAACCGCCGTCTCACCACCACGACGCGGTGGAGCAAACAAACCCTAGAGAACATAATAATAATAATAATAATAATAATAATCTTTTTATTCAAGAAGATGAGATGGCTTCGTGGCTTCATTATCCGCTAAATGATTCGAATTTCGATCAAGATTTTTGCGCCGATTTTCTTTATCCGCCGTCCTCAGCCGCGCCTGCCGCTTGTGTTACTTCCACCACCACAGCTAATACTAGCGCCGCTCAAGTCCGGACACAGCAGCTGGCTACTGCAACAGCTTCTAGACCGCCGATTCCACCGATGAGACGACCGGAGGCGGTGCAAAATTTCGCCTACTTTTCAAGACACAGAGCTAGAGCTGGCGGTACTCACGCCGAAGAATCTGGACCATCTAATTCAAAACCAGTGGCGAGAGAGTCAACGGTTATTGACTCGAGTGTAACGCCGGCTCCGATGATATCAGAGTCGAGAATTTCAGAGGCGGCGGTTGGGAGATGCACTCCCGGCGGTGCGGTACTCGGTGATAACAGAGAGATGATATGCGAGATGACGGTGACGTCATCTACCGGTGGTTCTAGTGCAAGCGCGGAGCCGTCAACGACGGTGATGAAACAAACGGCGGCGGAGGATAGGAAACGGAAAGGAAGGGAAGAAGAAACGGAATACTATCCGAGCGAGGTGAGTTATGAGTTTAATTAGCGAGTTAAGTATAGTGGTTATTAAGTTATTATAGTATTAAGTTATTAACTGCCATTTTTGGCATGCTTCTAATTTTCTAATTATTTTTATTGTTCTTGGCCACTGTGCGCAGTGAAAGTGACGTTGGTAAATGTGAGCACTAATTTCATGTTGGATTATTGTTATTATTTTATTATTATTTTGTTTTGTGATTTATAGATTTTTAGAAAAGCAAATGGAAAACAAATAAAAAGTTTCGGTGCAATGCTATGTTTACATGAAGCATTTTGGTGGTGTGTGCATGGGAGTACCGTCGCTATCAGTGTATATCCGTACACGTGGTTGCTGCGCCATACGTGGATGGTTTTTATTTGATGTAGTTTTAATTTAGAAAATATTATCTGTTATTCCATGTCACTATCTGGTATAAAATGCTAACCAGTAATAGCGTGACATTTGGATCAGATAAATTATCACAATTGGGATATGATTAGGTGATGTGTAACCACCAAATTATAACTCAAATATTATAAACGCTAGTCAGCATTCTGCTTAAGTCGAGAGTTTAATTGGTTTTAAAAACGCTCTCCCTCTGCGATTGTATATTAAAAAAGTGATGTTTAATTTACATTCTTTTTCTTGGTAGATGTGGATTTCATTTTTCTTATAAAAAAATAAATAATAGTTTTTTTAAATGCTCGGTAGGATGTTGAATTTGAATCTGCAAATGGAAAGAAACAAGCAAGAGGATCAACATCAACAAAGAGATCTCGCGCTGCAGAAGTTCACAACCTTTCAGAAAGGGTTTGTATCACTACAACACAACATTGCTGATGCTATATAATTGATTCTTTATGTTATCAGAATCCTTAACGAATGTTACATTTTTTTTTTCCAGAGACGGCGTGACCGAATAAATGAAAAAATGAAAGCGCTGCAAGAGCTTATACCTCGATGCAACAAGGTTCGGTCTTAATATTTTTAGTAGAGAAAATAAATTTATATATCCATACATTGACGCATTTATGCCTATTTGGGTCAGCATCTACTCAATTGATTTTAATTGTATTTATTTGTTAATTAAGATGAAGCGTCTAACTTATAAAAATAAAATACTACTCTAATATCAAAATAGTGTTGTGAATCAATCAATATTTTCAACCATTAGTTCATAATTATTTAATAACTTATATATTTTTAGAATATATTAAATTTAATATTATATAAGATATAACTAAAATTTTAGTAATCTATTTATTTATTTTTTAAAAATCTATCACCCAACAATTATTGTTGAACACATAGACAATATTTAAGCATTTTCAATTTATTTATTAATATTTCATGAGAAATTTTTTTTATACAATTAATTAAATTTTAAATATACTATGGAATTTTTCTTTGGTTATTTTATCATAAATTTATTGAAATTTAATTTATCTAAAATGTATATTTTTATAAATAAATTTATCCATAGTGAGTTTTATCTATTCAAAATTTAAACAAAAACAATCGGTGATAATAATAATTTTAAATTTCAATTAAATTTGTTAAACAAATTATTAATTTTATAGTATAAGATAAAATTTTATACTTTATTATAAACCATGCTATAATTTATTATAAGTTGTTCTATCATTTAGCAAAAGCTATCATATACTTGTTAACTAATTGTTAAATAGAATGAAAATGTTGAAATTATATGTTTCATTCATCAACTATTGTTGAGTATTGTTTTTAGCTTTCAGATATATAGAATTATGAAATTTTATTTAAGTCTTATAAAAATTTTAAATTTGACAAATTCTAAAAACCACATTTAGCTAGTAATGAAATAATTATGAGCTAATATTATTTTTATTATTATTAATTTGGTAATTTATTTATATATTTTTTGTTTAATTTTGTAGTTATACACTAATTTCTCATAATTTTTTTTTGTAAGTGTCTAGAATTGTACTTTAATTTTTATTTATTAGATATTTCATTTTTATTTGATGATTGAATACTGATATCAATGGTATATATAATGGACAAAACTATCGCACTTTTTTGTTTAGACTAGTACGTCAAAATTATGGTGTATAAATTCATTTTTTTTATAGAGTAGGCATGATTAATGCTTCTCTTTTATCTTGTTTGCTCATGAATTTTGCTGCCTGTTTTCTATGCAGTCAGATAAAGCTTCTATGTTAGATGAGGCAATTGAATACCTGAAATCTCTTCAGTTGCAAGTACAGGTAAGTTTCTCCTATTTTATATCCTCTCAAGTTTTCTTGGATAACTGCCTCATAGTTGAGAACTGAAATTGTTTATATGATGAAGGTGTTTGGTATCTTGGACACATGATTCAGAATTTATAGCATTGTTTGTTAAATTCTGACACTAGAGTAGACATTTACCTCATCGTTGCGAACATGTGCGGCTGTATTTATTATATGTAGTCTAACAACTTCAGCAAAAATCAGCCAAAATTTCATCAAAAACTCAAGTTAAAATCTGCTTATGAAAAATTTAAAAATAAAAATTTAGTATCCATTTTAAATGGAAGATATAGTTCAGTGACATTAGAGGTTTTTTTACCGATATGTGAGGAAGGAGTAACCATGTCAAAGTGAAACTGATGTGCTCCTGCTAAGCAGTTTTTTACCAAGCAAAGCCTGCTCTAAACATATCACTGTACTTGATTAGTGTTCCGTAGTGTAAAAGGACACTATTCGTTAAGAATTTGTGCATGGAATGCTTTTATAATAATTTGATGGAATTAACTTTCTGAGATTATGCATTATCTATTACAAAATTAGATTATAATTAATTTCTACAGATGATGTCCATGGGATGCAGCATGGTCCCGATGATGTTTCCCGGCATTCAGCATTATATGCCACCAATGGGGATGGGGATGGGCATGGAAATGGGAATGAATCGACCTATGATGCCATTTCCCAATGTTCTAGCTGGTTCGCCCCTGGCTGCAGCAGCTCACATGGGTCCGAGGTTCCCTATGCCAGCTTTTCATATGCCTGCTGATCCATCTAGAATCCAAGGCGCAAACCAGTCAGAGCCGGCTCTAAATGCAGTGAGCATGCAGAACGTAAATCAAGCACGATTGCCACATTTTGTCGATCCTTACCAGCAATACCTTAGTATTCAGCAGATGCAGATATCAGCATCCCAGGTCAAACATTGCCTCTTACTTTTTCATATGTTCATATTAAATTTGAACAAAAGTTTTACCTGTTGTCTTTATGACACAGCAACCGTATTTTTTGATTGATTTTCACTTCGTTGCCAAGTGCACACGGCACACATGCAGCACAATAAGAGCAATTCTATCATTATGTGGAGAAATTCCTTATACAGGCTTTGCTTGCCCACAACAGCCATTCGTGGACAAAATCAATGATATTATAATACATCATTAAAATATTGACAATAATGAAATTAGTTAAGTAAAGTTTTTTCACGTTCAATGGTATGTTATAATGTCACCGGCTCTGTCGATGGATGATGTTGTGGACAGTCTATGTAAGAATTTTTCCATTATGTGTTCTTTTATGATTATATTTAAGAATCTAAAATCTTTCAGGTTTAGCGTCTGTAAATATATATGTATATAGGCTGATATGCAATTTTGAAATCCATCCTTTTCTTGATATAGTTAGAGATAAAAACATATTTTTGCTTAATCTACTTTAAACAAATTTCAAAATCTCTCTTTTTTACGAGCTAACAATGATTAAAACCGCCCATATATGCAGAACCAAACAATAGTCCAGCCAAGTACCAGCAAGCCAAGTAGCAGTCAAGGAGTCGATAATCTTGATAATCACCAGTCAGGTAGGCTGCTCTATCTCACACCTATTTTTAGTTATGAAGTATTTGTTGGTTACAGTAACTCACAATAATGGATGACAGGATAATTTGATTACAGTTAGTTTAAACTATACTATAGGGTCCATGAGATAGCAGATAATAATTTGATGTTTTCTCAACTGCTACTTGATAGTCACATGTCTGTGTATCATATAATAAGTTTGATGTAGTATTCTCCTGCGTCTGCTGTTTCCGTTCGTTCCAGTAATGGTATTCTGTAAGTAGACGGAGTTCTACATCCGTTTAACCTTCACAATCCAGCTCTAAAGCGATATTTTCAAGTGTACTCATAACTTTTCTTGTTGTGGATGATACAGGAACATGACACAATAGAATGTTTGATCAGCAAAAAAAAGATTCAAATCACGCGGCCCTGAGTTGTACAGCTGCACTGATCTTCCAACAACCTTGTACTCAAGAAAATGTCGCAAATGATGATGGAACTTGTTGTGCTGTGAAGTTGAACTTATGGGCAAATCGCCCGTTGAGGTTTTGTAGTGTAAGAAGAGCAACATCTCAGAGCAGCTTGTCTAATAGAAAAGATAACTCAGCTAACTTGTAATTATTATACCAATCCCATAGTTTAAATTTTATTTTTGCCTTTTCTTTGTATTTTCTGTGTATTTTAGTCAGCCACCTCTATTTAATTTCGTTCCGATTCGAACTAGGGACAGACAAACAGACAGACGATGAAAGGATAGAATTCTAATGAATATAAAACCAATAATGTTGAATGATTTGAGAGTCCAGGCTGGAGGATGTTGATAGATGGGTTCTTCTTGTTCTGTTGTCGATTTGTTGTGATGGAGACAATAGTTTGTGCCTTCAGATTCTCTACTGTTGCCAGACCCTTCTTACTGTATATTTGGGTTGCTGAGAATATAAGTTTTAACGCAACCTAAATATCAACTCAATGAGTAAGGGTGTGCATCGGTCTGTTCAGTCATTAAATAGAATCGAATCAACTATTATCGATTTTTTCAATTTTTTTTATAACTGTAGTCAAATCATACATAACTGAATTATAATTGAACTAAAATAAGTATTTGGTTCGGTCGATTATTTTGATTGAGCAAATTTCATTATAGTTAATTGACAACTCTCAAAACACACAGGCCGTCTACCGAGATCCTGCACATAACAAGGTCAGAAGGAATTAGGCTGAATTAGCCTAGAACCACTGTGATGTAAAGTCAACATACTATTGCAAGTGTTTAAAGGTATAAAAAGTGATTAACTTTTCTACTCACTAGCGAAAATCCTGGAGTGGCTTCACGATCACCCGTTTCTGGAGTGGTGCGCCGAACTCGTCGCCTATAGTGGTTTAGGATCCGATTTATCTTCTTCGCCTATGAGCAATTAGGCGGAACCGATATAGGTCCGCCTGATCGCTCATACGACTCGGTAAATTACTGGTCAGTAATATTAATTTTATAAAAAATTAAAATAAAATAAAATATAATAATTTTGGTGCTAATAGTAATATGTTTATTTAGAGGGTAGATTGATATGTGAGTCCTATAAAAATTACAAAGTACCTTAATTTTTTATTTATTTTTTAAAATAACATTATGTATATATATAATTCAATCAGTTCGATTAATTCAGAAATTTGACACCGAGAACAGAACCAAACTAAATTAATAAAAAAATTAAAAATTAACCATAATCGAGCAGGATTAAGTGAAAACTGAACCAAATTAGAATTTTACGGTCAGGCAATTCAATTATATCCTAATACTGCACACCCTTATCAACAAGTAGCTAGAAATGTGAAAAATCAGCTAGAGCCCCTTTGCCGATCTGAAATTCTGGTCCAGTGATTATATTCTTCTTTTAAGTCAGATGCATTCTAAATGCTTATCCATGGTTAACTTAACCATCCACGAATAAGAATTATACTGCTGTGGACCAATATGGAATATTACCCACTCTGACCTTACTGCCACTCCCCAATGAAGGTTTAATCATTAAAAGAACTTTCTTTTGATAAAGGTTTAATCATTTAAAAAATACGCAATCTTGTTAATTTTTTTCATTTATGTCCTAACCTTTTAAAAACGCCACTTTGGCCTATTTTTGATAAATAAATTTCCATTAGTCCAAAATTAATGGTTTTGAACGGTTGAGTCATAAATGAAAAAATTCAAAGAAAAATGGATACTTTTTAGTTAAAGCCATTAATAGAACCTGTGTTCACGCATCAAGACTTTTGCATGCTGAAATGTATTATCATAGATAATAACATATAGTTATAATTTGATGTAATAACATGTTGAACTTTTGAACTGATTAGTTATTTGACAGGTACCGACAAAAAAGGCGAGAGAGAATATCAAGAACAAATATCTACTTACTTAAAACTCATGGTTCAAACTGCAAATTCACTGTGAGCAGGGGCACTACAACTATTGCGTAAACTACCAAGACGATAAACCATCGAACCAGCATCATTCTCTTCTAGCTTGCGATAATATTTGAGCGACAAAATTGTAAAGTAGACAGACAGTGGATTGGCCTCAGAGGTGAGTATTATAAGAATTGAAAGCTACATACATACATTGAAGTTGAAGAAGCGCATTGCACAAACTGTAGACGTGCATGTACTGTAATGTCTGGATGCTTGAGGTTATTGATCCATAACAGATAGAATCTGAGAACAGAGGGAAATTAAGTATTTCATTAATCGACTTATAAACAAAATATTACTGTCAGTATTCATGAATGATGAACTCTGGTACCTTGTCAGTAAAGATACGGAATGCTTCCGCTCCCATAGCTTTCTCAAGCTCCTGATCAGATGTGAACAGAGATTTTAGAATAGATTTCCCTACCATTTAAATGAATGTCAGAATACTTACATTTTCAGGATCTGAAGCACCATCGATACTGCATATAAGTTTTCGAAAACTTTCATCCTTCAGTGCACTGCGAATTTCAGCAGAAGAAGCTGCATAAAAGGACCATTAGTATTTATTTCTTATGCGAGTATTTGGGACAGTTAATTCCTTCAAGATAACACAACATTGAAACCTATTATTACAGGTTCTTTTTGGTTAGTTTGCTTTATGGTTTTTGATTTTGTGCTTTACTTCAGGCCAGTTATAATTTTTCCTAGAAGGCACAAACAATGATTTGAAAGAGATTACAAAAGGAAATTATGACAAAGAATGATATTTCGAAACAGTTTTTGTTGTCTAATAACTATATACAAAGACTTGACAAGAGCAATTCGTGGAGCAACTTATTACTTCTCGATCTCATGAATTTTCTTCAGAATACAGAATATCTTGGCAAGCCAAAACATGTATGTAATTTGAATGCAATGTGATATATCATTAAATAATTCCGCAAATTTTACTGGCCAAATTCTACAAATAGATGGAGAACCGAGACCCTAGTCTGTTTGTTGCGCCGGATAGAGATTGCCTGGATAGCTTCATTCTTGTATTCACTAGTAAGTCTTCCCTATAAGTTTTTCACGTCTTATTCATTGATAGCAAATTAACATGCCGAGACTAATACACGCTGGTTAGAACTGACCTTTAGCATACCGTTACATTTAGACAAGCTTGTTAGTTATCTTGGACCACAAAATTATGCTTAGCGAATTTTAATTTACTACTTTTTACTTATGCTTAATTCCCTAGATTCACCTAAAATTACACTGAAGTCTAGATGTTGTCTATTACATGAAACTTCCGGAAAGGAAAAAGGATTCTTCTACTGCAGAAGTGGTAAAACAAAAACTGCAGAGATTTTCAAGACAAAGACAACATTTAAAGGAATTACATTCAAGCTAGTGTTAAGACTGTACCTATAGCCTCCAGTTGTGGTTTTAGCAGTTTCTCACATGTACCATCTGCAATTAATGGCCTTCCTTGAGGTGGTTCGAGATCAGAAGCTGACAGAATTCATACAGGTTCAGTTGAAATTATACAAGTGCTAGAAGAAAACATGCACAAATGAATGTCCATGCTGCTAGAGTGACAGATTCTGAATAGTGGAGAACTCATTTTATAGAATGAAGATTTAACATTAAAATACATTGACCAATAAAAACCGTTCACTTAAAAACGATAGTAAATTGGTAAAAGCCTCACAAGAACATGATAAACGTCAAAGGTATCACATTCAAGCTAGTCTTAAGACTGTACCTAAAGCCTCCGGTAGTGGTTTTGGCAGCAACTCACTTGTAACATCTGCAATTAATGGCCTATTTTGAGGCGGTCCTGGATCAGAGGCTGACAAAATTAAGACAGATACAGTTGCAGTTATATAGTGCTAGAAGAACACGTGCTCGAATGAATTTCCAAGCTACTAGAGTAACAAATCCTCAGCAACGGAAAACTCATTTTAGAATATGAGGATTTAATAAATAAAACATCTTAAGATTTAAAACTTGTTGACTCAAAAACAAGATTAAATCAATAAAAGACTCGCAAGAACATGATTAAAGACCTTAATTTTTACAAGAAAGTCCAAAAAAAGTAGTGTGTTAGAACATTACCTTGTACTTGAGTAATAGTATTATTACTCAAGTTATCCTGTGAAAATACTGGCTTGGCACACGGGGTTTCTGCATAATCCATTTACAGTGAAAATCAGTTTGTGCTCCAGATACCAAGCTGCTTCCATCAATGTAAACGTAAAAGAAATGCATATGATGATATGAACCTAGAAGTCTATACAAAACCTACAACTCAAAATTGAAGCACGACGTTTGATGCTTAGTCTTTAAAACTACGAATTCTTAGTCGCCAAGCACCTAAGAAAATTCATTGATCAGCTGTCAAGTTAATTTCATCTTTAAATCTCCTCGGCCATTCTTTAAATTGTAAAAAGAACTCAACCCATAAAATAGTACACACTGATAACCATTACGACAAGATATAATAAACCATGCAGGACATGTTCAATTACAGATAACTCCAGTTTGTTTGGAACTACAGCATCACTAAAGCTATCCTTATCTGACTTCAAAAATCCGACATTAAACAAAATTACCTATCCTTATAAATCCGAGTTAGAGTCTTAAAAATTTGAAATTAAGTTAAACTGTTTGAGTTTAGAGTCTTAAAAATTTAAATTAAATCATACTATTTGAGTTTCAACTTATCATACTTGGCAATCTTGATTCTTTAGCCGATGGGTGTCAAGTTGATCATTCTGGTTCGAAATTACCATAGGCAAAATCCCTACTTCCAATTCAATCAAAAAATCCCCAAGGGCCCTTCATTGAATCAATCGTGTTCCGTTTCGGAAACATTTCAGATACGAAACTTCTTCTATTACATATTAAACCTAAAAATTACCCAATTTCCCCGTGCCCATGCCGGAGGGTCCCGTATCCCCGTGTCCGTGTTCGTGCTACCTAGGACTAATAACTAAAATTATAAATCATTTTCTTTTTCTTCTGTTCTTGAGTTAATTATATAACATAAAGATATAAAATTGAAAAACAAAAACAAAAACAAAATTAGAACACAAACCTTTATGCTTCTTGAAGCAACCAAGAGAGCAGCTGCAAGAAATGGCATGAAATCAAATTAAAAAAAGAGAGTAAATAAAAATTGAATAATAAAGGTGAAGGTTTGCTTACTAAGGAACAAGACATGCAGGGCATTTGTATTTAGATTGTGCCTCTTTGCAGACTTCACACTGTTTAGGAGCCATTCAAAAGCTTTCAACTTCCCCTTCTTAAACTCTTTTAAGAACTGCAAAATCAAAATGAAATTCAACAAATTATGGCAGTCCAAACAATTTTTCCGTCACTGTGTCAATTTTATTAGGCAAAAATACTGAAAACTCCCCCACCTTTGAATTTTTTTTCAACCCACCACCACCTAGGAGAATTTTCAATTTTCGTCTGTACCCAAAAAAAATGATAATTCAATTAATTTAAAAATAAAATTATTAAAACCAACTATATAGAGGGATTATATTATTATTTTTTCCATTTAAAAAATACAAATTAATTCTTCATCTTTAAAAATGTTCAAACAAATTCTAATAATTAATTAATTTTTTATATTTTTTAAAACAAATTAAATTAAAAATAAAAAAAACCACCATCAGTGGTCTGTTATCGGTTCTATTCAGAAAGGAGCAGACCACCGATCGGTGATCTGTTCAACAAATCACCGAGTGGTCTGTTTTTTAGTGGTGGTCTTTTTTTTAAAAAAATTAATATATTTTTTTTGTATTTTTAATTTTTTCGTAAATTAATCTCGTTTTGTGTGAACGTATTTTTTTAATGATTTTTAACCTTTTTAAAATATTATTTGTTAAATTTTAATTAATAAAAAATATGGACCATCAAACATCGAATAATTAATCAAATTAAATTAAATTATAAATAATTATTATTTGTTAAATTTTTAATTTTTAATTTTTTTTCCAAAAAAAGGATTACAGTTTTTAATTTTAAAAAATATTAATAATTAATATAAAGTAAAATAAGTAAAATCATTAATTGTTGATTTTTTTAAGAAGAGTGCATTTTTATAATATTAATAACATTAACATCTAATTAGTATATAGGCTGAAAATGAAGGATTAATTTGAATTTTTTTTTAAATGAAAAGAGGTCATTTTAGTCTATTGGGTACAGGCAAAAACTGAAAACACTAAATAAGGTGTAATTGAAAATTCTCCTACGTGGTGGTGCAATTGAAAACAAAGTCAAAGGTGGAGAGTTTTTAAGTATTTTTGTCATTTTATTATAAAGTCATAGGTCCTTTAACTATGTATATTTTGATAAACTGGTCCATGAGTTTTAATTTTGATCTTTCTGACTCTTGAACTATTATTTATAGTTAAATTGGAATTCTTTTTTAGATTCCTATATATATATTATTTATTTATATGTTCTTATTGTAAAAATTATTTATTTGAGTGAATGTCTTTCAATTTAGTATTTTACACTTATAATTAAGGGACGGGACCCCATTGATGAAAAATAAAAATGTAGACACCGGACAGAGAAAAATTGAATAATATGAACTTGTTTAATTAAAACACATATAGCTAAAAAAACTAATTATGAGTTTATTTGGAAATATATAGATATGAATATAGATGTAGATTTTAAGAGTATAATAATTAATATAATAGTTTCCTTTTATATTATTTATCATCCATTAAAAATATAAGTTACAAATTTTTATTGATGAGATCGCGAATTCAATCCGTAAGATGTCATCTCATAATTGGCACGTGTTCAGGAAATTTCATGGATCCCGTACAAAAAAAATCTAAACATGATTAAAAGAAAGTTTTCATTTTGACACCGGAAAACGATAAGCATATTAGTTTAAATGTTGTCACATAATACTAGTTTTTCTATTTAATTTATTGAACATAAATTAATTAGATTATAATTATTTTCGATAAATAATTACATCTTAAAGTTTATAATTATTCTATCATTAGCGTGCAATGATTCATTTATTCAAAGGGAGAAGGTGCAAAAATAAGTCTAATGTATAACCAGCGTCTCTTGTACCTTATGTATTTCAAATCTTAAAAATTATTTTTAACATATTGAAAATCCATCACAAATAAACAAAAATTAAACAGTGTTAAACAAAATTGTAATGAAATTGAGGTTTTTTTTTTATGCGTTTTCAAAATGTTGATTAACATTAGGATACCTTTTTCCTTTATTTAATAACATGATAAATATATTTAAATATTTTAACTTTCAAAATTATAAAAATATAATTAAAATTTAAATATTATAAAATAACAATTTAAATATTTGAAAATATCAAAGACTATTCAATTATTTTATGCTAATTGGAAAGGGCTCAATCTCTAGAGTGAGAGCAAGAAAGGGGGTTTTTGACACAGTTCGGCAAAGGTATGGTTTTTTTGTCCGATTTTTCTACAATTAACTTTTTTAATATTTAGTGCTAGCATGAGGGGGTAAAATGATCCTTTGTTCGGAATAAAATTTACCGTTTTCTTTTAACTGAGAATAAAATTACTACTACTTGACCAAAAGCAACACACACACCAGAATCCAACCAAAGAGGAAAAAAAAGAACAGAAAAGCAAAGTATCTCTGAATAACAGCACAATATCGATTTTTCACATGTAAAGACCCTCTGGTACCCCTTCCTTCTTCTTGAACATCACCTTTTCTTTAGCTTTCTTAAAATCAGCATGAGTCACCTAAAACACACAATGACCAACATTAGATTTTCAAAGAGAATTGCAATATTACCGGCCAATTCCTATGAATCATGAACTAGTTATCGCGTCAATATCTTTTATGGAGATAAAAGAATCAGTCTTATAGCCTCATATCTTTTACGGAGATTAAAGAATCAGTCTTATAGCGTCAATATCTTTCACAGAGATAAAACAATCAGTCTAATAACTGAAACTCCATCTCACCTTCATGCGTCGCTCGCGTAAAGCAAGTAAACCAGCTTCAGTACATATGGCTTTTATGTCAGCTCCTGAGAACTCATCCTTGGTCATAACAAATTCTTCTAAGTTGACATCATCAGCCAAAGTCATTCTTGATGTGTGTATCTAAAGTCATAAAAAATGGAAGATCATTATTACGCAATGCATTATATGATAAAAAAAACATAGATAGGATGATAGAATTTCTGCAGGCAATCGTATGATAACATACCTGGAAAATGCGCCGCCTTGTTTTAATATCAGGAAGTGGAAATTCAATCTTCCTGTCTATTCGACCAGGTCGGAGCAAAGCAGGATCCAGACTTTCAATTCTGTTAGTTGCTAGAATCACTTTGACATCTCCTCTCGAATCAAAACCATCCAACTGGTTCAGTAATTCTAACATGGTTCGTTGAATTTCCCGTTCACCACCTGAGTGAGCATCGTACCTATAACAGAATTCAGTTAGAAAAAAAATTCAAGCTATGAGAACATAGATGTTCAAATCTTCCCTTTTACTTTAATTCTAATTCAGTTTCGGAGAAGCATATACATCCAACAACTCACCTCTTTGTACCAACTGCATCAATTTCATCAATGAAGACGATTGATGGAGAGAGATCGTCAGCAACTCTGAAAAGTTCCCTCACTAATTTTGGGCCATCTCCCAAGTACTTTTGAATTAATTCACTACCAACAACACGTAAGAAAGTCGCTGATGTTGAATTTGCCACTGCCTGAAAGAACAGTTGGAAGGCATAAAAATTTAGTATTAAAAGAAATGCAGCTCCATTTAAGTTAGAGGATATTGTTATGCCACCAAGAAGCAAATGAAAAAACATTTTTACTATGTCTTTCCTATTGTTGTTTATTAAATTGGGACTAAGAATTTGTCAAATATCAGTAATCTAAATGCTCACAATCATTGTCTAGTATGGAACCTGAACCAAACCAATTAAACATTGACAACCACATTCCGAAATTTTAAAAGAACAGGAAATTTCTTTGCATGGGGAAACTAGGTGGTAGATCAGCATTGGAAGTTTTTTTTTTCTTCTAAATATTATCAGATTAAGGCACATTGCGGTCGTCTAAAGTCTACCTAGCCGATAGATGACTAAATTGCAGAAGTTAATATTGGTTAGATTATTTGTTGACAAGTTCATTGCCTTGTTGCCTTTAAATCAGGCCTTCATATTTAGCATCTTTATAGATGAGCCACAACAGCAAAGTCACATACTCAGGTCAAATGGACATGTCAAAATCTCTCCAACGTATTCAAAGTTGAGAAAGGGATAAAAACAAGATGCTACTGACAATCGTATTATATTTTAATGCAACAATCAGAATAGGAAAAAGCTATTAAGTACAAACCTTTGCAAGCAAGGTTTTTCCTGTCCCAGGCTCTCCATATAATATGACACCCTTAGGAGGCTTAATACCGATATCTTCATAGAGTTCAGGGTGAGTCAAAGGGAGCTCAACGGCTTCTTTAATTTCCTGTATCTGGGCATCTAAACCACCGATATCAGCATAAGATTCCAATGGAGCCTTTTCTACCTTCATAACAGACACCATCGGATCAACTTCATCCTGAAGAAGTCCAACTACAGAAAGGACCTGTAAACGCATCCATCAATTAGTTATCAAATATTTTTCCCTGACAAGTTAAAATAAGAAAAATAATTGCATGAAAAACTTCTGGTGAATGGTTAAAACATCTCTACTCATCCTCTGAATCTAACAATTCCTTATAAGTCAAACTGCATGCAGATTTAAAAACCTCAACTATCACTCAATCCAACATTACAAAGAACATCAAAGAATAACTCATATAATTACGTAACATACTAAAAGCGATAGTAATCAAAAACCCTTTCCATCATAACCTTATGTAATCTATAAAGGAGACCTCACAAACCAGCAATCCAGATTCAGCAAACAACAGTCTACAATTCGCTCTCTTATTAAGTTCAAGCTCAATTAACTAGTTACAACTTATAAGCAATCCTTCCATAAACTTCGTCTTAGTTTTGCATCACAACTTTTGCTGCAAATCTGAATTCTTTTCAAGCCAAACAACAAAGCAGTATTAGGCACACAATCTATTTAAAGCCCTAACTATAACAAACATCTATAGAAACCTAGATAGCACAGAAACTTCATTCAATCAATGTGTCCCGTTTTACAAACGTTTCGGACACTTGATGTTTTGGACACGAAACTTTATTTTGTACATAAAAAACCTTAAAATAACATTGTTTCACCGTGTCCATAACAAAGTGTCCCGTGTCCCTGTGTCCATACTACCTAGATAGAAACATAGGCCAATATTTCAAACAAAAGTTCAAATCTTGAGAATTAACAGCAGACCCATAAAAACAAAACCTCCACAATTACCTTATTATGCATCAAAATAGCACACCCAGGTTCCAGCTGATCCTTATCAACAAAAGACAAAATCCCAACATAATATTCCGGCCCAACACTAGAGCTAACAATAGCATGATTCTCATCAATCAACTCCTCCAAATTACCCACACTCATAGGAGTCCCACGCAAGTCATCAACTTTAGATCTATCCTCCTCAGCCTTCTCCTCCTGCGGCTTCAATCTCTCTTGGTTACCCACAAACTCTTCTTCCATCAGCAAATAATCCTTAATTCTCTCGAGTTTTAGTAGCCTCAGCTTGCACTTTGTTAATGGGGTCACTGTCGGTAGCCTGGCTGCTGCTTCTGGCCCTTTTTGTTTCCGTTGCTTCCTACCCACTCTTGATGGCGGCGCTGCCGCCTCGTATTTTTTCTCCTTTTTGTCGCCGCCGTCTTGTTTCCTGTCTCCGGGGAGACCTTGCCGGTTGCCTGATGGTCCTTGACCCATTTGCTCTGGCTTTGGGAACAAGTTAGGAGGATACTCTGGTGATGTTTTTCTATTCTTTTCTATTTGTGATGAAATTCATATAGGCTTGTTACTTGTACATTGGCTTGATTTAGGGCTGAGATTCAAAGATGGGCCTGGCCTCAAAAGTGAAAAGGGCTTTTAGAAGCTTCGCTTTGCATTCCTATATAAAGAAAGGTCTAATTTCTTAAAAATTCTGACCTTTCATTCTCTTTTCAATTTTACTCTGACGTTGCAAATCAGTTAATTTTACCCTGTTTTGTATTTTTTCATTTCAATTGTATCCTAAGACATAAAATTGATCTTTTTTTATTTGGCAAAAATTCTCTAAATTGACTCTTTTTACATTAAATTAACTTTTTATATTAAATTGATCATTTTTGAAGAAGTTTTTTGAACTTTTATCAAATAAAAAAGGTCAATTTTATGCTTCGGGGTACAATTGAAATGAAAAAAATGTAAAATTGGGTAAAATTGACAAATTTTCAACGTCAAGTTAGGATTGGAAAGGGAATGAAAGGTCGGGATTTTTTAAAGTACTAAGCCTAAAGGAAAAAGAGGAAATTACATTATATGCCCTCTTCTCTCATTCATTTGCAAACATACATTATCATCTTTTATTCAATACAAGTGTGCGCTTTTTTCAAATAATTTTTGCAAAAATACGCCATATTTAACTCCTTTGCAAACTTAGACTTTTTTCTCTTTTTTCAAGTCTATTTGCTTCTGGCAATTCGAAACTCACTCCATCACTAGTTTTTCTACTTTTCTTTCTTTCTCCGTTATAAATCTAAACCCGTATTCAATTGCGATGGTCTTGCATCTGTTATATCTCTCGACTCTGAAACTATCAATGCCGTCGGTTGGTGTCTCGAGCTGCTCACGGCGGATGATTTTGGTTATGGGTTTTTTAATGTTGAATTAATACCCTTATGGATGTTGAATTCAAGGATATTAATAGAATCATCTGGGTTTGGATCTGAATAATACAATTTCTTCTTCCCTTCTTTTGAGTCTGCTTTTTGCCTCTTTTTGTTGAATCTAAAAATCCTAAGGCAGCCTCCAAATTCATTTTTTTGCAATAATACACCATCTATCACTAATATTTTTCTAACCAAACTCTCAAACCGTCAAACGCCTCTATGAAGTCAAATATTTCCCATCTAAAATACAAAAAATATGAGGTCAAACTCAACCCATTTTCTCGCCAATTACAGTTGAAAACCTTGTCAATATTTGAAAAACATAGGGTTCAAATGGTACTTCAGTTATAAATGCATAGTTGAAGCTTAGAGGTCTAGATTTTTTTTATTTCTCGTTGGTTGCTTTTTGTTTGCTTGTTGGTTGCTCGTTAGTTTCTTAATAATTGTTTGTTGGTTGCTCGTTATATGAGATATTGTTTACTCTATTTTATTAGTATCTATTACTAAATAATGTTATAAGTTTATTTGGATGGAAAGTGATTGTTGAAAATAGTATTTTTATTTTTTATTTGATAAAGAATATTTAATTAAATAATAAAAGATAATATTTTTTTTAAAATCATATTAATGACAAGTGTAAATCTAATGATTTAATAAAATAATAATAAATATTAAGTAAAAAGTTAAACGAATAAAAATGACAAGTGTTTGAATGTAAAAGACGTTCACATATAAAAAATTAAACATTTAGAAATAAACAAATATCTTAACAATATAAATAAACTTATTAAATAGAAAGGACATATCATTAATAGCAGATATGGTAAAAAAAATTCTAAACTTTATAGTGGTGTATTTTTATAAAATTAATCAATACAAAAAGTATAAAATTATTAATATAATATTCACATGAAGTAGAATGTCTACATTCACATTATATAATGAATTGCAATAATAAAGAGTAGGTGTATTTGGTGGAATGAGCTTGGCCAACATAAAAAGAGTATATTTGCAAAGTTATCAATTTGAAAAGCGTATTTTTGCTATTGTTTATGTAGAAGCGTATAAATGCTAATATTTGTATTAAATCAAGTATATGTGTAAAAAGTCCAAGGAAAAACTACACAAAATTTTAATTACGCTAACTTTTTACCGATTTGCTAAGCTGCCTAATTATTGTTATTGAATGCTAAATTGCTATTGATATTAAAGAGTTAAAAACTAAATACGGACTTCATCCTATTCCTACACGTGGTGAGTTGGTTGAAAAAATAATACTCACTCTGTTTTTTTTTTAATTTTAATTTTTTAAAATTTTATTTGTTTCAAAATATTTGTCAATTACAAATTTCAATGATAAAGTTTAATTTTTTGCCATTATTACCCTTTAGTTTAGTTAGTGTAGTAGAGATAGCATTTATTAACATGTAGACTTTTCTTATATTAATTTTAAGGTTATTTCGTCATTGACATAGAATATCAATGACTTTCTTAATATGTGTGTTTTATTAAAAATGGACAAACAAAAGGGAACAGAGAGAGTATAAGAAAGCAACATATGCACATTTTGTTAGTTTCTTTTCCATTCCACCTCTCATCATTTCTTTTCTTTCTTTCAGCTTCTTTTAAATATGTGTAAATAAATCAGAAATTTTTCTAAACCCATAATTTTCTCTCTTCCATCTGTCCTTCTCTATCCCATTTCGCTTCTTTAATCTCAATGCTAACAGAAATTAACCTATCTAAACCTGATCAGATCTATTTAATTTTTTTGAAATTTTTCCATGTTTTTTTTAAGAAGATGATGAAAGGTGTGATTTCAGATTTTTTTAATGAACTTATTTTTATTCTTATCCTGAATTTTCAGCTTCAAATGGTACATGTTTTTTAATTCTTATTTTTGGTTAATGTCTAAATTATTTTGTATAGAAATGAGTTTTGGGCTTTTGAATGATGGAATTTTTGAGTTTCATTCGACTTCTATTGACTTGAATCTTGTTAGGGTCTTGAATATGAAATATGAGTTGTTATTATTATGTTTTTTAAGTAATAAACAAAAACACCAATAAATTATTAATTAGCTATAATTTAACAAAATCCAAATGTCGAATTTTCTCACAAACACAGTTTGATCGCTTAACTTTTTTTTTTAAAATACTATTAACAACTCTTACCAAACTGTAATTTCCTTATTTTCTCTCTCTGTATTGTTTACTCTTTTTCAAGTGATCATAGGAAGTTAGATATGGAGGTTTGTTTTCCCATATTCAAATTAGATCTTATTTCACATGATGTTGTTCTTTTCCAAGCATATATAGCTAATCCATTTTAATACTTTTCATGTTAATTTTGATTGATAAATTTATAAGTCTTGTATATTATTTGTGTATTTTGATATGTATTATGTATCGATAATGTTTATGAAATGTATTTTTGTGTATTTTCATATATTTTATGATATTTATTAGTATACTATTATTTGCTAACTCTTCTTGTATGTTTTTTCTTTTTGTAGTTGAAGGTTTCAACAATATCTCTTGCAAGAAGTTTAGTCCACCATCTTATTTTTTAGAGAATGTATCTAAATTATCTTTGAGATGTATATAAAATTTTTCCGAGTTGTTTCTACAATTTAATTTTTGCATGTGCAATAAAAAATTACATGTGCTTATTATTGTTTACTAACTTCTTTTTATGTGTTTATTTTGTGTATATTGTACGCTTTGTATTTTTTCTATATAGCATATGTATTTGTGATGTATCTTTAATGTTTTAGTACTTCTAATTTGTTTTTTTTTATTTTGTAGAATTGAAATTATATGCTTGCCCCTGAGAACAGCTACAGCTAGCTGAGAGTAACTTGTTCATACAGTAGGCACCTAGTCTTTCATGTAAGAGCAATTTTAATGTGATAAGTTGTTTAGAGATTCGTGAAGTAAAGAAAAAGAAGAAGAAGTAAAGATGACACATATACCTATAAGCGTAATAGAGGAAGAGCAAAAGCTACAACCAGTTTGATTGTATGAAATAAGTTTAAAATTCTATGTAGTTTTTTGGTGTGGTTGAATTTAATTAGAATTTTACCTTTTCAAGATACAATCAATGTTTTTAATTTTATTATATAGTGGTTGTGTAAATATTTTTGGATTTATTTTAATTTAGGGTTAATTACATACAAAATCACAACCTTTACACGAATTCTCATAAATAACACAACCTTTAAAACGTGTCAATTTATGTCATCACCTTTCATTTCTTTTTGAAAACAACATGGGCACATTTTTAGATAAAATTTTGCTGACTTGGACACAAGATGGGAGTGCCACGTGTCATGCCACGTCAGCAAAAACGCTACTAAAAATGTGCCCATGTTATTTTTGAAAAGAAATAAAAGGCGATGCCCTAAATTGCCACGTTTTAAAGGTCGTATTATTTTTTACAATTTCATGTAAAGGTGGTGATTTTACATGTAATTAACCGTTTAATTAATGGCCGTATTTTTTGTTTAATTTTTTTATCTATTATTTTGTTTATTGTGTTAATATTATAACAATTTTAAATAATTGATTAGCTTTTTTACGTATCAAATATGTATAGAAGATGTATTTTGTTTTCAGTCTTATTATTATAATTTTTTATTTGTATATATTATGTATCATAAATGTATTTTAGTCTGTGTTAGTATTTCTTCTATTGTTCTATTTAGTTATTTTTGTCTTTTTTTAATCAAATATGCATCCAATTTTGTTTTATAATTATGTAATTTTGTATTTTTTTAGGGTTAGTTACATATAAAATCATTTACACGATTTTTTTAAAAAAACTTGACTTTTAAAACGTGTCAATTCAGGACATCACCTTTCATTTCTTTTTAAAAACAACATGGACACTTTTTAGATAAAAGTTTTGTTGACTTGGACATCCAATGGATCTGCCACGTGTCCTACCACGTCAGCAAAAATGCCACTAAAAATTGCCGATGTTGTTTTTGAAAAGAAACGAAAGGTGGTGCCCTGAATTGACACGTTTTAAAAGTCGAGTTATTTTTGAAAATTCGTGTAAAGGTGATGATTTTATATGTAATTAGCCCTATTTTTATATAAAATACGCTATAAATACTTTTAAAATACACACACACATGTATATATATACATATATATATATATATATATATATATATATATATATATATATATATATATATATATATATATTATACGTTAGAAATGCATCTTAAACATATTATAAACAATTCATACACATTATTTTTCACATATATATTAATTTACGAGATGTGATTGAATTTTTGTATACGTGTTTGGTTGATATGTCATTAATATATAATTATCTATAATAGATACATCTTTTTAATACATAATATATTTAGATACGTTATTTTTTAATATAAATTAATTTATGAGACGTGATTGTGATTTTTTTGAACGTATTTGGTTGATACATCATCGATACATAAAGTTCAAATCATCATTCAAGCATGGATTAAACATCTAGCATGACAATCTAGTTCCAGCAAAACATACAAACAACAATCTATGCATTTTACAAAATAACCCCAATTCTCAACCTATGGCATGAATCCTAGCTAGATATAATCTCAACAATCAACCAATTAACTTAATAATTAACTAAGCCATAAGATAATCATACAACCCAAAGCTCAAATCATCAATTCAGATATGAATTAAGCATATAGCATGGAATTGAGTGATAGACAAAGGTTATAAAACATAAAAAAACATATCTCATACAATCCTCCAAATCTCTACACATTTAACAAAAACACTAACCATAAAATTAACCACCAATCAACCAATGCAAACACAATCCACTTACCCTTAAAGATTCCCAAACTAAAAGGAAGAGGAATTGAAAAAATAATCCCTTAAATATCACTAAACTCATCAATGGAGGAAGAGGGAGTTCACCACTAGAAGCTTGAGGTTTGAAGATGATGAAACCACACTTGATTAGCGAGAAAAAGGAAGAATTTTAGGGTTTGGGGATGAAAGGCTCGGCCTAAAACTCGTTTGGTCTATTTATAGACCAAACCAGCAAGCTGGCCGGATCTATGGCCGGTTCTGTCTAGTAGAACCGGTTATAAGACCGGTCCAAAAAACCCTTAGCCAACTCTATAGCCGGTTCTACTAGGCAGAACCGGTTATAGAACCGATTTACTCCCTGGTTACACACAAAGTGCAAGCCAGACCTCCAACCGGACTTCGCTTAGAGGTCTGGTCAACACCTGAAAAACCGACCTAAAACCAATCCGAACACACCCTGAAAGATACAGTTCAAACCCGATAAGTATACTCCTAACATGAGTCAATCAAACAAAAAGAAACATGGACATGCAAAGACACAAACACACAAGGTACGCATGCCAACATCGCGACCAAAATCGGATAACCAAACCGACAAAACAAGTTTGAAAACACCGGCTATTACAGACGGTGATAAATATTGAGGCGACCATAAATTTTTGGTGAGTGTGCGGCAACGATGTCTGCGACAATGGTGTGTGCAACGACGTGTTGATTAAAATTAATTTGTATTAAATTACATTTAATTAGTATCACATTATGTTTAGTATTAAATTAGGCTCAATTAATATTAAATTAGGCTTAATTAGGTGGGGGATCTTTTCACTCTCTTTGAAGGTTTTTGACCCATTTTGCCAAGTTGTGGGTTTTTTGACCCCATTTTACAAACTTGGGCTTTTTGATATTTCATGCCAAATTGAGGGGGGTTAATTAATCCTTTTTATTACAATAAACATACGTTGTTGTACGTTATTTATTAGAATTGAATTTGAATGGATAAATAAACGTTTGTTTGTTTTACTAACTACCCTATTTCTATATGTTAATTTTTAATTTTAGAATTAAAATCGATTAATTTGTTTCAAAAAATGATTTATGGATCCAACCGGAAAAAAGTAGAGTATTTTTTTGAAAATAAAAAGCAATTACCGATGGATTGGCTACGGAAATCCGTCGGCAATTTTATTAAAATTTTGCGATGGATTTTCTGAACCATCAGCGACGGACTGGTCGAAGCCAATTCGTTGCTGATTTAGCGACGGAAATATTTTGTTCTTACCGATGAATTGTCCATGTACACTGACAGATTGGCGACGACTAGTACGTCAACAAATTAGCGACGACAAAAGTCATCGCTAAAGCATCGCCACAATGTGGCTTACCTATAGGTATTTAGCGATAGAAAAATCTATTACTAAATGTCTGTTTTTAGTAGTGAATTAAGGCAAACTAATTATGTAACATTCTAAGTAAGGTAAATTTCTTCTAATAAGTTATTATTTTAATTAATAATTGAAATTTTCTATTTATATTATTAATTAAAAAAATTAAACTATTAAAATGATCATTTAAATACTAAATAAGATAAATTATTCCTCATAAACTATTATTTTAATTATTATTTGATATTTGATATTTAAATACAATCATTTATTGTTAATATTTTTTGTAATATATAATTAATGAGAAAACAAATAATTAAGGTAAACAAAGGTAAACTACTTCTAGACTAATATTTAAAGTAAACTAAGGTAAATTAAAATAACTAATAATTAAGATAAACTAAGATAAAAGGTAATCATCTAGAATTCTATATAAGATAAACTATTTCTAATAAATTACCATTTTTAATTAATAATTGATGTTTTCTATTTATAATTATTGATTAAAAATCAAACTATCAAAATAATTATCTAAAATACTAAATAAGATAAATTAATCATATTCAACTATTATTTGATATAATTAAATATAGTTATTTATTGTGAAACTATTTTTTATTTATATAATTGATAATTAATAATATTAAAATAAAATAAAAATTGACGAATTATGTTATGAGTTGCATATAAAACACATAAAAGAATACTAATATTTTAAAAGTGCAGAAACCAAAAACTGATCAATTAATTTTGCTGCAATTTTAGTAATTACCAGTGAACTAATTACAAACATGTATTAAAAATATTAATTCATTTTATAATACTTTGGCCTTAGTTTCCATGCAGGAAGAATGGAAATTTCGACAAAGTCGCGTTTTCCGTTTCGAAAACGTTTCAGAAACCGAACACTCTCGAAAACTCATACAAAACTTTTCGTGTCGTTCAATAAATAAAATAATTAATTAGTTCTAAAAAAATTCAAAAAATTAACAACATATAAAAAAATATAATAAATGACCCACAAATTTTATATTCACATTAGACACAATATGCTTAATCTTTTTATTTTTGTTGAATTATTTTATATTCTTATAATATTTAAAAATAAAATAAATTTTGAGTATATTTTAATTATTTTTATTAATTATCATAAATGTATGCATAAAATTTAACGTATATAAATTTAATTCCTATAAACACATCCCTATATTTTTAGTATTTAAACATTTTCTCCACGTTTCGTGTCTTTTGTTTTGAGAAAATATCGTTTTCCCGTGTCCGTTTCCGTTTTTGTGCTTCTAGGTACCCATTTCTGTTCAAATCTACTAACATTTCCAATTAGATCTTTAATGTAAACTCCACTTTCTTTAGCAAACCAATAACAATTGTTATGGCGACTGCATCTCTGATAGATCTTATAATCATACCAAAACACTTTAAAATCGGCAAAATGCGTATTGTTGGGAGCCATATAGCACCAAAAAAGTGTAGAGGACAGGTAATTAACCTTAAAATGAAAAGAAAATCTTTGTGTAGGCTTCAAATAATGATCCCCAAGATTGTCATCTTTTGACTTGCAACGCAAATATAAAGTCTTTGTTCCGCTCAATCTATTAGTGATATGAACATAATAAGGATCAGCCGGCACACAATTGTTTGGTAAAATAAAGAAACTCAACCCTAATATGGCTGAAATAAACCAGAATTTTATTATGTTCATGTTTTTGAAAGTAATTCTAGTTATTTTCTTTTGCTGCCTCAGAAAACATATGAGCTATTTATAAATTATGCCTCGAGCTATCCCAGCCAGTAAAAGATATTATTGTTTAGGGCAAAGATAGGTATATTCCCTTTTTAGGATGTATTCACTGGTTTAGAATTAAAAGATGATGTGTTATTGTATTTGTTATTTTAAGTTTTTTTTTTTCAACGGAGCCAATTGTAAATTAAAGTTAATTAAGGGGTTAATGCTTTTTACAGGTAGCTAATATTTGTTTTTAATTTCTTTTAATTATTATGAGATCAGAAAAAATAAAAAAAATCTTACATACACTATCAACTATAAATATCTAATGATAAGAAAATGAATTTTATATCCACAACTTTAACAGTTTTTACAGACATATCATGATCTTTAAATCATGTTATTTTAGTCCATTTTGTTTTTTTATTTGGTAAGCGTGGGGCTGCTACGCAAATTTATTAAAGCTTCACTTATGACGGATGAATCGCTTAGTCAAATATATTTGGAACTCATTTTGAGTTAATCTGGTGCAATGTTATTCCTCTATATGTATAAAAGTTATCCTGCTTGTCATATACAACTTTGTGGCATTGCCTCAAATGAGTTGTGAGTATATTTGTAAAGAATTTAAAGGGATATATTAAAACAATTCACGAACTTTACATGTTTTTTTTATTTTAATCACAAATTTTAAATTTTATCATTTTCATGCACGAACTACTCTTTTTTCTTTCAAATTCATACACGGTGCTAAGGTATGACAGCTCCATTGGTATAATTTGCTGAGATGGAGGTCATTATACACCAATGAATGAGTGTCACCTCAGAGATGTGTATAAATTTAAAAAAAATAGTTCGTGCATGAAAATGACAATTTAAATTGCATGATTAAAATGAAACAACATGTAAAGTTCGTGATTTTTTTTGACATTAACTCAAATTTAAAAGATAATCGATTAAACTGATAACATTTAAAAATCGTGCTATATATATTTGGTGAAAATGATAAAATGTGGATAAATAAGTTCATCGTGCCTTTGTTATTGGGTTAATTCACTATAAGGAATACTAAAATTAGCAGCAAATATTTTTACTGCTAATAGTGCTAAAATTGTTGCTATTAACATATAGCAACAAAAAGAATTGTGGCATGTTGCTGCTACTAAAACGTTGTCTTAAGTAATCGACAACAAAATTTTCTATTAAATACTGTTATAGTTTAACTAATGGCAGCAATTTTTAAAATTATTGCTGCAAAATGATTTTTTAGCAGTAAAAAAAAATTAGCTGCAAAATTATTGTTACCAAATGCAGTTATTCTTGTAGTGATTGCAAAGTAATACACCAAACTAGAAAAACACTAACGTGGGCATTGTATTGGTCCATGTACAAATTTGGCGAAAAAATGAAAATTGGTGTGGTAATTGCCAAATTTCAAAATTTATGTTGTAATTGCAAATTATGGTAAAATTTGTGTATTAATTTGTAATTAACTCTTAATTATATTATAATACAATATTTAATGTGTATTGTTTTTATTTAATAATATTAATTTTATTTTGACAATGCATTATAACTTATTTATATCCGTAGGTGATGCTATGGGAGGATAGATCATATTTTTATGTAGTAATTTTCTTGAAAAAGTTGAATGAACTTACATATATAAATTGAATATAAAGCACATTATATAGTCAATTTAAAAGAGTGGGGTGCTAGTGGAATGTTAAAATTTCCACGCACCAAAATAAAATAAAGCACAAGATCGAACGAACTTAAACAAATTCTTTTGTGAAAAAAATCACCGTTTAGATTGATGGATTCTAAACGATGGATTCTAAACAATCCATGGATTTGGACAAAATCTATCGTTTGCCTAGAAAAAAAATTAATAAAATCAATGGATTTATAAATTCCCTCATTTTCTACAATCCATCATTTTTGAGGGTTTTGATTTCCCACCTACTAGGTGGGAAAGTTCAAATCCACCATTTTTTATAGATGATGGATTGTCATACTATTTATTATTTTCCATAAATAACATTAAAAATCCATTGATTTTATATTCAATCCAAACGATGGAATTTTAAAATCTATGGATTTAAATTCCATTGATTTAAAATCCATCGATTTTGCTAAAATCCGTGGATTTTAAAAACCCTCAATCCAAACGGTGCTGTAATTTCCATATACTGGTTTGAAGATCTCTATTAGACAAAATGCTAAACAACAGCGCCGGTGTCCAACATATCGTTTAAATTATCCATTTCACAGGCTATAAAACTGAATTTTTCAAAAAGCTAAAGAATCTCCACTCTGGAGAACCAAAAGTATGGGTTCTAAATTTCAAAACTCAACAACATCGTGCGAGAAAATTATAAAATAACTTAGATCATTAAGGACATATCCAAGGAGAAACTAAAATTTCTTTCACTTGACTTTTTTTTTATGAATAATAAGTATATTAAAAGCTACAAGAAGTAGCAAAGAACCAACGCTCTAAGTTTTCGCACAAAAAAAGGCTTAAAAAAGCACTCTAGAGGCTTAGGCAAAGAGCGAAGGTACGGAACAAAATCAAAAATCCGAGATCAAAATACAACGAGGACTTCTAAAAAAGTCCAAACCCGAATAAGGGAAATTCCTATTACAAATTTTGTAAAGAAAAACCGCCCGGGTAAAACAATGGAAAATCACGTCCTCCTTCAATACATTCTTGCTTTGAAAAACTCTGCCGTTTCTGCTCTTCCAGATTTCCCAAGTAATAAGATAGCCAAGCAATTGCCAAAGACCCCAATAACGACTCAAAGGAACAACGCCTTGCCACTGAAGCATAAAATTCTGAAAAGAGTAGGGAGCAACCCAAGCAATGTCTAACTTATTTAACACATAACACCAAATACTCCTCGTAAAAGAACATTGAATAAATAGGTGAGATTGTGTTTCAATTTCAGCACAAATGGAATAGAGAGATTCTTCTACCGAAATGATAGAGCGATTAACCAAGAAGTCAAGAGTTGGAATCCTGTCATGTAAAGCAAGCCATAAGAAAAATTTAATCCTCGGGGGGGCTGAGGAATTCCAAACTTGCAAAAAAGGATTTTTATAGCTGAAGCTTCCCCTACCACCAGCAATAGACTGAGGAGACGGAGCTGAAGACAAACTCGACTGACCTGCTGCTGTTGAAGACCGGCGACTAGGATAACCTGAGAGGATCTGATTTGACGTAGAAGCCGAACCATCTGATCTGCCCTGAACTGTCAAGGAACCCGTCTGAAGACCTGCTGCTGCTGTAATTCGACGGTTGTGGTAAGCTGGGGGAATCTGATCAGACGGAGATGGTGAACCAGCTGGTCGGACATGAATGGTCGAAGAAGAAGCAGCAACTGAAGGTTGTTGAAAAATATCTGCAACATGATGGACTTGGTGGGAAGCAGGATCAACTTGATAAGCAGTAAACTGATGGCTCAATAAACCAGAATTGTGGCTGTTCATAAGGGCACAAAAAGAAGCAGCAGAAAAGACACCAGACGAAGCATTCCATTTAACAACATCTTCTCTAACTGAAACTTGGATAATTCGACCAAAACTGGATAATAAATCATTTAAGATCAGCAGCTCATTACCACGAAGTCTTCGACGCCATCGCCAATTCCCTAACCAAATATCTTCAATACTAGCTTGCTTTTGGTTCGATAAATTGTAAAGGCGAGGAAATAAGGTAGAAGTTGGCGCATTACCCATCCAGTTATCGTGCCAAAGAGAAACAGAGTCACCTTTTCCGACTTTAAAGTGCACATTCGAAACAAAAACACCCCAACCTTTCACATCATTGCAGCAAAGTTTTTTGATTCCTTTCCATATAAAAGACATCTTTTTTGCATCTCCAAATCTCAAAGAATTCCAATCAAACACTAAAGAACAACTCGAAGTAACTATGGACCAAAGAGAGGCACGATTTGAAGTTCTCAACTTCCAGACCCATTTGAATAAAAGACTTTGGTTCCTAATACGCAAATTATAAAGACCCAAACCACCGTTTTCAAATTTTTGACAAACCACCTTCCAGGCTACCTTACTCATAACCCTATTTGAAATATCGCCCTTCCATAGAAATCGAATCATATACGATTCAAGCCTATTTTGAACCATCACAGGCATACCAAACAAGGACAAGAAATAAACGGGGATACTAAATAAGACGGATTTGATAAAAACTAACTTGCCTGCCGGGGACAACATAGTACCTTTCCATAAAGCTAAGCGCGCTTTGAAACGCTCAACCACATAATCCCAAGAACCCGAGGTGAGACTCTTTCTAGCCAAAGGAAGACCTAGATATTTAATGGGAAAACGCTCCATTTTACAGCCCACAATATTTGCTACCCCAATAAGGTCCTGCTCATCAACATTGATTCCCATGACTGAAGTTTTATGGTAGTTGATAGTTAATCCTGATATCAACTCGAAACAATGAAGAATTCTTGTCAAGTTTTTCACCTGCTCAACATCATAAGGGAGATACAAAATAGTGTCATCTGCAAACTGCAGCATAGAGATGGGGTCGTGATTATCTGAAAATTTGTATCCTTGCGAGTATCCCTTCTCAGCAGCCCTATCCAAGATACGCTTCAAGCCTTCTGCAGCAATAACAAATAAATACGGAGATATAGGATCGCCCTGACGCACACCCCTTCCGAGAGAAATAGGATCAGTAGGACTCCCATTAACCAACACAGCCGTCGTTCCGGACGTCAAACAACACGACATCCACTCAACCCATTTCTCTGGAAAGTTCATACAACGCATAACAGAAAAAAGGTACTCCCAATCAATGCTGTCGAAAGCCTTATGAAAGTCTAATTTCAGAATAAGAAGCTTGTCTTTCCTCCTAGTAGCCATGTGAACAAGATCATTAGCAACCATAGAGCACTCCACTATACTTCTGCCTTTTAGGAAAGCATGCTGGTTATCCGAGATCACTGCAGAAAGGAGAGGAGATAGACGACGAGACAAAGCTTTGGAAAGCATCTTGTACATCCCATTGACAAGACTAATAGCGCGATAGTCTTTAATATCAGAAGATCCAGCAATCTTAGGAACCAAAACCATAAATGAAGAGTTTATACCCCTAGGAAGAGTATTAAATCTATGGAATTTCGAGAAAAAATTAATAACAACATCTTTCAAGATTGGCCAAGCTTTCTTGTAAAATAAAAAATTAAAGCCATCCAGACCCGGTGCTTTCTTGCTACCACAAGAAGAGATAGCCTCAAAGATCTCCTGTTCTTCAAACGACAAAATCAGGGAGCTAGACTGCGTCTCTGAGAGTTTATCAAAGCCAAGACTTGAAATATCAAACTTAATTTCCCCTTTCTTTACAAAAAGGTTTCTGTAGAATTCTCTGATATGGAACCGAATCTCCATAGGGTCCGTGTAAGAAGTGTCATCTACATAAATTGAACCAATATGATTGTTTCTAAAATGCGCAGAAGCAGTGCTGTGGAAAAACTTCGTATTTCTGTCTCCTTCGATACTCCATTTTAACCTTGATTTTTGAACCCAAAGCGACTCAGCTCTCTTCTCAGCCACCCAAAGATTAGCCCGAAGACCAGCTAACTCGGATCTTCCTTCTTCAGTTAACAAGTTGTGATCGGCAGCTGCATCAATAACATGAATTTTATCGCTCAATTCTTTAATTAACTTGTTTTGATCTCCAAACACCTCTGAATTCCAGATTTTGATTTTGTGCCTCAGCTCCTTTAGCCTTTGAATAAGGTTTGGAGTATTAGAACAAACCGAAGTCCAGCTCTCTGCAAGAAAAGGCTGAAATGAATCGTGATCCCACCAAGCGTCCACTGAACGAAAAGGTTTTAGTCCCCAATCAAACTTTTTATCCGACCTGAAGTAAATTGGAATATGATCAGAACCCCCTCCGTTTAATGCCATTAACGACATATTAGGCCAAGATTGACCCGCTGAGCTTGATATGAGGCATCTATCAATACGCGACCTTGAGTAGGAATTCCGCCAAGGATATTTGACCTTGAGTAGGTCAGGGTACATTCATAGCATTTCCTCAAGGATATTTGCTTGGCATATGACAAATGTTGAATTCTGCTCACTTCTTCTCTTGAGATTGAGGAGATGAGAATTTGTGATGGCTTTTTTATTTGGCTTAATCACTCAAAACCCCCTCACTTTTAACCTTTTTTGCAAATATATCCTGACCTAGGAATTTCTCCAATTTTATCCTAATTTGGCTTTTTATTCATTTTACCCCAAAACATTAAATTGAATTCTTTTCACTTATAAAAAAAATTTAATTTTTTTTTCATTTTTTATAGGGTTAAATGCAAATTCATACACCAACTTTGACCTAATTTGCAATTACAACATAAACTTTGAAACTTGGCAATGTCAGTAACCAACTTTACACTTTTGGTAAATCGATACACCAAACTCAAAAAACACTAACGTGGACATTGTAATAAACCGCCATTTGTCATTTTATGATTGGTCGGTGTACCAATTTGCCAAGAAATGAAAGTTGGTTACCGACATTGCCAAGTTTAAAAGTTTATGTTGTAATTGCAAATTAGGTCAAAGTTGGTGTATGAATTTGCATTTAACCCTTTTTTATATTATTAATAATATTAGGGTTTAATTGAAATATAGGCTAAAAATGAAGAATTATTTTAAACATTTTTTCAAGTGAAAAGAGGATAATTTAATGTTTTAGAGTATAATTGAAACATAGAAGGGTAAATTAGGGTAAAATTGGAGAAATTCCTACGTCGGGGTATATTTGTAAAAGGGGATAAAGGTGAGAGGGTTTTGAGTGATTAGGCTTTTATATTTTGAGCATTCTCCTTCAATTGATGATTGGACCACTCATCTCTCTCCAAAAGAATTCTAATGTGTTTATATTTATACCCATTACAAAAGTCAAGCAAGCATAAACAAACAAAAATTGCTTTTGCTAACTGTACCATTGTCGCGCCCGCTACACTCCCTTCACACCCGCGACCTTCTGTTGTATGACAGATTTTTCAATTACTATTGTCACATGTCATCACTTCTTTGGGGCTCTCCAAATATATTGTCGGCCTTCAACGGTCATGAAACTCGCGCCCGTGACTCCTTATTTTGCCCTTGTGAATCTCGTTCATAAAGTTAGGATTTTAGCCCTAGTCATGTCGCGCCCGTGACTAAGACATGCCGCGTCTTGACCTTGGGTTCGCACCTGTGACACTCTTGTTTCGCGTGTGCGAAAACCTCTTTGACAGCTTGGAAAATCGACGACTCGATTTTCGCTAAAAGGCTCCTAATTAACTCCCGAGTGATACTAGATGTTCCCGCACATTTATAAATAATATTAGGACACTCATAATTGATTGTTAAAGCGAAAATCAAGGAGTATGAAAAGACAAATGTCCAACATTATATATCTCATATTTACACTTAATCTATTAATAGACTCAATTCATATTTAACAAATTTCAATATAATTTTAATTAATATTCATTTTGACTTGTTTAGTATTTGAATATTAGAGTTATTTTATATAATAACTTCCACTATCATGTGATCATAACTTGCATAACTATATAACTCATAAAAGCATATTTTTTTTAGTAGTGATATCACATAAAAAATCTCTTATTTCATAATAAGTTTAAATTTAAGATCTAATCACAACTTCAAATTCTTATTTTTAATTATTTCATAATTAAACATAGGGTCACAAAATAGCTTTATAAATTATTTAATTTTTTAATTTCAATTTAGAGATCTCATATCTCACTAACCTTGGATACCCTTTTAACTTTTATCCTTTACAATTCACAATTAAAATTTTATACTTTAATCAAAATAATCTTTATATGAAATTTAACTTTCTCAAACTTAAACTTTGATATTAATATTGGGTCAGGTTAGAGGAGCAATAGTAGGATTTGTGCAACCTATATAGAAAATTGATCCTATATGAATAAATCCACATATACCTATCAAAGAGTGTATCTTATACTAGAGAAATTCTTAGATTCACCGAGTCTACCACATCATCCGTAAACTAAGCCACTCATAATACAACACCTCATTAAAATGATGGTAATATCGTAATAATGGTGCAATAAATGCATTTAAATCTTAATGATGATATTACAATATTGCCATCATCTTAATAAGGTATTATATTATGAGTGATTAGTCTACAAATGACGTGGTAGACTCGGTCTATCTAAGAATTTTTCCTTATACTGTTTAGAAATGCCTTACTTTGTCATGCGATAATAAATTCTTTAGGATCGTATAACCAACCAATTTTAAATTTCCGAACTTTTAAAGGATTTATGATAAAATTTAGTCATTTTTTAGTTATGAATATATCAAATATATCCCCACCGATCTTTTTAAACTTTCGTATTAATAATATCAGAAATAGATTAAAACTCTTTTTAAACTTATCTCAATTATCTACTTATGAATTTATTTAAACAATCTAAATATATTCTTTCTTTTTGAATCCTTTTTAAACACTTTAAACTTTATTAAAAATTTACCTTTTATACTTATTCAAATATAAACAGTATTTAGCCTTTGTTTAAAAAAACAAATATAAACAGTCTCTTGAAATATAATATATCTATTTAGAAAATAGGTGCTTATCATTTTTCGTTAATGACGAATTTTAAATATCTCATATTCATAATTCTTTTATAGACTTTCTTTTGTTTAATAATTTTTTTATTATATTTTTTGATATTGGTACAAACCTTTTTCTAATTAATTATTTACGTAATATTTTATTAATATCCATTAGTACAGAGCACACATAATTTTACTTAACTATATTTAGGATTTCTGAAGTCATCCTATTTAAGCTTGAGGCGTAATGTTACTGTTCTAAAAATATATCAAAGTATACTCCAAGATACAACAGCTCTTCTATTTAATAAAATAGGAGCAGGAGAAGCAGTTTTAATATGTGGTCGAATTAATTCAACCCTAATCCAACATGTTTGAATTTTAAATAACAAATAGAAAATATTTTTGTTGCTAAAAATCTGAGAGTAAAAATAATGGAGGCTGAAGCTGTCACGACCCATTTTCATGAATCGCGACCGGCGCTAGGGTATGGGTAATGTAGTACCGAAACCCGTAGCTAGCCTCCCATATAAAGCATAAACACATAAACCTGCAGAAAACCAATGCTCGGGGGCAACCGAGACTTCAGCCTAAACTAACAGTTGTAATAATCAACAGTTAATATAACATGCTTATTCAATTCTGAGTCTAAAATAGATTTATCATGAACCAATATAAATAATATAGCATGCCAAAGCAATAAAACCAGTCGAACCAATCCGACAAACAACTGTAATAATAGTAAAGACGTCTAGTCAACTACTGCGGTCTAAGAATAAAACAGTTTTACAGTTTTACTAAAATAAAAAGGAAACCTCCGAAGAAAAGTAAATGCGGAGATCACCAGACTCTCTCAGATCATAACCCTGGGGAAAATTGGGAAAACAACGGGGTCAGATATACTGAGATGAGTTCATACCACTATCTACATTTATTAAGTGGAAAACCTTTAAAACGTTTAAGACATTTAATAACGATATTACGGATAATAGTTGGAACCCTAAACCACAATTCTAAATAATAATCATAATCCAATAGGTCTGGTCCCGAGAGCTGAGCTACACCGAGTTACCACTGACCACACTTATACCAGAGTCCCGAGAGCTGAGCTACACCGAGTTACTCTGCCTGGTCCCGAGAGCTATGCTCACACCGAGTTACCACATTTCCATATATACCTTACCCAGATCAATACCGGTGCGCACGCAGTCCTAATGACGCCCATTAGGTAGCATGTTCCAACTAAGAGCCATAATATAAAAACAGTTCGAAATATACGTACAGTATATATATTTAATATTAAAATAACAATTTACTTAATAAAGCGGTAAATAGTAAATACAAACTCACTGCTTGCTAATCCGCGTGAAATACCGGCAAGCAACTAACTCTGGTTCGCCTCTGAAGCACGAACAGTAGACGAGTCTAGACAAATAAAATAATTATTAAAATCAGACCCTAACTCTAGAGAGTACTAGACACCACATATGACTAGCACAATTAACACGTCGGAAATATACAAGCCAGAACACACAAAAATACCCAAAAGGTAATAAAGTCCAATTAATATAAGTCTATTGAGTTCTCACTTTAAAATCCAATTTACAAATATTATTTAATAATCATTAAATAATAATTAATTTCCAAATAGTGGGTTAACCGAGTTACCAATAACTACCAAGCTAACCCCACCTGTCGGGTGACCCAAGTCTAACCCGACTCAAAACATTTATCAATATAAACCCGAGTTTATATTTAGAAAACAATTTAATAAAATAATAATCCATTTTAAAAGCGGAACTCAATAACTTCAATTTCAAGTAACCCAAGTTACAACCAAAACTTAACCATTCTAAGTTTATAAAGTTTAGGGACTAAACTGTACTTTAGCCAATTACGGACTAAACTGTACTTTAGCCAATTTGATATTCGAAATCAAATTAATTACTTTTGTTTATAATTAAAACAAAATATAAAGTTACTAATCAAAAACTTACTTAAATAAGTTATAAAATCGTTCAGGGACTAAATTGTAATTTAGCCAAATTATACCAAATTTAAATTCGAATTTAAATATAATTACCCGAGTAATTATATTAACTTAATTTATAAATAAGCATCGTTTTCAATATTTAATTTATAAATCAAAATAAAATCCAAGTTATTAGTTTATGTTTAACTTTAAGGATCTAATTGATTCAAACAAAACAATTTAATAATCAAAGTGGCTAATAAGCCATCTTCATCATTTAAACACAAACCACCCGCCTAAGTCATGAAGTTGCAGAATCCAAGGTTCACAAACTTAAACTCTTTAGATTCATATTAACCTACACATGATCACCCAAAACTCCAAACCCTTAACCAATTTAAGAGGCACCGTAGCAATAAGTAAAGAATTCAAAATCAAACAAAATGGCAGGAAGCAAAACGAGGCGACGATAACCGTATGAAAATTTACACATTGAAACAATACAAATCAATTCAATCTCGCTAAGCCATCAATCAAAGATGCTAAAACCGTAACAGTAACCAAACATCATGAACACAATCATCGGCAGAAACTTAAAGGCAAAACAGAAACATATTGCGTACAAAAACGATGAAATGGAGGTGATTGAAACGGAATCAATAGCGTACCGTTCAACGAAAACGAGGTGGGGAATCGTAGATACGTGAGTCTAGAATCTCTGAGATCAAACGGATTCGATTTCGATCTAGAAACGAACACGAACGGATCAATAAACTGAAAGTTGTTCAAAACTAAAATCTGAATCTAATCACGACGGTATAACGGTGGTGGTTCAAACGAACAAGTTAGCTTACCGTTTCAGATTCCGAAGCTATGGACTTGTAAAGAAACGAGTCTACAATCTCTGGGATCGAACGGTTCTGATTTCGATCAAGAAACGAAAGAGAACATCAAAGATACGTAATGTCGTTTAACGCTAAAGCTGAATACTCAAGATAGAATACTTACCGCCTATAAACGATGATGATACGATCAGCTGGGTTCAGAGTATTGGCGGCTAGGGTTTTGTAACAAACATTGATGAACAAAATAGATGGACGACGTGTTTAAATAGGAAGGAAAGAAACGGAATTATCGCTGAAACCTTAGCAGTATAAATAAGGATTTTGGTTTCAGGGTGAAACTGTTAGTTTCTGTTTCTTATAATGAAGATTAAGAAGAAAAGTTATGGGCTTGCAATAATATAAGGGAATGGGCTTATTTATTCTTTAAGAAAGGAAAAGAAATGGACAACGTGAATGCATGAATTCATGCATAATCCATATCATTTAAATTTTATTTTCCTTTTGCTTTTTTTTTATTTTTTTTTCTTTTTGTTTTAAGGTTTAATAATCCCAACCCAATATGAATCGAATCACGACCAAATCAACGGGCGATTCCAATAAAATAAAATAAAAACGTTTAATAATAATAATAATAATAATAATAATTTACCTAAAACTTGACGGAATGCAAAAATAAATTTTTTTAAAAAAAAACGGGATATTACAGAAGCTAATTAAAAGTTAATTAAACATGTTTAATTGCCTAGTCCAAGTTTGTTCCGATTTTTTAGGCATTAACCAAAACAATTTTTATTTAGTCAAAATATGGGCCTTCTCATATAAGGCTAAATGATTAAATAAAAAATAATTAATTTCGAGTAGCAAAAAATTTAATCAAGCCACAGAAGGGGCCCACTTGATTTGCAACATCCACCCACACCCAAGTCCAACTCCGAAGGGGGGGCAGCCCATTACCTTCCCTCCAACACACTTATAAGCCCATAAAGGGTTTTCACTTATAAACTCATTTTTGTCTCTTTAAACTTCCAATATGGAATTGTGCACTTTTGAAATAACACTTAAAAAACAAATTACACAACAATCCCCTACTTATTTCAAAAACATTTGCTAGACTAGATTCTAAATATAAATGCATCAGTTTCGGTATCTTTTGGACTATGAACCAAAACCTGAAAAGAAAAGTTATAACTCACGGTAAGTCTGGTGAAGTTTTAAACTTCTATGAACCAAGAATTCCATTTGTAAGTTATAGTTCTCAACAATCACATTATACTTTCACAAACTGCTACTCAACACGGTTGTGCGCATTTAGGCCGTGCGCGTACCTCTTTGTTCATGAGTGCTCTAATAACTTAGCCACAATTCATTTAAGAGCGGCCCCACTCCACACTCATATAGGTGATTTCATCAAGTTTATATAGCAACTAAATATAAATTATCCTTAAGGACTATGAAATCATTAAGAGTTACAACTCAACCTCACAATAGTTGCTTCTAGCACAACCCACACCATAGGAATGAATTAATTCAAAATTTAGTACTAGCAGAACTAACACATGACTTGTTATTACCCGTATGAACCAAATTCATGGGATCTCCAATCACAGAGGTCGGGTTACGATCACAGTTAATTCTCAAATTGGCACAAGTCCCATTCCCCTTGATGTTTCAAGGATCATTTTCCTTCCCAAAGGTTTAGTCAGAGGATCGACCAAATTCAGCTCTGACTTCACATAGTCAATGGACATAATTCCATCCTTTTGCAATTGTTTTACCACATCATGTCTTAGACGTAAATGTCTATTCTTTCCATTGTAAGCCTTATTCTTAGCAATGGCTATTGCCGCTTGGCAATCACAATGCATAGACACTGAAGGATTTGGTTTTATTCCCAAAGGAATACTGACTAAGAAGTTTTTCAACCACTCAGACTCATTGCCAGCTAATTCCAGAGCTATAAACTCGGACACCATAGTGGATTTGGCAATTAACGTTTGCTTAGATGATCTCCAAGCAATTGCACCTCCTCCAAGTGTAAACACATAACCACTAGTGGATTTTGTCTCATCTGAATCAGAGATCCAGTTAGCATCACTGTACCCTTCTAGTACAACGGGAAATCCACTGTATAGGATACCATAATTCATGGTTCCTCTCAAATATTTCATTAGTCTGACAATGCCATTTCAATGATCACGTTTGGGATTATGAGTATATCTACTCAATCTACACACAACATAAGCTATGCAGGTCGAGAGAAATTCATCAGATGCATCAGACTCCCAATAACCTGAGCATACTCAGTTTTAACCACAGGATCTCCTCTATTTTTCATTAATTGAGTGTTAGCATCATCAGGAGTACTCACAGGTGTGACATCAAAATGTCCAAACTTCTTAAGAAGTTTCTCAACATAATGCCCTTGTGATAGCATAATACTATCACAATTCCTTATGATTTTAACACCCAAAATCACATTTGCTTCTCCCATATCTTTCATATCAAATTGAGAAGCAAGAAAAGACTTTGTCTCATGTATTATACCAAGGCATGTACCAAATATAAGCATATCATCCACATACAAACAAATGATGACAGACTCACTTTCAATCACTTTAGTATAAACACATTTATCGACATCAATAGAGGAAAAACCATCACTAATCAGAACTTGGTCAAATTTCTCATGCCATTGTTTAGGAGCTTGTTTCAAACCATATAATGATTTCAAAAGTTTACAAACTTTGTTCTTTTGTTTTGAAACAACACAACCCTCGGGTTGAGTCATATAAATTTCTTCTTCTAACTCGCCATTTAAAAACGCTGTTTTAACATCCATTTGATGAATAAAAAGTTTATGAATTGAAGTTAAGGCAATTAAAACTCTTATTGAAGCAATTCTAGTTACAGGGGCAAAAGTGTCAAAATAATCAATATTTGGTTTTTGAGAAAAGCCTTTCGCAACCAATCTAACTTTATATTTTTCAATTAAACTTTCAGGATTCATTTTTCTTTTAAAAATCCATTTACAGCCAATGGGTTTTGCGCCAGGAGACAAATCAACTAAAACCTAAGTATTATTTTGATTAATTGAATCAATTTCAGTTTTAATAGCTTCTTTCCAGAAAACAGACTCAGAAGAAGAAACAGCTTCATTAAAAGTTAGAGGTTCATTATCAACCAAATAAGTATAAAAATCATTTCCAAAAGAATTTTCAATTCTTTGTCTCTTGCTCCATCTCAACTCCTCAGTAGAGTTCACTGTTATATTTTCAGTTTCATTTTCATTAACAGTGGGCATATGAGAAATCGACTCAGTTTTTAGTGGATACACATTCTCAAAGAATTCAGCATTTTTAGTTTCAACAATTGTATTGCAATCAAGTACATCACTTTTCAATACAAAAAACCTATATGCAGCACTATGTTCAGCATACCCAATAAACATACAATCAGAGGTCTTAGAGCCTATTTTTCTTTTCTTAGGGTTAGGCAACATTACTTTAACTAGGCACCTCCACACTTTTAAATATTTCAGGTTAGGTCTATAACCTTTCCACAGTTCATAAGGTGTTTTACCAGTTTTCTTATAGGGTATTCTATTTTGTAAATGACAAGCAGTTAATATTGCTTCACCCCACAAGTTATCACTAGCAGAAGAACTAACTAATAGTGCATTCATTATTTCTTTTAGGGTTATATTTTTTCTTTCTGCTACACCATTAGATTCAGGGGAATATGGAGGGATTACTTCATGTATTACTCCTTCTTTTTCACAATAGTCATTAAATGCTATATATATATATATATATATATATATATATATATATATATATATATATATATATATATATATATATATATATTCACCTCCTCTATCTGGTGTAATTCTTTTTATCTTTTTATTAAGTTGGTTTTCAACTTCAGCCTTATAAATTAAAAACATATCAAATGCTTCATCTTTTTATTTCTTAGCAAATAAACTCTAGCATACCTAGAACAATCATCAATAAAGGTCACATAATATTTTTTACCAACTCTAGTCATGGTCTATTTTAAGTCTCCAAAATCAGTGTGAATTAAACTAAGTAGTTCATATTCTCTAACAATAGAATGACATGTTTTCCTTGTTAATTTAGCTTCAGCACATATTTGACATTTATCCAAATTTATTTTATTAATGCCAGAAATTATTCCAATTGATTGCATTTTCTTTATATAGCTAGCATTCACATGTCCTAATCTAGCATGCCATAAATCAATAGAGTCAATCAAATAAGCAGAAGGAGATGCAGTCTCTTTTATTATTTCAGCAACATTCAAAACAAACAAACCCTGATTACAATAACCCCTTCCCACAAAGACATTATTTTTTGTCATTATAATCTGGTCAGACTCAAATGACACCTTAACTCCACCCTTACCCATTAGTGCAACAGACAACAAATTAGCCTAATATTTGGTACATGAAGTACTCCATTCAGAGCCAATGTCTTCCTTGATGTGAGCTTGAGAAGAACCTTTCATTTTCCAAGAATAGGGGTTGTTCGGGAATCACCAAGGAACACATGTTCTTCTCCATCCCCTACTGGTTTGTAGGAGGAAAAAGCATCTCTGCTTGCACAGATATGCTCGGTAGCACCAGAGTCTACCACCCAGTTTCTCGCATCAGCCACCAGATTCACTTCAGAAATGACTGCATCAACTATGTCATCTCCTTCGACCAAATTCGCATTTGGCTTAGGAGGATTGCCATTTCTCTCATTCTTTTCCTGCATTGAGCTGCAAAGTGACATGGCTTTCCACGCACAAAACAGGTACTCTTTTTCTCAAAAGCAGTGGAGTTAGCAACCTTGGGCATGTATTCAGAATTAACAACTACAAGGGGTTTTTGATCATACCTCTTAAAGTTCCCCTTGTTTTGCACCATGTTTGCCCTTGTTGTTAATGCCTTATTTCGGGCAGCTTTGATCTCTTTTCGGTTCGTCTCCTCAATGATGATGTGAGTGATCAGTTCCTACAAAGTAAGCTGTTTGTGCTTATGTTTCAGATTCTGCTTATAGTCATTCCATGATTGAGGCAGTTTCTCAATCAGAATTCCAGCAATGAATTTCTCAGGGAGTGTAATCGATTCTCCTTTAAGATCCTCCAGCAGTTTGTGGTATTCATTAATCTGAGCAATCATATCCTTGTCCTCGGCCATCATCCATTTGCAAAAGTCTCCAATTACAAACTTTTGTTTGCCAGCATCCTCAATCGTGTACTTGCTGATCATGGACTCCCATATCTGTTTTGCTTCCTTGTACGCACAATAAACGTCAAAAAGTTCATTAGATAATGTACTGATTATTGTGTGTCAACAAACCTTATTGGCATAAAGCCATGTTTCGGATTCCTTGACAGCAGTAGGAAGTGGTTTTGCCTCAGTTAATGCAGAGGCAACATCGTGCATGTCGAGAACAGTAAAGATCCGCTCCTGCCATTGCCGAAAGTTTTCACCGCCAAAGACTTGTATCTTTGAGATGTCTGGAAAGGGTTTGGCGTATGGAACGGCAGCCATTAAAGTCGGCGGAACGACACCAGTAGGAACGGCAACCGTAGGTGGAGCGTCGGTCTTGTCAGCACCAGTAACACCCGTATTCATCGTATCAGTAGACTATGCAATATACTTTTAGATTGTTGTATAATATTTTGAATGAACAAAGTGTATTTAAGCTTGAGGCTCGATGTCACTGCCCTAACGTATATTGAAATATACTTCAGGATACAACAGCTCTTCTATTTAATAAAATAGGAGCAGGAGAAGCAGTCTTAATATATGGTCGAATTAATTCAACCCTAATCCAGCAAGTTTAAATTTTAAATAACAAATAGAAAATATTTTTGTTTCTAAAAATCTGAGAGTAAAGATAATGGAGGCTGAAGTTAATCAGAAGTTAATTAAACGTGTTTAATTGCCTAGTCCAAGTTTGTTCCGATTTTTTAGGCATTAACCAAAACAGTTTTTACTTAGTCAAAATATGAGCCTTCTCATATAAGGCTTAAATAATGATTAAATAAAAAATAATTAAATTCAAGTAGCAAAAAATTTAATCAAACCTCAGGCTAAGCCCACACCCAATTCCAACTTCGAAGAGGGGGGGGGGGGGGGGGGGCGCGAGCCCATTCCCTTCCCTCCAACACACTTATAAGCCCATAAAGGATTTTCACTTATAAACTCATTTTTGTGTTTTTAAACTTTCAATGTGGGATTGTGCACTTTTAAAATAACACTTAAAAAAACAAATTACACACCACATATCACTTATCTATAATAACAATAGACCGTGTTATTAATATACAAACTTTAACGGAAACAATAATTATTATAAAACCACTTGAATATTTACAAGATACAAAAGAAAATTGATTTCCCTTCCTCCCGAGTTGCAATAACACTTCATTCCTTATCTTCATATATATAATAGACACAAGACTTAGAATGAGCATCATATACCAAGCTTAGAATGTTTTCATATTATACTCCTACGGAAACACTATTGCATAATTGGCTCTAGGGGTGTGCACGGTTCGGTTCGGTTCGGTTTGGAGTGCAATCTGCCATAACCGAACCAAACCATCCCTATTTAATGGAAACCAAACCACCTATTTCGGTGAACGGTTTTGTCGGTTCGGTACACCGAAATTTCGGTTTTAACCGACCGAACCGAGTCATTTAAACCGAAATTTCAAAAGCAGATCAAAGATCCAGAAAAAAATTCTCAGCAAACCTTCTACATCACTCAAAAATGGTTTTGTATGACAAGCTTATTTCTCTTTCAAAACAAAAATCTGAAATCAACAATATAATTAAGTAATAAATTCAATACAAACACTTAACGATTACAAATAGCTTCAAAAATTCAAAACAAACTTTCTATATCTACTAAAAAATTCAGAGAGAAATCGACAATCTTCTCTCTGTCAACGGCCGATCTCCACCCTACCGTCATCATCCGATCTCGCTTGGTCTTCATCCAGATACACGGGTACACAAAATCCATAAGAGGACCGGCGCCGAATAAATGAAATAGTAGGGTTTAGAGTTGATTTAGAGTAATAACAGAAGGAAAAGGGAGGATGAAGACTTAGAGTTTTGGTGAGGGTGTGCGGCTGGGTAATGAAGATTAGGGTTTGGGACTAAAAAAGTATATATAGTATCACATGTAAATGGCTAAAATAACCTTCCTTATTATTTCGGTTTTTTCGGTTCGGTTCGGTGACCGAACACTAAAACCAAACCGAAACCGAAAACCGCAAATTTTATAAATCTTAAACCAAACCAAACCGTTTTAACCACTTATTTTTCGGTTCGGTGTATTTTGGTTCGGTTTGACTCGGTTTTTCGGTTCGACTCGGTTTTTGCTCACCCCTAATTGGCTCGGTACTTGTACTTGCTGTAAAGTTACGATGAGTCTTATCCGTTATTTGGGCATACTTCAAAATTCTTATAAAGTTTTGTACGATCATCTAATGTTATCCACATCGCAGTCTTTCACAAAATCATGAAATGATTATTCTACTAATTGGATCACAATATCTACCTATCTATCTAAATAACTAGACAATCTAGGTTTTTAAAAAATAGTTTCATACTTTGACCTTTAGCACATTATTCATTTTCATGAGAACCAAATTCTTCAATATATCATAATTTCCTCTCGATATACCATGAGAGAGTGATGGAAGATATCATAAAAGACGACCTTCTTTTAAACGTATAGAGTATGATAATATATGATTGGGATTATTTAAGTACATTAATTTCTAATGGCAAAACTCATCCTCAATTCCATGTACTTTTCACTTTTTATTTAGTTCGTCTACGATCTTTTTTATTTCTTTAGTTGGTTCTTATACTTTTGTATTTGTCACTGTCACTGTCATATGTAAAATTTATTATTTATTTAGTCCATTTTAAAATTTATTTTTTGTTTATTTAGTCCAATTAAGGACGAAATCATTACGAAATTTGAGTGTTGAGGGACGAAATAAAAAATAATTTTAAAAGATTATATAAATAAAATGAAAAGTATAAGAATCCGAGAATGAGTTATACCAAAGAATAAATACACAAAAAAAATACTCTTTTATCGTACAACGTATCATTGAGTTTTACTGAAATTAAACAATTGTCCAAAAACTAATTACAAAATGTACATAATGATTCTAAAATAAATATTCAAATAATTCCATAGGAAAAACTAAGAGAGTAGAACATATTTGAATTGCATAATAATTCTTCTAGTTCAAATTTGATTTCTTTGAATATTTACGCTTCCATGTGTATCGAAATTCATTGACTTCTCGCTTTATATTTCTTAGATAAACTCCTTCATTTTTAAAGATCCAATAACAATTATTACGGGGACTACACCTTTCAAGCATAAAGTCGTCACCCCACCAAAATACCCTGAAATTCCTATAATGAGTCTTATTAGGAGACGTATCGCACCAAAAAAGTGTAGTGGCGAAGAAATTCAGCTTGAAATTTATAGTATATCTCTCGCCCGGATTTAGTTTATGAATGCCAAGATCATCATCGCCGGACTTGCAACGCACGGTCAAGGTCTTGCCTGCCCCCAGTCTGCTTGTAATATGAACGTGAAATGCATTGAACATTGTCGAGTCATTTTTTGCAACAAAGAAGGTTAAGGCTATTGCCATAATATACAAGAATTTTGCCATGTTGATTTTAAAAGTTATTCTAAATTATTGGTTTTATCTAGCTGATTAATGTTGTTGGTTTGGAATTATTTATGGAGAAAGATCAACGAACTATTTATAACTTATATCTTGAGCCTTACATTCCTGTCAGCAAAGATAGTTATTTCTTTATTTAAATATATTGATCATAAGAAATTAATGAAGCTGATTGAATTGAATTCAAATAAACTATAATGGAATTAGTTAAGCTGGGATTTGCATAATTCTTCCTTTTTTTTTCTGAAGCAAAATAGTAAATTTTACAATTTAAAACAATGGCTAGCTTCCATAATTATAAAAGGTCTAATAAATAAAAAAAACTTAAATATTTTTAAACTTTTATATAGATCGAGTCAAAAATTTAATTTTAATAATTTTAGTCAAATTTAAAAGTTTTTTTTTTGACGAATAATTATCTATATCTATCTCTAATCTAAAATAACTATCTAATACGTGGGAAGAAGGGGGACATGCGAAATTACGATAATACGCTTCATTAAAGGTATAGTTGCTAAGAAAATAATGAAATCAATAGTAATTAAGTACAAGTTTAATTATAACAAAAACAATTAATTCCAATATGAAAATAGAAATTAACCGTACTAATGAAATTATATTTGGGTCGGGATTGTTTTTCTTTTTTCCTTTTCCCTTAGAAATAAAAATTAATTCAAAGTATAAGTGTTTGGCTTAGATATAATATGTTGTTTGCCTAAACCGATTCATCAGCCATTTAACCGGGCTAAACTAGTTAGTAAACTAGCTCAGTTTTCCTCTTGCCAGTCCTTCAGCCGGTTCACCCCTCGGGCACATTCGGCTAGTTCTCTGGGTAGAACTCGCTATAGGTTAGTTAACTTAGAAAATGCTTGAAAATTTCGAATTTCTGTCCCAAACTGCAAGCACACCTTCATGCTCCTCATTTGATTCATCTTCAACTATATCGGTTTGAAAGGTAGGTTTTCAGTAGTTTTTTCTTTATGAATTTTTTCAATAGTCAATCTTTAGATGTCTCTTCTTCTTGCAATAGTTACAAGTAGAATTTTAATTTATATTTCACTGTTTTTTTAAATCGATTTTCATGCTAATACTAATTATAAAGGTAGTATCAGACATTTGATTAACATTTCCTATTAGCTCTTCATCCATAAATGCCTTCAAACTATGGCAAATTTAACTCCCTTAACATAAAGCGTATCATGATTATATACTAAATTTTCATAATTGTTTATAATTAAAAGATAATGAAGGAAGCAACATAAAAAACAAATATGCTTCATCAAGTTTAATATCGAGACTCTCCAAATATTGAATTTTCCATGGCGTGTTTTTAAAAACGTATCTTCAGCCATGTGGAACATATATGTAGACGGTTTTGGATAACGAGTTTACTGTGAGATTTTTTTCTTCAGAAATTGTGTTTCAAGTTTCTTCCACAAATTCAAAGAACTTCATGTAAAATATCCTCAAATAAATATAGACAAATGATAATACAGATCTCTTATACAAATCTTCCATCTCGTCTTCGATCATCTTCTTTACCAGCTTCTCCTTCTTGAATTATGCTTTTTCACAATTCAAATTATATCATATAATCACGCATCTTGATTTTCCATAAGGCAAAATTTTGGTGCGATCAAATTTTTCAGTTTCAAATTTTATCATAGCCATATCAAAAAAAAGGTTCCCAAATAATAATCCAAATCTGAACTGTTGTTTTGATATCACTTGTTGTGAGATTAGTTGCAGAGGAACAACAGTAAATTTGTTAGAAAATCAAGCTTATAGTAAAATATAGAATCATAAACACAAGATTTATATGGATAGTTAAAAACTAGTCCACATATGAAGAAATGAGTTTTAATTACTAATAAATTATGATTACAAAAAAAAAATGGTAAATTTTTTTCTAATGTCTAAGATACACCAATATTTTAATTGTATGAACTAATCTGTCGCACACTCTTATAAGTACAAATTAAGTCAATAGGAATAGAGAGAATTAATCCTAATATGATTATACACCTTACACAATTCCAATAATGATATAATTATTTATCCAACATATATCAGGATGAATATAACACTCCTAAATAAATTAGAATTCCAAGAATAATCCAAACAAATTAGGTTAAGCTCATTATAAGGTCCTTCTACTATTAGCTTTTATTTCAATTAGTCTTTAATACATATTTTGCATTTAAGTTGTCCTTAACTATTTAATTTATATGTGGTCCTTTTTGGCATTGAGATGACAATAAAAACAATGATGTTTTTTAAAAATTTATACACAAAAAGATCATAAATATATAAAATAAATAGTTTATAGACTATTTAAATACAAAACATTTATTAAGAATCAAGTGAAATAAAAATTAGCATATAAATTTTATTTTACGTTTAACCTAAAAATTACATTAAAATTATTAGAAACACATCCTAATATAATCGGGCTACCTCTCCTATTTAGATAATTGGCCACAAAAACATGTGTATGTATATGAAAACTAACAATTCTTTATTTGCAATAAAACGAATATATAATACAATTAGAACATTTAATCATCCAAGCTCTAATTTATATTAAAATTCTATTTTATGCGTTCCCATTTGTGTTGAAATTCGCTAATATTACGATTTACATCTCTAATATAAATTCCATCTTCTTTAGCAAACCAAAAACAATTGTTACGAGCACTACACCTCTCAGCCAGAAATCCACCGTACCAAAACACCTTAAAATCGGCAAAATGTTTATTATCTTTACTCATATAGCACCAAAAAAGGGAAGAATTAAAAAAATTAATCCTGAAATGAAAAGCATATCTTTCTCCAGGTTTAAGAAATTGAATATGAAGATCATCGTCTTTTGACTTGCAATGCACTAGCATCGTCTTGTTACTCAATCGATTTGTGATATGAATATGATACGAATCAATTCCGTAAATGGGAGTCGCCAAGAAAATCATTGCTACTGCCAATATGAACATCAATTTCATCATTTTTATGTTCATATTGAAACCAATTTATTTAATTATTGCGTTTATAGAGAATGATTTATTCGTGTTATATATATAATTATATATAGAGAGAGATGTATTATTCTATTATTAGTCACTCTGATATTTGAATGCTATGTTAAGATTTCAATGAGGTTCATTAACTACGTTTTTCTAAAATCAGGTTAAATTGAATGGCAATTTAAGTCTCTCTAAGTAATTGGTTTTGGAGTCAAGACTTCTATCTTATACATAAAAAAACTTTTTTCTATATTGAAATATATATGGATATTATTAGAATGGTTAAGATTTAACAATTTATTTTTAAGCAAATCTACTCATCTATTTTTGTCTTTATAATATATGTCTACTAGTCGTAAACCCGCGCGTTTGCGCGGAATCAACTTAATTAGGTAAATTGGCAAGTCTATATATATATAATGGTAAGTTTATATTCTATTAGAACTCAATAACTGCTCCGAAGATAAAATTTGTGTGTCTATATGACTATTATTGGTTAGATACAACTTATCAATTGAGGAAATAAATTATAATTTTTTAATAACTCAATAACTGCTCCGAAGATAAAATTTGTGTGTCTATATGACTATTATTGGTTAGATACAACTTATCAATTGAGGAAATAAATTATAATTTTTTAATTAAAATCTTAATAAAAGAACAATATTAAAATAGGTGGTTTAAAATAAATGGGAACTAATGAGAAGACTCCTTTGGTCTTCTCAATTATATAAGTATAAATATATGTTTAAATCAATTAAAGTAAAATAGGTAGTTTAAAAAAGTTGGAGACTACCACAATGCTCTATTTGGTGAGAATGAATGAGAGGGCTCCGTTGGTCCTCTCAATTATATAATATATAGATACTATATATGACTTAAAAGAGAAATATTTTACAAATACATACCAACATCTTATTCAATTTCTATTAATTTTACCATAAAATGGTGATTTTCACTACATTTAAATACACAATGATGGAAAAGTTGAAGGCGTCCATGACCACTACTCTTTGTTTGGTTCAATCTGGTTATATACTCTCTTTTATTAAAAGTAAATAAATTTAATTAGTTATTTATTTCAGAACAAAGGTTCAACCCGGCTATTAAATTTGTATCTCGAGATGAAATAAATCATTTTAACCTTTTGTAGTCATTTTAACCTTGTTTAGTTTCAGAAAAGAATTTCTATTTTTCTTTTCTAGTTTTCTTTTCGTTTTCCTAGTTTTTTTATCCTTTTGTTTTCTGAATAGAAAACTGAAAACTGCAAATTGTGTTTGTTTTATCTAATTCTTTTATTATTTTCATTTTCTGTTTTCAAAAATTGATTTATTATTTTTAAAAATTAATTTATTATTACAAAAGATTATCATGAAATATAAAATAATTAAAAGATATTTTATATAGATATAAATAAATTATTTAACTGTACTAAAGTTTAAAACTATCACGACCCGATTCTCGGCATCGAGACCGGCGCTAGGGAATGGGAGTGCTTGCTCCGAAACCCGTAGCAAGCCTTAAAAATACATTTAAAAAATCACTTAAAATTTTTCGCGGAATTTAAATCATTTTCGAACATTTTAAAATTGCAGTTTAAAACGTTCTGATGAAAATTACCATTTAAAAACATGCACATAATTTTCTCTTTAATTATTGCATTTTAGTTTCAAAACCATTTCTCTATGGTTTATCATGCAACTCATGTGCATACCATCTTACTATGGTAATTACTGCATTTCACTATGCAGGCCATTTCTCTATGGACTTAACTGCATTTCACTATGCAGATGCGTTCGCCGCATTTTATTCAAGTGCAGTCGCTCGGACCTCGCACAGCATTCACATATTACATATTATCAGAGTTTAAGCATTATAAAAATTTATAAAGAATAAATAAGTCCAACGACTACTAAGGTATCACCGTTTATTATTCTAGCTGCTGCAACTCTAGACACATAAAGGAAAGTCATTCTCACTTTATTCAAGTCAGTGATTTCCGGAACAAGAAATTGGAAATTCTCACCTCAAACTACTCGCCTGTAAAAATATTAAATTCAACGGGGTTAGTTATAAAAACTGGTGAATGCGTACAACATGTACTAATAAACATTAATATGAAAGCAATGCATTCCAGATTACCGATTCATATGAAATCCTAAACCATGATTCATGTTCCTATATGCTTTCAACACAGGAAACATAAATATTCCACATTTTCCATTCCATTCGGGTTAACCTTTTATTTTCCTTTGGCCGTATTTATTTTCTCTTTTTGTACTTTTAGCCAGTCAAATCCGATTACTCTTATTTTACGTATTTGAAAGTCCCAGACTCTTCTTACAATACAACGGATTTCGGCAGTACATAAATACTGTCGCCAATTTCACTTTTTTAATAAAAGGTTCAACCTCTCAGATCTCGGCAGTTTGTTGACTGCCTTTGGTCGTCTATATTCCGTTGCCTCTGAAGATCTGCCATATGTCTAGGCCGTCGCCTGACTTCCAGACCGTCGTCCAGATTTTCACATACCATTTTCACATGCAATCATTCTAAATGCAATACCGGTGATCACACAGCACTATTGCCGCCCAATAGTAAGCATGTTTCAATGAATCTAAATCGGTTTCAAAACTATGTATAATAGTTCATGCGATTTAAATTCAAAATAAAATAAAGCATTTGCAAATCATGTAAAGCAGTTCGCAATATTTTTAATACTAATATTTAGCAGTATAAGTTGTAAACATACTCACAGTACTCGCTTATTCCAAATATTAAAAATACCACCCGTCGAATATCAAAACCTTTGCTCGCCGGTTTCCGAGACAAAATTCGCTGGATCTAATTTAAAGATTAAAACATTAATAAATGTAATAACTCTAAATTCTAGGATATACTCTAGACCGACTCAACCATATAAACCACATAATCACAAACCAAATTTGATTCCGACTATCTATTTCCGCGTCATCGTATTTCTATACGATACACCACATAGTTTATTTAATTCATTAAATAAACATAGAATTATAATTCCATATAATTCTATCACACATTCAATTCACATAATTTTCTAAAAATACATTTTTAGAAAATTTCAACAAACATACCACAATTCAAAAATAACCAAAAATATTTTTCCGTAAAATATTTTTGACCCGGGGCTCGGCCCCCCCTTATTTTCTGCCAAAAACATTTCGGCACTAACTGCTGCCAACTGAGTTTAGGATTGAGCCAACATGCTCTATCCCCTTCACTCAAACTCCGGTCACCGTATTCCGGTGGTTTTGGCCGGAAAACTCAAAAATGCTAAAAACGCTTAAAAATCCATTTTAAGCCATTTTAACACCGAAATTCACCAAATATAATTTCAAATACATTTTTAATTTTTATCTTGTAAAAACAGCAGCCCAAAATTTTTAAAATAATATTTTTCATTATTTTAGCCATTAAAACCGAAATGACCATCAATAATCAAAACCGATTATTAATCCGTCAAAACACTTCGATTAAATCACTTAAATTCCATAAATAATTATCAAACACATTTCATAAATTTTTCATGAATAGTTTCTGCCCAGAAATTAAAAATGACATTGTCACGACCCGAATTCCACCCTAATCCAAGTCACGACCGGCGCTAGGGAATGGGAATGGTTGTTCCGAAACCCGTAGCAAGCCTAGAACCTCTAGAAATTTTTCGCAAATATTATTAAATGACCGCACCTCGCGTACGATCCGTTTTCAGAAAACGCCGTTAAAACTTTTCTCGTTTAACTCAAACACATTTCTGAAATTACACATATATGCGAAATCTGGTTTTCAGAAGTACTGGTTGGATAACCTCGTTATCTCAACCCTCGCTTCTTTCTGAAAACCTGGCGTGGTGATCACTGGAAACCGGGGACTTATCTTTCGACTGCCTTAACACATAGGCAGCCCCGTTCCAGATCACACGCCACCGTTAATATGTTTAATAAAATAAAGCGGACACCTCTGGGTCTCGCAACGGTGGTATTAAACATATTAAAATACACAGCGGACCGGTTACACATAGCCGGCTTATTTAAAATATACTGTTTTTGACCCTCACAAAAACACACGAGGCCGACTCGGTAACTAGATACAATATGCCACTAAGCAGCCACCCAAAAGGTACACACACGTGCAATAGATCCTATCAGAGTATCTAAACAAAGGACTAGTGGCACGGCTGCTGGCACATTACACTTATACTATTGCAGCATACTAAGAGTACAAAATCCTATGTACATTACCAAAGAAGAGCTTTCCTGAAGAAGGGATGTGGAAGCTCGACTGACCTCAAATCTCGTTTCCTGAAATATTGGGAAACAACAACGGGGTCAGAAATATAAATATTTCTGAGTGAGTAAACAGTTTACAGATAAATACCAAAATCGCATAATATATATAAAATAGTTATATATAAAAATATTACCAATATGTCGATCCATATGAAACCCTAGTCCACAATTGTCCTAACAGACACACTCATCTTACGAGCTTATGGACAACAGAATAAAGACCGTGAACTGAATCACTGCCGTCCAATTCTGTATCTCTGGTACCTGGACCGTAATCAGAAACTGCCTTCGCGGCTTATTCCGCGACCGTAACTGTATTACTGCCGTCTCAGGGTTTACCCGTGAAGTCAGGGCATCTACTTTCCCAATGACTTACACGACATGCATACCTCTATACCTCGACAGAAGTACATCTAAAAATCAGTGTTGGTGATCACGCAACCCTATTGCCGCCCAATAGGTAGCTCGTTCCAATGGACCTCTCTTGGCTAGTTTATACTATTGCGATTATGGATTTAAAACAGTTGAATACTGATATTCAAAAGTAAACACGTAAACTCACAGTGCTGCTAAGTTACTACTTAGCACCGTCGTAGGTGTGACAGACTCCCCTGAGTCCTGGTCTGACTGCTGGACAGCTAGTCGGATCAAACATACAAAACACACAAGCCAAACATCAATACTCATTTCTGGTATAAACATCTAGGTCCTGAAACCTAGGTTTGATCAAATCAATCAATTCACATAACACATAGCACGTATGGTCTCTTTCTCTTTAAAAACCATTTAAACCGTTTTCACCTAGAGAAAACGTTTAGACTTCACTCTAGAAGTCATTTTAGGTATAACAATACCTAATTAAAATCATTTACTAGCATCGACTTGATTGCCAAAGCCATTCACAGTCGACTACTAATTATTTAGCAACATCGTTTGCTAAATCTTTTAAACCGGTTAAACGTCGACTTTAACTCTTTTAAAGTCCTTTTTAAACGTTTAATTTTACTTTTAAAATCATATTTTAAAAGTCTTTAGCTTAGGTTTAAAAACTCTTTTCACTTTCTTTTAAAAGAAGTTATCGTTTTTAAACGTTTTAGTTCGACGAAACTACGTCAAACGGATAGGGCAAAAAGCCCCAAAAGAATTTCCCCCTTCGGCATCGGCCTGGTGCACGTTCGTGCACCCCTGGCTAGTGCACGATCGTGCACCATTGTGCACGGTCGTGCACCCTGGATAGTGCACGTTCGTGCACCTTGGTGCACGTTCGTGCACCTCCAGATTGGTGCACGTTCGTGCACCATATGTGCACGTCCGTGCACCAACGTGCACAGCCCCGGGGAAACTCGATTCCCGGGGCATTCCGACGTGATTCAACCTCATTTTTCCGCTCCTAACACGTATACACAATCCAATATATCCATATTCACATTCAGAACGTAAAAATAATAGGTATACGTTCGATCCGATACGGTAATCATTTATAAACGTATATATATTCGAAATATATCGAAATATATTAAAATAAACGTTTAATACGGGATTAATACCTCGATTACTCGAGTAATCGTCGAAGAAACGGAGTTAAAATCGAGAAACGGTCGATTAGGGCCGAAACCCTAACCTCGTCGCCACTGGAGAGAGCTAAGCAGCTCATTATATTCTTTCATTTTGAAAGAATGAGGTCTGTACCTCAATTAACAAATGACTTGGTTATATATATAAGTTTGGCAAAAATGCTCTTTCGTACTAGCTCAATCATGCACTTTAAACCAACTTCTAAACTAGTCGTCCGTAGTCCAAACGGAAACGACTTTCGAATTTCGTGAAAATTTTATCAAAAATCAAATAAAATATAACAAGAATAAAAATATAATTTTTATTCTTATCCGACTTATATTTTATTCTTAATAAATCATTCTCGATTTATTAAGCCTATATAGACCGCGCTTGATAAAATTTCTACTCTCAAATTTTATCAAATTTTCACGATAACCTTTTTAAATTATTTCGCGAATATTGACACCAAAAATATTCGCACGGGACTTATATATTATTTTATTTTAATTTGGACTAACGAATAATCCTTAATTAGTTTATAATTAAAACTAATTAAAGTAAAAGTTTAGGGATTAAAGGAAGCATTTTTACATCCTTTCCCTCCACGCCAAACCGCTTCCCTTCCTTCTTATCATCATTTTTTTTTTTAATTTTTAATATATATAAATCTTAACTTATATTCATTAATAACTCGTCGAGACTTCCGAGTTTCGACATTTTAATTTCGGGGTTTTATCCGAAATATTAAACTCTCCAATAAAAGTGGTATATTGATATATTAATTATCAATATATTTTTATCTTACGACTCCAGTCGTATTTTCTATTCTATTAATCCCGTTCATATCCCTTTATTAAAATTTAAATTCTCAATTTAAATTTTAAACTCTTATTATTACGATATAATTTTAGGGATACTTATAAATTAAATTTACGCTTAAATTTAATTTACGTATTCCCGGCTAATAAAAGCTTTACACGTGGCTTATAAATTACGGGGTATTACATTCTCTCCCCCTTATATAAATTCGTCCTCGAATTTACATATACTTTTTCTTTTACTTATACAGCCAAAAATACTTTTTCTAAATCATGCTCTATGCTTTCATAGCATAAACATTACCGCCGTTGTCTGTTGCATAACTGCTGTCGTCTATGACACAATTGCATAGCATAAAAATTATTGCCGTCTATGGCATAGTTGCACAGCTGTGCATTAGTGTCAACCTACTACCTTTCATCTATCAACTTGTCTATCTCTACTTTACTCGTCCTTATGGACCGTATACTTTATCTACTAGTATACGAAGAGTGGGTATCTAAACCTTGCAGTTCTTCCCTAACTGCAGCTCATATTTTTCAATCGGTTTACATCTCATCTCACTGTACTTTCACTTATAGGTTTTTAACCTATAACCTTGACTTCTTTATCAGAAATCTAGGTATTTATTAACCTCGGGTTATTTCCTTATATTTCCTCTCTTCAAGTCTACTTTGGCTACCCGGATCGCTTATCATGAAGCGTCCGTTTACCAAATAAATTTGGTATTCTTATAGTCGGAAATGAGTTCTACAACTTCCGTTTAGACTTCGAGTTGAGATTCTTTCTCGAAGGTATCGGAAATTGACCTCAAAGTTGCCTCTTTGAGCTAATTTTGAAAGACTGTAAAACTGATGTCATGGCTGATATTGAAGCCAATGAACCAAGCATTTAAACCAGTCTTTTTCCAAATATTATTTCATATTCCTATATTTTAACATCCAATCTACAACTTCCGTGAAGAGTCGAACTTAATCCGATCTCTTTTCGGTTTCCGAAATTGTCCTTGAAGTTGGCTACTAGCCATACTTATATTCCTTATGCATCTTATTACTTTTCCTTTTCGTTGTACTTCTTTACAGACAGTACAAACTTTGAATTCACTTCTGGGATATCAACTTATTATTAAGTCTTATGATATCACCTTTGAATTCACTTTCATTTTACTCCTTGAACTTTCTAGTTCACTATTTATTATTGGTCGTACATTTTACTGTACCTTATTATAACTAAGATTTTTAATCTTATTATCAAATTTTTCGTATCTTTTAATCACTTTAGGGTAATGTTGGTTAAGTATTTTCAATCCCTAACCTTACCCTCTTCATCTGTTGGAACTCCTGTTCCATAAACAGACTACTCTTCCTTGACATCCTTTACACTCTCTTATGATTCTATATCTTGTATAGAATGTCTTTTATCTTCTCATGATTCTATATCTTGTATAGAATGTCTACTAATTCCTTATCAATCTATAGTAACTTCCTATTACATATTGAATTACTGGTTTCCTCTCATACTAATGATGTGGTCATCTAGGTGTATGTGTAGGTTATAACCTAACTATCTCACCATAAAACACCTTCTCACTTACTTCACAATCACCGCAAAACTATATTTCCGTTACTAGCTTTCGGTATTTCCAAGGTTAATTAAACTTCTTAACCTCTTTTCCACACACATCTACTTCCTTGTTCACAGCTAACAGTTATCATAAATGTACTTTAGCTGTTACTATTGTATTTAATTAACTGATTATCAACTTTAGCTCCATTTTCAAAACATTTCATTTTGAAAACGAAATGTTCATTAAACATTTTCCACTTTTAGTCGGCCATACTTTATACTTTTTGTGGCTCGACATTTAAAATACATGTACACAACATGTATATTCCTTTACCAGCTAGCCAAGACCTCACAGTCATAAGGCTCGGTTCTCGGAATTTTCATCTTTGAAATTACTGTCTTATCACAGTTTTCAAATTCATTTATATACATATATGGAGCTTATGTTGACAATTCCAAGTTAATTAAAGTTTATACTTCTTATCGTTGTTACTTGCACTTTTGGCTCACTGCCAAAAATTCACGCTAGTTCCACAACCATATCTTCATCATCGTGCATCGTCTACCTCTCTGTTCGACGATCGCAACGGTTAATACTTAGATAACCGTCTTGGGATTGTCATATCCCAATATCAAACTGATCTAACGGTTCAATCATAAGTTATTAGGGTTTTACTATACCCTGTTAGTTTCTCGACAATATCTGAAACTCATTTGTCCAATTCACTATCTCCATCTCATTTATACCTTGATAATATCTTTATTTTATCTTGGTTCAAGGTTTGATATACTTTTTAAGTATATTATTTATTCGTTTTATGGTTTAATAATCATTTTCATTAATGAATATCTGTTAACACGACTTAACAACTCCGTTAGCGTTAACATATTCATTGATCCTCTTTATTCATTTCAGAACTAGTAGCGTACCTACTCGGTTCTGAGAATACTCATACTTTCTTTTACCATCTTTCTTGTAGATGTTTCGTTATTATTTATTATTTAAGTGCTGAGGTTTACTCCTCTCAGACTTATGAATTATGGTTTATCTAACCACTCGTATGGATTCAAGAGATATGTCCATTACTGACATCTGCTCTGTCTGTAGGACTAATCTCCAATCCGTTTAATTAAACACGTACGTATGACTTCATTCACATATAGCTACTTGAAGTCAAACTAACCGAGTCGTGTTCAATTAGATCCTACTCTCTTATCTTAATCGTGACAATTTCTATTGTCTACTCTCGAAATTTTATTCATCATAAAATTCCATCACTAGACTCACATTAGTCTATTCCTGAGCAAGAATATACATTCTCACTTTCTCTATTCTTCCCATGCTTTCGTTAATCTCTAATGTCTCGGTATGAAACCTTAGAATTAGGTCTTTATTATTTATTTTTATAATAAAAACCGTTATTCTTTATCTCTATTTCGCATCTACCTTGTCACTATCACAGAGTTTTCATTTGAGAAAATACAGTTTTGTCTCGCGTACACTGACGCTTAACAAATACAAATCAATTTGTCAGACAAATACAATTGATCTCATCTGAGACAATTATTATTCGTCCTGCCTGCGCAGGCCTTTTAAATCCCTCTTTTCAAACAAATTGTGAATTCTCAAATTCACGGTTCAAAACCTTTTTCGTACAATTGTGCTTCAGGGTGATGACATCTCTCATCCCCAAAGAGTTGCTATCTCAATTCACTTTCCTTTGATATACTGATATATCAAAATATATGATGCATGCCCTAATCAAAATCATTTTATGTATATATATGATATATATAAAATTCAGGTATGCTTCTTCTATAGTGATTTTTGCAACATGCACCTTTAATGCATCTGAGCACAATTATACGTTCAACTGTAAAACAAAACTTTAACAAGTTTCTTTTCAAACTACTTCTCTGTGTCATTTCAAGGTTTCCTAATCCTCACATTAGGCTTTATTGTTCTTAAAATAACATTTATCTTTTATGTTATTATTCATCATCAGGCTGTTTATTAACAGTTATTGTTCATTAGTATGTGTGTTCTTGTTTAAGGATATTCTCTATCTGTACTTTATGTTTTCTAGTTTTAGTATTTCATACTAAAACACATAAATGTACTTAACTTAAACATAAGACACATATCTAAACATTACCTGAAGATGATTGTCGAGGCAGTAGTGCCTCTCGAATCATCGGACCTTCTCCTCGTCCGCAACGGAGTTTAACTATCCCTTTCCGGATACTTCTCAAATGGTTCACTTCTCCTAAAAAGTGCTCCAGCCTGAACCCTTTATAGGCTGGTATAACAGTAGATTCAGACACTGAATCATAACTGTCATCAATAACATCTATGTCTCCCATTGATCTCTCCAGATCCTCTAATTCGATAACATCATCGTCCGTATCCATCTCATCAACTGAAGCAAAATCTTCAGCCTCTAGGCACAATTGGCTGATCGGGCAACCATGTGGATCAGGTGCAACATGTAGCTGAGCTTGACTAGGCCCAAACATGCTGAAACACATGTGGCCATAACGCAAGTAGCCGATATAACACTTATAGAAAAACACATTTTCATATAACAGATAACACCTTATAAACACATATAAAATAAAACACATAACGATCACACATATAGTTCGGAGAAAATCTAACTATTTTCTCGAACAAACGATTCTTCTGGAATCTTTGCTTTGTTCTGTATTCAAACAGAATCAACTTCTTTAAATATTGGTCAATTGATCTGACCATTGCGTACTATTCTAATAGAGCGTCTCGAACACAGGAACATCTCACATGTTCCCTCATTAACAACGTGTTATAAACACAAGAACATCTCATATGTTCCTGATCAAACATCACATATATTCTACACAGGTATACGGATTTCTACTTATAGCTGAATGTTTTCAACAACTGAAAACCGATCAAGACAAGACTCGAATCCTATGTTGCTGCAATAGTCTACTAGGAATCCCCACAATTCTTAACACATCTTACTTAACAGTATCAGCAACAGTACATCGGATGGTCGAGTACTTAAAATGTTGCTCTGATACCACGTTTGTCACGACCCGAATTCCACCCTAATCCAAGTCACGACCGGCGCTAGGGAATGGGAATGGTTGTTCCGAAACCCGTAGCAAGCCTAGAACCTCTAGAAATTTTTCGCAAATATTATTAAATGACCGCACCTCGCGTACGATCCGTTTTCAGAAAACGCCGTTAAAACTTTTCTCGTTTAACTCAAACACATTTCTGAAATTACACATATATGCGAAATCTGGTTTTCAGAAGTACTGGTTGGATAACCTCGTTATCTCAACCCTCGCTTCTTTCTGAAAACCTGGCGTGGTGATCACTGGAAACCGGGGACTTATCTTTCGACTGCCTTAACACATAGGCAGCCCCGTTCCAGATCACACGCCACCGTTAATATGTTTAATAAAATAAAGCGGACACCTCTGGGTCTCGCAACGGTGGTATTAAACATATTAAAATACACAGCGGACCGGTTACACATAGCCGGCTTATTTAAAATATACTGTTTTTGACCCTCACAAAAACACACGAGGCCGACTCGGTAACTAGATACAATATGCCACTAAGCAGCCACCCAAAAGGTACACACACGTGCAATAGATCCTATCAGAGTATCTAAACAAAGGACTAGTGGCACGGCTGCTGGCACATTACACTTATACTATTGCAGCATACTAAGAGTACAAAATCCTATGTACATTACCAAAGAAGAGCTTTCCTGAAGAAGGGATGTGGAAGCTCGACTGACCTCAAATCTCGTTTCCTGAAATATTGGGAAACAACAACGGGGTCAGAAATATAAATATTTCTGAGTGAGTAAACAGTTTACAGATAAATACCAAAATCGCATAATATATATAAAATAGTTATATATAAAAATATTACCAATATGTCGATCCATATGAAACCCTAGTCCACAATTGTCCTAACAGACACACTCATCTTACGAGCTTATGGACAACAGAATAAAGACCGTGAACTGAATCACTGCCGTCCAATTCTGTATCTCTGGTACCTGGACCGTAATCAGAAACTGCCTTCGCGGCTTATTCCGCGACCGTAACTGTATTACTGCCGTCTCAGGGTTTACCCGTGAAGTCAGGGCATCTACTTTCCCAATGACTTACACGACATGCATACCTCTATACCTCGACAGAAGTACATCTAAAAATCAGTGTTGGTGATCACGCAACCCTATTGCCGCCCAATAGGTAGCTCGTTCCAATGGACCTCTCTTGGCTAGTTTATACTATTGCGATTATGGATTTAAAACAGTTGAATACTGATATTCAAAAGTAAACACGTAAACTCACAGTGCTGCTAAGTTACTACTTAGCACCGTCGTAGGTGTGACAGACTCCCCTGAGTCCTGGTCTGACTGCTGGACAGCTAGTCGGATCAAACATACAAAACACACAAGCCAAACATCAATACTCATTTCTGGTATAAACATCTAGGTCCTGAAACCTAGGTTTGATCAAATCAATCAATTCACATAACACATAGCACGTATGGTCTCTTTCTCTTTAAAAACCATTTAAACCGTTTTCACCTAGAGAAAACGTTTAGACTTCACTCTAGAAGTCATTTTAGGTATAACAATACCTAATTAAAATCATTTACTAGCATCGACTTGATTGCCAAAGCCATTCACAGTCGACTACTAATTATTTAGCAACATCGTTTGCTAAATCTTTTAAACCGGTTAAACGTCGACTTTAACTCTTTTAAAGTCATTTTTAAACGTTTAATTTTACTTTTAAAATCATATTGTAAAAGTCTTTAGCTTAGGTTTAAAAACTCTTTTCACTTTCTTTTAAAAGAAGTTATCGTTTTTAAACGTTTTAGTTCGACGAAACTACGTCAAACGGATAGGGCAAAAAGCCCCAAAAGAATTTCCCCCTTCGGCATCGGCCTGGTGCACGTTCGTGCACCCCTGGCTAGTGCACGATCGTGCACCATTGTGCACGGTCGTGCACCCTGGATAGTGCACGTTCGTGCACCTTGGTGCACGTTCGTGCACCTCCAGATTGGTGCACGTTCGTGCACCATATGTGCACGTCCGTGCACCAACGTGCACAGCCCCGGGGAAACTCGATTCCCGGGGCATTCCGACGTGATTCAACCTCATTTTTCCGCTCCTAACACGTATACACAATCCAATATATCCATATTCACATTCAGAACGTAAAAATAATAGGTATACGTTCGATCCGATACGGTAACCATTTATAAACGTATATATATTCGAAATATATCGAAATATATTAAAATAAACGTTTAATACGGGATTAATACCTCGATTACTCGAGTAATCGTCGAAGAAACGAAGTTAAAATCGAGAAACGGTCGATTAGGGCCGAAACCCTAACCTCGTCGCCACTGGAGAGAGCTAAGCAACTCATTATATTCTTTCATTTTGAAAGAATGAGGTCTGTACCTCAATTAACAAATGACTTGGTTATATATATAAGTTTGGCAAAAATGCTCTTTCGTACTAGCTCAATCATGCACTTTAAACCAACTTCTAAACTAGTCGTCCGTAGTCCAAACGGAAACGACTTTCGAATTTCGTGAAAATTTTATCAAAAATCAAATAAAATATAACAAGAATAAAAATATAATTTTTATTCTTATCCGACTTATATTTTATTCTTAATAAATCATTCTCGATTTATTAAGCCTATATAGACCGCGCTTGATAAAATTTCTACTCTCAAATTTTATCAAATTTTCACGATAACCTTTTTAAATTATTTCGCGAATATTGACACCAAAAATATTCGCACGGGACTTATATATTATTTTATTTTAATTTGGACTAACGAATAATCCTTAATTAGTTTATAATTAAAACTAATTAAAGTAAAAGTTTAGGGATTAAAGGAAGCATTTTTACATCCTTTCCCTCCACGCCAAACCGCTTCCCTTCCTTCTTATCATCATTTTTTTTTTTTAATTTTTAATATATATAAATCTTAACTTATATTCATTAATAACTCGTCGAGACTTCCGAGTTTCGACATTTTAATTTCGGGGTTTTATCCGAAATATTAAACTCTCCAATAAAAGTGGTATATTGATATATTAATTATCAATATATTTTTATCTTACGACTCCAGTCGTATTTTCTATTCTATTAATCCCGTTCATATCCCTTTATTAAAATTTAAATTCTCAATTTAAATTTTAAACTCTTATTATTACGATATAATTTTAGGGATATTTATAAATTAAATTTACGCTTAAATTTAATTTACGTATTCCCGGCTAATAAAAGCTTTACACGTGGCTTATAAATTACGGGGTATTACAGACATAAATGCCCCTTTTCCACAAATTTTAGCCGAATAGGGTTATTAAAAATTAAACCCGATTATTAAACCGCTAAAAATTAACCATTGAGCATTTAATTAACATCAACCACAAATATAACTCATCCATAAATAAAATTATTTCCAGAAATTAAAAATCCCTTTATTTACCATTTTTAAGCTATTTTTAAGCTTTAAAACAATTAAAAATCGAAACCCAACTAATTAAATTAATACCCGAATTATTTAACATTTTTAATCCACAAAAATTACACTTTAAAGCATATTTTAACTTCATCATTTAGATCAGCCCAGAAAATTAAAATAAATAATTTAATTTCACGTAAAAATTATTTAAAACCGAAACCCACATAAACAACAACCAAAACTAGCTAATCAATCATCAAACACCATATTTAAACCATCCTAAGCATGTTTCTAAGACTCATCAACATCAGAAAATAAAAGTAAGGTTTTGAGCTTTGAAATTCACCTTGATCCAACATGCAAATAGAGATTAATAATCTACGGGAAATTTGCTACGTTTTTGGTTAAGGAACTTTTGTGAGAAAATCAAAGAATAAAAAGTTATGCTTTGATCTAGAGAGAATTCGGCACCCACACAAATGGAGAAAGCAATGTATTTGCTTGGGGAAGAAGAAGAGTCATAGTAATAAGTAGTCCATGATGAGTTTATTTACAAGTTTGCCATTATGGCATTTTTGTAAATAAATCGAACTTCTAGGGGCAAAATAAATTCAATTTTTCTCAAATATCCAAAAACATTAAAACATAACATATGGGCTGGATTAAAATATTTTTAGGCCTTTAAAAATAATTAAAATAATTATTTTGACGGTTTTTAGTGAAAAATCGCAAAATTCACTTTTAACACGTAAAATTGCCAAAATCACACTTAAGGCAAAACACACTCCAAATCACATTTTCACCAAATAAATTCATCACGTGAATTTATTCACTATTTTCGAGGTCCTAATTAATTAAAATTGGACACTAGCAAAAATAAACACTAATAATTCTACGGGGTATTACATCCACCCCTCCTTATAAGAAATTCGTCCTCGAATTTCAAAACAAACTATTACCTTGAGCAAACAAGTGGGGATATCGTTTCCGCATATCCGCCTCTGTTTCCCACGTACATTCCTCAATTGTACGGCTCCTCCAGAGCACTTTTACCATAGGTATCTCCTTACTACGGAGTTTCCTAATCTGGGTATCCACAATTTCTACGGGTTCTTCCTCATAAGATAGTTCCTCGTCTATCTCAACCTCTTGAGGTTGAATAAGTCTATGAGGGTCAGGTATATACTTCCTAAGCATCGACACGTGAAACACTGGATGTACCTGCGACATCTCAGACGGTAATGCTAACTTATAAGCTACCGCTCCTATTCGCTCAATAACCTCGTAAGGTCCTGCATATCTCGGCGCTAGCTTTCCTTTCTTTCCAAATCGGATTACACCTTTCATAGGTGATATTTTAAGAAACACAAAATCTCCGACTTGAAATTCTATATCCTTTCTCCTCACATCAGCATAGCTCTTTTGCCGACTAAATGCAGTTTCTAAACGTTGCTTAATCAACGGCACTTTCTCAGACGTAATCTGAACAATTTCAACTCCTGTTAACTTTCTTTCTCCAACTTCTTCCCAACAAATTGGAGATCTACACTTACGTCCATACAACGCCTCATACGGTGCCATTTCAATACTGGAATGATATCTATTGTTATATGAGAACTCTACTAACGGTAGATACTCATCCCAATGGCCTCCGAAATCTAAAACGCACATTCTTAACATATCCTCCAAAGTCTGGATAGTCCTTTCAGACTGCCCATCTGTTTGGGGATGAAACGCTGTACTAAAATCTAAACGCGTTCCTAAAGCCTCTTGCAGACTTTGCCAAAATCGGGATGTAAAAACTGATCCTCGATATGACACAATTGACACAGGAACTCCATGTAAACTGACCACTTTGTCAATATAGATCTGTGCCAACTTCGCTGCCGTATAGGTAACCTTGATCATGAATGAAATGAGCCGACTTTGTCATTCGATCAACGATAACCCATATCGAATCAAAACCATGTTGTGACTTAGGCAATCCAACGACAAAATCCATGGTTATTCTTTCCCATTTCCATTCTTGTATTGGCAATTGTTGCAAAAATCCAAATGGTCTCTGATGTTCCAACTTCACTTGTTGGCATATCGGACACTTAGCAACAAATTCTGCTATATCCCTTTTCATACCATACCACCAATACATCTCCTTAACATCGTGATACATCTTGGTAGAACCAGGATGAACACTATACTTAGATCCATGTGCCTCCATCATAATTCTCTGTTTTAATTCCTCTACATTTGGCACGCACACCCTTGTACCAAATTTCAGAATACCACCTTTCAAATTATACTCAGAGTTCATTCCATTTCGAACTTCTGCAATAACATGCTTTAGTTGAGGATCCGTTGTCTGAAGTTCCTTAATCTGATCATTCAATGTAGGCTTAATCGTCATTTGAGCTAACAAACTCCCCAAATACGAAACCTCTAATTGAACTCCTTGATCAAACAACGCATGCACTTCTCTAATCATTGGTCTCTTCTCAACTAAAGTAATATGAGCTAAACTTCCTGCTGATTTTCTGCTCAACGCATCAGCCACTACGTTAGCTTTGCCAGGATGATACTGTATCGTACAATCATAATCCTTTAGCAACTCCATCCACCTTCTCTGTCTGAGATTCAACTCTCGTTGATCAAATATGTATTTCAGACTCTTGTGATCAGTGAATATTTCGCATTTTGCTCCATATAGATAATGTCTCCAAATCTTTAATGCGAAAATCACTGCTGCTAATTCTAGATCATGGGTTGGATAATTAACTTCATGCTTTTTCAACTGGCGAGAAGCATAAGCTATAACTCGTCCATGTTGCATCAGTACACATCCTAACCCGATCCTAGAAGCATCACAATAGACTGTAAGTCCATCACTACCTTCTGGTAATGCCAGAACTGGAGCTGTTGTCAAACACTCTTTCAGCTTCTGGAAACTAACTTCACATTGATCAGTCCAAATGAACTTCGCGTTCTTCTGAGTTAGCTTAGTTAATGGTGCAGACAACTTAGAAAAGTCTTGCACAAACCGTCTATAATAACCAGCTAAACCCAAGAAACTACGAATTTTTGTCACTGAACTTGGCCTTTTCCAATCCATCACAGCTTCAATCTTTTTAGGATCTACCTTAATCCCACTTTGAGATACTACATGTCCCAAAAATGCTACTTCTTCTAACCAAAACTCACACTTCGAGAATTTGGCATAAAGCAGATGATCTCTCAAAGTTTGTAACACAATCCTTAAGTGTTGCGCATGCTCCTCCTCTGTGCGCGAATAAATCAAGATATCATCTATGAACACTATCACGAATTGATCTAGAAACGGTTTAAAAATCCGATTCATCAAATCCATGAAAGCCGCTGGTGCATTTGTCAATCCAAATGACATCACCAAAAATTCATAATGACCGTATCTTGTTCTGAATGCAGTCTTTGGAATATCATCATTTCTGATCTTCAACTGATGATAACCAGACCTCAGATCAATCTTTGAAAAGTACCTCGCTCCTTGCAATTGATCGAATAAATCGTCAATTCTGGGTAAAGGATACTTATTCTTGATTGTGACCTTATTGAGTTGTCTGTAATCTATACAGAGTCTCATAGATCCATCCTTCTTCTTAACAAACAACACAGGTGCTCCCCAAGGTGAGACACTTGGTCGTATAAATCCACGATCAATCAATTCTTCTAATTGATCCTTAAACTCCTTTAGTTCTGCTGGTGCCATACGATACGGAGGTATCGATATTGGACTTGTACCAGGAACTAGATCAATACAGAATTCAATCTCTCGATCTGGTGGTAATCCAGGTAACTCTTCTGGAAACACATCAGAATACTCCGACACTACTGGTACATCATTCACACTTCCAACTTCCTTCTGAATATCTCGTACCAGAGCTAAAAATCCTTGACATCCTTTACTTAACATCTTTCTCGCTTTCAAAGCCGAGACTAAACTCTTTGGGGTTTCCAACTTCTCTCCCCGAATAGAGATAAGTTCAGTTCCAGGTACATGGAACGTCACTATCTTCTCTCTACAATCCACATTCGCATAATGTTGCGACAACCAATCCATTCCTAGGATGACGTCGAATTCTAAAACATTAAGCAACAACAAATCCGCAAGCAATTCTCGCTTTCCAATTAACACAGGACACGACGGATACACTACAGTAACGTCTATGATTTCGCCTACAGGTGTAGCTACTAACAATGGGTTTTGCAAAATCACAGGTTGAATTCCTAATTTTAATGCAAAACTCGACGATACAAATGAATGCGTAGCACCGGGATCAAATAAAATTGATGCATCATGCGAAGATATTGAAAATATACCTTGCACTACCGCATTCGACGCATTCGCCTCTTGAGGATTGATCGCAAAAACTCTAGCCTGCCCTCCGCTAGCAGTCGCTCCAGATCCTCGTCCGCCTGTGGTCCTTCCTCCACCACGATTTCCAAAACCATATCCTCTTCCACGTTGTCCATTAAACACATTCTGGTTCTGTGCCTGCCCAGACACTGCAGGATATACAGGTCTAGGTTGTTGAAACACTGGTTGAACAACACTAGCACTTGAACCTTGTGGTCCAGACATAGGACATTCTCTTGAGAAATGACCTTGCTGTCCACACGTGTAACAACCTCTCGTCATAAAGCATACCCCAAAATGCTTCTTTCCACAAGTATTACATAGTGGTACTGTTCCTCCTGAACTTCGTCCACTAGAACTTGATCCAGACATACTGAACCTCCTATCTTTCTTTCCTTTCTTAAATCCTTTACGATATGGTCCAATGAACTTATTCGTATTCGAACTAGCAGTTCCTTCTCTTATGAGCTCACCAGAAACATTGATCTTTCCAAATTGGATCAAAGTACTTTCCATCTGACGTGCACTATCGATGATTTGCACCAAATCCTTCCTTACATCAAATAGTAATCCAATATATTCGGGTCCTAGCCCCTTAATGAACCTTGAATTCACCCTATCTCTATCCAACATCAGATCAGGCGTGAATCGACTCAATCTCGTGAACTCTGTCACATATTCCTGCACAGTCTTTCCTATCTTATTCAGATTCAACAACTTCTCTCGATGATTCTCCGTTACTGAAAACGGCAGAAAGAATTCCTTAAATCGAGTGACAAATTCATTCCAAGTCATCTCTCCCATACTTGGTTGAATATGCCTTTGAAACCAGTCCTTCGCAGATCCTTTTACTGACATCTCCACCATCAGTATAGACTGCCTTTCACTAGCATTAAGACGTCTAGCGTTCATCTCTACTTCATCTAAGAAATCTAATGCATCGTTCGATCCATCAAACTTCATGGGCTTGAGCCTCATGTAAGCCATAACGAGATCACGATCAACATTAGCACCAACTCTCTGTTGTTGGTAATCCAATTGTTCTCTGTGCATATTCTGCACTTCCACTTGATTCGTTTGCATGGCAGCTATGCCAGCTAAAAATTGTTCGAAATCAAAGCCCGGAATATTAAAATTAGGCCCACGGCCTCTACCACGACCTCGACCACGACCACGACCTTCGCCTGCTGCGGGTATCGCATCGTTATGAACGGACTCCTCATCATGAACATTCTCCTCTTGAATGTTTTCCTCATGCTGATCAGCCATTCTGATCAAAGCACATCATCTATTAAGAATCTACCTAAACGTTCTAATCGTATACTATCAGGCTCTACTTACTCCTAACAAGCATATAGACTCGATCCTAAGCACAGCTGGGAATATTTAAAAACAAATGATGACTTAACAAATGACATGACAGAAACTTATATGTTGCAGTAGACTCTATATATATATTAATTTCCTAGGTACACATTCAATACGGTATTTAGCAATGATACCACCTTTATCACCTTTATCACTCCTTTCTCATATTAATAATGGTTTAAGACTATAAACCATCACTTTGATATCAAACTCAACAATGGCCCACTTGTCGACCATTGCTCTGATACCAACTTTATCATGACCCGATTCTCGGCATCGAGACCGGCGCTAGGGAATGGGAGTGGTTGCTCCGAAACCCGTAGCAAGCCTTAAAAATACATTAAAAAAATCACTTAAAATTTTTCGCGGAATTCAAATCATTTTCGAACATTTTAAAATTGCAGTTTAAAACGTTCTGATGAAAATTACCATTTAAAAACATGCACATAATTTTCTCTTTAATTATTGCATTTTAGTTTCAAAACCATTTCTCTATGGTTTATCATGCAACTCATGTGCATACCATCTTACTATGGTAATTACTGCATTTCACTATGCAGGCCATTTCTCTATGGACTTAACTGCATTTCACTATGTAGATGCGTTCGCCGCATTTTATTCAAGTGCAGTCGCTCGGACCTCGCACAGCATTCACATATTACATATTATCAGAGTTTAAGCGTTATAAAAATTTATAAAGAATAAATAAGTCCAACGACTACTAAGATATCACCGTTCATTATTCTAGCTACTGCAACTCTAGACACATAAAGGAAAGTCATTCTCACTTTATTCAAGTCAGGGATTTCCGGAACAAGAAATTGGAAATCCTCACCTCAAACTACTCGCCTGTAAAAATATTAAATTCAACGGGGTCAGTTATAAAAACTGGTGAATGCGTACAACATGTACTAATAAACATTAATATGAAAGCAATGCATTCCAGATTACCGATTCATATGAAATCCTAAACCATGATTCATGTTCCTATATGCTTTCAACACAGGAAACATAAATATTCCACATTTTCCATTCCATTCGGGTTAACCTTTTATTTTCCTTTGGCCGTATTTATTTTCTCTTTTTGTACTTTTAGCCAGTCAAATCCGATTACTCTTATTTTACGTATTTGAAAGTCCCAGACTCTTCTTACAATACAACGGATTTCGGCAGTACATAAATACTGTCGCCAATTTCACTTTTTTAATAAAAGGTTCAACCTCTCAGATCTCGGCAGTTTGCTGACTGCCTTTGGTCGTCTATATTTCGTTGCCTCTGAAGATCTGCCATATGTCTAGGCCGTCGCCTGACTTCCAGACCGTCGTCCAGATTTCCACATACCATTTTCACATGCAATCATTCTAAATGCAATACCGGTGATCACACAGCACTATTGCCGCCCAATAGTAAGCATGTTTCAATGAATCTAAATCGGTTTCAAAACTATGTATAATAGTTCATGCGATTTAAATTCAAAATAAAATAAAGCATTTGCAAATCATGTAAAGCAGTTCGCAATATTTTTAACACTAATATTTAGCAGTATAAGTTGTAAACACACTCACAGTACTCGCTTATTCCAAATATTAAAAATACCACCCGTCGAATATCAAAACCTTTGCTCGCCGGTTTCCGCGACAAAATTCGCTGGATCTAATTTAGAGATTAAAACATTAATAAATGTAATAACTCTAAATTCTAGGATATACTCTAAACCGACTCAACCATATAAACCACATAATCACAAACCAAATTTGATTCCGACTATCTATTTCCGCGTCATCGTATTTCTATACGATACACCACATAGTTTATTTAATTCATTAAATAAACATAGAATTATAATTCCATATAATTCTATCACACATTCAATTCACATAATTTTCTAAAAATTCATTTTTAGAAAATTTCAACAAACATACCACAATTCAAAAATAACCAAAAATATTTTTCCGTAAAATATTTTTGACCCGGGGCTCGGCCCCCCCTTATTTTCTGCCAAAAACATTTCGGCACTAACTGCTGCCAACTGAGTTTAGGACTGAGCCAACATGCTCTATCCCCTTCACTCAAACTCCGGTCACCGTATTCCGGTGGTTTTGGCCGGAAAACTCAAAAATGCTAAAAACGCTTAAAAATCCATTTTAAGCCATTTTAACACCGAAATTCACCAAATATAATTTCAAATACATTTTTAATTTTTATCTTGTAAAAACAGCAGCCCAAAATTTTTAAAATAATATTTTTCATTATTTTAGCCATTAAAACCGAAATGACCATCAATAATCAAAACCGATTATTAATCCGTCAAAACACTTCGATTAAATCACTTAAATTCCATAAATAATTATCAAACACATTTCATAAATTTTTCATGAATAGTTTCTGCCCAGAAATTAAAAATGACATAAATGCCCTTTTTCCACAAATTTTAGCCGAATAGGGTTATTAAAAATTAAACCCGATTATTAAACCGCTAAAAATTAACCATTGAGCATTTAATTAACATCAACCACAAATATAACTCATCCATAAATAAAATTATTTCCAGAAATTAAAAATCCCTTTATTTACCATTTTTAAGCTATTTTTAAGCTTTAAAACAATTAAAAATCAAAACCCAACTAATTAAATTAATACCCGAATTATTTAACATTTTTAATCCACAAAAATTACACTTTAAAGCATATTTTAACTTCATCATTTAGATCAGCCCAGAAAATTAAAATAAATAATTTAATTTCACGTAAAAATTATTTAAAACCGAAACCCACATAAACAACAACCAAAACTAGCTAATCAATCATCAAACACCATATTTAAACCATCCTAAGCATGTTTCTAAGACTCATCAACATCAGAAAATAAAAGTAAGGTTTTGAGCTTTGAAATTCACCTTGATCCAACATGCAAATAGAGATTAATAATCTACGGGAAATTTGCTACGTTTTTGGTTAAGGAACTTTTGTGAGAAAATCAAAGAATAAAAAGTTATGCTTTGATCTAGAGAGAATTCGGCACCCACACAAATGGAGAAAGCAATGTATTTGCTTGGGGAAGAAGAAGAGTCATAGTAATAAGTAGTCCATGATGAGTTTATTTACAAGTTTGCCATTATGGCATTTTTGTAAATAAATCGAACTTCTAGGGGCAAAATAAATTCAATTTTTCTCAAATATCCAAAAACATTAAAACATAACATATGGGCTGGATTAAAATATTTTTGGGCCTTTAAAAATAATTAAAATAATTATTTTGACGGTTTTTAGTGAAAAATCGCAAAATTCACTTTTAACACGTAAAATTGCCAAAAATCACACTTAAGGCAAAACACACTCCAAATCACATTTTCACCAAATAAATTCATCACGTGAATTTATTCACTATTTTCGAGGTCCTAATTAATTAAAATTGGACACTAGCGAAAATAAACACTAATAATTCTACGGGGTATTACAAAAACAACTTATAATAATATATAATGATCTTTATAATAGTAATTGTCATTAGATAGAACTAAAATTAATGAACAATCTTAAAAATATACCACATAAAAAATTGCAGAAAAGTAAAATAGTAAACCTACAAAGATTAAAATAAAACAAATAGAAAAAATGGGGGTTTTTCCCAAAACATTGCCCACTAAAAAACTTATTCCGGAATGGTGCCTCCGGCTTGAATCCGCAAGTTAGACTTGCGGATTCATGAATCCGCAAGTCTAACTTGCGGATTCAAGCTCAAAACCCTTAATCACACTATTAAGGGTTATTAACCCTTAATCAAGTGATTAAGGGCTGACACCAATCATTGGGAGACAGTTTTGTCTCTAATGATTGGTGATTGGAATTAATGATTGGGCATTTAATGTCCAATCATTAATCTGAATACATTAAAAAAATTCTAATTTAGATATTAATCTACTTTAACAAATACCTATTAATTGAAAATTAATAAAAAAATGTAATATAACAATTGTAATAATTTAAAAAAATAACATTATTTTAAAAATTGTTTACAAATATTAAAACTAATCACGATCGGGCCGGTCGCCTCATTCGGGTCCTCATGCCATAACCCTGCTGAGTTCGTCGGTGACGCGAAGTATCAGTCACCCTCGTCACTATTATCAGAATCGTCGCTGTCTTCTGGATCGTCACTGTCAGCGTCTGTAGGCTGGTGCAGCTGTTCAATAACTGGAGCTGGCGTAGTGTATCGGAGATCCTGCGAGGTGATGTCCGGATACAGGGTAAAACCTGGAGGCGTAAACTGCTGAAACCGATGATCGGAAAAAGGCTCAGCAGACAGATCTGCACCGGAGCACCACGGCTCCGTAGTCGAGAAATATATTTGCGAAGGATCTTGAGCCTCAGGCGACCCTGAAGGTGGTACCTGATGTGACGCTGGCGCCTCTCCTACAATAGATGTGGCAGGATAGTAGAACAACTGTTCAATAAAATCCGACTGTGTCGACGTACGCCAGGGGACGTCTGAATGCGTTGGCGGTGCAGGCCATGACTGATCTGACTCTGCCTGAGCCGGCGTACCTAGTGGAGTATATCCCATCTCTCCCATATATGAATGGAAAGACGGAATCAGCGGCGGGCGAACCTGAACAATGTATTGATTAGATTATAAACTGAAATAGAAGATTATAAATTAAAAATATAATAAAATAGGACGAACCTGTGAATCAGATGGCGCCGAAGGATCTTGAGTGTTCGCAAATGTCGTATGTCCAAAAGATGAGTCAATATACGGCATCGGTGCCGGCGGGACCTGAACAGCGTAACTTATTAGATTATAAAGTAAAATTATAAATTATAAATTAATAAATATAATAAAGTAACTCAAACATGTGACTCAGATAGCCCTGGTGGATCCTGAGTGGTCATAAATGTCGTACGTCCAAAAAATGAGTCAACATACGGCATCGACGCAGGCGGGACCTGAAACTAGAACATCGAGTGGCACTAAGCGTAAGAGCATAAAATACGAGCTAATCAAGTAAAATAGTATATTAAATTGCCTCAAACCTATGGATATGATGCCTGGGGTGTCGCCCCGGAGGTTGACCCGTAATGCTGTCTTCCCAATAGTCCGCATGGGGTATGTCTGAGGTACCACCCCACCTCCGTGTGAAAAAAATAATGGCTCTGGGATAGGGTACACATGCTCTAGACGAGGCTGTGGAGGCATTCTGCGTGGCTGTCGACGTCGTCCTCTAATAGAGCTTAAATCGACCTGGCAGGGAGGGAGTGGAGGCAGCTGGTATGGTAGGTCGGCTGGCTCGGGGGGGGGGGGGGGAGTGTGACGTCCCTACGATCCTCAATGGTAGCAAGCTGAGAACTCCGTGCACCAAACCTAATCCTGCGAGCGGCACTTGAACTGGCCCTCCCATAACGTGGGTCATCTCCTGCAAATCGCGCTGTGACAATGTACAATAAACCGTCACTGATATTATTAATGAAAACAAATGAAATGAAAATATTTTCAATTTACAAAATGCGTACACTAGTGCCAGCCTCTGCACCCTGAAGTGTAATCCATCTCCGGCATCGACGCCTATACCAGTCCATGTACTGTGAATGTTAATGGGGTGGGTGCTGAAGCTGCCGGCCCTGAACTACAAATGCATTTCTATTGTTCCAAAGTTGCGCCCAGTATTCCATTTCATATGCGAAGCTCGCGGAACCCCGGTAGCGGACGTTGTGAAGCTCCTCAGTCTGCAAGGGGGCAACAGAATAGGCTGAACTAGCCCGAATTGCTGAAGCACCCTATCTGGCTGGTGCCACTCCAAAATGTTAATAGTAAATGAGTGGGACTCGCGCACGCCAGAGATGTGCTCCATCGAGGTACTCTCGAGGGATCGAGCTGAGAATATCGTCAGAATATGGCTGCCACTGGATCTGGACAACAAAATTAAATACACTGGCAAAATATAGTTAATTACGAAAAGTTAAACTTCTAACTCGACGTCGATGTCTCCTGCATCATCTTCGTCGCTCTCATAAAAGTGTTCGTCTTCATCTTCGTCACTGCTCCTTACTGACTCACTGTCCCACTCTGACTCGCTCGAATCGCAAATTCTCCAGCAAAATTTCAGTTCCACCCAAAATCTGGTACTCAACGTAGAACTCCATAATTCGTAGATTTGGACATCTCACAGATTCAGTTAGTATTCCAAATAAATGGTTATTGTCCTGCTCTAAAAAGAGTGCGTACGAATCTACTTCACCCCTTACAAATTTAGGCAGTCTGAATAAAATTTGTGTAATCTCCACTTCTGAGTTAGTAGAGTTTGGTCCACTACAAACTGCTCTTTTACAAATGTTAACCAATTCATCGAAATTCATTCGTTCACTGAGTGGCATCTCCACTCGATAACCACCGTAATATTCTACTCCACGGGGGGAGTTTACAATTTGCCCATCGAACCATATCAGAAAGGATATATTGAGTGTCGACATTACTACAAATTTTTTTATAAAAAATTAATTATCTATTTTTAATATTTGTCCATAAATTATGATAACAATTTCAAATACAAAGCATCTTTTAATCACATTTTACTAGCAATAAATAATTATAACAATTATTTCTAATATTTTACTAAAACTATAAAAATAATTTTACTTTTAACAATTATAATTTTATAATATTTTTAAAAGTTAAATAAAATAGAAAAATTCTTCTAAAAATTATTAATCTCTAACATTTTACTAAAATGTAATTAATTTTTCTTATTATTATTCATTATACTATATTCTTTAAATCATAACATTTTTTTTAAATTATACTTGATTCTAGTATTTTATTTAATAATTATAATACTTACTATTTTACATTACAAATACTATATAATAAATCAATAATTTTCACAGTTAGGATTTTCTAATTTTCTTAAACATTGAAATAACATACTAAAAAAATTAATTTTTTTTTTATATTTGACTAATTTCTATTAGTATTCACAGTTATAATAAATACTCTAAAAATATCAATTGAAATTAATTATTAACATCTAATTAACAATTTATATCTAAACTAAAATAAAAATATAAATAAAATATTTACTAACCTCTTGTAGTACCAAGCAATAATACGCTGTCCGTTGTTATTATTTTAACGCCTAGCTCCGATATTTGTAAATTATAGAATTGTAAATTTAAATCAAAAAATTGAATAAGGGAAGAGTTTTTTGATTTAAAAAAAAAAACAAGGAGAAGAAATAGTTGTGGCATCCGGGTGTGCTGAAAATGCACACCCGGATGCTATATTTATATAAAGGTATCCGCAAGTCATACTCGTGGATACCTTTATGTCTGATTCCCATGGGGGAATCAGACATGTCTGATTCCCGCATGGGAATCAGAACTGATTCCCATGTGGGAATCAGTTTGACCCTTGACTCGTCATGGGTCAAACTGATTTCCACATGGGAATCAGTTTTTTGTCCCCTTAATCTTAATTAAGGGGATTTCTGCTTGAATCCGTAAGTATGACTTGCAGATTCAAGCAGCAGGCACCATTTGAGTTTTTTTTTTATGGGGAAATTTTTTGAGAAAAAAACCTAGAAAAGATATATCTTAGATCATCTAAACCTATAAAACCAGTTCCATAAGAAGGATCACCCTCATTCATAGTCCACTGATATCTGAGTTATAAATATCTTCTGCCTTTTTTATCTCCGATGATGGCCACATCATATATATAACTTTGCTTTTGTGGCCATCAATACTGCAAAATTCTCCACGAGAAAGGTTTCCACCATGGAATCCTCTATTAACATATATATAACACAATAAAAGTGAGATGGGTTTATCACTAGTTGAATCTCAAACTAAAAAATTCACAATTATTGTTCTAATTTACAGTTTGCAATATAAAAATATTTCAATTAGCAACATAAAATGTAAGCATCGTATTTAATAATAAATCGCAATTACATACCTGTTATTGAAGCTTGTTTGTTAATATTCTATGGCTGAGAAATTTAATTGATAGAACTAATACACTGTTGTAGAATTCAAACCCTCTGCTGAAGCTAAGTTAATATATAATAATTTGTGTCTCTTGGATTCTTTTAGGTTTAAGTGTTTTAGTAGAACTAGTATTTAAATGAACTTTAAATAGAAAACCATATTTTTATTTTAGAAAACACTGTACTTTTTAACAAAGGAAATAATAGAAAACATCATAATGATGTTTTACAGTTACCAGTTATAATTTGGAAAATCATCAAAATTATTTTTTAATTTTCTAAATAGGAAAATATTGCAACCAAACAATAAGTTCTATTTTCTAGTTTTCCTAGAGTAATTTTCAGGAAAACACACCTTTTTTCCCACAACTAAACAAGGTTACATTTTCAAATTTATATTTTGAAATCAAATAAGTCATTTTTAACTTTTTTAGTCAATTAAATCTCAAACTCTCCTTAAGTAAAATAACCCTTAGTTTTATATTTCAAATACAGACTTGTTTGCTTTCGAGACTCAAGTTTAAAAATCATATATATTAAACTGATCTATTTAACTCCAAAATATAAATCTAAAAATCTAACTGACTAAAAAAGTCAAAAATTATTTATTTGACCCTGGAGACAAAAATTCGAAAGCCGCATCGACCTTTTATTCATTCATCTTATATATTGTAGACATTCTCTTTCAAGAATTATACTTATTAGCGACCAACATACATGAAGGACCCTTAGAATGATCGCAATAACTGTATTTCTTTGGGCTGTATTTATCCCGTATTTGAATACGATTTTTTACTGTTAATTTTTTAGGACAATTTATACAACCTCTTCCATATAAATGACAATTTCCCGTCCTTAATTCCAAAAACTAAAGCGAGAATGAATAGTTTCGGAATTATACGGCATACTTAATGTTTTCAAACCACTTAGAAAGACAAAATTGAAAATTCTCTCTTAAGTGTTAAAAAACAAAAATAGACCAAAATGCTCACTTTTGGTTTATACTATTGTAAACTACAAAATGCAGTACTCTTGTCAAATTTTATTGTTCATCTTTAAAGATTTGGAGAAGCTCAAAGTCGAACAAGAGATTTGTTTTACTGTCTTGATCTTGTCTAATTACTTGCTTTCTTTTTTATTTTTCTGGATTTGTCCATAGCTTTTGTGCTTGAATTTATTTGTAAGACTCTTATTCAGGTTCATGGATTATCTGTCCAAAGTTCATGAATTTTGTTGAGGTTTTTGATTCTCATTTCTTGTTCTTATTTAATTATGTGATAATTGCAATTAAACTTATCATTACATCATATTATTTTGTGAGAAAGATTATTTGATGTTCAAAACCCCATATTCGGTATCAAATGTTTTATGAACTAGACAACTAGATTTGATTAATACTTGTATTATTTTTAAGTTGAAGTATTCTTATGGTCTATTATATGTTATAATTTTTGACGCACTAGGTTATTTACATGCAATTGGTAATTGTTGGCTTCAACTTCCCGCCTTGATCGCCGAATTTTTTTGTCAAGAATTCGTTGGTCGTATAGCGACGGACAAATCTGTCGCAAAATTTGTTGCTAACTACAAATTTAGCGACAAAAATGAGATTTGTTGCTAAATTTCGTAGCTAATTAATTGTTTTCTAGTAGTGCATTGAAGTTTGTTTTAAGAATTACAATGTCTAAGTTGTTAACCTTAATTCATACTCAAAGGTATGATATGTATATCCATAAAAACAATTTTTCTTATTGCTCTTTTTGTGTGATCCAAAAAGTAACAAAGTAGCATTCTATTTAAGTAGAAAGTAGGAAATGTTGGCCCCCACCCCCACACCCAAAAAAAAAACTGTTATTCAAGCCTCTGAACTACGATTTGGGAAAAGTCCTAACGGTCACAAGATGAGGTGTCAATCTTTAATTGGAAACATTAAATGCCCTTGGCAGTTGTCTTTCAGTCCGTCCCAATTCTTCGCACCCGCAATGTGTATGGTTCGCTTGCACGAAGTGTTGAGCTTCTACTACAAAATGTTAGCCATCGCGAAGTATGCTCAAGTTTACCAAAGTGTCAAAGTTTACGCCTGGGAAGTGAAGAGTTTTCCCTCGCGAACCTGTCCTGTAACTTTTAAATTTGGATTTGGACATTTTTTATAGGGTTGCTATAAACTTCCCAAGCGTTTCATATTGTCTTTATACACTTATAAAAAGGATTATAACACCCTTTTTAATTGTAATAATCAAAATTAACAAAATATTGAATTTATAGAGTCCAATATTTGTTTGGACAGGTAATTAGACCTTTCATGGGTCACATAACATCAATAGTGTTTGTGACTCAATTTAAGGAATTTTTCTTACCGTTTTCGGTAACTGAGGGTAATAGAAATACGTTGTTATGGTTAAGTTGGGGTAATAAGCCTGTGCAGAAATATATTAATGTTATTGAATTTATGAGGTTAATAACTGAGGATAGTAACATAATTTATGGTTTGTAAAAGGATTAGGACGTGAATGTATGAGGTTAATAACTGAGGCAAGTAAAATGTTCATGCAAGTTTTTGATAGTGCCCGATATTTAAGGCAATCCTATTTCTTGACAATAACCACATGCAAAAATTAATTCGAAGAAGCAAATTAAATTTCCAAAATCTGCTATAAGAATGATCCTGAATTCGAACAGAAGAAAGCCGTAAAGAATTGAAGCCAGCTGCATTATAAGTTTTTCCTTGCCAAAGGAACCGATCATAATTGGCAGTAGGCTGATGAACTGATAAAATGTCATGTAAAGCATTAAGCTGAGCTTGCTGTCCAATCTAAAGTCTGTAACGCTAAAAAAAAAAGAAGGATTGCCGCTCAGCATCAAACAGCTCGGCAACAATAGAATTTTTATCTTTTCTAGAAGAGAATAAATCTAAAAAAAGAAGGTTCAAAGCTTGATTATTAGTCCATTTATCTTGCCAAAATATTCTTAACAAACCAGCACCTAAAAGATGTGAGCAAAAATATTTCCAAACTTGTTGATCTTTAACATAGATTGAGTGAATACCCTTCTACAAATGAGATAATTGACGAACATCAATATCATCTAAATTAAACCAATTAAACAAGCCCGAGCTACAAGAAATAACAACAAACCTTAGAGAACGTTTATCGCAACTTATAAGCTTCCAAATTCACTTTAAAAGGAAACTTTGATTCTTAAAATTCAAAGGAGTTATATTCAGCCCCCTCATGCAAACGGCAAGCACACATCAGTCCACAAAACTTTGCTAAATCCAGTATTAGAAGTTGATTCGTTCCAAAGAAAGCGTCGGATCGTCTGCTATAGAGACATAACCACAGATTTGGGAATATTAAGAGAACAGAGGTAATAAACGGGAAGACTGCACATAACAGACTTGATCAAGGTAAGTCGTCCTGCCAGAGACAATAAATTTTTTTTCCAACCCGCCAGCTGAGAAGAAAAATTGCTCAGAATAAGATCCCAAACTTTAGCTTTTACTGGCTTCAAAGATAAGGAAAGCCCTAGGTAGATAATCGACAGAAGCTCAATTTTGCAGTTAAGGATGTTTGAAGCTTCATCAAGAGAAAAGTCATTAACATTGACACCAATGATAGAAGATTTCTGATAATTAACTTCCAGACCAGAAATCAACTCAAAGCACCTAAGACTTCTCAGTACATTCCGTATCATCTCTAGGATAGAAATAGACTCCTTATAGCCTTCCACATGAATGACATCCAAAAGACCCAATTCTGCTGCTTTCCGGAAAAGAGCTTTAAGTCCTTCAGCTGTAAGAACAAAACGCTTCTGCGAATAGTCTATTTTTTCATGATGTTCACATAACACTTCTGCGAACAGCATTAGGATCTTCCATTCAGGATCTTCTACGCAGGCATGCCATCATGGAAGACCCATGTTGTTCGCATAACACTTATGTGAACACCATGGAAAAATAGGCTGTTCGTTGAACATTTCTACGAACAGTCCTCAACCAGGCACAAATTTAAAATTATTCAAAAATTGAGAATAAATAAGGAAATAAATTTTGTAAGGGACCAAACAAAAGATTTTCCATATATCACCATTAGTCTATTGTTAACTCACACAATAAATAACGGAAATATTCAATTTTCTAACAGCAATATAATTGGAAGACCTATTTAGATTCATTTTGAAAAAATCAATGGATTAAATGAGATGAAAAAGTTCATAATAAAAGATCTTTTTTTTGTAACGCAGGAACCCCCAGCGGAGCCCGACCACTCTTTAGGGCGGAGTCCGACCACCTGAGTAAACCTTCGGAGAGGTCAGTCTCGGCATCACACTGTCCAGACCTCCCACTTAATAGAAGTTTTTTAACAACTCATTCACAAATGTTTCCAATAAGTCCCATTTTTTGGGATATGGGATTCGAACCTAAATTTTTTAAGTCTCAAGTTTACTGTTCACACTTGTGACCAATTGAGACAACCCGTGATGGGTTATAATAAAAAATTTAATTGCGTCACGATCTATATTATAGAGGCATTATTTGCACCTTTTTCCATTTCTAATTTTTTTTTGGTAAATGATAATTAAATTAGCTCAGTTGCAAGGCGCAACTGGCAAAAAGGAGCTACAAAACTCAGCTAGATCAAGACTGGAAAATGAAATTGAGATCCTAAATACATCATTACCACTATACGGAAAAGACGGGTTGTGATACTTGTAGTTAATCAAACCCTTTGAAACGCATAAAAAAACTAAATCTCTGTAGTTTGTATCCTTTTCCTTGAAAACTTTATGATTCCTCGCTTTCCAAAGCTCCCAAACACCAAAAAACCAAATCATACCCCATAATTTTCTGTATTTGGCTTTTGCAAGAGAAATCCATTCCGACTAGAAGCTTTCAATATTTGAAGGAGCTGACCAACCTCTAATTTGAATACAATCAATGAGATTGCACCAAAATATCCATGATTTTTGACAGTGAAAGACAATGTGAACCCCCGTCTCCTTCTCGCTGCAATTAACACAAATCTGTTGTTCTATATTCCGTAATTCCAGCTGAAACAGAAAGTAATTTGAAGCAATTCGCTCCTTATGTAAAAGCCAGACGAAGAACTGCAGTCTCAGAGGAATTTTCTGCTTCGAAACACCGGACAAGAAGCTGTTGTTTTGTCTTGGATTGTTGTGAGATAATCTGCAGAAAATCGCAGAATATTAGGAAAAATAGCTTGTGTTCCATCTAACATTATCAACCCTGGAATGATTGATCCGAATATGTGTGAATGATCTGCAAATTATTTCCTATCTATCCTGCTCTCTTATTCTTAGTCTTCTTTTCCAATTAAAATCTGAAATGATACCCTCCTCATCAACTAAATCCCGCAAACAAGAATCCTTAGTTAAAGAAAGATTGAAAAACTCAGAATGAGTGATCTGCAAAGGGAGATGTTGTCGATCAAACCAAATATCCTTCCAAAATTTCACGTCCTCTCCGTTCCCCACTTTAAAACTGACGTTATTGCAAAACAAATTCCAAATGACTGGATTATTAACGCATATCTTTCTAATTCCACGCCACATTGCCTATAATTTACCGTAATTCATGGTAGACAAATCATGCCATGAGCTAAGGTTAGAGCTCTCGCGAACGACTAGATACCACAGCGAATGCTTATCACAAGAAATCAGTCTCCAAACCCATTTCAGCATTAAACTTTGATTTTTAAGGTGAAGAGATGGAATACTTAACCCCCCCCATGAGAAATAGGTAGACAAACCGTTTCCCAATCAACTTTGCACAACCCTCTACCCGAAGCACTGCCAGACCAAAGAAACATACGCATATATCTTTCCAGAGAGGCAATTACACCCAAAGAAATCGCAAAATTGCATATAGAATATACAGGTAAGCTTGCGAGAACAGATTTAATCAAAACCAAACGACCCGTTGGGGAAAGAAGATTACCTTTCCAATACGCTAAATGATGTGAAAAGTTTTGTCTGAGAGGAGCAAAGTGAGCAATCTTCAAGGCTTTATCGGATAACGGCATACCCAAGTAATCAAACGGCAACTTAACTGATTTGCAGGTCAGGATATGTGCAGCTTCATTTAAGTCCAACTCAGAGACATTTAGCCCCATTACTGAGCTTTTTTGGAAATTAATGCGAAGACCAGACACGAGTTCAAAGCATCGAATGATACGTAACAAATTTCTGACCATTTCCATGTTATTTGGGAGAAAAAGAAGTGTATCGTCTGCGAACTGTAAAATAGACAAAGTTTTATGATAGTCTCGGATTGAGATACCTTCAATAATGCCCAAGTCCTTTGCTTTGTCAATCACAATCTTGAAAGCCTCTGCTGCAATAACGAATAATAAAGGTGAAAGCGGGTCACCTTGTCTAACACCCCGCTCCATGAAAAAGTTATCAGAAGGACTCCCATTAATGAGAACCGAGAGCTGAGAAGAAATCAGCATAGAAGATATCCAATCAACCCAAATGTTTCCGAAATTAATTTGCTGAAGAACTCTTAAAATAAACGACCAATATACACTATCAAATGCCTTTTGGAAGTCTAGCTTTATAAGAAGAATCTGCTCTTTGCAACTTGAAGATAAATGAATAACCTCTGAAGAAATCGAATGACATTCATGAATACTACGCCCCTTGATAAACCTGAACTGGTTGTCCGATATAACAGAGGGTAGAAGCGGAGCTAGTCTATTAGTTAAAATCTTTGATAGAAGCTTGAAGATACCATTAGTAAGACTGATTGGACGAAAGTCTTTAATGTTACTCGCTCTCTTAATCTTTGGAATCAACACCAAGAAAGCAGTGTTTAATCCTTTCGGGAATCTACCTGTACAGCCGAATTCTTGAAATATCTTCATAATATCATGTTTCACAATATGCCAAGAGTTGATGTAGAAAAACATGTTGAAACCGTCCGGGCCCGGTGCTTTGTTAGGATCACAACTCTTGAGAACATTGAACACTTCCTCCTCTTCGAAATCTGCTGTTAACAGAGAACTGAAATCCCGAGAAAGAGTTTTAAAACGAAGACTATCCAGGCTGAAAGGAATCTGCAAATCTTTCTTATAAAATGAACTGAAATAATTGCTGATCTTAAGTCTCATATCTGCAGGTCTGAAATAACGAACCTCAGCCACCCATATTTCAGAAATCATATTATTTTTTGCGTGAAGATTGGCAGCTAAATGGAAGAATGAAGTGTTCTAATCGCCTAGGAGATTCCAGTTCAGTCTCGCCTTTTGAAGCCATAGCAATTCCTGCTGTTATGTGACAGTGAATAACTCTGACTTAAGAACAGTCAAAGATTGAGACTCCTCCGCAGTATGATGTTTGTTATCTGAAGTAGATTCGAGATTATCAATATTAAGCTGAATAGAAACAGCCTTTGAGTTCAGGTCTCCAAATACATGGGTATTCCAATCTTTTATTTTCTTCCTGAGCTCTCTGAGTTTGACCAATAAACAACAATCCGAATTAGAAGATTGCCAAGAAGAAGTAACAAAATCCATGAAGTCCGGATGATCCCACCAAGCGTTTATCGACTTAAATGGACGAGGACCCCAATCTACTTTCCCCATCGAAGAGAAAATAACCGAGAATGATTTCGACAAAGCCTTTAAGTGAAGATCTTGCCAAGTACTATAAATCAAAGGGGAAACAAAACATCTGTCGATCTTGGATTTGGAGATACTATTTTGCCAAGTGAAAAATCTCCTTTGTAAAGGAACCTCTAGCAAACCGGTCACATTAATAAAATCAGCAAAAGCAATCATTGAAGAAGAATAACTACTGCAATTTGATCTCTCTATAGGACTTATGATTTTGTTAAAGTCGCCTGACAAGAAGCAAAGACCATCACAAACTATCTCATGTAAAAGATCTGTCCATAAAGACGCCCTAGCGATAGAACAGTTTGGAGCATAAATCAAAATGAACCGAATTGGTTTAAAGAACCAAATAAAATCCAATGTAATCCATCTATCACTCTTTCTGATGTTTGTAACAGAAATCAAACTAGACTTCCAAACGCAAACTAAACCTCCCGAAGCACCATTAGAACTAGAATAACAGTAATCAAAGTCCAAGTTTGGCCAAAGCCTACGAATCGTAAAATCGTCAATAATCTCCTTCTTAGTTTCCACCAAACCCATGATTGATAGATTATGCAAAGAAACAAAAGAGCGAATAGATCGATGTTTTCTAAATTGAGAAAGGCCTCCACGACAATTCCACGATACAAAGTTTAGTGCATATGACATACAAAAAACGATTAACCTCGAGAAGAAATCACCTTAAGAGTGATTTAATTGCTCCTTGGCAATCCTTTGTGAAAGAGGTTCAATAATTTCATCCTCATGCTTCTTATCAAACAGACCCAGCTTAACTCTGATATCCCAAGTTTTATGAGTTTCATTCTTCTCTGGAGGTGAATGATTTCCTGCACTTGAATTCCTATTCCTTTCCACTGAAATCATCTTGTTACAATTGCAGATAATATTACCCTCTGAATAACTGCTGTACCCCGCCTTTTGTGAAACTGAATTCAAGCTTCCCTTGTTTCCAATTAGTTTCTGTTTACGTCTGACTGTGATGTTCGTCATATCTGGGGTCGGAAACGACTCATCCAAATTGACAGTAGGATTAGGAGTCCCCACATAATTTCCTGTATCCCCATTCGAATTTTCAGATAAGCAAACTTCATCTTGCTTTTCTCTATGCTTGAGGTTCTCATTGTCTAAGCAAAATCCATCTTGTCAGAATGTTTAGGCGAAAGAATTGTATCAGTATCCATCAAAATTATTCATAACCGGAATAGCAAGAACATAAGGTGTTTCTTCTGAATATATCATGACCTGCTCAACAGAAGCAGATTGAGATTCTGAATCCTCCGAAGAATTCATGGTTGTTGAAGAATCTTGATAATCATCCATCAGAACTGGTGAGTCCGTTTCCATAACATGAATGGAATAAGATGTGTTATCAATTAAAACTGGAATAGCGCAGTCGATACGGTCGAACCCTGCATAAATAAGAACGTAAGCGGCATCCATTCTGTCCATAGTATCCACCACTGGATGAGTAGTTATAAAATTACCAACTCTATCTGCCACTTTTCTGAAAAAAAGTTCTATTCCAAGCTACCATTGGAGTACCCATTATTCTAATCCATGTATATCTTTCTTTGGCATAAAAATTCGGATTCCATGTCATCACAGAAGCAAAGAAATCTGTCCAATTCAATTGCAGAAATTATGCTCTATCCACTTCATTCTCGAAATTGAACAATAAATGTTTCCCTCCTAAAAAAGAAGAAGAACAAAAGTTCATTCCTCTTTTTTTCACGTAACTGCCAGCATGAAGAATTGAAAGCAACTTAATCACTGTTGCAATAACAGAAAACCTGAAAATATTCTGTTCCTGGGAAGATGAATTAAACACGACGGGGTTATGAGAAGCCACTTGAACAAAAGATCTTGAGTCTCGTAGAGATCGCGGGGAAATAGGGTTTGCAGCTGGTAGGCGTTTGTGAGCTGGAACAGCAGCTTGTGGGATCTTCTTCTGCTAAGCATAATTATTGATAAGAGGATAACGAGCCCTAAAAGCCCTAATCAAATAAGTTCCTATCCAAACCATATTCAGTTTCATCAAGTAGTTCTTGACATTAACATGATCATCCAACTTAATGAATCTGAATCGACGATTTGCTTTACTGAGTCTCCTAGCAATTGTTACCTTTCTAAATATTCCATATTTCGAAAAAGCATTCTGGAGGTCTGAATATTTCCAATATTGGGGGAAATTCTCGAAGTAAAGGACAGCGGGGGCGAAGATTCTGAAATTTGAGCATAACGGGATAGGTTTAGAGGCTTACTAACATGGCTTGGTAGAGATGACGAAAGATTTTGGCTAGGGTTAGGGTTTGGGTTTGAGGGAGAGGGAAACATCGTATTTTCAAAAACTGCTTTTTCTTAATTGAACTATATTCTAAATTTTTTATTTGTAACCATTACTCATTCATGCATGCATTAATATTATTTTATAGAAGGTGCTTAACTAATGATAATATTAGATTGTGTTTAACATCAATCCTGCTTGTTTTTGTGAAGGACACATCAATCCTATTACTATACATATATCAATAAATTAATCATAGAAATGCTTAATTATTTATTGTCTTTGGCTCTACTAGCTATTACCTTTAATTGGGCGACAAAGATTTACGAGGACCACTTAAAAAGAAAAAAAAACGTTAATAATAATAAAATCAGCCATTAATAGTATATAGAGAGAAGAAAAAAAAATTAAAAGATGATAGTGAGCACCATATGACAGACACATTGCTTGCCTTTGCAAAAAATATATATTTTGGAGGACCTACATGATCTTTGACTATACAAATATTGTCACAAATTTAGCAAAAAACTTATTAAATGATAAAACTAGGTGCTCTGCAACAATGCATAAACAGTAGCAATTGGTAGGTCATGTGTCTTTACTCCTAATACTCCACTGACCCAACTCATTCATTCATTGATAACTCACCAATGTCAAATATTTTTTAATTTCAGTAGCTCAACCTATCAAAAACAATAGACCCCTATATTTTTTTTTCTTTTGATCCCTCTCCAAATTTGATAATGTAACACATTTAAATCAACGTGTCGAATTAGGGAACATTTATCTTGAATCTCGCTGTGAATGTAATGTACGCTCCATAAAAAAAACCTAAAAATTTAAATAAATTTAACATAAAAACTACATAAAAATATAATTTTTAAAATTAAAATAAATAAAATTTTAAAAATATAAGAGCATTAAGATGAGTTTGAGAGAGAAATTAAAGAACCAAAAACATAAATCGAAGTATAAAGGGATTACGGATAACACTCTTCAAAAATATATTTAGAAAAATGTTTTCTAAAATCTAGTGTGACAGCTTGTGTATGTCACTTTTTATACAAAATCTTTGAGTGGCGTAATTTTTTGCCACACTTTATGGTTTAATATACATATTGATTCATCAAAAAAAATATTAGGACGGAAAGAGTACAATACGGCAAGTATTGATAAGGGAGGTTTTTTTTTTTTTTCATATATTGATAAGTAAGGTTGTGTTTTGATTATTATAATATCAAGAGAAGCTTACAACTAATCATGAGATTTAGTTGGGTTTATCAAGTAGACGAACTTCAGCACAAGAATTGAGTTTCAATAATAACAAGAAGCAAGACCTGATATTTCAGCTACCAACATTAATACTGTTTGTTTCTCTCAATTAATGAACTGCAGAGTGTAGGATTTGTCCAGTTGAAGAACTGAACCCACAAAGACCCAGAGAAAACATAAAATGGAGTACAATTTTTTTATAAAAAATAGTGAAAATAAAAAATAAAATAAGGCAGAGATAATCAAAACAGATGATGACTAAAAGAAAGAGAAGAAACAATTAAAAAATAATAATTCTAAAAAAATTATAAAAATAAGACTAAACTTATCTATACATAATTTTTATGTATTTGCCAAATATGTCATGATTTTTGAATTTATCAATTTAATTCATTATTTTTTTATTTTTTTCAAAATGTATTGGTCCATCATTTTTTCATTCTTCGCTAAATATATTTATAATTTGTTTTGATCTGATATGGCACAATATTATTTGTTTAAATATAAAATATTTATCCTATGTAGCATATATAATTTTACACCACATCAGCTCTAAATGGGGCATGGATATATTTGATGAAAAATTAAATGATGATAAATTAAACTGGTAAAATTTAAAAATCGTATATATTTTTATAAAAATGTTAAAATTATAGGTAAACAAGTTTATTTTGCCAAAATAACTATTGGAGCACATATAATTAATGGATGATCAAGAGCTGATTGTTTACTCCAGCTCTTGATTTCATCCATGGTCACACACGCCACTGTTTAACTTTTGATTACATAAATAGTGGCGCTCTGCCTGTAGCCAGAAATTAAAATTAAAAAAACTAAAAAAAAATTATTATAATATGTAAAATGAAACGAAATTCATTAAAATTAAAAGATCTAATATATAATATATTAAATCATTTATACCGATTATATTGTAATTTCTTTCAAATAAAGTTTCTCTTGGGAGTGGTGAGCAGATACTAAATATGAAATACAATGTATTCCATCCGTCTCATTTTAAAGGTCTCGCAATTTATTTTAAAATTTTAAAAAATTTAATTTCTTTTATAATTATTTTATTAAAACAAGTGACAAAAACTGAAATTTATAGTTTTCGCCCAAAAAGTAACACACATAAAGCGACACATTAAAAAAATTATGTTAAACTTTTTTTTTTCATTGTTTTTAAATCATCTTAAAAAATATATATAAAAAACTTTTTACTGTTAATAACATGATACAAGAAAAAAATAATAATCTTTTTTAATTTTTATGTAAAATCAAAAATGAATGAAAATTTTAAAATGTAAAATTTAAAGAAAGTACTCCCCCCATTCGACTTTAATTGACGTTTTAAGTGAAAAAATTTATTCTAAATTGTTTGACGTTTTGCACTTATCAATACATTTAAGTCTCATTTTTCTCTAAATGCCCCTATTTATTACGCACTACTTTTACAATGAACTAAAGCCAATTAATGATTGAGGGAGTATCTATAAGGACACTATAGTATTTTACACATCTATTAATTGCATTTTTTAATTTTTGTGAAAATTCTAAGACGACAATTAAAGTGGAATGGAGGGAGTAATAAATAGGAATAGTAAAATAACTCCTGAATAACCTCAACCCCTACCGCTTATTAAACTTTTGTAATCAAATTAACTTTTCGTAATTACTTAGCTTGAAAATACAATCAATTTTACTATTCAAATATCAAAAAGATGAGACAACTTAATGGCGCTTTCTCACCACCCGACATCATTACTTCCCCATATAAGTTTAACCCTGTTGATTAAATTACCGAATTCAATTTATGAGACTTAATCAGAAGGATCAAGTATCAACTATTCCTAATTTAGATTTTATTTTTTTAATAAATAATATGTATGTTAAGGCCACAAGAAAATGGCAAAAACCAACAATTTTAAACTTTCATACAAAAAATAGCATTACTAATAATGACTACTAGAAACTACAATTTAGAGAATTGCTTAAAATAAGGTCACGAGAAAAAAAGTGTCAAAAACCATCAAACTCAAAGCTTACGCACAAAAAATGGCTTACTAGAAACTATGGCTTTAAAAGAAATATTATAAAACAATGGCATGTCTTAACTCGATACTTTATTCACTGATTTAACTCTTATAAGTAACAGATTGTTAAACTAAAATATTTATCATATGAAAGAAGCGAAAAAGATAAGGAAAAGGCAACGGCTCAATTCAATTAGTCCTAAACAAATTAAGGTTATGCATGTTTTTTTAATCTCATATATAAAATCATAAATCATAATGAAGATGAAAAGAACAAGTGTCTATTAATATTTAAACATAACAAATTTTAAAGCCAAAATATTTAAATTAAAGACAGAAATTAACAGCTGATAACACCTGATACAACAGAACATAATAAAAATAACAAAGTGGACAAATCTCTTAAACAAACTAACTTAACTGCCATGCATGCATGCATAAACTACCAATAGATCATAAACTGACAAACGATTAATCAATGTTTCATGGGAAAGGAAGAACGCCAGTTCCACTTCCACCACCAACAGTACCCCCAACTCCACCGGCAGCTCCACCACCAACGCCACCACCAACACCGCCACCAACACCCCCACCAGCGCCACCACCGCCAAGACCTCCCAAACCACCAGCACCACCACCCAAGTCGCCAACACCACCAGTTCCACCAACACCACCAACACCACCAGCACCGCCTAGGCCGGTGACACCACCAAGTCCACCAAAACCACCTACCGGAAGTCCATTAGCGCCAAGACCAGCAAAGCCACCGACACCACCGTAGGTCAGAAAGTTCTTCTGGTCAGTAACACCAGCATCACTCGGCTTACCCTCAGTATTAGTAGGCATATTGTTTACGCTAGGCACATTCCTAGCACTAGTGTGCACTACTACTGCTAATACTAGCAAAACACAAGCAAACCACCTCGCCATTTCTCTTCTCTTTTTCTTGTCTGATAAACACTCTTCTGTTGCTTTCTGGTATATTTTAGGGTTTGCTATGGAGATGGGGTTTTTAAAGACAAATGGACAGGTGGGGAACAGTTGTAAGAAGTAAATGGAGTTTATTACAAGCTCAGACTTTTAGCTGTTTCTTTAATTTTCGAGGCTGAGTTTTTAATTTGTTTTTGTTTTTTTCTCTATTCTAATGTTTTCATGCAAAATTCTTATAGTGGATTGAAATAGGAGGGGTATGGAAGTTGAATGCATCTATTGGCTTAACGAAATTTAGAGGAGGAGTCAATCTTTATCAGCAGAGGCAGAAGTACTGTGTCATGTATAGGCTGACAAGCAGATGAGTAAATGGCAACCTACTCTTACTTTTTTTTCTTTATCATCTTCCAATGGAATGCTTCATTAATTTAATATGTGCTGCTCCATCTGTTTAAATTGAGAAATTTTTAGGTAGACTCTGTCCACCACGTCATTCGTGGACTAAGCCTATCACATAATGACACGTCATTAAAATGATGACAATCTTGTAATATTACTATTGAAATGTGTAAATAAGTAATAAACGAATTTACAAGATTGCCATCATTTTAATGACGTGTCATTATGTAATAGGTTTAGTCCACGGATGATGTGGTGGACTGAGTCTACCTAAAAATCTCTCCTTTAAATTGCTACCTAATATATATCTATTTGATAAGCAATATTTAAATTTCTGAAATACTTCAAATTAAATTAGATTTAATTCAATTAAATGTTGTGACCGGTTGTGAATGTAGCAGAATGCGCAGCGAAATCGAAACTATTCGGTATAAAATCATGGCTTCGATCAACAAACAATTAATATAGCAAAATAAATAAAATCAAAATAAGAAATGTACATAGTTCGGCAATTACATATACATTCACGAACGAAAGAGTCGAACAATTCACCAATCATCAAAACAGTACAAAATAGGTGAAGAATCACCAAATAAAGAACATTTCTAGTAAATATGTCATTAGATGAAAACCAAATAGTGTTTAGCTCTCTACTATTAACTCATAAGTCACGTGACACACAGTTGTGGAGGAAGGAAGATCGCCGGTAGAAAAAGACGGCCCATCCTCGTTGTCCGACAAAAGAAAAATAAAGGGCGTTGCCGGTCGATCTTCCATAGAAAGGTTGGATATAACTGCGACATCGTCACTTAGCATACCATCATCCATAGCATCGGGGATATTTTTGGCCATTCTGATGAAAGAAGTAAAACAAAGCAAAGAAAGATGAAAAGAAAAATCCAAAATAAGTAAAAGAAAAAAATATCAAAGAATGAAACTATTTATAAGCTTTCTTTGAAGGCAAAGAAAAAAAGAGGACAAAAGAGAAAAAACATAGAAGCAATAAATGGAAATAAAGCAAATGTGACCACTACGGCACTGGAACCAAAGAGGCACGAGCAATTCAACCTTTAATAGTGGGCTGGAGAGAGAAGCACGATGCGCGAAAAAAGAGGGAAATTCAGAACGACGAGACAGCCATCAATACACTACAACACGGGACTATAAATACAAGGGAAAGAAAGAATGATATCACACGCGAAATAGATAAAAAAGAAGAAGAAACAAGGAATGGAGTATTTCTGAGCCTTTTTGTAGATTGCTTGGGTTGGGGTAAGAAAAATGTAATACCCCGTAGAATTATTGGTGTTTATTTTCGTGTGTGTCCAATTTTAATTGATTAGGACCTCAAAAATAGTTGATAAATTCACGAGATGAATTTATAAGGGTGAAAATGTGGGTTGGAGTGTGTTTTGCCTTAAGTTTGACTTTTGGCAATTTTACGTGTTAAAAGTGAATTTTGCAATTTTTCACTAAAAACCGTCAAAATAATTATTTTAAATATTTTTAAAGGCCCAAAAATATTTTAATTCAGCCCATATGTTATGATTTAATGTTTTTGAATATTTGAGAAAGTTGAATTTATTTTGCCCCTAGAGTTTGATTAAATTACAAGAATGCCATAATGGCAAACTTGTAAATAAATTAAACATCAAACTAATATCTAGATATTTTCTCTAGACTTTTTGATGCCCAAATAATTCATTGTCTTCTCCATTTTTAGTGTGGGTGCCGAATACTCCATTGTTCAAAACACCAAACTTTATTCTTCCATTTTCTTACAAAAATTTCTTAACGAAAATTGTCGGGAAACTTGCGTAGATCGTTAATCTATATTTGCATGTTGAATCAAGGTGAATTTCAAAGGTTAAATCTTTACTTTTATTTGCTGATGTTGATGAATCTTAGAAACATGTTTAGGATGGTTTAAAAATGGTGTTTGATGGTTGATTAGTTGGTTTTAGTTGCTAGTTTGATGGGTTTCGGTTTTAAAATAATTTTTCCGTGAAATTTAATTATTCATTTTAATTTTCTGGGCTGATCTAAATGATGAGACTAAAATATGCTTTAAATTGTGATTTTTGTGGATCAAAAATATTAAATAATTCGGGTATTAATTTAATGGTTGGAGTTTCGATTTTTAATGGTTTTAAAACTTAAAAATCGCTTAAAAAGGGTAAATAAATGGATTTTATATTTCTGGAAATAAATTGGTTTATGTTTGAGTTAGATGTTGGGTTAATGGTGGAAGAAAATTTAGGGATTAAATGAACCCTTTTTTTCCTTTTTATTTATTTATTATATATTTATAAATATTATATATATATATATATATTTTAACTTAAATACTTTTATATTAGGTCGAAACTTCCAAATTTTGACATTTTAATTTCAAGGTTTTATCCGAAACTTTTAACTCTACATTTAGAGATGTATATTAATATATTAATTTCTAATACATTTACCTTCTAAAATTTATTTGTTCCGTTCAAAACCGATTATTAAAATTTAAATTTTCAAATTTTAATTTTAATTTTTTATAATTACGACCTACTTCCTAGAACACCTATAAATTTATTTTACACTTAAATAATACGTAAGTAATTGAGTTTAATCGAATATTTGATCGTTAAGGTAAAAAAACATTAAAAGAAAGATCATATAAGTTAAAAAAATGAAGGATTAAGAAAACTATTAACCATATTTCATATTAATATAAAGATAAAATTAAGAATGAATTAATATATTAGTTGGTTTAAGTTAGAAACTAAATATGTCCTTTAGCCAAAACATTAAGTATACCATCCGCATTCTATGAATGCGGATTGTTGCTTTGCCTTCAATCCGCATTATATGAATGCTGATTAGGTTAAAAATTTGTGGGTTCAGGCATAAAATTGGTATTTTTTTTTCAAACAGACACAAAATTAAAATTTCTTAAATTACGTAGGAATAAATCCGTCAAAAACCCATTAACCGGGTTTAAATTTTTATAATTATATTCGGTAGAAAATTGTTAAAAATGATATTTTTGTCATTTTAATTTCTGGGCAGAAATTATTCATGAAATATATATGTTGATTATTTATAGAATTTAATTGATTTAATTGAGGTGTTTTGACAGATTAATAATCGGTTTTGATTATTAATGGTTATTTCGGTTTTAATTGTTAAAATGATGGAAAATATTATTTTAAAAATTATGGGCCGCTGTTTTTACAAGATGAAAACTAAAAATGTATTTGAAATTGATTTTGGTGAATTTCGGTGTTAAAATGACTTAAAATGGATTTTTAAGCGTTTTTAGCGTTTTTGAGTTTTCCGGCCAAAACCACCGGAATACGGTGACCGGAAAATGAGCAGAGGGGATAGAGCATGGTGGCTCAGTACTAAACTCAGTTGGCAGCAGTTAGTGCCGAAATGATTTTGGCAGAAAATAGGGGGACCGAGCCGCGGGTACAAAAATATTTTACGGAAAAATATTTTTGGTTATTTTTGAAATGTGGTATATTTATTGAGATTTTCTAAAAGTGTGTTTTAGAAAATGGTGTGAATTGAATATGTGTTAGAATTATATTGAGTTATTAGTCTATGTTTATTTATTGAATTAAATAAACTATGTGGATAAAGTGTATCGTATAGAAATACGATGACGCGGAAAGAGATAGTCGGAACCAAATTTGGTTATGTGATTATGTGGTTTATTTGATTGAGTCGGTCTAGAGTTTATCCTAGAATTTAGACTTAATACATTAATTAATGTTTAATCTCTAAATTAGATCCAACGAATTTTGTCGCGGAAACTGACGAGCGAAGGTTTTGATATTTGACGGGTGATATTTTTAAGTTTGGAATAAGCGAGTACTGTGAGTGTGTTTACAACTTATACTGCTAAATATTAGTATTAAAAATATTACGAACTGCTTTACATGATTTGCAAATGCTTTATTTTATTTTAAATTTAAATCGCATGAACTATTATACATAGTTTTGAAACCGATTTATATTCATTGAAACATGCTTACTATTGGGCGGAAATAGTGCTGTGTGATCACCGGTATTGCATATTAGAATAGGTTGCATGTGAATGTGTTGTGTGAATCCTAGCGACGGCCTGGAAGTCAGGCGACGACCTAGACTCTGTGTGAACAGATCTTCAAAGGCAACGAAATATAGACGATCAAAGGCAGTAAAGAGAAACTGTCGAGATCTGAGAGATTGCACCTTTTATTAAAAAAGTGAAATGGCGACGGTATATATGTATTGCCGAAATCCGTTGTATAATGAAATACGTAAAAGATGATTGATCGGATTTGACGGGTTAAAGTACAAAAGAAATGAATAAATACGGCCATGAAAATAAAAGGTTAATCCGAATGTGGTGAAATGTTGTGGAATATTTATGTTTCCTGTTTTGAAAGCATATAGGAACATGAAACATGGTTTAGGGTTTCATATGAATCGGTAATCTGTAATGCGTTGCTTTCATATTAATGTTTATTAGTACATGTTGTACGCATTCACTCAGTTTTTATAACTGACCCTGTTGAATTTATAATTTTTACAGGCGAATAGTTTGAGGTGTGAATTTCCAATTTCTTGTTCCGGAAATCCCTGGCTTGAATAAATTGAGAATGACCTTTCCTTTATGTGTCTAGAGTTGTAGTAGATAGAATAATGAACGATGATACCTTAGTAGTCGTTGGACTTATTTATGCTTTATATTTTATTATAATGCTTAAACTCTGATATTATGTAATGTGTGAATGTTGTGCGAAAGTCCGAGCGACTGCACGAGTATAAAATGCGATGAACGCATCTGCATAATGAAATGCAGTTAAATCCATAATGAAATGGTCTGTATAATGAAATGCAGTTAAGTCCATAATGAAATGGCCTACATAGTGAAATGCAGTTATTACCATATTATGTTGGTATGCATAATGAGATGCATGATAAACTATAGAGAAATGGTTTTGAAACTAAAATGCAATAATTAAAGAGAAAATTATGTGCGTGCTTTAAATGGTAATTTTTATCAGAACGTTTTAAACAGAGATTTTAAAATGTTCAAAAATGATTTGAATTCTGGGAAAAAAAATTTAAGTGGTTTTTAATGTATTTTTAACGCTTGCTACGGATTTCGGAGCAAACGGTCCCATTCCCTAGCGCTGGTCTCGACGCCGAGAATCGGGTCGTGACAAAAAATCAGGCAACCAAAGTAAGCTATGAAAAGCACAGTAAGAACCCATAAAAGCGAAAAAAAGAAACAACAAAAGGTGGTTCTAACCTGTACAAAGTATGGTTCTCCCTGAGCTCTTTTATAGCATGTTTTGGTCAGGTTAAAATAAAACTAACAACCAAAACATGCCACAAAACATAGACAGAACCTAAGAACAGAAAAGACAAAAAATCGAAAGCCATACCGGTCGTCTCGGACATCCGGGCAAGAAGCAGATGTTGGCACATATGGAAATAAGCGAACAGGACTACACCATGCCCGAAAAAATAGGACAAAACGCAAAAGTCTTAGATCGCAATGATTAAGGCTCTGCATAAATACTCAGTCATTACGATGACCAGCAGGTTAGATTAATGATGGAATAAACAAATAAACTAAGTAAAAACAGAATAGAGACAAATCCCACATCGACTAGGAAAGAAGAAGCAAGGAAAGCACGCTATACACACTATACAAAGGGCCACAAACCCACTGGCTCAAGGACACGCAATCCGAATGAGCAAACATCCCATACGATAAATCGTTCATCATCAGGTCGATATCCAGTACCAACGCCCAAATCCCTAAGTCATTAATCACATCCGACATCCGAATCTATCATTATTCTATCTCCAAACAAACGTTTTGAGTCGTTTCTTGTATTGAGTAAGTCTATTTTCACTAACCAAACCAATTCCACTTGACTGTCTCAAAACTTCATATTTCCTGTATTTGTCCGGACCTGGCAGCCAGACCTAACCATCAAACCGGTCATAGGTCTACTTCATCCTTTTTAACTTTTAGACATAGTCAGGCCTCGGACCGGACATGCTCATAGAACCGATCATAGGTATGCTTTACTCTCAGACGACTGTCTTTTTTCACCCATCCATATCAGCATACTCAGTATACCGAGAGAATAAGTTCGTTGAACCGGTCAAAACCAAAAATTCTCCAAAAACCCATTTATGATGTAGTAATGATAATCTAAGATTAAATATGAAAAACTAAATTGGCTCTAGTACCTATTGTTGTGACCATATTGGTATGCGCAACAGAATCAAACTATTCCGTAGCTATCTGAATATGAATTTGATAAATAAACAATAATATAAAAAAATGAATAAAGCACACAAGAAATTTACTTGATTCGGAAATTACGCTTACATCCACGAGCGAATAATCAAGGAATCCACTAATCATTAAAAGGAACACAAAATTGATGGAAAATCGTCAAATAAGACTACTATTATTTATACTAATTGAATTTTTAAATTAAAATATACTTGAATGTATATGTAAAAATAATTTTCAATTTAATACTTTATATAAATAAGCTATCTTATATTTCTAAAAATTTAGCAGTCTTTTCTTTAAATTTAAATTCTCAAAACCCAATACCTAAATATCCGGCCAAAAATTTTCAGATCTAATTACTAATTTTGGATCAAACCTCAATGAATTTTCCGCTTATTACTATTAATTTTTTAAATTTAAATTATAGATTATGAATAAAATTAGATTGTGAACAAATTCATTCTTAAATTACTAAAAAATGCCAACTCTAATAAGATAATTCGGGCAAATTTGAAGCAATCAAATCAATTATTTGTCGTTTACTCCGTGCTGAAAAACATTTATGTTTCCGCCACTGGGTGGAGGAAGACCTTTCTATGTTGTAAGTAATCTTTCTACCACTTCTAAACAAAAGGGGAACTTCAGTGGATTATTTCCTTCACGGTGATTGAAAAATAGACGTGGCGGAAATTCGGGCTATCACTTTCTTTTCAACGCTTCACCCTATTTCTATTAGGGCTCTTCATTATTGGGACACTATTGGTCACTAACCACTCGCTCTCCAATCTCTTGCACTTCCTATCTAGTAAGGATTCTTTATAGTAGCCCAATTGAAAGGGATGTTTTTCATCTTGGTAGTGACCTTGTAAAATGTTACAAGTCAAATTTTGCCATACTTACTTATTATTTTTTCTTGGGGCAGTAAGGAGGAATCCTTTAGAATCAATTCAAATTGGACATACAAAATCTTTGATCAAAATGTTCATGAGCACGGACGACAAGGACTTGTGGGATTCCCTTTTTCCTTTTGTTGAGTAGTTTTATCAATCTTTATCTAAGATATATATTATAAGGAAAGTAATAAATTCCTTCTTCCTATCGGCAAGTAACTTTATGGAATGACTTAGATCATCAGAACCTAAAGCTTGAGTCTTTTTAGTATATGAAAGAAAATGTTGTTCCCGGATGAAATCTTTTATATATATATATTCTTGTCCCTCATACTAGTAGTATAACAGAGGTTTTTCAAAAGAAGAAAATCACTTAAGCGAAGCGAAAGGAAGTTTTATTGTTTAAACGAACTAACCCTCCCGAAGACTTATCTAGACGGGTTTCCAGGTAGTACGATCTAGGCCATTCCTTTAAGTTGGAAACTGTGAATTGGTCATACGAAATCCTAAAAAAATGATTTAAAAACACTAGGGCTAGGGTGAGATTTGCAAAGCCTTTCTAGCATTCCTTGTTTGATGATCAAACCTTGTGACCTTATGACCGATTGTGAATTAATTCACTCAAAACTCAAAGCTAACATGTTCACCTTATAAACAAAGGATGTATATATAAAGTAGGAATGGCCGACAAAGAGATGCACTTTCTAGACATAATACTTAGAGTTTTTTTTCTAGAAAAGGCTCTTTACCTAAATATCATGATTCGCTTCATTTTCTTTTATTTTGAGAAATATAGCAATCCATTATGATTCTTTCTTTTTCTATTGATTTTTTCCTGATCGAGATACATTTATTTTTTACCAAACCACAATCTTGACCCCAGTACATTAAGTTAGGCAAGAAATTTGTATCAAGGGAATTCAATAGCTAGACTAATCATACAGCCTTCTGTTCCTCTGTTCTATACTAAAAGACTACTTCGGGTAATGTCAAATTAAGTCTGGCGGCTGGGCTCCACCCCGGTGATCTCATTTGATTCCGACATGCACATATGCCAAAGAAAAAATATGTTCACAATCCATTAAACAAATACCATTCAAAGGAGGGTGGCCCGCCCCACCTCGAATTAGCCTTGCCTTCTTCAGTCATTTGCTTGTTTGATTGAGAGATTCTTGGTGCCCCTTCATAAAGAGAAGAACTAGATCAACCCTTGACATGTAGTTGAAACTGCAAAGTTGTAGTGCGGTAGGGGCGGATGGAATTTTTGGTAGAGCATCGTTACGTGTAGAGGAAAATAACGTCCTTCCGGCAAGAGCTCCTTTAGATCTGAGAAGATAAGGGCCTCTACCATCCGCGAGATGCACCAACCTTAGAATGATTTACTCCTAACCCTACACGATTCTCAAAATGGAGTTTAACCTGAGTCTCAATTAATCTTAAATTTTTAGAAGTTATAGGTATAGCTAAAGAGATGGGATTGGATTCAAAATTAGAATTGGCTTCGCATCATCTAGAACTAATGAAATTTTACAGTTGGTACTATAATTGAAAGACATGTGGAAATTGGAAATTATTAAAGGCTTAACCTATTTTAAAATTCATGTACTTTTTATTTTTTATTTACTTCGTCTATAGATGTTTTCTTTCTTTACTTAGTCTCTATAATTTCAAAAATAATTTTATAAAATCTTTAATTTCTTTGTTTAGTCCTTTTACTTTTAAAAACACTTTTACTTCATTTTGACACTTCCACACTTTGTTATCTGAAGGACTACATACAACCGATTTTGAAAATATAAGAATCAAATAAAAAAAAACTAAGTAATGGAAAAATATAAAGTGCAAGGACTTTAAGATATATTTTGTCATTATTAAACTGAATTAGAGGTTGAATCATCCATGTTAAGCATTCAACCGGTTTAATTGTTCGGAGAAACTTTTAAGTAGACTCAGTATACCACGTCATCCGTGGACTAAACCTATCATATTATGACACGTCATTAAAATAATGGCAATATCGTAATATTTCTATTCAAAAGTGTAAATAAGTAATAAACATAATTACGATAATGCCATTATTTTAATGACGTGTCATAATGTGATAGGTTAGTCCACGGATGATGTGGTAGACTGAGTCTACCTAAAAATCTCTCGTTCGATGTAAATAATTAATAAAAAAATATTAATTAAAATGCAATTTTAGTAGTTTATCCTGTTTAAATTCTTATCAAATCAACAAAAAATATATCAAATTGTAATCTTTGTTTTTATTTATTTTAAATTGAATTATAATGCACTAATTTTCAACTAAACAAATCCAATTAGCCATTCGGATTCAGTTTTTAAAAATCGATTGACATATCAAAGCAATTACATTAATCAAATTAACACGATTAAAATCAGTGATCAAAATCTAAGCGAAGCCCTTTTAAATTTTTAATGTTACACTTGAGCTGGTATTTCCAGCACCATAGAAATGTTTGGCAGCCATTGAAATAAAAAGAAGTGGTTGGCGAATATACTGACTGTACGATTTCTTATTTATTACTTGCTTACTGATGTACAAGGCAAGCCATGACCTTTTATTTATTGCTAACTCATTACGTGGTTGGCCATGTTTGACTAATATTACATTTTTGTTTTTTATACTAAAATGTCCACCAAAAGCATGATGGATCTCACCCCTTTATGATCAATACCAGAAAAGTGCGATTTTAAAAAATTTGATGGTATTTTATTTGAAGCTAATTTGACCTCTTTTTATTTGAAAAAATATACAAAATGATCCTTTATATTTAGCTTACATTCTAATTAAACATTAATATTATTAATTATTTATAATGTTTTCATCCTTTAGTTAATTTAATTTTCAAAAATTTAAATTTTAGGGTAAAGATAAAAACGAAAAATCAAAAAAAGGGTACAAATGAACTTTTTTCTAGGTGAGGTATAAACGAAAAAATATTACAAGTTGTGATTTTTTTAAGTAATTAGGCCTGAATAATATGTATATAAACAAGTTGTGGCAAAAAAACAAAATTCCGAGCTTTTGTAGAGAAAATGGCAAACACTAGATGGCGCACTAAAAGTTACGGCACAAAAAGAAAACAATCATGATCTAGAGATTAAAATACAAAATGGATTCCTATAAAATCCAAATCAGAGTAAAGAAACCTCATATTACAAATTTAAAATAGAGAAATTGTCTTTGAAAAACAATTAAGAATAACTATATTCTTATTCCGAGCGTTATTTTGAAAGACTTAACTGTTCCTGCACTTTTAAATTCCACATACCACAAGATAACAAAGAATGTCCCATAATTGCGTCTAGGGACCTCTAGTAATTTTATTATGCTATTAAGTCATGAACTCCACAAAAGAGCAGGAAAAAATACAAGTAGCGTCTAATTTCTACAAAATATTACACCAAAATTCCTTAGCAAAATCACAGAAAAATATGGTCTTACGTTTCCACCACATCACATAGCATACATAAAGAATTTTCAGTAGAAATAATCAATCGCCTTGTCAGAAAGTCTAACGAGGAAACTCTTTTATATTATCCTAGTCAAATAAAAAACTTAACTCGGGGAAAGGGGGGGGTGCTTTTGATTTCCAAACATTCGGAAAAGGACGCCTATCAGCTAGTTGAACCAACAGGATTCCTACTTCCTGTCCGTCGTTCCTCATTACTGTCACAACAGCAAAACCTAACTTCTCATCGTGAATAGGGAAATTTAAACACCTATACAACCCAACAGCTACTGCTACACTACTCATACCCTCACTAGTAGGCACCTCATAAGAACTTTCAATTATACACTGACGTTAAAAACTAGTCAATTTTATCATATTTTGTATTTTATCGTTTAAATTGTACCCCAACCAATGACGGAGGGAGGGGGAGGCATAGAAGTGTCACAACCCCCTCCAAATTTTCAAGATTGTTAAAATTAACATCAATTTTTTTAATATTTTAAAATTAACATATTACAATTTGGCCCTTCCTATGTTGAAATCCTAGCTCCGTCGCTGCCCTGTTTTCAATTTTTGTCAATTATTTTATTTAAATGATGAAATCATTCAATTAACTAAGTTTAAAGATAAAATTAAATTCATTTCCATTTAAAATAGTACAAATAAGTTTTTTATTTTTAAAAACTAATTAAAAACCAATTAAAAACTATAATCAAATTAAAACTAATTTAAATTCTAAGTTAATTTAACTAAATCTAAATAAATTTTAAATACATACAATTAATATATGCTATGTATGGAAAATATTTTTGAATTTTTTTTTCAAATGAGACGTTAATTTAATATTTCAGGATACAATTGAAACGATAAAATGCGGAATAGGATAAATCTGACCAGTTTTCAACGTCAGGGTAGGATTGAAAAGGGTCTAAAAGGTCAGAATTCTTTTAAGGCATTAGCTTTTTTAAATGATGAAATCATTCAATTTTATAATGCTTGAAGCCCCAATACTATTTCTTTAAACTTCTAATTTTCTTTCACAATATCTCTTCTTATAACATAATTCCATATTAATCACGAAGGCCTGGTCATTTTAATGGGTTTTAGGTTAGAGAAAATTAGGATAAATACTTCATTTTTAAAAAAATATGATTTTCTACCTCAATAAGGAAACGATAGAAAAATACCTCATCATTTTAATGTTTTTATTTTTATACTATAAAGTTTATATTATAATTATGCCTACTATTTATTAATTTTTTACTCTAAGTATATTGTTTTTACTCTTATCATATGACAACTGTCATATTTTTTATATTTTTCTCTCCTTTTCTCTCCCCTCTCTTCTTCTTCTTCTTCTTCTTCATTTTTTTTTCTTTTTCGCCGTTCCTTTATCGCTCCGCCGCGGTTCCTTCATCGCTTCGTCGCAGTTCTTCATCGCTCCGCCGTTTTTCATATATAATTTTAACGATTTTTCCTCAACTCGTGGTGATTAATACGATTTGTTTTAATTTTTAGATCTAAATAAATTATTCTTGAATTTTTTCAGTTTTAGATCAAAAAATCTGCATTTAAAACGATTTTATACACAAAAATCGATTTTCTGCAAAAAAAAAAACAGCTTCTGATTATCATATGAGTATCATCACTGCATTATCATGTAAGTATCATAACACTGCAGAGAAAATTAATTTTTTTATTAAAAAAAGCCTCTGATTATCATGTTATTATCACTACATTATCATGTCGTTATCATATCAATGCAGGAAAAAAAGATTTTTCTATAGAAAATACAATTTGATTATCATATCGTTATCATAATATTATCATATGATACCGAGATGATAATATTTATATTACCTATATGATAACAATATGATAATATTCATGATAATCAGAGACAGAGGTAAGGTAGGGACAGGCAGGGCCTGAGCCCTACCTCACTTAAATAAATATATTACCTAAGTTCATTACCTTTCTATGATTTCTAATTAACTTTGTAAAATATAGAAGTAATCAACAATATGCAATGTAATTCATTATTTGGGTTAATCTGTTACTAAAACAATTCATTGAACTTCGTAAACACTATTTTATAGTACTAGCAAAGCTTGTGTTGGAATTTGAATTAGCTTAAAATTCTAATAACGTTAGAAAATGTGTAATAATAGCAAATTCTTATTATCGTATAAATTATCTTAAAATTTTTTCTTACGTTGCAGTCATCCAAGTTTAAAACTTAATTTTAAAATTTCAGCATTTTTTTAATACAAAAACATGCTCTTAATTCTTCTAATTCTTTTTAAATACGGCGAATTTAATTTTTATAAATGTACATAATATGCATTAACAACTCAGTAATTTGAATTTTTTTAATTAAAATAAATTTAATATCTATAAATACATGTAATGTTCATTAGCAACTCAACAATTTAACTAAATTTTTTATTATATTTTTTCTAAATTCTCGTATGCCCATCTGAAAAAATTGGTATCGATTAATCGGACCATAGTTTGAAGGTAATTAAACTTTTAAATATAAATTTTATATAATGCGTTTTTTATTTTCCATTCATTTTACATTTGAAAAATTAATAATCATACTTTTTGTTGTATTATCATGATATGATGTTTGATTTTTTTTAAATTAAATTTGTGCCCTACCTTAATTTTAAGGTTGGCTTCGTCACTGATGATAATGTATGATAAATTAGTGTGTGATTATCATGTCATTATCATTATATTATCATGTTATTATCATAATACTGCAGTATGATAACTAGATGATAATGAACTCTGATAAGGTTATGATAATTGGATAATAATGTAAGTAAAAAAATAATTACAGAGAGATTCTTGATAACCAAAATGATAACTAGATGATAACAGAGTAAAATCATAATTATTTTAAAACTGAGAGTAAAAATATAAATCTGAAAAAATTATGGAGTATTTTTTAAAACTTTTTTACTTTGAGATAAAAAAATAATTATTTTCACTTTTTAAGGTATATACTTAAACATCCCTTTAGGTTACTTTGGTTGTTGATAAAATCAATGTTGTTAAAACCGGACCGGACCGGCCGGTCGGACCGGGTTAACCGGGAACCGGTCGGGTGTCCGGTCCGATTGGATAAAAACCATGCAGTTAAGAAATCGGTCAGAAATCGGGTTAAACCGGAAAAATCCGGTTTCTGACCAAAACCGGATGAACCGGATTTTCTGAAAAGTGAGTGGAAAAGTTGCTTTTTTGTTTAATTTGTGGTCCCCTACACATGTGTCAATTTTTTAACAACACAATACATTTATTTTTCTCTCTCTTACACAACACTTTCTTTTTCTCTCTCTTACATAATATTTTTTTCTCTCTCTTATCCACAACATATTTTTTCTCTCTCATACACAACACTTTTTTTTTTCTTATACACATTAGTTATTCTATATCTTTTTAAAATATTTATTATTTTTAATAAATTTCACACTATAAAATTTAACATATATTTTTTTATTGAAATAAATTATCAAATTTTTATTTATTAAATTTGACTATTAAAATTGATAATTACTCTATTTTTAAAAAATTAACTATTTTATACACACTTAAATATTGATAAATAATAATTACACTTCACAAATTGAATAATTAATTTTAATTAAATATACCATTGTATTTTTTATTTATAACTTTTAATTATATAATTTTAATTTATTTAACAATGAAAAAATTTATTCTTTTTTCTCATAAAAAGTATTTATTCTATATATTTTTAAACATTGATCATTTATAATTATATTTTGCATAATAAAATTTTGAAAATAATTTTATATAAATATTTATCATTTTTTTATTTATAAAATTAAGTATTTTTAATTTAAATTATTTATATTTATTAAAATTAAAAAATTCGATTCAATCCGATCCAATCTGGTTGAACCGGTCGAACCGTGAACCCCCAATGAAGCCGGTTCGTTTTCCGGTCCGGTTTTAAAAACATTGGATAAAATAGAGGAGTTCCTTTTTTTTCCTTCTAACGTGATGCTAACATTTAGAGGTAAGTTGATGAGCACCATGTGTCAGTCGAATGCATTTCTTAAATCCGACACATTTTTTCTAATCTTATCATTATAAATTTGATTCATAAAAATTGAGATGAAAAACAAAATTTTAATAGTAGACTTGATATAGTGAAATAAAGAAATAAGATTGAAGCAGAAGAAACAAAAAGGGTGATAAAAAAAAGTAAGGAGTTTGGAGGATATTAAACACTCTAATTATAAGTCACTGAACTTATTTGTTATTACAAAAAGAGTACTAAACTTCATTTTGTTACAAAAAAATCACTAAACTATAGATTTTGCTACAACGAGATGTCACTCATATAAAATACATCGTTTTGACACTAAAATGCACCGTTTTTGCTTATATGGCAGGCCGGAATTACAAATAGGAATATAACTCAGTGACCTTTTTGTAATTCACGATAAGTTTAGTGATATTTTTGCAACAAAATTTGACCGAATTCGCCGTAGTGACCTCCCGTTGTATTAAAAAGTATAACTCGGTGACCTTTTTGTAATAAAATAAAGTTTACTACCCTTTCTGTAATAAGAGATAAGTTCAGTGATTTGGTGTTTAATATCTGGAGTTTTGATTATGTTTATGTATATGTGCTAAGGAGAAATGCTTAGGTAGTATATATATGAGAAATTATTAGGTACTATATGTATATGTGCTAAGTAGATTTCTTAAAAAGCGTATAAGTGAAAAGAAACCTTTATGAGAGTAAATATGGAAACAAGGAGGTTAAATGGGTGCTTATTTAAAAAACCCTAAACTTATTATAGGAAGTCTTACTATTCCATGGCCTGTAATTCTCATTACAATTGGTAATTAGATTTTTCCTTCTTCTTCCAATGTGTATATATGGAGAAGCATGTTTTTTATTGTTTCAAAGAATGTGATTATTATCTTTCCCTACTCTTCTTTATAATCTAATAATTTGTTGTAGCGTACATATATGTTAATTACTTTTAATAATTTCGATTTGAAATAAGATAAAATGGCAAAAGTAAAATAAATATTTGATGAGATTGAAATGAAGACCATTACAAATTCCCAACAAAAATCCAACACAAAATAATAAAACAATTAATGACTCACAAAAGTGAGAAACAAAACCTGAAACAACCAACATATACTATGTAATTGCAATAACATATAATTAATAATACATAATAAAAAGCAGTAATATTAGTAGTAACTAACATCAAATAAACCCCATTTTCATGCATTGCATATTTTCAAGGATGGAGGAGAGAACCATCACCGCAGTCTCCCGAACCACCACCAAGTCCTCCAATACCTCCACCAAGTCCGCCAATTCCGCCACCAAGACCACTGCCACCACCGCCACCAAGACCACCAAGTCCACCAATTCCGCCACCAAGACCACTACCACCACCACCACCAAGTCCACCAATACCTCCACCAAGTCCACCAAGACCACTGTCTCCACCAAGCCCACCAATGCCACCAACAGGCAGTACTCCGCCACCAGCTCCAACACCACCGCCAGCACCACCACCGGCACCAACACCAGCAAAGCCACCTACTCCGCCGTACGCCACGAAATTCTTTTGGTCATCGAGCCCTACTGCAGTTTTAGTGCTTTCTTTGGGAACATTTCTTGCAGCTGAAGCATGCCCAACAGAAATAACAACAAGAACCAGAAGAATGCAACTGATCCTTGACATCATGACTTGATATTATATAATTTTTCTCAATGGATCGTACAATTTTCTGATGGTTTAATTCTTCTCTCTGCAATACCTTATGATATGATATGAGTCACATTTTATAGTCAGAATTTAGGTGTAAGAGACAGGTGGTAATATTAAATTGCATTGAATGGATTCATATGGTAATGTATGGAGGTAGATTTATATTGTCTATAGAATTTAATACAGATCCAAAGTCATGATGAAGAACAACAAAGAATTTAATGGGAACCATAAGAAATGGATGACTGTGCGATAAGGTAATTTATCTTTATCTTTTTAGTTTTTTAGACATCCATTGTATACTTGCATCTTGATATTTTATGCAACATAATTACACAAATTAATCAACTAATTTGTTGCTTTTATAATTTTACACTATTTTTTATTTTTAATACCTATTTTAACTTAAACATCAACTTTTATCCTGTTTTTCATTTTAATATTTACATAAAATTCACAAGATAGTTGATTACTCTTTTCATCTTTAATTAATAGGCACAACAACTAATTTTGTTAATTATTTTAAATAAAATTATTTAATTTATAAAATGTAGTATCACATTAGCCTTATTTAATGCAGTAATATTTTGTCTTCTTTTCCTCCATTTCTTTTATGATTTTTTTACAAGATACATGAAATGTCTTGTACTAGTCTCATAATTCATTTATAAAACGGCACATTTAAATATTCCACAATTAACTTAATCCTCATTGGAACTAGGTAAGTCCTTTATGAGAGGGAAAGTTCTAACCCTAAATTTAAGAGCTTACGCATAAAAAATGGCAAAAACAAAATTGCACACTAGAGCTTCAAGAAAAGAAACTACAAATCTTAAAAAGAAAATATACTCGGATTTGCTATAGAAATCCAAACTAGAGAAAGGAAAACTGAAACTATAACATTTGTAGTTAAAAACCGTCATATTGAAATAATTGAAAACTTATTTTTATCATTTTATCATTTTATTTTTATTATTGGCTATAAATATATAAGTAACATAAATTATAAAATTGTTGATCATGCTATCAAAATTGTTTATTTAAAATAAGCAGAAGGTAAAAAAAACTTACAAGTTATTTGGAAAGAGAACTTAAGTTTTTTTTTTTCATTAGATCCCTCAATATTTTCAAACAGTGCAAAATAAACTTCCACACTTAAAAAAACCATATAAATATTAAAAATGTTGAGAAATTAAACAGAAAAAAGATTAAAAGTTATATGCTCCTTTTGGAAAATTTTAAAAACATTTTAAACTATTTAAAAATAGTAAGGGTCTACATGGAAAGTATAACTAAAAACATATTTATGTGTTCTTTCTAAGAAAATAAAACATAGATTTTGTTTATCTAAACTCTAAATCCTATGTTTAAAAATCCACATTTTGATTTTCTCCAGTAATAAAACTCACATTTTATGTAATTTTGTCCCCCACAAGCGCTCCCTCCTCTCTAATTATCAAAAAAAAAACTCACATTTTGATATATAATACTTTTTCTAAAAATAAATTTGGGTCCTGTACATGCCCAAGTTACTAAGTGATTGTAAATTGTAGCTACATTAATACAATCGAATGAAATATATAAATAAAAGATAATAATTATACAATGCGTTCCACATGGAATTTTTTTAATATAACTAACTTAATGGAGTATAATTAATTTTAATTAAATATCTTTAATTAAGTTACAAATAATAACATTAATTTTTGAAATAAAATTAATAAAAATAAAATTTATTTTAGAGGTATAAATGAATCAAGGTTAATATGTAGTATACCAAGTTTGAGTTTTGTGCTCATATGGCATATAAATATTTGAACTCAAACTCCGAGTTTAATAAATAAGAAAAATATCAGTTACAAAATTTAGGCAAACGTATTTATGTATTTATAACCATAATTTGTTCGTTCAATTTGTCATGATTTTGAAATTTTAAAAATTTAGTCCATTATTCAAATAATCTCACAACTCGTTTAGAACTGACATGACACATATTTTATGTTTACGTATCTAAAATTTATCTTATTTGGAAAGTACAACATCGCGTGAGTCAGCTACAAATTAGGTGTGAATATATTTGACAATATTTATAATATAATGCAACAAATTGATAATTTTTAAAAAATTATGGTACATCTGGAAAAAAACGAGCTATAATTATTGATAAATAAATTCATTTTGCCAGATAATTATCATATGCGATGCATTCAATTCTTTTAAATAAAATATGAAATTTAACTAATTAAAACGATTTAAATTAAAATTTAAAAGTATAAAAATTAATATAATTATAAGATATTCAATTAGTCTCGTTTAATTTTGTGAGGCCTATAAATTTTTTATTTGATATTTGAATTTGTTGGAGATTAAATTTGAATAGTTTCAAATCGAATTCGGTTAGAGTGTGTTTGGATATATGGTTTTGAATTTGAAATTGAGATTTCAAATCTTACATTTCAAATCTTACATTTCAAATACATGAATTTTAAATCTATTGGATAATAAAAAAAATTGGAACTCTCAATATATATAATATTTAACTAATAATCAATTTTAAATTCAAAAAATAATTCAGCCGGACGATGGCTGCTAGGGGCGTGCATTGGTCGGTTCGGTCACTGAACCGAAACCAAATTAAATGAAACAGAAATGTCAAAGAATTCCATTACCGAAACTAAACCGAATTATATTGAAACCGAACCGAAATTATATTTTGGTTCAGTCGATTATTTTAGTTAACAGAATACTGCAAACCCCTAGCGGCTACAGGTACCTCGAAAAAGGAGCCTTGTCCACTAGAAAAACAATTAGGAAAAAGTTTTGTCAGAAAAAATTATGAAGGACGGCCACAACAGGTACCTCAGAAGAGGAGGAGCCTAATCCAAAAAAAAAAAACTCAAAATCAATTGTCAAAAAATTTATGTGAATTAAAAAAAATCGAAAAAAAATTGTGAAAAAAAGTTTATATCGAATGGCGGATGCAGGTACCTCGGAAGTGGAGGAGCCTAATCCTCCAGAAAAAAGTTTGGAAAAAATATGTAGATTAAAAAAAACCGAAAAAAAAAAAATTAGTCAGCCAGCGGCAACAGGTATCTCGGAAAAGGAGGAGCCTAATCTTTTAGAAAAAAAATCCAAAAACGTATGTGAATTAAAAGAATTTAAAAAAAGAAATTGTCGAAAAAATTTACAGTCCAAATCCATCTTTATCCAGACACACCCTTAAAGAATTTCAAATTTGTCCCGAATTTTTTTTTCTTTCCGAATAGATTGTAAATGTCTTTTGAATCAATGTTGAATAACTAGTGAATAGCTGGAATTCTCTTGCTCCCTAACAAACCCTAATTGCACCAAATAATAACATAAATTGACCCTGTCCCACAATACATGTCGATGCACATGCAAACTTAAAAGGAGAGGGAGGGGGTGTGGTCGTTGGAGCAATATAAAGATGACAACTTGCTCATGAGGTTGCAGTGTGCTGTGTCTAGGGTTTGAATGCCCTGTCAGAGGATTTGCTGGCCATTATTATTACCCTCTCTCACCACTACTTTTCCGATAGGATTAATGTCATAAAAATTCACAAAATTTACACGTTTTTTCATTTAATTATATAGTTTAAATTTTCTTATTTTCATGCACGAACTATCATTTTTTCTCAAATTCATACACGGTGCTGAGGTGTCACGACTCCTTTGGTACTATTCGCTAAGGTGGAGATCATTTTACACCAATAAATGAGTGCCACCTCAGCTCCATGCATGAATTTGAAAAAGTGATAGTTCGTGTATGAAAATGAGAAAATTTAAACTGCGTGATTAAAATGAGAAAACGTGTAAAGTTCGTGATTTTTTTTGACATTAACCCTTTCCAATACTTGTTCCGCGTCCCGCACTTATCCTACCATTTACCATTTTTTCTTCTTGATGGGATTCGAATATTTCTCCTCTCATATGTAATTTTCTTGTCAATCATATGTATGACCATAAACCTGCTTATAACCACTGTTTAATCGGACGTCCAGTTGATAAAGGTTACTGATATGAGATTCAATATATAAGAGATGGAGATAATGTGTGTAGCTAGCCACGTTTTTTTCTGGTTACAGTAATTGTTACACTATTTTTATATCCACACAATGGTCCATTTTAAAATCGGACCAGTATTGATGGATCAAAGAATGTATAAGCCGCTATGTTTATGGTTGGATTTAGTCCTTCCTGAACGATAAAGAGTAAGATGGATTTTTGGACTCGAGCCCTGGATCCACACCGCGGTCCACCGGAGATGGAGCAGCTTGCATCTGCTTCTTGTCCGATCATAGAAGGAGCTCCTTCTCCAGTGGCACGCAGTAGGTTCGTAAGGAGCGTTTTTAATTTTTTTTTTTCTATAATCGGCTTTGTTTTGTGTAAAGGGGTTTTTTAACGGTTTTTGATTGTAAAAAATTATTGATAATTAATATAAATTAAATAAAATTATTATTATTATTATTTGTTGAATTTTTTGGGGAAGAATGTATTTCTTTTACTATTATTAATAACATTAACGTTTAGTTAGAATATAAGCTAAAAATGAAGGATTATTTTAAATTTTTCTTCAAATGAAAAGAGGTTTTATTTAATAGGGATAGAATCGAAACACGAAAAATCAAAAAAGGGTACAATTGGTTTGTTTTTTTTTGGCATAATGGTAAAAAAAACTCAAATCTTTACGACTTGTTGCAATTTTATCCAAACCTTTTAAATATTTGCAATAATAGCCAAATTGATGGCTAAACCTTTTAAATATTTGCAATAATATCCAAATTAATCAAATATTTTATCCAAATTGCATTTTATCCGTCGCAGTAATAGCCAAATTGATGGCTTAACTTGTTCTTTTCAATTAAGATATTAGGTTATTATTATTTTTTGATGTATACACTACCACATAAGTCACTTTCAGCAACAGTGGATAACTGTTGCTTAATGTACAAAAACCGTTGTCTTAAGTCTATTGCAACGGTTTTCAATCAGCTACATTTGCGGCCGCTGCAATAGGTTCTGATAGCTATTGCAGCAGGTTTTTTAATCTATAGTAATAGAAAAAAAAGCTGTTGCAATTAATAGCAAAGGCAGCGGTTATAAACATCTTCTGCAACAGTTAAATTATGCAGTTTAGGCAACAATCTTTTTAATAAGGCAACGGTTTTTATAGTATTTTATGCAACACTTATATATACTATTTGCAATGGTTTGACTAAAACTTTAAACAACAGTTTCAAACATCTTTTGTAGCAGTTTCGTATTGCATTTTAGGCAATGGTTTTTTTTATAAGGTAACAATTTGTATTGTTTTATGCAACACTATAATTTGACTAAAACTTTAACCAACAGCTTATATAGAAAAGGCAACAATTTAATTTATTTTGTATAAAAATTTAAATAAATCTTATACATAATTTCAAAATTCATGCTAGACAACAATTTAATGTTTGCTAAAATTCGAAACACAAAATAAAAAACAGAAAATATTCGCTAAAATTAAAAATTCCATCTTGTTGTGTCGCTTGAAAGTATTCCATCCTCAGCGTTTGTATGAAAGATAAAACCAGCAGACCTTCTCTATAAAATAAGGATGTGCCAATGCTGCTTTTATACTTGTTCTTTGTCACGCTTTGGATCAGACAATTGATGTCAGAAGCTCCCATCTTATCCCTCCGTCTAAATCCAGTAACTCAAATCCTCTTCGAAGTTCAGCGCTTGCACGTGGCTCTACAAGTTTCCTCCAGGTTACTAAGTAATAATCACACTTTTCCAACTAACGGTTGAATTGTATTAAGCCACTGTCATACTTAAACCCTGGAAATGCCTGAAACAAGAAAAGTCTTCTTGGTTTAAGCTTATTTAGGATATCAATAGGATATAACCATGACTCCGGGCATTCTGTGTATTTAACACAAAAACTAAAGTAACTCAGCAGTTTCTGTTACTCACCATTTGTAAAACAATTAGGCCAGCACTGTAAATATCAAATCTATTTGGTAAATTCAACTGCTCAACCATAAAAACAAGGAAAAAAGATGAGCAAATTGTTACGATGTAGATTTTTGTTTTAACGTTTTCGTTTATGTGCAACATAGTGTTATGTTGTAACAATGCAAAATGACACTTAAATCATTCTATTCAATGGCTTGTAATGATGATGATGAGCTGCAACTGAACTAAACAAATGATGATGACACATAAATCATTCTATATTTAACGCCTTAGGAGATCCTCATCCACCAGAATAAGTTGGATTTTAGACAATGAAATCCAATTTCCAAAAAAAAAAAAAACAAATGTGTGAAAGCTAATTACTTATTCATAATTTCACTTCTTGACAACACAAAGTAGCTGAACTAACCAAAATTCAAAACATAAATCCGTGCTGAATTTACCAAAAAAACAAAGGTATGAAAGCTAATTACTTACTTTACATGTGATGACATTGAAGAGATCTTCAAATTATCAGCAAACCTTTGGAGTTGAAGAGATGGAAATTGCGCACTGTAAAACTCACGCACTGAACATGAAATGAAAGTAAAAATGGAGAAGAGAGATCGCGATTACCTTTAACCGACGGAAAAAGAGACGGCGAAGAGAGATTATGGCGATGACGAAGAGAAATTATGGCAAAGAGAGATGGTGTTGCGCAAATGAGAGCAGAGCAATGAAAATGAGAACTTTAACTGATTTATTTGTACAAATCATTGCCATTTGTAACTTTTTTTTTCCCATTCACAGATGTAATAATATCACCCAAAATAAGTCTTCCATAAGCATCAAGTTTTGTGGATAACAGACCCTGCAAAAGAATACATGCTTTAAGAAATGAAAAAGTTCTTTATAACCTGCATCCCACTAAACAGATCTTAAGTTCAATGTCACATGATATGCAAGAAAAATGTTAAAAGCTAGAGGGGAGCCATGACTAAAGTACTATGATAAACCTCTATTAAAGTTTAGTTAGTCGGATGAATTTAGTAATTTATAAATAATAAAGAAAAGGATGGAGGACACCGGAAAAAGTACAATAATAACCTCTAATAAATTTTATTTATTCAAATTAATTTAGTCATTTGTAAATAACAAAATAATATTATGTGTATGAATAAAAATGGACCAAATTTGTGCTGCAAACTAACTATTATATGTATGAAAAAAAGGACGGCGTTTCTGCTTCTGCATATTGGCTTAAATTGTGTGATGACTGATAAAGTTTATCAAGAAAAGCAACTCCAAGGTTTCATTGCAACTCACTGTTTTAAAAACACTAGAGGATGCACCAGATGGAGAGTATATGGCTGTGTTTATTCCAATTAGGCTTCTTGAACTATCAAGAAGCGGCCGTCGTATCAGTTCCGCTGCTACTGGCCGTCCTATCAAGAATTACCTGAAACCGGATGACGAATTTTCTTGGCTAATACACATGCGGTAGGTTTCATTAAAGTTCAACTCCTCAAAAGTTTTGGCTTCAAATTGGACTTCGCCTTTGTTTTTGATAAACCAGTATATGTATGATTGTAAGAAGCCAAATCTGCATAATGCAAATGTCACAGTTTCCAATGCCAACATTTCAGCTGAATCAAATGTGATAAACAATAAGGGAAATTTGAATATTGTATAATTTGGATGTCTTAAGTACATCTAAAGCACCAAACTATATTTAAATATAATTACCTGTTGGCAATGCAAGTGGTTTATTTGGAACTCTTTGCAGATGGGAATTTCGCAAGTTGGTAAAGATCCATTTATAAGTTCATTCATATTTTAGATACACAAAGAATTATAAATAAATTAATTAAGAGTGTTTATCAATAAAAAAACATGCTTAATCGTCAATTAATTAAAAGTATAATAGTACTACCTTTCTTTTGCGCCTCCATTGCAGGAGCTTCTTGTGTGTGTAATAAGCCACCTTTACAATCTTCACTAATCAGACTTTGCTTATTTTCCTCTCTTACCACGAGCTTTGTCACAAAAGCTGAAATTCAGAAATTAAACACATAACAACTAAACTCTGCAGATTCTATATTTGCCTTGACAAATATGTTATTTTATAAGTAACCGCCTTATTGGCGCACTAATACTAATTCTCGTGCTAATGAAAAGTCACGGAGATGTGCTCATAGGGATGCAGCCTCAAACTCTTCAATGCAAACATGCTATATGTTCATCACAGACATACGCTCACAGAAAGCAGAGCTGCTAAGCTACTGTTGCCGCCGTTGGCACATTATGTGGTAGTGAGATTTTAACTAATTCATCCGTAATAATTTTAATTTCCATTAAATCTAAACAAATAGATTAATTCAGACATCATAATTAAAAAAATGAAAATCAAATTCAGATAGACTAATTTAGCTAAATTATTACTATCAAAAGTACACCAAAACAATCATAATTATATTTAAAATTATGCTTACTTTAGCAGGTGAAGACATTGAAGAGATCTTCAAATTATCCATTAAACCTAAGTTGAATGAAATTGAAAATGAGATTACCTTTAGCCAATGGACAAGAGAATTGAAAATGAGATTACCTTCAAATTATCTGTAAACCCTAGGTTGCGCACTGTAAATCAAATTGAAATTGAAAATGAGAGCAACGAAAAAGAGAGTTTACCTTTGAAATTGAAATTGAAAATGAAAATGAGAGCAACGAAAATGAGAGCTTACCTTCAATCGATGAAATTGAAATTGCTAATCAGCTAATGAAACTGAAAATGAAAATAAAGAAAGAAAGATCGCTTACCTTCAATCGAAGAGAGATGGCGAAGATGGCAAAGAGAGATTACAAAATCAGAGAATATCGCGGAAGCTTTAAGTGAAATGAAACCAAATATTAAATTATTTACTAATTGTTGAGATTGGCATCGGTTTGAGTTTTTTTAAGGTATGATTAAAAGTTTATTACAGTATTGAGTAGTTTATTGTATATTAGGACTTATAAATTTTGTAGTTAAAAATATAATTTGATATGAGTTAATAAAAGACAACAGTTTGAAAGTGTTGCTAAATTGAGTCAAACTGTTGCATTTTCTTATGCTAATGCAACCGTTTTCTATATATGTTACCTTATGTTGTATATTTTTAAATTTTCTTAATTTTTTTGTAACGGTTTTTAACCGTAATCTTTCTGTTGCCTTATATGTACTATTGCAACAGTATTGATACTGTTGCGAGGATAGTGTTGCTGAAAGTGACTTATGTGGTAGTGATAATAAGTAATAACATAGTAAAAGTCCGAAGAAATGGCAAAAACCTCAAAAAACAATTCACATAAAAAGTGCAATTTGGCTATTATCGCAACAAATTAATGCAATTTGTATATTATCATAAAAAATTAAAAGGTTTGAATAAAATTACAATAAGTCCTAAAGATTTGGATATTTTTTGCCATTAAGCCTTGTTTAATCTGTATTATGTTGCCACTGAGAAAAAAAAAGTATAAAGGTAGGTGGTTTTTGAATAATTTTTGTCTATTTTAAAAGTTCCAAACACCATATATATAATTTTTCCTTTTTGTTTTGCTCATTGCTGATGGAAATCTTTAAATACTCGCTAAACTATAAGCAAAACCCAACTTATGGATCATGGTAGTTATGATTTTCACTTAATAGTTAGCTGATCAAACTTGGTACATTTTTTTAGCATTATAGTTTCTTGTTATTGGTTTTATATAATGGCAACCTCACATATTAATCAAATTTACAAACTAGTTTTTAATCTGTATCATCAATTTTTATTTTAACTGATTAAAATTGATGCTCTCACATTTAAATAATAAAAACAATAAATTATAAATTACTAAATTAAATGTAACATAAAATATAAAAACAAATCTCACCTACATTCGGTTTATAGTGGATCATCCACATATAAGTGAATTTCACAAATTAAAAGTAGTAAAGTTTTATAAGAGTGTGTATGAAGGATTCACATTCGAGTCTAACAAAAAAATCTCAAATAACTAAAATAATTAGTGGATTTAAGTTCTTTTTAACTCAATTTTGTTTTTTCATCCTAATTATACATACCTAATTCTTCTTTTTTATACCACATATAGAATAATCATAAACTTGCTATACATAAATTCTTAAAGAAGAATAAACAAAAGTGAGCAAAAAAAATGAAGAAATTTAAATGTCTCATAATCTTTCTCCTAGCATTAGCTACCCGAAGAATAGAAGCGAGAGAATTCAGAAATAAAGTAGTTATGTTTCAACGGTATCATGTGTACATAATGAACGGATTCAAAAATGAAAGCATTAGAACGCATTGTCGATCTTCCGACACCGATCTCGGAATTCAGAAACTGAATCCCATGCAGAAGCAAGAATGGAATTTTAGAATGAACTTTTGGGGGACAACATTATTTCATTGTACATTGTCATGGAAAGAAGGACATAAGCGTTTCAAGGCATTTTTGCCACAATTGTATAAGTTTATTTGGGCTCATTGCTTTGATTATAAGTATTGTTTTTGGAAAGCGACTGAAGAAGGTGTTTTTTTAATGAATCCTGATGCTAATAGTTATGAATTGAAGTTTACTTGGAAGAAATGTCAAAATGAAAATACAACCATTCTTGATTCTTTGTATGAATAAACATATTTCGTTACTTGCACTACATTGTGATGGTTTCGGGATAAAAATTTTTGTTTATTAAGTGATTTTTTTTTATTATGATATATTTTTAGGATTTCTCACATCAAATTACAATACTTGTGTCACTTAGACTATCGTCGTTTGATATCTACATGCTGATAAAAAAATTTAGGCAAAATGATATTTTAATACGAATTCTACAAATTGAGACAATTATATTCATACTCTAAATAATATATATTCTGAACTTATATTTATATGTTTTTTTTATTACATGAATTATATTTTATAAAATTGGTACTTTATTTTAGTATTGGAAGAATTATATGAGTTTAAATTGAGAATTATGTTCTTGAAAACATGTTTAAATTGGGAATTTGATATATTTATTTCAATTCGTAAAATTGACAGAGATCATAATTCTCAAATTATTTTGAGACATATATTTTATAAAATGATCGGATTGCTAAATCTAAAAAATTATTTTGCCAAAACATTTTATGAACTAAGAAATTCTAATTACAATGATTTTTTCAAGGGTTAATTCCATAAAAGTCACGACTTTTACACGAAATTTTATTTTAATTAAGACTTTTAAATGTTGGTATTTAAAGGTACGACCTTTTATTTTATTTTAAATATATCACCAAAATAAAATTCGGTATATTTTTTTTGACTAAAACTTCATAATCCTACATACTCTAATTGAAAGATAATAATATTTGATGTCGATTTATAATTTTGATCTTTTATTAATGATTTAGTGAAGAATTTAGTCATTAAAGATATCGAAATGATAGATTTGAAAAACAAATAAAAATTTACTCCCTTCGTCCCACTTTAGAAGTCCCATTTGACTTTACACATAGATTAAGAAAACATTAATTATTCTTGTCTTTTCATGTTTTTTCATGTTTTGCCCCTATTAATGATAGTGGAATTTTCTATAAAACTCTTTTAAGATAACTAAAATAAGGGTAAAATGGGGTATTCAATAGAAAAGTATTCTTAAAATAGTAATGGGACTTTTTAAATGGGACATCCCAAAATAGAATATGGGACTTTTTAAACGGGACGGAGGGAGTATAATTTTATATGGCAACTTTTGAAAAATTGTGATTAATAAAATTTTATTTAAAAGTTGTGATTTTTTATAAAATTTTTTTTTTTAAAACGTGAGATCGCCACATAATTTATTGATAATCCTCAGGATCTGACCTCACTAATGAGGGACAGAAGCTGTGGTTATAAAGGTCAATGGAGATTACAAATAGAGCCAAAAAAGAAGTAACTCTTCTCAAGGCATAAAGAATCAAAAATGGGATGAACCCTGAACAAATACAAATGAAGTTATTACTTGCTTGAAGTTTTGGCAAAATTTTTGGTTCTTCGTCGTGTGAAAGTGTCAAGACCTAAATTATTGAGCCGAGACCGGCGCTAGAAAATGGGAGTGATAGCTCCGAAATCCGTAGTAAGCCTAAAACTACTAATAATTTTTCGCATTTAAAAATATAATATTATATATAAAACATTTTCAGAAAAACTCTTTTGAATAATACATTTATAAATACTAAAATATCATATCAGAGTTTACAATATAAAATACTGTTTGAAGTTAAAATGTTTATCTAATACTGACACCTACTGACTACTGCAGCTTTAGGAACTCATACTTGTGCAAGTCCAATGACTTCTGGCACAATGGAGATGGTTTGTCTGATCCGACTCTGTCTACCTGCAAACATCAGAGTGAGGGGTCAGTATTTGGAAAAATACTGAGTGAGTTTGCAAGTTACTTATAGTATTATTAAAATATAGCGTCACACGCTTAATACGTATATAAATTTATGATACAAGCAAACATTATTAATTTCAAAGTGTGAGTCCAACTCACTAGATACAGGGACTCTAGACTACACCGTAGCCGAGTGCTCTCGCGTATCGAAACTTAAAGTGTGAGTCCAACTCACTGATGGGTCCAACCCACTGCTCAGGTTACATTGTAACCGAGTTCACTCTCGTATCGTATTCGTATCATATCATGCATAATATATCTTAATTCTTAATCACAAAGTCAGGCACTCTAGACTGACTCGCCAGTAATCACACAGCCTATTGACACCCAATAGGTAGTTGGTCTCTTTGGACCGCACACTAGATACTCATCTTCAAAACAACGAATACGACAGCATTCATATAATCAAACTCATCAAAAATAACATCTTACACAAGCACATCATTTTCATGCGATATATGGATAATAATGCTAATAAGGTATGAAAATAACTTTTGTAATAATATGCAAAAGTAAATATGACACTCACAGTGACCGCTATCCAAAACTGTATTATCGTCACCCGAACACGTAGGCTCCGTGCATCGTTTGATCTCGTAATTACTCCAGCTCGGCGGCTTGGTAGCCTAACGATACATCCAATTCCTATTCAAATCATATGTACGTTTTAATTCATAAACGTAGACTAGTACTAAAATCCTAAGTTATAAACTTAGGTTAATATAATCGTATTTCAAATACGACTCTTAATTTTTTATCGTATTCTAATACTTAGTCGAGATATTCGTTATATCTCTTATTCATCGATTCTTAAACTTAGGTTCCTTATATCCCGAAACTTTAATTGAACTCGTTAAATTTGATATCCAAAATTCTCGTTTTCGGGGTCCGTGATTCACTTTTAATGTCCGACGTACTTGAAGTCGAAGATTTAAGTCGAAACAAGATAAAATGTCCAAATAGGCGCGGTAGCTGGCTATGCGAGCGCACGAAGGGTCCCGTGCTTACGCACAGCCCGGTGTGCGTTCGCACACCAGCAGGTGTGCGTTCGCACACACAGGTGTGCGTTCGCACACCGCACTCAGCCCCCGGAAATGTCGTTTTCCGGGCGCTTCGCTGCTCACCGGCGTTTCCGACATGCTTCCACATCATTTAAGCATATAACTCAATTCAATTCTCGCTAAAAACGACTATAGAAACGCGATTACAATTCGTTTAATTCGTTTAAACAAAATAACCCTTATTCACTAATTCTCATAATAAAAACGTCAAGCTTACCTTGATTTGAAGCTTAACAATGATAGAGAATCGAATTCTGAACGAATCGATATAAAGAACGCTCGATTTGGTCAAGAAACGACGAAACTGCGGCGGATCGTAATCGTTCGTTATATTTGTCTTCATTTCTCTGATGTCTTCGCCATTCATCTAGATCATTCTTTGAATGATCAGCTTCTATATATATAAATGGTTAATTGACTTCTTTGACCCTTTATTTCTTTAACTTAAACCATTTCTCTTTAAATATTCTAATTTAACCAAACGGTTAAATTACTCTTTTACTCGATTACTTACGTATTATTTATATTCATATAAATAATACTAACTAAAAATTATTATTTTCTGTCAATAATCTTTTAATTACTATTCTCGAGACCTATTGGCTAATTTTCACTTTAGTCCTTGAACTTTTCAAAAGTTGCAATTTAGTCCAAAACGCATTCGCGTCCAAATTTTAAAAGGTCTCCGATTGACCCGAAACTTTTACCACAGGTACTATAAAACATTTCGCGGACTTTGGCGAAATAATTTTTATTTCGAGATTTATATGGTTAAATTACCACTTTAGTCCCTGAACTCTAGTTCACGACTTTTCTTGACATTTTTCCTTTTAATTTAAATTCCAACTTTAGAATTGGAATATGATATTAAATTCCTTTAATTTCTTGAAAATTATTTTCGATATTGCCATCCTGACGAATCAAAACTGAACACATGGTCCAATTAAATACTTAAATATTTTGGACTATTACATAGAGGTCTAAAAGTGTAGAAATGATAGAATTTCTTTGGACAATAATTCTAGAAAGAATTAGGTGGCTTTTAACTGATTTATAAATGCAGCTTTTCATTTTAAGTGTCGTTATAGAAGTTTTTTTATTCCGATTTAGATTTATTTAGAAATTCTGATTGTATTTTATTCGCGGACCTATGACTTTTTTCCATCTTTCTTAATTATAGCTTCTAGTAAGTGTGAGTCATTTTTTGTGCAAAAAATTTGGTGGTTTAGTTTTATCATTTTTTGTGGCGTAATACACTTATCGATTAATCAAAATAAAAAAAAGGAACAAATCACTTAAAGGACACAATTTTTTCCTTGCAGCCATTTGTCTAATAGGATGCTTGTGATGAATGGAATCATCTCTAGCATGTACTTATATTCGTTCTATCTAATTTAATCAAAAAAATAATGACTAGCATCATCAATAATATGATTGAGAGTCATGTTACCCGAGTCATCATTTGTACGTACATATGTATGAGAAATGGGAGGAAGGTCCTTCTGAAGAATTGAAAATATTACTATCAAAGAAGACAAACCCAAACTATAACTCTGAGTATCCGCTTGAGCCACAACCATAACACTATAAAAATTTACAATATCCTCCAACGGAACATTATTGATGAAAAGAATGTTTGATTTTTAGATGTTTACCCTTTAACCTCCAATAACTCGTACCGATCCAGAGCATCCTTTACAACGCCCATTTCATCCATCGTAGCTCCAAAAAATTAGGAAACAATCGTCATTTTCTTTATTCGGTTCTCCGAGATAATAACTAGCATCAGTTTCTTCATTCGGTTCGTCGTAACTTTTGAGATAATTTTGTACACCACATTACAAAGCAAAATTGGTCTCAAATCACTCATAGGTTTTGATGTTTTCTTTTGTGGAATTAAGGCAATCGTAGTATCGTTCATCCCTTCCTACATATGCCCGACTTTAAAAATATCACTACAAATTTTACTCCACGAGAGATTGAGCAAAAAATAGCGGAATTGGCCTATTTTTTTCACCCATAATACCCCAATAACTTTTGTAAAAAGAAGGGTTAAATCCATCTGGATCTAGGGATTTGTCATTTTGCATACTGAACACGACCTTTTTAACCTCCAAACGAGATAGTAGATTTTAGCTAGTCGTTTTGCTCATTGCTAGTATAGGGGAAATCTCATCAAAAGCCTCAACACAAACCTCAGACTATGAGGAAATATCAGGAAAATACCAGGTATAAATATCATGAATTTCTTTCTTCGAACTCCGCCATTCTCCCAACTCATCCTTTAGCTTGATTACTAGATTTTTCCTTTAACGAACTGAAGCTGAATTATGAAAACACCAAGTGTTTGCGTCTCCTTCTGCTAGCCAATGACATTTAGATCTTTGTTTTTATTATGTAACCTCCTCCATCAACAAATTTTCATATTCTTTGACAAGCCCCATGTATTTATTATTCTCATTTCTACCATATGCACTTTAAGCAGACTTCATCTACTGTTTTAAATTAAAGAGTCTCTTTTTTAAATTTAGGACCAGTCTTCCTCCCCAATAAATCAGCCTATGGCGAACTTCAGCCAACTTATCCTGGATATCACCAGATAAAATGTCGCTTGTCACGACCCAATTTCATGGATCGCGACCGGTGCTAGAATATGGGTATGGTTGTAACAAAACATGTAGCAAGTCTCGCGGATAAAGATACAATCATATAAACCTGCAAGAAAACCACTTCTCAGGGGCAACCGAGACTCGAACCTAAGACTAGAAATTCATATAACAAATATAAACAAATTAAATATCTGAAATGCTCGGCTAAAACCCGAGACTCCAGCAGCATGCTTATATAACATCGAATTCAGAGTATAACATGCTAACAACATAAATAAACAGTCGGACCAATCCGACAAACCAAAGTACAATAATCATAAAGACTAACTAGTTCTACTGCGGTTTAAGAGAATAAACATTTGACTAGTTTTATTAAAAACAAAAGAACCTTTGAAGGAATCAAGAAAACGGATATCAACCCCAAGCTCTTAAAATCATAAACCTGGAAAACTGGGAAAACAACTTGGTCAGATATACTGAGATGAGTTCATACAACTATTTACATTTATTAAGTGAAAACCTTTAAAACCTCAAAGCACTTTTATACTAATATAAATAACATTATGGAACTACTGTATTGAAATGATCCCAGCATCAGTGCGACGTATCACACTGAATACCAGAGTTGACAGGAATAAATCCTCGTCAATTCCCAGCGTAAGCAAGACATTAGTCTGCCGATCCCAGAGTACTTACCGGTGCACACAGTCTCGATATAAGCCTATCGAGTAGCTCGTTCCAATCCAAATCCATAATGGTTTAAAAACAGTTCATAAACATATATATATGTATACATATGTATATGTATATATATGTATATACATATGTATACACATATATATACATATGTATATATATACATATGTATATATGTGTGTATACATATGTATATACATATATATATATATACACACACATATGTATATATCAAAAGACACAATTTACTTAATAAAGCGGTAACTAGCGATACAAACTCACAGCTTGCGAATCCACGTGATAATCTGGCAAGCAACGTAAACCTGCTCTGACTCTGAAGCACAAACAGTCGACGGGTCTAGAAACAAAGCTTAAGTTAAAAACGATTCATCCCCTAACTCTAAAATACTGGACACCACATAGGACTAGCATCTCAATAACAAGACAAAGTATAATCCAAAGCACAACATCCATATATATACATTCCATATTTAAAGTAATACTAGAGTCAAACCATAAGTTAAGCATACTTGAGTTCCCATTGAAAATATAATCCAGAGTACTTATATAACTTAGTTTAAAACTTTTAAATCAAGTGAAAATCTAGAGTAGTGAATTAGCCTTCAAGCTTAATCTCACATGTCGGGCGATCCAAGTCTAACCCGGCCCAAAGATATGCCAGAATAAAATCAAAGTTAAATCTGAAACTTTTAAATCAAAACATTATTCATTTGAAAACCATGGAACTCAATATAACTTAACGACAAGGAAACACTTATACAATATGCTTCAAACTAGCCACAGTTGGCCAAACCACCTAGAGTAGACACCAGCGTGCCAAATCAATTAAAATGATTCCAACAAGCATGTATACATATCTAAAGCATAAGCTCATATATGAACCAATTAATCAAACCAACAATTATTCATGTCATAGAATTTCCAATCTTATAATCAACCAACATGAAATGTTTGCCCAACAAGTTTAAACAATACCAACATACCAAAGTCATACAAACAGTTCCAAAAATGTTTATGGGCAGCAACAATAACCTCAAGCAATAATAATAACAACCCAATGTATAATTAAACATATTAAGCCAATAATCCAGCCTTAGATTCACCAAGCATGCCCAGACAAAATCCAAAGTATGAACCGACAACTAAACACCTTAGATCAGTAATATATCATGCTTATATACCTCATTCTAAAATAATTCGGATCTAACATAACCAATCTCACTTAAACAACCAATATCGCAATTTTGTTAGAAATTGTCTAAACATGTCATTAAGTTTAAATCATAAATCCAATGAATCGAAATACATAACAACTGATTTAAAAAATTTAATATATCCTAATATACACCTAACATCAGTAGGTACAACATTCTAAAACATGATCATGAACACAGCGCTCAAAATTTTCGAATATCGCCAAACGCGCAAATCGTAGGTTTTATCAAACCAAAACAATGCCAAAATCATGCCAATCCACATATAATTAACAAAACAGATTATAAACATTTTAAACTCTTTTTATATCATACTAATCAGATTATAAACCACATCATTTATAAGATTTAAATCATTAAAACACTTTAAACATGCAATTCTACGCAATAATCATTAACAACGATTCACCAATACATAAGAGATGGAATACAATATCTTAGAGTGATAATAACAAGTTTTAATAAAGAATAAACTATAGGGAAGAGTCTGGACCAGAAATGATGAAGCCATAAATCACACCAACGAAGAACACCACAAGCAAATCGCGTAGGAATCACAAAACAGAAAAACAATCACCAATCAATTTTAAAACCCACCAAGAATCATAAACGAATGATAAAAATTGGGTTTATCTAAGTGTAGGGTCGCATTAGGTCTGATAGGGTGAAAAAGGGCTGAAAGAATCAAGTTAAGAAGCTATTTATAGCAAAACAGTGAACCCTACAGTGCCGCGTCGCGCCCGAGATGATAGAATCGTGCCTGTGATGGTGTATCACGAATGATGCTCCTGTCACGCCCGTAATACACCCTCTACTTCCAAATATATTGATTTTCTAGGCTTTAATCCCAAATTCGATCCACACTCAAAACAAACCCAAACATCAAAATAACTATTGTACAAACCAAAATAAAGTTCCAAGGAACCAAACCACCAATGATCAACCCAAAACACATCGAAAAACTTATCGGAACAAGCCGGAAAAATACGGGGTGTTACACCGCTCCACCCTTCCTCCACCACTTTCAAGCACTAAAGTTTTTCTAGGAATTATAAACTTTGAAGGAAAACTTTCGCTCATACATGTGAGTCGCAACATTAGTCAAAAAATTCGGTAAGTGGTATGACATAGAAGCTTTAGAATTAGCAATTCTAGTCTCCGGGAATAACTCCATCCACTCGGAGCTCTGTCAAGCTGCTTCTCAACTCTATCAGCGGAATTCTCCCTCTATTCCAAGTAAATTAATAGCCAAAGGCCCCAATCCACCAAGCCACTGTCCGATATCGCTTCTCGGAAACCATTCAACAGCCAAGTAGGCTAGACAATTCCTCCTCTTTTCTCTTCTTGGAGCAGGATATCATTAATGTCTCTTAGAACACACCGCGGGAGATTGCTCGAATCGCTCAATTTCACCAATAACTCCTAAGACTCCCTTTTCCTCCCCCTCTCCAAAAAGCCATAGAAACCTCTAAGCAATAATCTACTCCTCTGGTACCTTTCACAATAATATCGATAAAATTTTCACAGATTTCAACGATATCAACATCATACATACTCTTCCACATCATCATTAAGCCACCTTTTCTACCAATACAATCAATCGAGCAAAACCCTTCAAACCCCAAGGCTCTTTGGAGAGCCTACACACAAGCAAAACCGATCAAAGTCTCGCTCAGAAAAAAAAATCTAATTGCGCATGGGTTGGTCAGTCCATGACAATTCTAGGCTAAGCAATTCATTGCTTTAGGCAGGCTTGAATGTCAAGGCCCACCTATATGTAACTGATTGAGTCGAAAATCAATATCTATATTATGAAAACTTGACCAAGTCTTACTAATTGCCAAAATCATCTCCACATTGGATCTTTTTCTCTTACGGTCAGCTGCCAACTCATCCTCTACCTCATTAAGTAAATTCTTAGAAATATAATTAGGATTGATTTTGGCCGATTTGATCAAATCATTCTCAGCTACACCACGTCCCTTTTTAACATGATCCTTTCCTTTTTGAAACTCAACAACTTTATTTGAATTATCAATGCAAAGATTGTTTCCTATTCTTCCATTCAAATTTGCCACATCATCTTCATTATCAACCTCTGAACCCTAGGAGGACTAAACGAACACAGCCACCTCTCATCAGGTTTTGTAACACTCTTCTTCATGTAAAATTGTATATTCACACTGTAAGGAATAACTCTTTAGGGATAGGATTATTAAAAAATTTAACGCACAATTTTTCCGAATGGCCTAGAACTCCTCAATAAAAAAAACATAGGTAAACGCTCGTAATGAAAATTAATCCAATTCCAAGCACTAGGACTTCTCTTCATCTTCATCCTTCTCTTAAGAGGTTTACAGATGTCAATCTGAACTGTTATTCTCATAGAACTCCCGCCAATTACTGATGTCAATAATTATGTATCAAAAGGATAAGGGTCAGAAAGAGCTAATATGAAGTTGGAGGACTTTTGAAATTATGACGTATACTTTAGGGGTTTTAGAATGAGTTAGTCCTTTGTTCTAAGACCATACATGAGTTTTATATTATTAGAGGGCTGAATTATTTCGCATATATATATACATTGTTGCAATTGTCAAATCACGCAAATTTTGTGTTATATTTGTTTATTTTATTACATTAATTATTGTTTTATAATTCGAATTTGAAATCAGATACGATACTGAATGATTTTAATTTTATTGAGCATATATATCATTTATTGTTGTAACATTGATACCGATATTGAATCTTTGGTACCAATTGTCATGACCGGTTCTTGACCAGAAAGGTATGCGCAGCGGAATCGAAACCATTCGGTAGGTATTTAATTATGGATTTGATCAACAAATAACAATATAGCAAAATAATAAAATAACACAAGACATTTACGTGGTTCTGCATTAAAGCGTACATTCACGAGCGAAAGATTCGAGCCATCCACTAATCATCAAAAGGAGTACAAAATTGGTGGAGAATCACCAAATAGAGAACATCTCTAGTAAATTTGCACTTAAAAGAAAAACCCACAAAGTGTTTAACTCTCTACAAAAAGTAACCCAAAAAGGTAAGAATTAACTTATATTCCTCACATCACACACACCCCCTTTTTTCCTTATTCACATTAATTTCTACGTTGTGTGTTCGGTTTTTTGTGTACTCTAAAAGGTGAATAAAGTAGGCTATATATAGGGAATAATTAATCTATATGGTATTAGGAGTATTAATCCTAATTGGACTTATACTTCCTAATTAGCCTATGATAATAAAGTTATCATTCTCCCAAATATTTCACTAATTATAATCCTAATACAAATTGGAATTAGAATTCTAGGCATATTCCAACAATCTCCACCTTGACTTGAATTCTCCAATAAACTGTGATTACTGTTGTACTCCACCTTCTCCAATTTAAGTTCAAACTGAACTTATTTCAAAAGAGGTTCTTTGAGGAGGACCATACAAGCTTCAAGAACGTCTTGAACTTGCTGAAATCAAAATGACTCGAAGATTTAATATCTCCGGGTGTATCAATCAAAATTTCACGAAGCTTCGAATTTTGTTGGTCTTAAAACTGATAACAGAAACAAACGTCATTAGTAGCCTATAATGATTAAATCAAAAAAAAAAAATATTGAGGCTGTAGCATATCCCTTAATCTTCATAAGTCGACCAACCCAATGAGCATACATCACAAGAGTAGCATCCAATCTCACTTCATCGCCAAATAACCCATAAAACTCGTAGTTTTATACATTGAGATACCAGACATGTGCATATAGAAATCATGTTGAACATTCATTATTGTTTTAACTGCCTAATTATGCATCTTGCCCTTGACTGAACCAATATCCCAAAATTCTGCATGTATTGACCGTTACCCATAACTACACTCCCCTATCAACTCAGTTGTAGACGGAAAACCAATCGAAATTGGCACAAATGTGATATGAACAACCTGAATCTGCATAAAGTTTGGATAAAAAACAATTATGCTGCAATTTTAAGCGTAGACTGGTTCTCTAACCTGATTCGCCTGTAACCGCTAACATTCAGTCCTCATCTAATTATCTCCAAACAAATTGACTTATGAGTGATCCAATAGTGACGCCATTCCAAATTACAAACGTTGTAATCCATCTTGTGTCTAAGATTGCTACTTAATCAAACAAAATCTCTTTTCCAATATCATGATTTTATCAAAATCTGATCATGCCCAAACAAACTCTTCATTCAACAAACTCTTAAAAGCAATTTTTAAATTCAAATCACTACTAGAATTTAATGAGAGTATAAAGAGATTACCCCAATCATTCATCTTACAAAGACTCTATAAAATCCTCAAATAATTGTGTGTTTAGAAAAGTCATACCTTTCTTCTTTGTAGTTTAAAGTAGCATATTCATCTCCATCACAAAAATCTCCTTAAGAATTTTAATACCCAAGTCTGTCTTCAACGACTTTCGGCACTTGAAAATTGGTGGCTTCTCTATCTCCAAAACATCTTCTTTGTGTCAAGCAATTGCGCCTTGCGAAATCCTCCAAATAATAATTTTGCCATAATAATTATAATCCATAATAAATCTAAAAAACCAAATTGGCTCTAAAACCAATTGTTGTGACATTGATACTGATATTAAATCTTTGGTACCAATTGTCATGACCGGTTCTTGACCAGATTGGTATGCGCAGCGGAATCGAAACCATTCGGTAGGTATTTAAGTATGGATTTGATCAACAAATAACAATATAGCAAAATAATAAAATAACACAAGAGATTTACGTGGTTCTGCATTAAAGCGTACATCCACGAGCGAACGATTCGAGTCATCCACTAATCATCAAAAGGAGTACAAAATTGGTGGTGAATCACCAAATAGAGAACATCTCTAGTATATATACGCCCTTAAAAGAAAAATACACAAAGTGTTTAACTCTCTACAAAAAGTAACCCAAAAAGGTAAGAATTAACTTATATTCCTCACATCACACACACCCCCTTTTTCTCTTATTCACATTTTGTGTTCGGTTTTTTGTGTACTCTAAAAGGTGAATAAAGTAGGGTATATATAGTGTATAATTAATCTATATGGTATTAGGAGTATTAATCCTAATTGGACTTATACTTCCTAATTAGCCAATGATAATAAAGTTATCATTCTCCCAAATATTTCACTAATTAAAATCCTAATACAAATTGAAATTAGAATTTGTTTACACCGGCCCAGGAAATTACTGGGTAAAGAATTTCATGTGGGCTTGCTAGGGAATCAGGCCCAAATAGAAGCCTTTTTATTATTACTTTTTCTATTTAGGAATTTGTAATTCATTAGGAGTGATTTTCTATTAGAGTCTTAGTTTTAGTTGAATTAGGAGTCTTGATTATGAGGAGCTATAAATAGCTCAGAGCTTCATTATTTTTGTATCAACAAATCAATCAATCAAAAACCAAGCCTAGTGCTTTTTATCTTGCAATCTCCGGATTGTTTTAATTTAGGAGTAGTTTTCGGTATTAATCTCGCCTGAGTTCATAACTCCCAGATTATTACTTTTTAGATAACGTGGTTAAGTGCTTTTAACCAAACAAGCCCTGCGAGTATCTTCATAGATTCATTAAAGTATCAAACCTCAAACCGATCCCAATTATAAATTTAAAGATTCGAGTCCGGAATATTTCCAGGCGAACATCTTTTGGCGACTCCACTGGGGACCAGTTTATGGTTAGCACAAAAACGGACTTTAAGGACGATTCCAGGCACGCTCGGTCTATACGCCGACAACAACGGAAGGAAGGGGACATAGTAGACGAATCAGATTCGGATAGATCGGAAACTATGGCCAAGGACAAACAGGTGAACCAATCAAACAAGGTGCCGAATACAACGGATACCGAGGGGAACCTGCCTAAGGACAAGATCGACGACGCGACCGATGATACGATAGACTACTCACGTCAGCTTCCTCCCTCTCGCCCTTCTTTATCACAGGCCGATTTCTCGGCCATGAGGGGCGAGATAGCGCAGGAGAATAAGCAGATGTTCGACGGTGCTATGCATCAGATGTCCGAGGTAATGAGGAACATCATGGCCGACCAAACGTCGGTCCAAAGGCAGATCCAAGGGAACTTGGACGGCCTCAACAAGGCAATGGAAAACCTGGGGCGATTATTTTCTGGGCAATCCACCGCCGATCAGGGGTACAGGAGGGCCGAACAGAACCAAACACCGAGCCGTTTTGGTCAACCAGGTGGTTCGGCCGAACAACAACCCAACAAGATGGGATATACATATGGTTCCGTTAAGCTCTTGACGAGGAACGAGGCCGAATTCTCAGGAAGAGCCGATCACCCGGGGGCAAGCTCGTCAAACCCACAAGGCGAAGCTAGACCACAAGGGGGAGCTACTGGAGCCAACACCCAGGAGCCCAACGTGGGCGAACGGTCATGCTCTGAGGGAGGCGATCCAAATATATACAATCAGGGGCAACTCGTGGACATGCTAGAGAGGCTCGGGGTGGACCTGCGACCTATGCCTCGCCCATCGTACATGAAACCATATCCAGACTGGATCGACAAGTTATATCCTTTCCCAAGGGGGTATAAAGTGCCGGAGTTTAGTCTATTTTCGGGCGAGGAGAAGGGGCAATCTACGGTTGAACATGTCGCCCGGTTTTTGGCCCAATGCGGCGAAGCAGCTGCTCACGATTTCTGTAAGCTTCGGCTTTTCGCCAGCTCCTTGACAAAAATGGCGTTTACGTGGTACTCTAGATTGTCGCCCAATTCGGTGGACACATGGAAGGACCTCGAAATCCTCTTCCATGAGGAGTTTTATAGGGCACCACCTGATGTCACCCTGGCCGACCTCGCCCGAATCTCGCAGCTACCGAGCGAATCGGCAGAAAAGTATATCGGCCGATTTAAAAACCTCAGGACTAGGTGCTCCACCAAAATGTCAGAGGCCGATTGCGTACCTATGGTGGTAAGAGGTATGAGTTTCGCCATGAGGGAGCATTTCGAGGGCCACAGGTTTCGTGACTTGTTCGAGCTAACGAACAGGGTGACGAGCTACGAAAGACTCCTCCAGGAGAAAGAACAGAGGAGAGGCGCATCTAAAGGGACCTATTATAAAGACCAGCTTGACGTGGCCGTGGTGTCCGACAGTGAGGATAGCGGTTCCGAAGACGAAGTCAACATGGCCGAATTTTTGGGAACGAAACCCCTGGAATGTTCGGCCTTGCGAAAGCCTGGCTTTGTTAAGAGAAATAAAACTGCGGTGGTACAAAAGGAGTATTCGTTCGACCTGACCAAAGCGGACGACATATTTGATGCCTTGTTGAAAGATGGACAGATCGCCTTAAGCGAAGGTCATGCAATTCCACCGTCGGAGGAGCTGGTCGGTAAAGATTATTGCAAGTACCACAATTCCTGGAGGCACAGCACGAACAATTGCGTAAATTTCCGAAACGTGATCCAGAAGGCGATTAACGAAGGAAAACTTATGTTCCCAACGAAGAAAGAGGCCGATGCTAAATACGTGTCTATTAACATCGTTCGGCCCCACTTTGATAGCTACCTAGAGCAAGGACAGATACAAAGCAAGTGGAACCCCAGAAGGCCCAAGCCGAGAGTAGAGACCGACGGTTCAAAGTGGCGAGGAGAAAAAGGACGACCTCAGCAATAGAAGAGGAAGCGATACAGCTCGCCCACTGCAGATATGACTTGCCCATCATGCAGTACGTGTTTTAAGGTCAAGGGAGGCGAGAACACGAGGAAGCATCCCAAGACCTTTAAACCGAAATCGCCCACAGAGCAGTGGCAGAAGCATGAGCCACAGCGGAGGCCTACCACTAACGTATTCAAGAGGATATTTCGGCCAACGGAGGAGACCCCTCGTATGACGAAAACCCAGAAGAGGCGAATGCAAAGGCTGCGACAAGAGTCACGGGCGAATCACGGGGCAGAATCGGCTCACAGAGAGCAGCGCGGAAATAGGCCAATAGTCGAGAGATTGGGGGCAAGGAACCAGGCCGATATGGGTACCAAATCGCCTGATAGGCGAAATGCCAAGGTAAGGAAGGTATGGATGCCAAAAGGCGAAAAACAAGTGACCGATGTGGCCGTCACGGCAGTAGTTCATGAGGAGGACGAAGATTCCAGCGGCCGATCATCCTATAAGGACGTACTCGTATCGCATCAGGATGGCCAGCTTAAAGCAAGATTGCCCAAAGACTGCAAGGTCGTCGTCTCGCACAAGAAGGGAGTGTTGAAAGCTTGGGTCCCGGTGGTGAGGGACGAATACGGTGTAAAGGTGGTCACGCTCCCTGACTCATACAGAAGTAAGCCCGGGCAGAAAGCGACGTTGGAAGGCGATGTGATCGTCCCGGAAGGAGACAGCGCCGACAGTACGGCGGTAGTATCTCTTAGCAAACCTCCAACGAGGATGACAAGGCACATTCGGCCACCGTACATCAAGGCCGATTTGAATGGGGTTTCAATCAACAGGGTCCTTATCGATAACGGGGCTGGCGTTAATATACTACCGGCAAAAATGCTCAAAAAACTAGGCATAACGCGGGATCAGCTTGACCCGACCGATGTTTATATGACCAATTTCGCAGGAGGCGAAACGCCGGCCGAAGGGTACATCACCCTCCGAATAAAAGTAGGGCGAGTGGAAACCGAAGAAGGGTTTTTCGTGGTCAATGCCCGGAGCAACTACAACATCCTACTCGGCCGAGATTGGATACACTCCAATATGTGTATACCATCAACCATGCATCAAATGCTCTTCATATGGCGAAATAACGGCGAGGCCGAGGTTGTGCAGGGCGACCCCAATCCCTTCGGCGAAGACCATAATGTGCTTGAAGCACGTTTATATGATGAAGAAGTGCGCAACATAGAATCACTCAGTTCAAAAGGAGAAACGAGCGTTCCTCGCCTGCTGGTTAACTCAGATCGGAAGTATCAGTGACCCTCGGGGGCAAAGGCCGATCCACCATCCTTAGAGATTCAAAATGATAGCACGACATAAAGAATTGAGGGAGAAAATTAGACAGTTAACCTCGCTGTATGATATTACATCGGCCGAATGCATCTACGAGGACCAAGATCAAGACCCAACAAGATCGTTACGGATTGGGGACATACGATTGGCAACCGGGAAGTTAGAAGATGATCTCGCCCAAGTACAAAACGGCTTTTAGATGCCCCGGGCCGATCGGAGCGTACGAATGGGTAGTGATGCCTTTCGGCTTGAAAAACGCGGGGGCAACATACCAGAGGGCGATGAACAAAATGTTCAGAGGCCTTGACTTCCTTGAGGTTTACATCGACGATGTCGTAATCAAATCAAATACCGGCGAAATCCATCTGGCCGACCTCCAGAAAGGTTTCGAGCGTATACGACGCAATGGGTTAAAGATGAATCCTCTGAAATGCGCATTCGGCGTTTCGGCTGGAAACTTCTTGGGTTTCTTGGTTCACCAGCGGGGAGTAGAAATAGACAAGAACAAAGCCAAGGCGATTATCAATGATGAACCATCCAAAACCAAGAAGCAGCTCCAGAGGCTCATCGGTCAAATCAATTTTTTAAGAAGATTCATAGCAAACACAGCGGGCCGGCTTCGCAGCTGGAGTGTGTTGCTGAGAGGAAAAGAGACCGATGAGTGGATATGGACGGACGAGCAACAGAGGGTGTTCGACGATTTGAAAGGTTACTTGGCAAAACCTCCGGTTATGACCCCTCCAAAGCCGAATAAACCGTTATTATTATATCTATCGGCTGCACACGAATCTCTAGGATGTATGCTCGCCTAAGAGGACGATGGGGTTGAGAGAGCAGTCTACTATTTGAGCCGAGGACTGACGGACACAGAAATTCGTTACACCGACATAGAAAAAATGTGTCTATGCCTGTACTTCACGTGCTGCAAACTGCGATACTATATGTTGCCGGTCGTAGTGTATGTTTTGTCCCAGACCGATATCATTAAGTATATCTTATCAAAACCATACCTAAGGAATCAGATTGGAAAATAGGCGATTGCAATGTCCGAATTCACATTGGTGTATGTTCCCCAAAGAGCAGTAAAAGGACAAGTGTTGGCAGACTTCTTGGCCGATCACCCTGGTATTACCCTCAAGGAAGAAACAGTCACGTTCTTCGACATCGTCGTGTGGAAGATGTGGTTCGACGGATCCAGGACAAGCCAGGGGGCAGGCGCAGGAGTACACATCGTCACGCCCTTGGGGGCATCCTACCAGTTATCATTCAGACTCCAGTTCGAATGCACCAACAATCAGGCAGAATATGAGGCCCTCATATTCGGTTTCGAGATTTTAGCCGAGCTAGGGGCAAGGGCGATCAGTGTAAAAGGAGATTATTTGCTAGTCATTAAACAAGTGACAGGAGAATTCAAATGCGAGTCTGAGCTGTTGGTAAGGTATTGCAACAAGGCGAAACACTTGATCGAAGGCTTTCAGGATACGAGGATAGAATACACAGAGAGGGCTGATAACAGCGTTGCAAACGACCTAGCTCAGCACGGTAGTGGTTACAAGGTGAACCGAGAGTTCGACGCTATAGAGAGGGAAACGCCGAATCTCCACACCGAGGGCATCACGATCGATGAAAGACAATTCTCGGTTTACCAGCTGGACGTCACCCAAGATTGGAGGGTCGAGCTCCTGAAATGGTTTGAAAAGCCAGATCTCACGGATAGGAGGTTGAGAACGTTGGCCCTGAATTACGTTGTGTTAGCCGGCGAACTATATAAGAAAGGCTTTGAAGGGCTACTCTTCAGGTGCATCGATCCAAAAGAAAACATGCTTGCAATGGCCGAGGTACACGAAGGAATAGCAGGTGCTCATCAGGCGGGTCCCAGAATGAGGTGGTTGAACCACAAATACGGTTTTTACTGGCCGAAAATGGAGCAGGACTGCGTAAGATATGCCAAAGGTTGTGAAGCTTGTCAAAAATTCGGCCCAATACAACACGTCCCGGCCGAAGACCTGCATTCCATTATCAAGCCGTGGCCATTCAGAAGATGGGCAGTTGACCTGATAGGGAAGATATACCCTGGCTCGTCAGACGGTCATACTTTTGTGATTATCGCCACATGCTATTTTACCAAATGGGTCGAAGCCAAACCTTTGAAGTCGCCGACACAAGAAGCGGTGATCAAGTTCTTCAAAGAATACATCGTCCACCGACACGGGTTGCCCGAGTCCATAACCATAGATCAAGGGACGATGTTCACAGGAGGCGACATAAGTTGGTGGGCCTCCCAAATGAAGATAAAAATGTCACATTCAACATTGTACTACGCCCAAGCCAACGGACAAGCCGAAGCCACAAACAAAGCAATCAAGCTCATAGTTCAAAAGATGATTGAAGAAAACCCGAGACAATGGCATGTGTTTTTATCAGAAGCCGTTTGGGCGAATAAAACCAGTCAGAAGTCGGCTACTGGGACCTCACCTTTCAGACTGGTATATGGCTATGATGCGATGTTGCCAATGGAGCTAACTGTCACATCTACTCGCCGCAGATACCAGAGCGAATTGTCCAAAGACGACTACTTCGACAAGATGGTGATTGATTCTCTTGACCTTGACGAAGAACGTTTAACGGCGTTAGATCACCTCGAAGCCTAGAAAAGAAGGGTCGAGAGGGCTTACAACAAACGAGTGAAGAGAAAGACATTTTCGGTGGGCGACATAGTGTGGAAGGCAGTCTTGCCTATCGGCCATAAAGATACTCAACTGGGCAAATGGAGCCCCAACTGGAAAGGCCCCTTTATTGTGGTTTCGAAGTTAACAGGCGGCGCTTACTTGCTGGCGAACATTGATGGGGAAGAACACGACAGGGCGATCAACGGTCAGTTCCTAAAAAAATACGTCCCTAGTTGTTGGGAGGGCGTAGACCGTCGTTTATTTGGAGCCAACGAGGAATAGTTTTGTTTATAAACTTCCGCCGAGCATCCTGGAAAGTTAAAATTCACGGAAGTGCTCGGCGACATTATGTAAACGCCGATTATTTGGTAATACCATTTATGTTTCAGAGGTTCACATTAGTTGAGTTTTTTCAACGGGTACTCCGTTTTTCTCAACCTTTTGTAATAATTTTAAGAAATAATATTATTTCCTATCGGACCAACTACGGACCGATAATAAGCGAATAATCAAACGATAAAATAATGCAAGTTTTGAATAAAGGTAAAATTTCGGCTCTCCGGCCGATTAAACACTGAAATTACCAAAATCAAACAAGATACGGCCCCAGGCCGATCAAAAAGTAGTGCGATTCAAAGTGTTACAAAATTAGAAAATCAAACAGGAATATTGTTCTGAACTTGAAAAAATTAAAAATGGCTAAAAATATCGCCAAGCTCACTACGAACTGTACTGAAAGACTTCCGGGCTTCATCCACCTTCGGCTTCATCTTGGCGAGGCTTTGTTTCAGCTCGTTCCGGCTCTTCTTCACACCGACCCCTTCGAGCAAGCTTTTGTCCATGGCAGCTTCCAGTTCGCCTATGCTCTTCTCTTCAGTCTCCAGCTCGAGCTTCAAGGCCGAAATTTTGTCACGCAGCTCCTTGGCATGATCCCGGCGAGTAGTCAAGGTCGAAACGGCTGCTTTTACGGAAGCCTTGAGCGTTTCCAGTTTCTCCCTTGCTTCGGCCTCCCGAAGGGTCAGTTGGTCATGATCTGTCTGGATCTGCGTCGCCTCATCATAAATCTTTTGGAATGCGGGTAGCGACGCAGACAGCTGGACCATGGCACTACGAGCCTTCTCGTTCAAAATCTCTGGAGGAGCATCGGCCAGAGCAGTCGCGGCTTTTTTAAGACGACCAAAGTCTTCAAGTGACTTGAAGATCGCCACACCTTGGGACTTCAAAGAGCCAACGACGTCCAGGTGATCGCCCCATCCCTCAGAAGGCCCGCTAGTCACTTCGGCCTGTACCTCACTCTCCGGTGTGGGCATCTCTTCTTCCTCACTGTCAGAGTTAAGGAAGGCCGCTGCTTTTGCTGCCAGGTCGTCGTGCTTCGCCGGGAAATCATCCAGTATCTGCCATGTTTGGCCACAATAAAAGATTAGCTGATAGGGACATTGTTAAGGCGATAATAGACAAGAATAAGGTACCTTAGTCTTAGCAGCAAGACGAGCCGGGAGGTTCACCAGGTCTGAACCAAGTGGCGAATGCAGAGTAGGGAGCGGAGAGAAGTTAAGCATTTGCGACACCGTCGGGGCGACTTCAGACGATGTTTTTTGAGAAGAGCGGTTCCCCGTCAAGGAGATGCCTTCATCGCAAGTGTGATCGTCCCCTGTCTGGGTATCACCCCTTGAAGAGGAATGAGCGCTCCTGGAAGGGCGATTTGTTTCAGGATCAGAAGGAGCGGGATCAAAAAGGCGAGACCCAGAAAGTTCAGCCCTCATTTTCTTCGGTTTTGGCTCCTTTGGCTCCTTCTTGGACGATTTCTTGGACGCCGGACGCTTGCGCCGAGATTTCTTTGCTTCTGGCGGATCTTCGCCATCTGTGTCATAAACATCTCCTTTCGCCCACTTCGGCACGCCAACTGGAAAACAGCAAGTTAGTATGAAATAAAGGAAAGTTTCAAAGGCGAAATGATATCTTTGTTACCTGGTATTCTAGTGTAGCCATTTTTGACCAGTTCACTTATCGCCTCGACATCAGAGGGACATCTGATGCCAGTATAAGTGACCCCTTCGCTATTTATGATCGGCTTAGACTTTTTTACTCGTTTTTTAGGCAGTTTAATTGGATTAGGGGTGGACATGTTACACTTAGGAACTGGTGGACTCTTATATTTGAATTTCGGGCGAATATGGGCTAGGAAGAATTCATAAGAATATATTTTTTCGTAGTTATCTTTCCAAACTTTTTTCATCTTTTCGTTGAACTTAGTCCTAGCAATTCGTCTATGACACTGCATCCTAAGGTTCATGCCTGGCCGATCTAATGGGTCATATTTAAATTTATAAAAACGTTCGAACCTAGAAATTTCAAAAAGATGGAATAGGTTACCTTCATATTTGGGACGTTTCGGTGCCTGCAAAAGAAACAGATCGGCATGAGTTGGGTTTCTTGATAAAGGAGGTAAAGAAAAATTATGAAGAGAGAGGATTTCTTTTGGAGAGAGGTCGAAACACGATTCTACGACTGAAGCCCACCAGCTATCGAATTCAGGGGTACACTTGGGTGAGGTGGAAGGGCGAGAAATTTCTGATATGGGGGGAAGATAGGCTCTATTAAGGCGAGTTATGAATTGCAAATCGGCATAGTTTTCTAATGAAGGTCTGTAGGTCCCGCGATTATTGACGGAGATCAATAAAGGACAGGGAATTCCTTGGTTATAGCCGAACTGCCGAGCCACTAGTTAGGGCAGTATGCCTCTATACTACTGCGGTTGTATTCCAAACCGGCGATTAAATTCCTGCTCTTTAAAGAGCTACCCCAATATTGACCTCCAAGTTTCCGTTTAGGGTCGGCCATTGCTTCTTCTGTATCGTCACTATCCCAGCCGAGGTATAACCAAGATGGGGGATACTTCAGAGTCAGAATAGGACAAAGAAGCTCTGAGGTACGAACGGAGTTGGTAAACACTTCCAGAACATCCAAAACATGAGGGAGACGGGTACCAGCAGCGATCAGTTGGTAACCACACAAATCGACTTTAATATGAGGGCCGATTTCAAAGAGCTCCGGAAAGTAAAGGGTGAGCCATAATTGCAGGACCCACAGTGGACCACTGGGGCATTGGAAGATCCGTTTTTGGGCATGAGGAGCGATCTTATTCAGACTTCTGTACAAGTGAGCCAGCATGAACTCGCCCAAATTGCATTTCCGTCCTTCGGCCAGAGCAGTGGCAAGTGTGAAGCAGTCAGTTGTAACTCTAAAAGATGAAGTACAGAGGACGAACTTCGCCACAAAGAAGGCGAGGAATGCAATGTGTTCTTTGGTGTCTGGTTTGTAGTGTTCTTCGCCCATAAAAAGTTTGACGAAGGGACCGTAGCTCCGTTGGGCCTTTGTCAGTTTAAAAGCAGGGATTTCGGCGTCCAGGTTGGGCGAGATACGTTCGCCGATTACAGGGATGTTCAAGATTGCAGCCATATCCAGGAGAGTGATGGTCATCATACCAAACTTGAAGCAGAAGCAGTTGACAGCGGACGACCAGAAGAGGGGAGCCCCCATGATATAATGCTTCGCTATCGGTCTGCTCGCCTTGCAGAGGCCGATCATGTCGTATATGCCAACATCTTTCCACAGTTGGCCGAAGTGAGGTTTTAATCGGTTTACCCATTCTTGATAACCCTTGTGCTCTGTCGGCCAGTTTCTAAACATTGTGTTCACCCAAATGGAAGACTGGTGGGCGAGTGAGAATCGTGGTAGGACTTCTTCGTGAAAAGGGGTAGCAATTTCGCAGAGATGACTGGGCGAAACAAGTATTGGACCGACACATTCTTTGTCGTCGTTGGTTTTTACTATTACCTGAAGATCGGTATTTGGAGCAGCAGCGTGGATTTCATTCATCTTGTCGGTCACTTGAGCGGCGATAGCGTCATTAGGAGCAGCCATGATAATTGCAGAATGGAGTACCTCAGTTAGACGAAGATGTGAAGGGGCGATTCAAGTATATGAAGGGCGAGGGTAGTTACTTACCAAGCAGCGACACGGAGAGCACTCGAGATTTGCCTAGAGAGAGAAGTTTCACAAATGCAGAGAGAGTAAGTGAGTGAGAAAATGAGGTTTTGTTTTTCTTAAAAGACAAAATTGAAGGGAGCCGAAAGGTCGTGGGGCCAAAACGTGACATCGTGGGTGACAGCTGGTAATGACGTGGCACGAAGGAGGTACCGAGGAGTCGATAGATGCGCACCCCTTTGAATGTTTTCAATCTCAGAGTCTTGGGCTTTGTTGCTGGGCCAGGTGAGGAGAAGGAAAAGAACAAGCCCAAAAATAGTTGGTTCAGGCTTGTTGGGGGCATTGTTTACACCGGCCCAGGAAATTACTGGGTAAAGAATTTTATGTGGGCTTGCTAGGGAATCAGGCCCAAATAGAAGCCTTTTTATTATTGCTTTTTCTATTTAGGAATTTGTAATTCATTAGGAGTGATTTTCTATTAGAGTCTTAGTTTTAGTTGAATTAGGAGTCTTGATTATGAGGAGCTATAAATAGCTCAGAGCTTCATTATTTTTGTATCAACAAATCAATCAATCAAAAACCAAGCCCAGTGCTTTTTATCTCGCAATCTCCGGATTGTTTTAATTTAGGAGTAGTTTTCGGTATTAATCTCGCCTGAGTTCATAACTCCCAGATTATTACTTTTTAGATCACGTGGTTAAGTGCTTTTAACCAAACAAGCCCTGCGAGTATCTACATAGGTTCGTTAAAGTATCAAACCTCAAACCGATCCCAATTATAAATTCAAAAATTCGAGTCCGGAATATTTCCAGGCGAACAGAATTCTAGGCATATTCCAACAATTATGTCAAAACATTAATATGATTATCAGATACCTACTTCATTTGGATAATTTTTATTAGAAGTCTTTCAATTTTTGTGTCTCTCCCGTTATAGTTCCGAACTTTACAATTATATTGTTTCTACCATTAATTTCATAACTCTGTCAAATTATACCTATATGACACTCAACTTAATATGGTTATAAAATTGAAATTTAAGGACAACATAGCTATCAAATAAATAAAGTTTAGAGACTTTAGTATGAGATAGGCAAAGGTTAAAAACCGGCCAGTCAGTGAAAACAACCCTATTTTCTCTCAGTGGAAAATGACTTGCTAGAACTTATCTGTGTTTCTCATGAAAATGGACTAAAACGGACCAAATTGTTTCTTTCAATAGTACCTAACGAAGAATGAGTAAATTATGTTATTATTAGAAACCAAATTCATTGGTTTATTTGAAAAAAAAAACTTAAAAATGATTCTTGATACAATGAATTATTTACTTGTTATTAATAGTGCGCTAATTTATATAACACAATTTCAAGGTAATTTATTCTAACCCATTGTTTTTTTTTTTTACTAATAACACATTATTGTTATACTCATTAAAAATAAGTTTAATTGAGAACAAACTAAAATAAAATTAGCATACATTTAGTGAATAGGAGAATCTTTCTTTCTCAATTATCGGTGGGTTGTTACTTCCTTTTCACGTCAATAAATAATGTCTAATCATGCCCTAACTATTAATAGAAAAAACATTAATTACTAATTATTTTCTCAAAGAAATCCTAATTAATTCCTTTGTGTAAGAGGTGAATTTCCAGACAATGATTAAGGTATTTCATTTTGTTATCCTTTTCTTTGCATTGTTTACTGAAAAAACATTGGGAAATTTCCATGCTAATAGTTTATTTATAAAATTTCATATCCATATTTTTAATGGATTAAGTAAAGATGTGCTCCATACTCAATGCCATTCTGCGGATGATAATTTTGGCCGTACTCTTTCCCCTAATCAAGATCAAGAATGGACTTTCCATATGAATTTTCAGCAGAACACTTATTTTAGATGTAAATTGACCTGGGCTCATGGAACTCAAGAATTTAACGCGTTTACGCTTGAAGAAAGGCAGATTTTTGTCACGTTGCACTGTGTCGATGGGAGAATTTGCTCGTGGCGAGCACAAGATGATGGTATCTACTTAGTCGACAGCGTCGATAAAAGGTTTTATAAGACGTATAATTGGAGTTGATACGGGTTTTTTTTATAAAGTTTAATGGTGTTAAAAAGTCAACTTTTCGAATTTTTAAATATCTATCAAAACATTTCAAAAGTTATAAATTTATCCTAATATTGTCAATTCGCATGAAATTTATCCAATTTTTTAAAATTAAATTTAATTATATATACATGCAACTGAATGAGTAATCTTAAAAAAAAATTGTTAATTAGGATGCTACACAGTCCAAATAAATATAATTTTATATTTTAGGTCACCTTAACATGCCATGTAAACATAATTTCATCTGTTTTGAAAAATTGGATAAATTTCGGCAAATTGACAAATTAAATAGATTTCTAATTTTTAAAAGTTTTGATAAATTTAAAAAAATTGAAGCGTCGCTTTGTTGTACACCATTGGCCCTTTTATTGGATACAATATAAGTCGTGAATTATACACGCATTATATATATTTGTTCTCTTTCATGTTTATGGTTTTACGTACATTGTTTTATCATAATAGAGAAGAAAAATTGTAAGGATGATGTATAACTCTCTCGTTGTTAAATAATATTTGTATTACTAGATTTGAACTATTAATAATGTATGCTTTATCGTCCTTTATATTTAGAGGTGGGCAAAAACCGAATCCAACGAACTGAAATTGAGAATGGAGTAAGCAGTTAATATGCTTTGATTCGTTTTAGGATTTATAGAAACCGTGGGTTTCATTTTTTGTTTGGTTTTAGGGCTCGGTGTACCAAACTGAACCAAAAGATCGAACTTCTACCTACATTTGATTTCAAATATATAAAAATTATATAAATTAAAATACTAACCGACCGGACTTAACCCGACGAACCGAATCTATGGTGCATCGAACATAATTTTTGGAGTGCTTAATTGAAAAAATTGTAAACCAAACTAGTAAAATTTGATTTTGATTTATAAAGATGGTTTAATTAGATTACGGTAATTTACACTTCAAACCAAAGCAAACCAAACCGGACTTACTTCTACTTATATAAATGTTTTTCAAAGTAGTTTCAATCATTTGTAATCTTACATAGAATTTGTGTAATTTTACTTATATGAAATTGCGAACAGGCACTTCATAGACCAACCATCCTCCTCCTGCAGAACTTTCAGCGTTTCTTCCACAAACCTACATTTATATAAACAACAATTAGTTGCTTGGATTAAAAAAAGATATTGAAAAATAATTTTGTTTTGTCATAATTAACTCAACAAAATTTTATAATTTCTTTTAGTTGGAAGAAAGAAAATAGTCACATTCATTTTTTTAAGAGCAAATTACTCTATACCCTTTATGTTTGTCATAATTCACAGTTTGTTACTCCTTATTTAACAATCAAACGATTTGGTATCTCAGTTTTGATTCCGTCAACAATTAGGGGCTTTTATTAGTTCCGTTAATAATTTGATATTTACTTTCAAACGATTTGGTACCTCACTTTTAATTATGTTAACGATTTGATACCTCACTTTTAATTATGTGAACGATTTGGTACCTCATTTTCAAACTATTTGATAACTCATTTTCAAACGATTTGGTACCTCATTTTCAAAAGATTTGGTACCTCACATTTTATTTTGTTAACGATTTGACACCTATATTTAACAGAAGGTTGTAAGTGTTGACAAAATCAAAACTGAGGTATCAAATCGTTTGATTTTCAAATAAGGGGTACCAAACTGTGAATTATGATAAACGTGGGGGGTTTTAGAATAATTTTTTCTTTTTAAAAATCTAAACATTTGGGTCTTTTATCGATTACGATCAATTATTTTAATTTTTATTTTGATATTCAATTTGTATAAATGTATCCAAAATTTTAAATTTCATTTTTATGAATACAAATCTTTGCTTTTTTAGCAATTACGATTAACTTATTAAAATAATATCCAGCTTTCAAAAATTTACTGTAAATATATGGTCGCTATTCATAAAAAATATAAAATGTTTGATCCCAAAAGTGGACAATAAATATGAGACTGAAAGAATATCACAGGTTCCATCATAATATATAATGAGAATTTATTGAAAGTATTGGTGTATAAGGTGTAACATATTTGTACTATTTTACGAATATTAGTTATATTAAAAGCCATAAAGTATGGCGAAAGAATCTTTCTTAAAACTTTCGTATAAGAAATGATATACACTAGAACTAAGATACGAAATCATAAATTGGAGAACAAGCTATACAATAAGGATTATTAAGGAAATTCAAATCCGAATAAGAAAAATTCTTATTACATATTATAAAAAGAAAAGCAATCTTCGAGAAACAATTAAAAAACACTATCTCTTTGAAGGAACGGCAGATCATTAAAGAAACGGCGGCAGCGTGATAAAGAAGAAGAAAAAATGGGAAAGAGAGAGAAATAAATCTGAGAAAAAAAAAGAGATATACATATTAGAATAAAAATAAAATGCTTAGAATAAAAAATAATAAAAAATAAGTATTATTATAATTAAAAAAAAGACAATAGAGTAAAGAAATAAAGGTGCAAATAGGGATGGCAATGGGGCGGGGTGGGGACGGGGAAGCCATCCCCATCCCCATCCCCGCGTCTATGGGAAATCCCCATCTCCGTCCCCATTTAATTAATGGGGATAAAATCATCCCCGTCCCCATCCCCATGGGGATCCCCATTTCCCGTACAATTAAATATAATTTATAAATAATTTTATTATTTCCATAAGATATTTGAACAAAAATCATTATAGAAAATAATATTACCTTTTATAATATTATATATTTATAACTAAATAGAAACTAATAAAAAAAATTATGTTAAATTATTTAAAATTATAAATAACATACTAAAACTTATAATATAATATAAATATACATAAATATAAATCGGATCCGCATGGGGACGGGGATGGGGATCCCCATGGGGTGGGACTATACTCTCCGTCCCCTCCCCATCTCCGTGGTTGGGGAATGATTTTCCCCCATCCCCGTATCCATGGGGGTAATTGGTGGGGATTCCCCGCCCTATTAGGGGCGGGTCCCCACGGGGAACGGGAAATCCCCTCCCCATTGCCATCCCTAGATGCAAAAAAAGAGATATTTTCTCTATTTTTTTTTTTGTTGGAGTATTATTTTAAAAAATAGAATGTTTTATCTAATTTTCTCTTTACTTTTAACATCTTTTTATAAAACTAGTTTTGCATTACGTGTTATGCACGTGGCTCGTAACGTAACTCGTCAATTTATATATTAATTAATCTCATAAATAATTATGTTAGTTAACCTCATAAATAATTATATTAATTTATTTTTATATTTAAAATCAATATTTAGTTAATTAGAGTTTTAATTTGATTTGGAGATATTTTTATAAGTTGGAGTAATATTATTAATTATATTGACTGATCACTAATAACAAATAAATAGTAATAAATATATATTATGGCATAAGAAGAACCTTTTTTAAATTTGTTAAAAATATATTTCATTTTACTCAATTGAATGTATTTTTCTTTTAATTTATATCCTCATGTAGTTTATTTTTCATTAAAAGGAAAAAAAACCATTAGCATATTATACTAATTCAAATGAATTAACGAATATGCATATGGCTTAATACATAGTTTGACCCCTGAACTTGTACCTTTTTACCCATCTAACCCCTAAATTTAACGTCTCACCTATCGAACCTCTGAAGTTGTTAAATAATCCGATTTAACCCCTGAACTTGATAAATATGTAAGTATTGAACCCTTCGTGTCCACCTGTCACTTGAAACGTTCTAGAAGAAATTGTGTACGGAGGGGTTAAATGTTTACGTATTTATCAAGTTCGGGGGTTAAATCGGGTTATTTAACAAGTTCTGGGGTCTGATAGGTGAGACGTTAAGTTTGGAGGTTAGATGGGTAAAAGGGTATAAATTCAGGGGTCAAACTATGTATTCAGCCATATGCATATGGAAGTTAGCTATGCATTCATACATGAAAAGCAGATTTGCATCATATCATATAAATCTAACATTAAGATTATCATTATAAGAAAAAAAAGACGTTGGTAGTGTCATATACTAATATGAAGTGTGTATATAGATAATTACCAAGCAATTTTATTAAGAGTTTTGTTTGTTCTTATTCAAATCAAATTGGATTAGTTTTTGAACTCTTATAGTTAAATCAAATTTGTTCATTTTATTTTATTTAGTAGTAAACTGAAAAGAATTATTCGATATATTGACCAAATACAGTATTTTAATTTTATAATTCAATCAAACTAAAAGATAGGTATTCTTTACTAATTTTGAGACAATTTAGTTATTTTTTACATACTAAAAACTAAATTGGAGATAATTTAACTATCTATTCTAATTAGGATTTTAATTACAATAGTGATTAATTAAATAATTAATTAGTTAATGACTATAAAACCTTCATTTAGTAGTAAATTGAAAAGGATTATTCAGTAAATTTGCATGTCCCTCTTCCATCCGTGCTTTTATATATACTAGTTTCGCATTACGTGCTATGCACGTGGCTCGTAACGTAACTACTCAATGAACAAATTAGTAAATTTATTATAATTATATTAATTTTTTTATTTATAATTAATATTAAATTAGTTAAGGTTTTTGTAAAAGTAAATATAATATATTCAGTTATTAATTTTTTTTATATTGAATTTATTCTTCCTTTGATTTTATAATAACCATAATTAAATAATTAACTTAATTTTATTAATAATATTTTTAAAAATAATAAAATGAAAATTAAAATAATAATATATCGACCAAATACAGTATTTTAATTTTGTAATTCAATCAAACTAAAAGATAGATATTCCTACTAATTTGGAGAACATTTAATTATTTTCTGCATACTAAAAACTAAATTTAGTGCATGCCTTTGTTTTTTATGATTTTTTTTTTGATATTGAATGGATTAGACGCGAGGTGACGATAGAAATTCAAATGTCTGTCAATCCACTGACTAAACATTACACACAATTTTTCAAAAATATTGTTTGCTTTTTATGAAAAATTTGTATGTTTTTTTTTTGTGAATTGTTTTTCGAAGATATTGTATGCTTTCAAAAATAAGTCAGAAAAATTTCATAAAAACATTACACACAATTTTTCAAAAATAAATGGGTAATTTGCATCTGAATTATTTCATTGATGTGTAATGGTATCACCTTGGAGAACTGAATTATTGTATGCTTTTACTTACCATCACACAATTTTCAAAAATATAATTTTATAAATTCTAAACTTCAAATAAGCTCGATATAGATGATTTATTAGATTTGTATTTAGTAGGAGTATGCACAAATTTTGAATATTTTCAAAACTGAATCAAAAATCGAACTAAAAGTATTTAGGATCGAAAAATACTTGTTGACTATTAAATTTTTCCGAATTGGACAGTATCAAAATTTTTTATTTTGGTATGATTCTTGACGATTAGAAGAACCGAACTTATATCTGAATAATCAAAATATTAAATATATGTGTATATAAATTATTAATCTACTGATTTTAATGAAAGTTGTATAAATCTATCAAAGATCTAATAACTATCAAATATATATTTTAAAAAATTAGTATAAACAATTAATATTTTATAATTCTTTTATCATTGTAGTTTTAGCAAAAATTGTTTTATTTGTCTTGAGAATAGAACAAATAATCAAAAACTAGTGATATTAAATCAAATGATAATATATATGTTATATTTCATTATTTTATTAATTATTTATTTGATAGTTGGAAATATAAAAATAGGGAATAAAGTAGTAGCTAATTAAAATAATATATTATAAAATTTAGAGATCATATTATAAATAAATCGATATATATGGCTCTAGTGATGTCCGTACTGAACTACTAAAACCGGATCTCCATATTAAACCGTATCGAAAAATAAAATTTCTAAACCAAATCGGTTTAATTATTGGTATGAATATGGAGATTCCATTTTAATATCTCCCGTTTTTAATTTAATTCCGGAGATTTATCAATTCCCGAATGTTTTCAAACCGTGCTCACCCCTTAGTATTTAGGACAGAATATGGAAAGACTGAACAAATATTTTGAAATGAGAAGGTATTAATATTATGAAAGAAGATGATCTTACAAATTATTCAGAAAACAATAATACTCTTTACCATTTTTTTCATTCAATATATTAGGTTTTTTTATTAATTTATTTTTACCTTTAATATTTTTAAATAATGCAAAAAATTAGTTAAAAAGAATAAGTTAATATTTAAATTTTTTAGTTAAGACCTTATACTCAGACTAACAACAAAAAAGGGTAGAAATATTAAATTGTTGATGGAACTAAAAAATATAAAATTATTTTATTTTATTTTCAAACAGAAAAGATAAAAATGTAAATTATGACATATGAAATTTTTAAATTATTTTTAATATTATTGATTATAGGCGTATATCTTAAATTGATAATTGAAAGACCATTTTATTATTTTTTACATCTTAAATTATAAATCACCTTCCATTTTTTATAAATGATTTTAAATTGAAAGTCTTATTGATTTCTAGTAAATATACTGTTACTTTAAATGAATTAATTATGGGATATTCTCACCAAATACATGTTTTTGAAACTTATTTACACCATTTTTTGCCATTTTTCACTTATTTCCTACGCTACCAATTTTTCTAATTTATTTACAAAAGTGTCCACTATATATAGAAGCCTTATCTCATTTTAGGTTAAATTTTTACATAACAACTCTTGTTTCTCTTCTTCTTTCTCAAAGTTCTCTCTTCATTTCTTTTTTTTCGTTTGATTTCAGTTTGTCTCTTCCGGTTACTTTTTCATTCGCGCTTCCGTTCGTCTATTTTCGATGGATTTCTCGTCGTTTTCGGTCGTTTTTCCCTTCGTCTTTTCCGTTCGCACTAATCCGTTCGTCTCTTCCGTTTGCGCTATGAATTTCTCGACTCGTTTTTAGATTTGTGTAATTTTTTAGGTTTTTTTGTAATGATTTAAACATTTTGTAAATAAATTATTGTAAATCTATAATTTGTTGTTTATAAATTGTTCTATTACATATAATTATTTATTTTGTCTTTCTCTCATTTATAGATTCGTTTATTGCTACTGATTTTATAAAGAACAAATTGATTTATGGTGCATTTGTAGTAATTTTATAATATATTTACGTTTTAGTGTATTTTGTGTATTTATAGTGAATTTCTGGTGTTTTTGGGATATTTATGTTTTTTGGTGTATTTCTGCCCCTTTTTAGTATATCTGTGGTGCATTTACAGTGTATATGGTGTATTTGCAATGTTTTCATGGTATATATCACAAAAAAACTACAAAATGCCATAAATACACTATAAATACACTATATACTCTAATCTTACACTATAAAAACACCATAAAACACTATATATACACTATTGTTATACTATAAAAAAATAAAAAAAATTCAGGAAAAAAATCTATAAAAAAGAAAATAAATTATTTAAACTGAAAAATAGGGCTGTGCAATCGGTCAATTCGGTCAACCGAACCGAAAAACCGTAAACCAAAATTGAAAATCGAAAAAGGTATTTGTGAAATTAAAAAAAAAAGGAATTTTTCGTAAATAAAAAAGTCAGAAAATAAAAGTTAAAACTTGACAGATAAAAGTGTAAATAAATTACCGAAACATGTATTTCAGGAAATTAGCATATTAATTATTTCATATACTAATATAAAATAAATAGTATTTTTAATACCTAACAAAATTGAAAAGAGAAGTTCAATAATAAATTTTAATCAATCTAATTATATTTTTTTATAATTATTGTATTTCTCCAAACGGCTATCATTTTTGGGCGGAAGAAATAACGAAACTACTAGAGCAATTAATAAATATTAGCGAAAGATATCAAAATTGTTTCGGACCAATTTTGACGGTATCATTTTGTTCCGATTTCAATTCAAAAAGGGTCTACGGCCAGAGCTACAAGAGATACCCTCAAAAGTTTTACGGAAGTTTAATTTCATAATTCGAATTTTTTCTTTCTTTAAAAAGTTAAATGCATAATCTCATAGACAAGCATCGATCATCAAGAATACTTCATAGAACTTAATACAAAGTTTTATTTTTAGCAAAGAAATAGTTACACATGCTTGAGTTCGCCATTGCAACAACAAACATTAGTTGGTCCATTCATTCGGCACAATCCACCCAAAGGAAATCCAGAGGAAATGCAGTACTGATTGCAATTCTCAAATTGGGAGCATAGTCCCTCACACACCAACCATCCTCCTCCACCTGGACTTTCTGCAATTTTTTCTCCTACAAACACACATTTATTATATAAGCAACAATTAAAATACAATCTTAAGTTATCAAAATAATTTAACAAATTTTACCAAGAATTTGATCTCACCTGCATTTACAAGCATAAACATGCATAAAAATCCCCAAAATACACATTTTGTTACATGAAAAATGCTTCCAATGGCTGCCATTCTTAAAATCTTGTATTTGAACTATTTACCTTTCTTTTAAATTTGTTTAGTAGGAAATTTTTTATATAGAGGGAGCAATCTCACCTTTACCAATATGCTAATTTTGGAATAACGAAAGGAGAATGTAATTAAATTGTCATTCAATACTCTAACCATACAATTAATTATAGGGTTAAATGCACCAAAAATCACTAACTTTTGTGTGTTTTTGGTATTTAACATAATCTTTTAATTTTAGCATATATTTAACATGAATTTTACAATTTTTTGCAATTAAATCCACGTGTATTTTCCTTTTAAAAAATAGTGCAATTTTAAATCTAAAACGGCGCTGTTTTAATCTAAAACGGTGTCGTTTTACATCAAAAACGGTGTCGGTGTCTCTAATTACAAAAATTTAAAAGTTCGTGTATTTTTTTGTCAAAATTAAAAGATTATGTTAAATATTAAAAACACGCGAAAGTTTGTGACTTTTGATGCATTTAAACTTTAATTATATTTCTATATGGTACTTTTTTGCTTAATATGCAATTTATAATTTACTTTTTACACTTTCAAGAATAGTAAATTTTTTGATTTGATATATAATAATCATATATTCCTATTGCGTAAACCTACTATTTAAAATGAATTATTAAGTTGGAATTATTCCTAACTCAAATTATTTTTGGATTAGACTAATTTACCCTGGTAGAGCATAATTTTAAAGTCATAAAGAAACCTACATCTTAGTCTTTCTGTTATGTTTTTCTTAAGGTTAAATACCTTAAAAAAAACACTAACCTTATAACCCCTTTTCGATTTTACTCTGACATTGAAAATTTGTCAATTCTATCCTATTTTGCATTTTATCGTTTCAATTTTACTCTGACGTTTAAAAACGTTTTTCATGTATAACATATGTTAATTGTACATGTTTAAAATTTATTTAGATTTAGTTAAATTAATTAAAAATTTAAATTAATTTTAATTTGATAATGGTTTTTAGTTACTTTTTAAAAATAAAAGACTTAATTGTACTTTTTTAATGAAAATGAATTTAATTTTTCTTTAAACATGGTTAATTGAATGATTTCATCATTTAAGTAAAAAAATTAACAAAAATTAAAAAAGTTGGAGTACAATTGAAACGATAAAATGCGAAATAAGATAAAATTGATAAATTTTTAACGTCAGAGTATGATAGAAAAAGGGTTATAAGGTCGGGATTTTTTAAAACATTAGACTTTTTTAATAAAGGTCTATTACTCTCACTTTTGCTGTTATTACTGTGTAATTTTCTCAAATAGAAGTTTTGAAATTTGAGGTGGAAATATTCTTGGGCCTCTATTCTTCAGGCCTTTTTGCATAAAACCCAAATCATACTTTTGCTGGCTCAAATAAACTTGACATTTGTCTTATGTAATCCCGGCAAGACACGGTTTCAATTAATCACAATTTCACTTAGGAAAAGGATTTCACTTAAAACTTCCTAACAAGGATTTCACTTAAAACTTCCTAATAAGGAGTTTCACTTACATATAAATAACCCACTTCTCTTCGTAAAAATCAATTCATAATTCAGCAAACAATGACAGAAAATAGGGTTTATGGCGTTCCGGCGCCGGAAAATAACCGAGTTAAGCAACCAGGTGCCCTAATGCCAGTACGTTTCAACACCTACCTTCTCCGGAGATACTTCGTCCGCGATCACGGCATAGCTCTCTCTTTACCACCCGGAGAGCTTGATGGAGCTTCGATCTTCATGCCCATTGGTGATTCACAACAAGTCCTCGATATAGGAAAAACGCTACAGAGCAAAACGATGACGGCCATCGGAGTTCCAGAGTCCGAACATCTCGAGATTATGGAGAAAATCGAGTCAGAATTGAGAAAAAATAATAATATCAGTCGGATTATAGTTGACGTATGGATTCCGACTTGGCAAGAATGTGATTATGATGATTATTTAACGTTGTCAAGAGCTTATGAAGGTGATGATGAACTAGTGATAATTAGTAGAGATGATGAACTATTTTCATCTCCGGCTACTGAATCATCTGTTGATGCCTTGGAGAAATTTGTGGTTGTTGAGGATGATGATCGTGTTGAATGTAGGGTTTGTCTCGAAGCGATTGAGGTTAGCGAGTCGGCGATTCGGATGCCATGTTTGCATGTTTATCATCAGAATTGTATTGTTAAGTGGCTGCATCAGAGGCATTCTTGTCCGATTTGCCGGCATGAGTTGCCTGCTGAATTAGGGTTTGAAGATGATATGGAAGAGTAGCTTTTTGTACTTTAGAGTAGTTTTGTTTGTTCAAACTGTGTGATTTTTTTACTTAATGTGAATTAGAATTTTAGATATTAACAAAGACTGAAACTTTTAGAATCTTATTATATGTTAAAATGTAATTTTTTTTATTACAACAAAATAAGACAATTTTATAAACAACAGTCTAACAACATTCAATTAATTGTAAAATAAAATCTTATAAACTATAGACGTGCTTATTAATTTTGTTTTCCACTTTTGCAATCTCGATATAAACAACTGTCATATATGGAGATTTTGACGAATAATTATTCACAATAGTAGTTTACGTGGAAGTCCTAGACAGACACATCATATAATCAAAGTGTACGTCCCATTTCAAAAACATGTCGGACATTCAACATTTCAAACACCAAACTTCATTTTGACATATAAAATCTTAAAATAACAATGTTTCACCGCATTTGTATTCCAATTTTTATTTTCCCATGTCCTTATTTACCTAGTGTAGCACAAACAACAAATTATTTGCAATGTTGGCATATCTAATAATAAAAAAATAAGCAAGCGTTTAAATATTTTAATATTATAAATATATCATAAATTTAATGCATGAATGATGTGACATTATAATTATATGAATTAACTATTCCAGTTTTAATATTATAAACATTTCATAAGCTATATATAAGAATACAAGAAATTTTTTTGAATCAAATAATCTTGATGATTCTAAAAGTTCTCACATATCTTAAAAAATGAGTTACAATTGCGTGATTGTTGTTTCTGCTGGGTGCACACAAATATTTGTAATAAAATATGGATATTCATTTCAATTTGTATCATACTATATCAATTATCAAAGACCATTGATGAATTGGGCAACTCCAAAATTTGACCGGAAACATTTACCATGATTCGAGACTAAGATAATATATTAATTTATTTTAAAATAAAACCAACTGAAGTCACCCATTTATTTTACACAACAAAAAGACCTAAAATACTGGGTCATGCAAGAACTTGGAACCACTAATTTGAGCCTAAATAGCAGCATCTGAAATGAATCCAAATGTCATTTTTCAAACACTTCAGTCTCATATATATAAGAACAAGTAAATTAGAGGATACATGAATTTCTATTATCCAAAACAATCATCCTTAAAAAATCAAACCCTAAAATGGCAACCCTACCCTCTTTAGCAACTGCTTTTCCTAAGTGTGGCCAAATTGGTGCACTCGTAATGAGGACCCCATGGAGCTCCAGAGTTTTTGTTCCTATCAAAACAAGGCATTTTCAGGTATGCTAATTTTATTTTTTTAGCTCATTCGTGTGTTTAGCATCACTATCAAAATTAGAAAAACGAAAGACGTCGAAAAACAGCTAGTGATCCTTCGAAGAAGAAGAGCGATCCAGATGAGACGATGAACAAAGTAGTAATGTGACACAATAAAGAAAATGATGAAAGATGATAATAATTTTAATTCATTTGATATTTTGAGTTTCCAAAACAGATTTATTCATATTAAAACAATAAGTACAACAAGCAATGTATACAAAATTTGAAAGCAAGTACATCAATTTAAACTAATATTACTAATAAATAAAGGGTTAATTACTTAAAGAAATTTTGATTTCTAGAAATTTACAATATTATCATTATCTTTTTAATTATGCCGTGCATGGTCCTTTATTTTTTCATATAATTCATGCAACTCGATCGGTCATCTGAAGTTGATGGTTAATGGCTATTGTGTACACTTGATCTCCTCCAATTAGTCACATCAATTTTAGGTGATCGGATTGCATAAACTAACACTTTAACTTCATGTAATTGAGATATTATATGCTCAAATTTGAGAGCTACAAATTTATTTGTTTTATTTTATTTTTCTATCATAAATACATGCATGGATATCTCAGGCAACACCATACAATGCGGCGTCAAATGCAGCCGATCATGCTTCTCAAGCGACGAAACAAGGAATGAACGAGGCAAAGAATGTCGGGCAAGATGTGAAAAACAAGGCGGCTTCAACCGCAGAAGATGTAATTATTTATTAGTAAGAGTAATTAATAATAATTAATAGTATTTTAGGTCTGTGATTAAGAAAATATAATGAATGTGTAGGTAAGCAACAAAGCAAAACAAGTAGCAGGAGATGCAACAAAAACAGCACAAGATGTGGCACAGAAAGGAAAAGAAACAGTGCAAGATGCTTGGGAATCTGTCAAAGACACCACACAGAAGATCAAAGATAATGTTGTAGGCAAAGCTGGGGAATCTAAAGAATTTGTCAAAGATAATGCTGATTCTGTCAAGCGTAGCATGAACTCCAAAAATTGAATATTTTTATCATTCCATCACTTTCTTTTTTACCATATGTATTTCAACCTATTATTGTGCACAATTTCGTCTTATTGCTGAATAAAAATGTTGTAATTTTTTTATTATGATGAAAGGGAAAATGATCAAATTTGATTTTTTTTAATTATTTATGAGTAGCGTATTTTTAGTTCAAGGTGATATAATATTTATTGATTAATTATTACCAACAAATTATATCACAAATGGTGTGAATGTTCAGCAGCAGAGAGATTCTTAGGTAGACTCAGTCTACCACGTCATCCGTGGACTAAACCTATCATATAATGACACGTCATTAAAATGATGGCAATCTTGTAAATTTGTTTATTACTTATTTACATTTTTGAATAGTAATATTACAAGATTGCCATCATTTAATGACGTGTCATTATGTGATAGGCTTAGTCCACGGATGACGTGGTGGACTAAGTCTACCTAAGAATTTCTCTCAGCAGCATGTTAAGGTTGTAATTCAATCATTTGTACAAACGCTCTTTTAATAATAAAAAATTTATTATTATAATTTAAAGATATTTCAATTAACAAACATGTCGCATTTAAACTAAACTTGTAGAAAGTTTATATTTTAGCCACCAAGTATACCTTTCTATATATCCGAATATCAATAGCAAATTACGGTTCTCACATAGAGAAACAATTAAATAAAATGTTTGGGGCAATTTCCTGTTTGACTAGAGTTAAAATTTTAATCCCACTTTTGTAAACAATGATATATTGATTGTTGACTGTTGTCATTTAACCATTGACGAGTTGATTATTGATTTTTAATTTCAAAAATTAACGTCTATTATATGTATATGGATTTTAAGTGAAACTTAGGTTATTTTAAAGTGTATATTTATTATTTACTAACTCCAAAACACAGGTAAGTTGGTAAAGCACTCTCGTAGTTTAAGTGAGGTCACGGGTTCAAACTGTACTCATATATGCAGTAGTTTAAAATTTGAGGTTAAAGTGTGTCCTTCGCAAGAGACTTACACTACTCGGATGGGAATTAATCTGAATATGTAAAATTTAAAGGTGTATCATAATTGAGACTCATTCAGAAAACCTCATGAAATATATATAGAAAAAAGTATATATTTACCACTTGGCCAGTTGATTATATTGTAGCAATTAATTCCAAAATCAGTTCCTCTTAGATTGTCATAAATTTCAAAGAAAAATCAATTACAATTATTTAATATCAATACAATAATACAAAAATATCTAAGTCAACCTAAAAATACAATATGTATATAGATTCACCTAAACATTCATGTCATATCATTCTCCTTAAATTAAGGGTAAGCAAAATTTCGAATCAACCGAGATAACCAACCAAACTGATAAATTTTAGTCAGTTTAATTTGGTTAAGTCAGAGATCGGTTCGGATTTAATTTTAATTTTTTTTTCAATTCTGTTTCGGTTTTGAATTTTGAAAACTGACATTAACTGAACCGATTGAATAACCAAATATTTTTTTTATCGATTTTAACCAAACTTGGCTCAATTTTTAATTTTTTATGGTCGGTTTGATTTTGGCTAAAGAAAATTTTCGGTTGTTTTCAATTTTAAACTTGAAGGAAATTAGTTTACTTGATTTGAGGGATTTTGGTTTGGTTTTTATCAAAGAGACCGGATGCTCACCCAAACCTTAAATCCACATGAGACGAACACAATAATATCAAATCCACCCTAATCAAATTCAAATCCACCATTAAAATTTATAGTTACATTTGAATTATGATATAATTTAATTACTAAAAAGATACCACCAAACATCCATCTACAGACTCCAACACTCTGAAGTGGCCTTTTTTAGTTTTTTTTTTAAATACAATGTCTTCATAAAAAAATCTGAATATTTAGAAAATTATTTTTGTGCCTATATATTCTTGTAATTATTTTATGAATTGATAAAAATTCCTTATTATAATCATAAAGTATTCTTCAAACTGTATCTGTATGTACTATTACGAACCGATAAAGATTGCTATTTAATTTTAGTGTGTGAAGATAATCACTTATTAATTAGCTTCATCTTATTGAAACTGAAAATAGCAATAAATTAACATAATTTGACTGTATCCAGCTTGGCCTGAGCTCATAAATCTAGCAGAAATGATGTCAATCAGCAAGAAAAATAAAACCAAAAAAACAACTTAATAATTAACAGGTAAAAATAAAAGCAAACGTGGCAAAATATGATTGAAGAATAACTAACAGCAGAGGGCCAGAGATCCATGTGAACAGCCCACCATGGAAAAAAATAAAAATAATGGAAAATCTAAATAAATGTACGGAAAAAGAAACTAGATAACCTTAAACGACCAATCATAGAAGGACATGATGAATCACAGGACACGTGGAAGAAAAGGAGAAGTCTGTCAGACAAGGTTGCTTGTTTAGGTGTGTGAATTTAAGCCAACTCAGCGCAAAAGGCAGAGAAGAAGATAAAGACGAGAGGGACTGAAACGGAAGAGAAATATTATTGGTGGAAATAAAAAAAACAAATTAATAAAGGGGTAAAACGGTGACGTAGGGATGCGTCTAGTATTAGGATCCGCCGCTGAAGCGAGCGAATGGAGACAAAACACGAACTGATCTCATATGTAATGTCAGTATGTGTTTAAAATCAGACCAATGGTAGTGGATAAATTTTTAGTCAATATATTGTGGTGTTATTTTTGCAGTGTTCATATTGAAATTATGGTGAGGTTCAATAATATAGTTAGCAAAAACTCTCACTCTCACTCCCTCTCTCGCCAATGTGGGCCTAGCTTAAATGGCTAAGGCACCTCTAAGTGCATCAAGAGGTTGTGGGTTCGAACCACGCCTCGGTAACTAACAACTAACAAATGAGACTCGAAAGAGTCGATTCCCACCTTTGATAAAAAAAAACTCCCTCTCTCTAAATTTCCTTTCCCTTCTCTCCAAATAATTTCCTTTCTAAATTATTCTTTTGAGTTGTCATGGCTCCATTGATATAATTCGCTGATGTGAAGGTCATCTTACAATAATAAATGAGTGTCACCTCAGCACCGTACATAAATTTGAAAAAAAGTGCTAGTTCGTGCAAAAAATAAAAAAATTAAAAATGTGATTAAAATGAGAAAACTTATAAAATTTATGATTTTTTTGACATTAATTCAAAAAATAAGCATATTGTTGGATCTTTATCTTTTCATACTCTTTTATTTTGACTTTAACAATCAACTATAAGTGTTCTAATATTAATTTTAAGTGTATAGGAACGGCTAATAATCACCCATGAACCCTGACTTTTTGGGGTCCGATCACAAACTCCCATAATGTTTAAAAACGATCACAAAAACTCGGAATTTTTGTGGCGGCGCTCATAAACCCCTTGAGACCAAAAAATCGGCGATTTTTGTAAAAAAGGGTGACGTGACAGCGATTTTCAAATGTCAAACCCAACAAATTCTGACTCCATGTCAGCCCATGTCAGGTGTCAGGTGACACCTCACCAAAAAAATCCAAAAAAACCCAAAGTACCCCTAAAAGTTCAATTAAAAGAAACTCAATTTATGAAACTTAACCAAACCACTTCACCCCTAACCACCACCCACCACCATACCATTTTTCGGTCACCCACCACGGCCAGAATTTTTTTCCGTCCGCCGTCTTCTTCTTCCACCTGTTCTTTTTTGATGAAAAACGAATGTGTTCTTCATTAAGAAGAACAAACCCAGATCAGGTATGTTCTTCTTTGATGAAAAACGAATATGTTCTTCATCAAGAAGAACAGACCCAGATCGGGTGTGTTCTTCTTGATGAAGAACAAATCTGTTCTTCATCATGAAAAGACGGTATGTTCTTAATGAAGAACAGATGGAAGAAGAAGATGGCCGGAAAAAGATTCCGGCCATTGAGACGATGGTGGCCGGAGGTAGGTGGTAGTGGCGGCCAGAGACAGGTGGCCGGTGTTTCGGGATGTAGTGGTTGGGTTGAATTTAATTGGGTTCGGTTTAATTGGGTTTGGGTTGGATATTTTGTAATTTTTTAATTGAATTTTTGGGAGTATTTTGGGTTTTTGGATTTTTTAGTCATGAGGTGTCACCTTTGTTTTTTTGACAATTCATGAGGTGTCACCTGACACCTGTCATGGGGTATGAATTTGTTGGGTCTGGCATTTGAAATCGCTGCCATGTCACCATTTTTTACAAAAATCGTCGATTTTTTGGTCTAAAGGGGTTTTGTGAGCGCCGCCATAATAATCAAGGGGTTTTGTGATCGTTTTTAAACATCAGGGGGTTTTGTGATCGGAACCCTAAAAATCAGGGGCCAACCATGGGTAATTATTAGCCGTATAGGAACACATGGAAACACTCACTTCAATTCAGAGCCTTATAGCGAGAATCGAGTTTTGGGAACTCAAGCCGTCCAGTGGATTTTCGCGGGCGCTACACAACAAGAGTAGCGGCGCTACACTTGAGTCGTATAGGCGCGACATGCTATGTAGCGGGCGCGACATTCATACATGATTAATCCCTAGTTGACCGTTGGAGGATCACGGTCGGGAAACACAGGTCACGGGCGCGACATATGTGGCATGTGTCACTAGTGAGAAGTTGACATGTGGCACTAGTCGTTGAAGGATTGCTGACATGGCTTATATTGCGGAGGGGACTCCTCTTGTAGTGGGCGCGACATGCCTATTTTCTACAAAGTAAATGCTTTGTTTGTAGTTTGTTTTGGGTATAAATATAAACTCATTTGCAATGTTTCAAGGTTAATGATTTACAAACCTTGAAACAACACACACACAACTTTAAATTATGTTTGTTTTGTTGTAGTTTTGGAGTAAGCATGTAAACTCCTAAATCATTGTAAGATAGAGTTAGTTTCGAGAAAACTCAACTTTTGTAAGTTAGAGATAAAATTTGGAAAATTTTATAATTGGTGTTTAGCTAAAAAGCACTAATTTTGAAGTTAGCTTATAGAACTTGTGAATCTCATTTAGTGGATTGTAAATCTCAAATTTTGTTTGAGTAGTGGAGTATGATTGATTTGTGATGCGAACCACTATAAATCTCTTTTGTCAATCATCTATCCCTCAAACTCTTTCTAATCATCCAATAAATCTTTTTTTGTTTCAATCTGTAATATTATAGGTTTTCCGGTAGTTTTTCTAATGGTTTTGTTTTGGTATCGGAACGGTTTTGATTAATTTACGTGTAGATTTTGTCCACATGTATTTGTTTTTTATAGTTTGATGTTTGTTCTATGCTTTGATTTAGGTTTCAAAGTGTTTATATGTGTTTTCATGTTTAGGGTGCATCGGGTTTTAATCGAGTTTTGAAATAGTTGCATATCGGTTTTCGTTTTAATAAGATGTCAAAATTTGAGTTTATGGTGCATGCTGGCTTAGGGATGATTAGAGCTTGTTTATATGTTGTTTATGGCTAAAATGGAAGATTTATATGTTTGGTGACTTGTTGGTATTTTTGCCATGACATGCAAGGTGATTAGGAGTTTGTATGAATTCTGGAAATCTTTTATATATGGTTTAAATGCATGTTTGGTTCTTGGTTTGGATGGTTTTAACTTGAATTGTATGTTTATGGGCTTAATTACCATATATGCTAAGTTTGAGGATCTAAATGCATGTTTGGCTAAATTGTGGCATGTTTAGTTGCTGGAAATAATTTTAGGGGCTGATGTGCATGGTTTTACATGATTTGCATGCTCTTGGTGTGTTTTGGTGATTTGGAGAGTTCAGGGACCAAATTGCATTGTTGGCAATTTAGGGGACTAAACTGTAATTTTGCATAATCTGTAATTTATGTGCCTTAGGGGCTGCTTAGAATATTTGAAGTGTGATTTGGATAGTTGGATTAAATTTGGTTTGGTTTGAATTTTTTTGATTCATTTTAAAGATATAGCACTAAAGCAGTTTTTTTACAAAAATTAAGGAATGATTTTGTAATTTGACCAAATTTGAGAATTTTGCAGTGGGCTATTTCGATAAAATATTTTGATAAAAATATTTTATTTAGTTTTATGAAATCTTTTTGAAAGAATTTTGCTTTAATAACAATTTTAACGATTTCCGATATTTCAGGGAGTTTTTGGCATTTTTGTCAAGTATCAATTTTGCAGCCTTAATGGCTGTTTAAACATACAGTTTTCATGGAAAAGAGTTTAAAGTTGTTTTTGGATTATGTCCTAGAGTCTAAACGCGCTCCGAGATGTATTTTGGTGTTTTTGCGAATAACATGGTTTTCGTTCAAAATCATTTAAAGTTAGAACTCGTTCTCAAAATGGAAGTGTGAAAGTACATTTCTGGAAGAATCAGAAGTTCAACTATATTTTTGGATGTTAGTACTCTTTTGACGGGAATCTAGGTTTCGGGCCAAGAAACGATGTTTCAGCCGAAATGAGCGTGTCGACTCCCTAGTTTCTGTTTAAAGGTTTTGAATATGGGCTTTGTTTTTAAATGGTTATTTTTGGAAGGATAAGTGTTAAAAATTGGAGCGTGATCGGAACTCATAAATTCTTTTGGTTTGACGTTTTGTTGTTTGCTCAATTTGCGTATGTTGGTTTATCGATTGTATGCCTTATGTGTGTTTTGCCTATCTGAGTTCGGTTGTTTAGAATTCCAGATTTAGACGGGGTCTTTTCTGGTAATTAGATGTTAATGTTATCTCTTGTTCCTAGTCGGGCTTCATAACCAGGGATTAAGTGAAGTTGATGATGTACTCGATTATTAATTTCTCAGGATTCACGACTCCTTGGATTGTGGAATTAATTAAGGTTTAAGTGTTCGATCGGCGGAGCATCTCGATGGTTTAATTTCTTGGAGCCGCGATCACTTGGAGTTTCGATGATATTATGGGATATCAAGAATTTGAGATTTAGGATTTCCGTACTAATTTTATAATATGTATAATATTTTGCTTTTAAATCTTGATAATTTAGATATAATTTATAGAACTCACTCAGTTTCGGCTGGCCCTGTTATTATTTCAAAATTTCAGGTTTTATCGAGTAGAACGCGGACTTCCATTTTTCTTCGGAGGCACTGTTTTCAAGAAAAAAGTCGTATCGTTTTACTTCTTAGTCCGCAGTTAGTCTTTAGACTTAGAGTCTGTTGTTGTATTTCAACTTTTGGTGTTTTGAATTTCCGCACTCTATTTCAAACGATTTTATTTTATATATTAAATGTTTTTGTTTTATTATCTCGCGCCTTATTTATTTTTCGTGTTGCGGTGAGATGAAAGTTGGAGTCTTAGGTTGCCTCCAATCATGCGATTTTATGTTTATATCATTTATGTTTGCTTGTCGTTTTCTAAGGATTGCTACAGGTTGTGGAGCAAACATTCCCGTTTCCTAGCGCCGGTTGCGATGCCGTGAAATCGGATAGTGACACAATCAAACCCACAATTGCCAAATTATGTTGAAAAACGGCGGATCGAATAGAACGTTGCTTACAAAAATGACCAATACCACCACAACAATTCCAAGTAATAAAGGTAAGAGATCTCGACATTAAAAAATGACAAACCTAAAAAGAAACCATTTCAAGAGTGATTTTGAGAATCCATGGCTAAACCTTTGATTATAAGGTTCAAAATTGTTGCCTCATGTTGCTTGTCAAAAAGATCTAGTTTAACTCCTATTTGAAAAGTCTACACAACTTCAGATTGCTCCACTGTTTTGTTTGAACCGTCACATTTTCTCATGATAAAAACATATGTAGAACGAGAACCTATATCCTACTTCTTTCTTTGAGTTATATTCTTCAAGTTTGGGGGTGGGAAACGAGTCCTAATTAACCGTTTGTCTCCAAGTATATCGTATTCGTTATGATACAGTCTTCTGTGTTAACAGCCGGTGAAGATGCAACAGAATTTGTCTAAAATTCTGAGGCAAAATATTCCTCTAAATAAGTGGAGCTGCTACCTAGTACAGGAAATTCAGTTTCATGTGCATGAATAAGATTTTTCTCTCCATCAATCGTGATTGGAATATTGCAGTCAATTCGACCACAAGAAACTGAAATAAACACCGAACCCGAATTCATACATTATTTAGTTAATAACGAAGGATGAACATAGATTGATTTACCTAAGTTATTTCCGATGAATAAAAATAACTCCTTTGTCCATGCAGAATTTAGAATGCCTGCTAGAAAAAACCTAAACAAAATGTTCATATAGAGTGACAATAATAATACCATGGAATAATAACTTAAAAGAGAGCCTCCAAATTCTGAAAATAACCCCCGCTCAAACAAAATCGAACAATTATAAAACCTTTGTTTGGAAACTATTCATTTTGGATGCATATGTTAATTTTACATAGGTAAGATAAATTTATTTACAAATAATATATTCACTTTGCAAATATTACATGAATTTTAAATTTTGTCAGTTTAGTTTTTTTTTATTATTGTTTTTTGCTAAATATATATACAATTAGTTTAGAAATAATATTGTGATATTATATGTCCACATATATAAACCTTATCTTATTTGACACATACAACATTACGCCGTGTCAGCTTCAAATTAGGCATGATAAATGTGATAATATTAAAAAAAACAAAACTAAATTGATAAAATATGAAGATAATGGTATATGTGGTAATTGAGTTATAGTTGTTGGTAGATGAATTTAAATAATAGTTAAATCAAATAAAAAAATATAATTTGAAATTTAAAACACTTAAAATAATAACAAAAAAAGGGTGATGTTAAATAAATTTATAATATATATATATATATATATATATATATATATATATATATATATATATATATATATATATATATATATATATATATATATATATATATATATATATATTCAATTAATCACGAACTTTAAATTGTCGCAATTGTATGCTTGAAGTTTCATTTTCTCTCAATTCGATACATATGCTGACGTGGAACTCATTCATATGTGTGATTTTGCTGAGGTGAACATCATCTTGGGTAGTCATGTCATCATATTATGAACTCGTGTATTAAATTGAGAAAAAGAAAAACTTCATGCATACAATTGAGACATTTTAAAGTTCGTAATTAAATTGACAACACATGTATATTTAGTTTATAAATTATGTAACAATACCCTTAAAAAAGGTACTATCTATTTTAAAAAATTACTAAAGAAAGGTTCTAGTAAACTTTTATAGACAAATAGCGAGAGAGCTGTTTTTTTATAAATGTTTTAACAAAGAAATGTTTTATTTGGCTTCTAAAACTTAACTTCCAACTTAAGCCATAACATTTAAAAATCTTAATGATGGATTCGGTTTGAAATCGTCTTATCTTTCCAGTCGCTTCTTGACAAACTTGTTATATATGTGAATTCTGAGTTATGTCCTACTAGACAAATAAGGTTAGATAAGGTATCAAACTCTTAGTCTAATCCACTTTGAAACTTAAGTTTGTATTCATCTTCATATACTATAGAAGCGTATTATATAAAAGAGGTAATAAACTTAAGTTGGTATAGTAATAGGTTCACTTGACTTATATAGAAAATTATTTGAATTGGCTTTCTTATAAAGTAACAATGTGGGATTTTGGGATATTTCATCATTAATCCCCCTCGTGGTATAATATCATGCAAATCTTTATGTCTGGTTTGGTTCATGATTCATATAGTTTATATATTTTTCTAGTGGATATATGAAATAAGTAATACATATTGATAACTCACGATGTGCATGGGATAATTTGGGTCTGGGAGTCCACTAAAGTGCACCAGAAATAAATGAAAGCACCGTAAGAGGGACGCCGGAAGGGGTTCCGGAACTCCACTCGGACGGTCAAGTAAGTTCGAGTAGAGGAAAGAAATAAGAAGAGAAAGATATAATAAAAGTGTGTAAAAAAGTATTAACCTTTTACTTTATCCATTTTGGGGTATTTATAGAGAATGATGATATTACAAGTTTTGTGACAATCGGGATGACGTAGCGAAGTTTGTTAGGATCTGTAATGATGTGGCAGATCTGGTTATTCTTTTCTGTATCTGCGAGATACCTCAGGGTATTGTGTCAGAACATCCTTGTCAGATGTTAATATTGTCAAACGATCTCAGGGTATTGTGTCAGAACATCCTTGTCAGATGTTAATATTGTCAAACGATCTCTGCTTTTAAAAGGTTCGTTATATTTGGCACCGAGACTAGTTATCTCGGGCAGGTTGCATCTCGGTATTGAAGGTATTACTTCATGATGAGAGTAATATTGGTTGTGCGTGCTAGGTAATCATTGGTGTTTGGGACCGAGATGAGTTAATGGCGTTCTCTAGTCTCGATAATGAAAGGTGAGATTCTTAGTTTGGGTTTCAGGACTGGTTTTGTATCTCGGGTATGGGCCTTAGCCTTAAGCTTTTGAACCTATTCCAGCTATATTGTTATCACATATATTGATTTTCTTTATTCTTTTTTTTATTTTGCTTGAATGGCTAAATCCCTTATTATGTTGGAGATTCATTTTTCAACTTCTCTATTATTTTTTACTTGTATGTCCATAGTTCTCATCATTTTGGAGATACATTTTTCAACTTCTTTATCATTCCCTTGTTTTGTTTAGAGCTCTCATTATTTTGGAGATACAATCTTCAACTTCTTTATCATTCCTTTATATGTCTGGATCTCTCACTATTTCAAAAATGTTGTCTTCAACTTTGTACAATATTTCTTATATATTTGGATCCCTCGTCATTTGGAAGATACGGACTTCAAGTTCTTTATCATTCTCTTATATGTCTAGATCTCTCATTATCTCGGAGATATGGTCTTCAACCTTTTTACTATTATTCTTGCATTGTCGAATCTCACTTCATTTTGGAGATTCGATCTTTTCTTCATCATTTTAATTTCTTGACCTGATTTCTCTTTATTATCCTGAAGATACTGTTGTCATTCTTCGCTTGGGCATTCTCTCCTTGGATGTTCTAGATTTGTTTTTATCATTTTAGAGATATAGTCTAATACCGTTTGTCAAGTTTCCGATGAGAGGTTTGTCTCTCAACATCGAATCTGAATTGTGCAGATATTTATATTTTGTTCTTCTATTAGGGTAGTGTCCATTTGTGGTATATTTCTTTGTTTCTTAGTGTTTTGGGAGTTTTTTCTCATGTCCGGATGGTGCCTGTTTGTGGCAATTTTTTTTTCTTATTACTTTGAGTTTTGTCTCATGTTCCAGCGGTGCCTGTTTGTGGCATTTGCCTTTATTTTTGTTTCTCTGAATTTTTTCTACTGTCTGGGTGATGCTCTTTGTGATATTTTCCTTTATTCTTATTGTTTCAAATTTTCTCTATTGTCCAAGCAGTTCCCTTATATGTCATTTACTTTGAGTTTTATCTACTGTCTAGGTGGTGCCGGTTTATGGAAATTTTCTTTATTCTCAATACTTTGAGTTTTCTTTAATGTTCAGACGTTGTCCGTTTATAGCATTTTCCTTTCTTCTTGTTGCCATGAGTTTTCTTCACTGTGTAGACGATGCCCTCTTATAGCATTTGTCTTTATTCTAATTGCTTTGAGTTTTCTCAAATATTAAGGCGGTGCCCATTTATGACATTTTCCTTTATTTTTGTTCTTTAAGTTTTCTCTATTATCTGGGTGGTGCCCGTTTATATCATCTGCCTTTATTTTTATTGCTTTGGATTTTCTCTAATGTCTCTGGGCAATGCACGTTTACGACATTTTCCTTTATTCTTACTTTTTTGAGTTTTCTCTAACGTTTGAATGGTGCCTAAGTATTTGTCTTTATTATTCGTTGATTTTGCTTGTGGCCTTTGCCTCGTATCTTTGAAATATGCCTTTCAGGTTCATGGTGTTGCCCGTTTGTGGCATTGTGCCTTTATTTTCATTGTCGCTTGTGGCATTTGTATATATTTTTTAGAGATGCCTCTCAAGTTTAGGACATTGCCTGTTTGTAGCATATGTCTTTATTCTATATTTTTGCTTGTGGCCTTTGCCTTATATTTTTAAAAGATACTTATCAAGTTCAAGACGTTTCCCGTTTGTGGTCGTTGCTTTATAGTTTTAATATACACCTCTCAAATTCGAGGCGTTTCCCATTTGTGGCCGTTACCTTATATTTTTTAGAGATGTCTCTCAAGTTCGGGACTGCCTTTTGTGAAATATTTCTCAAGTATTATGAGTGTTATCTTTTGAAAAATGTTTCTCAAGTATTTTGGTTGTTACCTTTTGAGAAATGTTTCTCAAGTATTTTAGGTGTTGCCTTTATTCGTCATAACGTCTCGCTTGTTTTCCGTGGCCATATATTTTCTAAAGTTGCCTCTCAAGTTCAGGTCATTTCCATTTGTGATATATGCCTTTGTTCTTCATCGAGCTTCGCTTGTGAAAGTATGTGCCATCTTTATCTTGTATTTAATTTATTTTGACCATGATTAGTCGACCTGTGCTTTATAAATAATTAGATGTAAAAAGAACTCATAATGCATCATGAATATAACTCAATGGTGCTCAAAATGACCATTATCGCACACAATTCTGAAAAAATAATTACATAATGTATTTTGAGATAATTATTATGAGACCCCCCATATTTATTATAAATCACAGTTTAGTTTCTCCTGTTTGAAAATCAAACGATATGGTCGCTTACTTTTGTTTTCGTCAATAGTTTAGTTTATCCGTCCATTTTTAGTGTTAGTTCATGGAGTCAAATGACTTAAGGATAAATCAATTTTCAATCGTGAAGGACAAAATCGATGATAGAAACAGAAGTGAGGGACAAAATTGCTGACAAAAATAAAAATGAGAAACTCTATATTCGTTAACTCGGTTGACTAACAACAAATGAAAAAAGGGAATAAATCATTGACAGAGACAAAAGTGAGGGACCTTATTATTTTATTTTTAAACATAAGGGACTAAAATGTGAATTATGATGAATATGAAGGACTTTATAGCAATTGACTCATATATTTTTTATAGAGCATTTTATATTTATGTGTGACATTAGAGACAAATTCATACTCATATTAGGTCTTCCATGAATAGAAGTAAAAAAAATAGATGAAGAACATCATATAATTTGGATTTACCATTATCTCATATGAAATGATATTTATACTATTTGGATATATAGCATTTAAAATATATGTGGATATAAGTGCTAGTAAACACTCCTTAATTTAATTATCTAATATATCAAAATTAGACAGATCGCTAGGCGCTACTCCTATATCATGTTCATATATGCCGGTTCACTTAAGGAAGTATTAACCTCATTTCGCCACTTGATGACTTTTGAAAGATGTAAAACTTTAAACTAATTTGATCATAAAGAATTTGTGTTTAAGAAGAACTGACGCTTCCCACAGACGGCGCCAAATGGTGGATCCGGTCTGAAATCGTCGTGTCCTTCAGATTGCTTCTTGACAAACTTGATATGTAAGTGAATTCTGAGTTATTTCTACAAGACAAACAAGATTAGATATGGTCTTTGAAATTGACCGAAACCCATTCGAAACTTAAAAGTATTCATCTCCGTATATATATATATATATATATATATATATATATATATATATATATATATATATATATATATATATATATATAAAATAGGTAATAAACTTAACTTAGCTAGTGAGATCTAGTCAAAGTGGCTAAGGCTCTATAGTACATTCATCATATCTCGGTTTCAAGTTTCAGTACGGCCAGTTTTTTAAAACCACTTTAGAAATTGAAAAATCTGAATACTAGTTGGTAATATAATTAGATTCTATCTCTAATAAAAATAAAATTAACTTGATATAATAATATATTGACTTGGCTTATAAAAACATCTATTAAGTTGGTTTCCTAGTAAAGTAACAATGTGGGATTTTGGACTGTGAAGTAGTTTTGTGGAATTTTAGAATATTTCTTTAATAGTTTTGTGGAATTTTAGAATATTTCTTTACTTAATAACTAAATAATTTTAAATGTCTAACGAGAATTTTAGTTATATTAAAAAAATAATTGTGCAAGCTATAATCAATTTTAATCTTTTTATTTATCAATCGAAATAAAATATATGCAAAAGTTTGAATAAATTTGACTTTAACTAAATTTTTAAATATAAATAGTTGTATTGATCATTAAATATAGCTTGTTTATCAAGTATACCATGATTTCAAAATTTTATCAGTTTGCTCATTAAGTTTTGTGAATATAGTTAAAATATCTATGTTTAGTTTGTAGCTGATATAACGCAGTGTTGTATATATCAAATAGATAAAAAAATTATCAGTTGGTATATAATATTATACCATATCAATTTTTAAACGAGTTGTAAATATATTTAATAATTGAAAATATTTTAAAATTATTATATACTTAACGAATATGTTCTATAAATACACTTTTATCTTGATAAATTAAAAGAATTAGAAATTTATTAAATATTTGATTTTTTTATTCATTATAATTAGAAGTATTGAGATGTTATATACAAATGAATTACGTTTCAAGCAACTTCAGCTATTTTGTCAGGCAGTATCAAACTTATAAATAACTTCACATTTGAAGTTTTACATTTTAAATCTTCTGAATATGTGGCTAGAAGTTTGAGTCGGATTTTACATATAATATAATTATGATTAAATATGGTATAGTGGGTCTTAACTTAACACTTGTAAATATTAGTTTGATGGTCTTAAACATTACACATCTATAAGGTGCACCGGTGAATAAAACAAAATCATAAAAGAAAAATGCAAAGAATACTAAAAATATAAAATATAAAAAGTTTTATGACTAAAAAAAGTCAAACTTTTTATGAAAATTCTATTAAAATACAAATTTTTCAATTTTATCCAATTTATCCTAAAATGTATGATTTCATTTCAATTATATCCAACTATACAATTTTACTTATGTAGGGATGATATTTGGCAATGCTACAGCCGCGCCACATAGGCGCCATATGAATAAAAGTACATAGTTGGACAACGTTAATTAAACGAAACCATGTGTTTCTGGTTAAATTGAATAAAATTGAAAAATTAACACTTTTGTGAAACTTTCATTAAAGGTTTGGTCTTTTTGGGCAATATAAAAAGACTCATCTCTTTTGTTTTCACCCACATAATAAGCACTTAAAGTCCTCCATAGATTTTTTTAAATTAACAGATAATTTATATTAGCTCGAATTAAAACAATTATAACTTTAAAATTTAAAAAATGTTACCAATAATAGGTCAAAACATTAGAAAAAGCCAAATTTTTATAAAAATTTGACAAAAGTTCAAATTTTTTAATTTTATCAAATTTATCTTGAAACACAGTATTTCGTTTCAATTATATCCAACTCTAAAATGGCATGCAATTTTACTTATAAGGCGTTGATGTGGCGTGTCACACATGTGCCAACATAGCAAATACTAGGTTAAAAGTGAAATAAGTTCTTAGATATTTTTTCCAAAAATGTTTACACTCTCAAACTTTAAATCATTTTAACTTAATTTTTAAATTTAAGGATTTATTTGCACTTTTAACCTAATATTTGCCATTGTGGTATATGTGTGGCATGCCACGTTAGCATTACATAGACGCCACATGTCACGACCTAATCTCATGGGCCGAGACCGGCGCTAGGGAATGGGAGTGGTTGCTCTGAAACCCGTAGCAAGCCTAAAAACGTAAAATATTTTTTCTCGAAATATAAACAACACGCATGACAGACGTAAACACGTGTCATGCTAAAAGCACATGCCAGGCATACGCATCCTCTGGCATTCTCAAATATCAAAACGCAGCTAGCGTAAAACATTTAAAAACTTTAAAACATTAAAGTTATATTTACATAAAACTATACATTACAAGCTGACTTGCAAAACACTTATCTACTGCAGCTCTAGGAGTAAAGTACTGTTTCTTTACATACTTTCAAAAATACAGACTTCTAGAAGTAGGATAGAAGTCTGTTGCTTCAAAGTGTCTTTAACCTGAAAGAAAGTCTGTGAGGGATCAGTATATTGGGATATACTGAGTGAGTTCATACATTTACTAATAAGTATTCAAATAAAACATACAATGATATTCAATCATATGCAGCCAAGTACGAGATCCGATTGAAACCTTAATCCTCAAACATACTACTCATCAATCAAGCAACCCAATCATTAATATCAAGTTGTGAGTCCAACTCACTGGTGGGTCCAACCCACTAGATACGGGGACTTTCAGACTACACCATAGCCGAGTTCACTCTCGTATCGAAATCATATACCCAATCTTGAATCTCATAATCATAATAAATTTACAGCTGTATTAAATCAAAACTGGTGATCACGCAGTCCTATTGCCGCTCAATAGGTAGCACGTTCCATCGGATCAATATTGGTTTCAAATCAAGTGTATGCACAATTCATATAAAAATTTCGCATATAAAACATGCAATTCAAACATAAAGCAATATAAAATAATTGCTTGAATAAATTAATACTTTAAAAGCAAATCGTATAAACTCACAGAAAACACTTATCCAAAAATACGTCGGGGCTTAGGAACGTCAAGCTTCCCGAACTACTGGTCCAGCTGCTTCTTGCCTCGCCGGATCTAAAACAAATTTTAAAACATTTGACTCATATCAGAATCCTATTCTTGGATTGACTCTAAACTCAAGACTCGACACGTTTTACTTTCATTAATCATCGTGCTTCTCGCGTATATCCCGTTAAACGGTATCTAACTCGTTTACGGGTCGAATACCACTTTTAACTCAATTCTTGTTTAACCTCATTAGGTTAACGCCTATAATTAATCGATAATTAATCGAATATTAATCCATTTCAAATCTCGATATGCGCGTATATAATTTTCCTAGAAAACTAGGTCGGTTGGCGAAAACACTGTGCATGCGCGCGTCTGCCTGTGCGTCCGCACAGTGTGACTGTGCGTTCGCACAGTCCAGCTGTGCGTTTGCACAGTTCGGCTGTGCGACACACAGCCACGGGCTTTTACCCGGGGTCGATTCTCGACGAGCTTCCAGGCGTAAAAACGCCCTAAACGCATCCAAAACGCTCTTTCTAACTTCAAAACATTCAAATTCAATCCTATAACTAATTAAACGATAAAATTGTTTCGTGGCCTAAAACTTTGAATCGATATAACTAAAAATATATCCGTTTAAACGGTAAAACGTCAAGCTTACCGTGATACGCCGCTGAAATACGATCGTTTTGAGTAATAAAACGTCGGAAACGGACGAGAAACGGAAACCGCGCGACGAACCGTACGTTATCGCCGTTTAAGAGAAAAGAAATAAAGAGATGATTCTGGCGATTCCTTCATCTGAAGGAAATGATATATAATCCGGCTAATTTGCAATTTGGTTTTTGAAACTTTTCAAAAGTTTCAATTTAGTCCAAAACCTATTCGAGTCCAAATTTTAAACGATCTCTGATCGACGCGAAACTTTTCCCACTAATAATATATATTATTTCGCAGACTTTGGCGAAATAATTATCGTTACGAGATTTATATTTTATTTTATATTAATTTTCAAAGTTAAATCCGCAAATCCCGCTAATTGACTTATTAAAATTTATTCTAAATTCCCGATATAACTTAATTAAATTCTTCTTAATTTAATTTATCGGAAATCACGACACGTGGCACGATATAATTATCTTAAATTATTTTGGGGTATTACACCACATAAGTAAAAGCACGTGCCATTTTAGAACTGGACATAATTGAAACTAAATACTGCATTTTATGACAAATCGGATAAAATTAAAAGGTTTGCATTTTTATGAAATTTTTAAAAAAATTAGCCTTTTTTAATCATTTGACTTTAATAATATGATATAGAAAACAAAATTTCTATACTTTAATATAAATATTTTAATCGTACATTGCCTTACAAAACCTTTAAAAGATAAAATTACATAGCTACACTAAGACTATATAAAATCTTGACTTATTAATATCTTGCAACATCAAACAATAAAAATGGATAACATAAAAGTACAATACATCACCAAAAAACTTGAATGAATCAAATAAAATATACTATTAATTACTGTAGACATCAAGAATCAATACTAGTGAAGACGAATCATCAAAAATTCAAAAGAAAAGCTTAGAAATAAATAAATCATCAATAGAAATAATAAAAATTTATCGAAAACACAACAGAAAATAAATAAAATAAAAATAGAATTTATTTATTGAAAAAATAATTACGACTCTGAAATAAAATAAAAGTATGGATAGAAATGAGAAGATTTTCCGACCAAAACAAAGAAGATCACCCCCTCCAACTTCGGTATGCAAGCCGTGATGTGAAAAGTTTATTCTTTATTTATTTATATATATATATATTGGATTTAGTTAATAGTAAATTTTTTATGGTTAAATATGAAAGTTCAATTTTTATATCTTTCAACGTTTATTTAGTTTGATAAGATGATATAAGTAATAATTGTTAATTTTTTATAATTCAAATAATTGCTGATATAAAAGATTTAGATTTCAATTTTTAAGTGTTAATCACTGTTTTAATCCGAATTATTTACAAAAAAAAACACACTTTTTATAAAAAAAAAGGTTTAAGTACTATTTTAATGCTATTTGTCTTATTATAAGCTTTCGAAACACAGTATTTTGATTAGAAATAAAAATAAAAAAGAAATTGAAAAGATCTCATTACATCCCACTGGGCGAAAGATGGTGTATCCTTAGTGTTTTATTATCTTGAATTTTGTAATTCAAAGGTAGAATTACACTAGATTAGGTGTTAGCAGCGATTGGCGGAATTATTCATTCTTTTTTAGAAACAGCCGACTGGCTGCCAGAAGGAAGGTCGAACCCCTGCCCTCTAGAGAGACATAATGAGAGTAGTATATTGGGCTACACCTCACATGCTTGTATTCCTCTTTTTCAGAGTTGTAAGTGTGTGTAAGTTTTTGAATAGTAGAGTGTTTCCACTACTTGTGGCTTTTCATTAATATATTTTTTATAAAATATTAAAATTTGTATATAATAATTCTAATTTATAAAACTAGCTGATTAAACTGCATGATATTTTTTTGTTAAAATATAGTAATGATCAAATTTACAAAGCAAAAAACTACATTTTTATAGTATCTATATTGGAGGTAGATGATGTGATGTGGTTTTCCGACCGAACCATCCTTTTAAAGTAAGAAAATAATTTTCTTAAGAGAATAAAAACATTATTTCTTTAATATTTTTCTCGAAGTGAAAAGTTTATTTTGGTGAGTTATCTCTCTGCCTGTTTACCAACTGGAAATGCATTAAAATCTCGTCACGTGGAGATTGAGGCTATACGTCTTGTTTGTGTCTCGGAAAGAAAATCATTTGCTCATATTTTTTTCAATGTCCATTTATTGTTCCGTACTTGACTCAGATTGGTCTTTAGTTTGTTTCGGTCAGCTCACAACTCTTGACCAGTGAATGTAGCTGTTCATATCCCAGTCAATTGATCAGAATGAGAAAAATGCTATGGTTCTTTGGATAATTTGGTAGAGTGGAATAATTTAGTTTGACAAGATTATGGTAACTCGACTACTCATTTAGTCTCCAGTGTATTGAAATTCCTGCATACTAGGAAATCAGCTCAGCTTGGCATCAGAGATGGTGATCAGGCATATTCTAGTAATTACCACAGACTGGTCATGTAATCTGTAACTTGGACGCTGCTATACCTCGAGAAACTTATCGCGCATGTATCGTTTGTATATTGTGAAATCATGATGGTAGATATCTTGAGGAAAGAAATCGTTCGCTACAAGGATTACAAGAGACTCTTGTTACCGGAAGTCATCAACTTCAAAGATTTTTTTATCTTAAGTTAAGTGATTGGCTGCATACAATGTTCGGTTTGAAAGGAATACGCTACCTCTAATTTAGGTTTTTTTTCATCGTTTCTTAAGTTGATTTGATTGTTGAAGAGAGCAAAAGTGTTTTCAAGGATTATACTAATAGTTTATTGTGTCGTGTTAAGAGACCGGCGAATATAATTTTGATATTTTTATCAGGGCGTAAATTTTTTATGTATGATATTTCATTTTAAATGTTAGATATTCCAATTTTTTTATTTTTATTTTTATATTGTGATATTTTCTATTATTACAGCATTATTTTTGAAAAAAAAAAAAACAAAAGAAAATCTTTCTTGAATAATTGTTTTAAATCATTTAAATATTTGGACAGTTTCTCTAATGTTCAAAAGAAATCATTATTTACTTTTACAGCAACTTACAGAAACATCTGGAGAAATGGAGAACATTACAATCTTATCATCCTTTATAATTGTTTTTTGGAGAGGATCATCCTCTATAAGTTTAGAAAAATTACTTTTAAATTACCTAGTCACTAACATGAACAATTTTTTAAAAGATAGAGTAAATTAATAGTGTAAAATAAACTAAATATTTATTAATTAGATATAAAATATTAAAAAAACACATCTTAATTATAACATATATGCGGTATAATAATCTATATCTATCTATACTATATATAAAAGCACGGATGATGGGAGGAGGAGGGAAAGGGGAAGGGAAAGGGGGACAGACAAATTTACTGAATAAAGGTTTTATAGTCATTAACTAATTAGTTATTTAATTAATCACTATTGTAATTAAAGTCCTAATTAGAATAGGTAGCTAAATTATCTCCAATTTAGTTTTTAGTATGTAAAAAATAACTAAATTAGTAGAAATACCTATCTTTTAGTTTGCTTGAACTACAAAATTAAAATACTATATTTGGTCAATATAATATTATTTAAATTTCTATTATATTATTTTTATGATATTATTAATAAAATTAGTTAATTATTTAATTATGGTTATTATAAAACCAAAAGAAGAAGAAATTCAATATAGAAAAAAATTTAATAACCGAATATATTATATTTACTTTTATAAAATTTCTTAATTGATTTAATATTAATTATAAATAAAAATTAATATAATTATAATAAATTTATTAATATGTTCATTGACGAATTGCGTTACGAGCTACGTGTATAGCACGTAATGCGAAACTAGTTGTATAAAAAATATAAATAGGTCATTAATAATAACAAGAAATGGTTAATTAGAAAAACACAAAACACAAAAGTAGACAAAAAATAAAAATTGGAAGCAAGTGATGAAATGGTTAGAGTGCAGAAGTAATATTATAATTAGTTCAGTCTCTAGTCTCTACAACAACTACACAACTCCAAAAATTATTTAAACTCAATAAACTAAAGGCTGAGCCACCGCTTAATTTCACCATACACCAACCAACGTATGGCCAATGGGCACAAAATCCGGAGTGAGCCATGAGAAACTAGCGGCACGAAACTAAAACTAAAACCACCCAATTCCTTTTTTTGTTTTTTCTTTCATTTTTTTAAGTTAATTGAACTTTGCATACACACCCAAATTACTATTTTGAACTTATTATTCAAAGTGAATGAAAAAGTTTAGAAATTTGGCAATTTGAAAATCCTAAAACTAACCATAAAGAACACACATGGGGTTTTTTCAAGTTTTGGAAATTTAATTTTTGTGCATGTGGGTGGGGTTTGTGGTTGAGGGTGGTTTGTTTTCTCTCAAACTAAAAAATTTTAAAATAGAAAAAAAATTTAATTCTCATCACTCCATATCTCATCTCTCTTTTTAGGTAGTATAAAGATTTTGCCTTTACCTTATTTTAGTTAAATTTCTCTTCTTCTTCTTACTTTTATGATCTTTTACATTGGATGATCGATCTTGTTTTTTGTTTATTTCTGTTAATTTATTAATGATTAACTGCCTATAAATATATAGAGAGATTGTACAGTAGTGATATGCATGGATTAATTAGAGAGAAGGGTCGTTTTGTTTTGTTTATTTTATCATTTTGGCGGTGGTGGTAGTGGTGGTGGTGGTTGTTGTGGTGGTGATGGTGATGTTCAGATAGTTTATGTTGCGTATTGTCAAGAGTTAAATCAAAAGCGGGCCCTTTTTAATTGCTGCCTCCTTTCTTGTGTACAATCTTTCTCTTTGCACTTATCCGTACACAGACTCAACTAAACCCTATCTGTTTCCTCCGAATCTATCTGCAACCAACAAAAATATATTAAATATAAGTCATCAACTTGCTGTTTTTTTTAATGTTTTTGGAGTTTTAAAAAGGGAACTGAAAAAAAATGAAGAGTTTTCAGTTGCATGTTGAAGATCTGGTTAAAAACGAAGTAAACCCTATGCCAACTGCTTGTTTTGATGGTATGGATGAAGAACGGGTTATCGACGGCGGCGGTTGTGGTGGCAGTGGTGATGGTGGTGAGAATAGAGAGATCTGGATTGATAGGGAGCAAGAAGAATTTCTTGATTCTTCAATTTTTTATGGTGATTTTCCTCCGCTTCCGGATTTTCCTTGCATGTCGTCATCTTCGTCTTCTTCGTCAACTCCTGCTCCGGTGAAGCCGATGGCTTCTTCATCGTCGTCTTCTTCGGCTTCGTCTTCGTCTTCTGCGGCTTCTTGGGCCGTTTTGAAGTCGGACGCTGAAGAAGATGTTGATAAGAAGAATTTCGATCATAATCATAATCAATATCAGTTTTATGATCAAGTGGAACCATCCACTGCGGCGTTGTCTTCAACTGCTTCCATGGAAATCACTCCGCAGTCTGATCACGGTGGTGCAACAGAAGGTGGCGGTTGCATGGACGTGATGGAGAATTTCGGGTACATGGATCTGATCGAGAGCGATGATTTTTTCGATCCGTCTTCTATTTTTCAACAGGATGAGCATTTCTTAGACGGGTTTAATCAAGAACATCATAGTCTGCAAATAGAGCAGAATCGCCGGCCGCAAGACCATGAACATGAACAGATGATGACACAGACCAAAACGGAAGACACTGGCGCCGAGTCCGACGATCTGGCGAGTGTGTTCTTAGAGTGGCTAAAGAGCAACAAGGAGAGTGTTTCAGCAGAAGATTTGAGGAAGGTGAAAATCAAGAAGGCAACAATAGAGTGTGCTGCGAAGCGATTGGGCGGTGGTAAAGAAGCTATGAAACAGTTATTGAAACTTATTCTTGAATGGGTTCAGACTAATCATCTTCAAAAAAGGCGAATCAAAGAATCGTCTTCTACGAATGATCTTTCGCAACAAAACCCTAATCCGATTCCTACTGCAAACCCTAATTTTAATGAGCAATCACCAAATTGTTTCACTCACTCTCCTTGGATTGCACCGCCGCCACCTTATGATCCGATGACGGTCATGCCTGGTTTTTCACCTATGGTTGGTTATAATATGGGTGACCCGTTTTGTAATGGAGCTTCCAATATGGCTGGCCACTCTTACCCGCCACAACAACCAGATTATCACATGCTTGAATCTGCACAATCTTGGCCTGCTTCACAATTCGGTTTGCCTTCACATTATTCGCCATTTCCGGACAATAATCTTCAGTCTATACCAGGGCACGCTCCCGTTTATCCCGGTTATGGAAATCAATACCCGTGTGCGTATCTCCCCGGACAAGGTGGTGATAGGTTGATGAGATTAGGCTCTTCAGCAACTAAAGAAGCAAGGAAGAAAAGAATGGCTAGACAACGGAGGTTTCTGTCGCATCACCGGAATCACAGTCTTCACAATAATCACCAAACTCAGGGCTCAGACCACCATGCACAGCTCGCAAATGATAATGTTGTGCCGGCAACTCCTCAAGCTAGCCACCCTGGGAATTGGGTGTATTGGCCAACAACCGCACCGGCTGTTGGTTCCATTCCGCCGTCGGCTATTGTACCTATGGATGCACCACCTTTGCATACAGTAGATCGGACTGTCATGCAAACCAACCCGAATCTTCAGCGGCAACAACCTACACCGGAGAGGCGACAGGTGAATTATTTGTCATTTTAGTGTTTAGATGTTGTGTAATTATGATAATTAATTATGATGATTAGTTCATAATTAATAAAATTCATAATGTTGATTATATAGGGATGGAAATCTGAGAAGAATTTGAGGTTTCTTCTTCAAAAAGTGTTGAAGCAGAGTGATGTGGGTAATTTGGGAAGAATAGTGTTGCCAAAGGTGATTTTTTTAGATTCTTGATTACCATTCTTGATTTTATTTATATTTTTTAAAAGTTTGTTGGGTCTTTTTTTAGTGAATTAATTAATTTTGGGTATTTATTGGTTTTTAATTATTTGAATAATTATAATGTGTAGAAAGAAGCAGAAACTCATCTGCCAGAACTGGAGGCAAGAGATGGAATTTCTATAGCAATGGAGGATATAGGAACTTCTCGTATTTGGAACATGCGCTATAGGTATTTATGATTTTATTAAATTAATTAAGATCTTAATTTCGTTTTTAAAATGTAGATTTATTTATTTGCTTAATTTAGTTGATTTACAAACTAAAATCTTTTGGTTTTTGCGTTTTGTTCTTTCTCTATTGGAGTTTCAGATTCTGGCCGAACAATAAAAGCAGGATGTATCTCCTTGAAAACACTGGTGAGTTTTTTTTTTTAATTTTATTTACATGAATTTTGTTTTAATTAGGAAATTAAAAATAATAAATAATTACTATTAACTCCTGAAATTAGCTCATTTCAAAATCATAGTTGCTCTTTTCATTTTAATCAATCATTATCTCTCACTGGCATTTAGATATATTAGATAAACTAAAATCCCTACGATAAACTTAAAATCATAACATATTAGAGAGAAAAATAATAATTGTTAAAATATTAAAATAAAATTATTTTAATATTACTTAAACGGGTTATAATAATTATATTTGTTGTAATAATTGTTCAAAAATATATTTTTCGTTGATGAATCTGATTTTCAGGAGATTTTGTGAAAACAAATGGACTCCAAGAAGGAGATTTCATAGTGATCTACTCAGATGTCAAATGTGGCAAATATGTATGCTCTCCCATTAATTTTTCCCCTATTTTTGTTTAACTAAATTTGATTTAATATTTTGCTAAATTTATTAAAAAAAAATATTTTTTAAAATGAATTACAGTTGATACGAGGAGTGAAGGTGAGGCAAGCTGCAGCAATCGGAGCAAAACCCGAAAGCAAGAAATCAGCAAAATCACAAAGAAATAATGGGAATGCAAATGCAAGTTCATCATCATTCCATCAAACACAGACTCAAACAGTAAAGTAAAAAAGAAAAAATAATCAATACGACAGAGTCCCAGTCTCTCTCCTTCATGCATGAAACTAGGTCGACAAGTGTACGGTGAAGTTTTTCAAAAGTAACCCTAGATTCTCTGCACTATCCACTCACAGTTCAACAAAAGTATGTAGTTTGGTACGCAGATCACAACCGCCCGATGCTATTATGGAGGCGATTATATATCTTAATCAACGGGCTCAAATCATGTGTTTTTGAGGGGATATATATCTATAATATATAGTATGTAATATGATATTATGATATAATTATTGATGTTAATGTGTTGTTAATTAGGAGTTCGATCTCTATGATGGTTGATCATTTGGAGATATGACTATTACCAACCGATGTTGTGCACTTGGTAATTGTTGATATAGTCCCTGTATTTGTTCATGTTTAATGTATTATGAGTATATATTATATTCATGTTATATATTACATACTTTAATTTGCTCTCTTTCTTTGGTTTTAGTTTATTTTTGGCATGGTCCAATAAATTTTATATTTTTGTCTTCTTATATTTAGGTAAAGTTTAACAAATTGATAATTTTAAGTAGTGAAAATTTAGTTTAATTTCATTAATATTTGATATTTATTTGTTTAAATAATTTATAATTTCTTGAACTTTGTATCGAGACTAAAAATATCAGTTCTAGGGCAGCAATCAACATAGCAGGAGTCGTTGAAACTGTAGTTCTAATAAAATACGAATTTGTGGTGCATGTTTCATCATAATTTTGATCATTACTACGCATATAGTCTAATTAAGTTGTGATAAATGTATTATGAAAATTACTATACAAAGTATGGTTTAGGCGATGCGATCATAGGATATATGTAAAACAGTAAATGACATAATTAAAGTCAAAATGATAACTAATTTTAATTGAAAATATGCAAACATAAATAATACCATATATAATTATATTGAGAATAATGGCTAAATGAATGAACCAACCATATTTCAGGTCACGTTGATGCTGAACTAGATAGGATGTGGATTGGAAGATAGGCAGATTTGATATTTCTACTTTCAAATGACTTTTTGGCATTATTAAGATTTTGATTGTGAATTTTTGGCATTCATAAGTAGAAATTTAGATAAGATGTATTTGAAACTTAAAATATAACATCGTTAATATTTAACCTTTCTAGATTGGGTTTGAGTGCACAAATTCAAGGTGATCCAAAAATAGAGAAGAAATATATTATTCTGGTTCTGTTTACTGAGATTTTATTAGTCTAACTTTTTTTTTTTTGATAATTTAGTCTAACTTATAATTTCACTCCAATTAAGTTTGATTTATTTTAGTCATTGACAGACTAAGACAATATTCATATCCTTATCATATAAGTTAGTTTGATGTCAGCCTCTTTACTTCTTAGTATATATAAGGAAATTATTCATAATTAATATTTTTAATGGTGAGAAATATTTTCCTTTTTTTAAACTTCAACAATTAAAGCTCAAACTTAGTAAGGTAACTTGTGGCGTTCGAAATCTTGTAACTTTAGTTTAATTTTAGTTTAATAGCATAAAAAAATCACCAACTTTCGCGTGTTTTTGGTATTTCACATAATCTTTTTCTTGGCATAAAAAAAATCACTAACTTTCATTTTTTTGCATATTTGTCCATGGGATGTCAAACGGCGCCGTTTTGAATGTAAAATGGTGCCGTTTTGCGCTAAAACGGCGTCGTTTTGCGCTTAATTTTTCAAAAAAAACGGTATGTGAACGAATATGCCAAAAAATGAAAGTTGATGATTTTTTATGCCAAAAAAAAGATTGTTAAATACCAAAAACACGCAAAAGTTAATGATTTTGGGTGCAATTAAGCCTTTAACTTTTAATCAATATATTGGAATTTTTCTTTAGTTTCAAGATGATTAGATTCTGAATTTTAAGTCGTACAACATAATTAAAATTCGAATAAGTTGGTTTTTTATGAATAATATGTATATAAAAGGCCATAAAAAGTGGTAAAAGATTTTAACTCTAAGCTTTCACACAAAAAGTGGCACACGCATACTGACACACTATACGTTACGACTCTGAGAAAGGCCAGAAAACACAAGGTCAACCGTCTGAAAACAGAATACAGAATGGATTCCTAAAAAAATCCAAATTCGAATAGCAAAACTCCCTATTACAACACTTATAAATAAAAGTTGCCTTAATAAAACAGTTTAAACACCGCCTCCTTACTTGATTCTTTATGCTGAAAGACTCTGCTGTTTCTGCATTTTCATATCTCCCATAAAACTGGAAAAGAAAAAACCTACCAAAGTTTTCAATACGACCATTTGGAAATGATATTCATCCGTTGCAACATAAACTCACCAAAAGAATCTAGAAAAAGACCAAAACATATCAAATTTTTGAAGAACGCCATACCAAATGCTTCGAGCAAATTTACAATGAATAGAAATATGAGATTGAGTCTCCACCACACCACAAAGTAAGCACAAAAAGTTATCAACCGAGACTATAAAACGCACAGCCAAAAAAGCTAAAGAAGGTATCCTACCATGCAAGAAGAGCCAAATAAAGAATTTAACTTTCGGAGGCGCATGTGATTTTCAAACATAAATAAATAAAAGGGCGGGAGGCTTCCCGCGTAGCAAATTTGTGATTTTGGGGACGAATTATAAATCCGTCGCCAAATCTGTCGGTAAATATGGATTTGGTGACGGATTTATAATTCGTCGGGAAAATCCGTCGGGAAAACCATGCTTTTTAGTAGTGGATGTCCAAGCAGCAAAATCAACAGCTGATACACGCCCAACATTAGAAACATTCAAGATCTCCCTAGAATATTCAGCAGCAGGTCGCTGATTATCAGTTACAGCAAAATATTGTAATTATTTTTTCAAAATTAGGGTAGTTTACAAATAATCCCTAAGATGAGATGAATTTTTGAAATTATTTTAAAGTGGCTTTACTTTATATAACGTGGCTTAACTCTATTTAAGAGTTGGATTGAAAATGCCACAACGACAATTGTTAAAAATATTTAGACAAATTCAACGAGCATTAATTGTCTTTAATTTTCATTTAATATAAAAATTGCTTTTTCGAAAGTAAAAGTATGATATCTTGTGTGATGCGAGTAATTAATAATATAAATCTAACTATTAATTAAAAGTTAAATTAAATTTATTTAATTAAAATAAAATAAATTAACTTTTTTGAAATATCATTAATAATTTTATTTTTCAAAAGTAAATAATGTATACTTTAATTAATATCAGTGTTTGAAAAACCAAACCGATGGCTGAACCGGTAAAGCCACTAGTTCACGGTTCAATGCCGGTTGAGCCGGTTTAATGAAAATTGTTAAAAAAAAATTAAAATTAGCGATGTTAGTGACGCATTTTTCGGTCGCTGATTCTCTTTGTCTGGCTTGACCGGTTCGATCACCAGTTCAACTTCCGATTTGTCCGGTTCAATTCGGTCCAAATCTGTCTAACCCAGTTCGACCAAAATTTCAATTTCTTACTATTTTAGAACTGGACCACTAACCAGATCCCGATTCGATCGGCCAGTGCGCTCCAATTTTTAAAATATTGATTAGTATATATAAAACAAGGAATTTTATGTACCTTTTGGTCATAGTATATATGCCACACAAACAAAATAAAACCTCATTTTTAATAACGTTTTCCCACATATTAGTAAAGAATGATGCTATTGACACAATAGTACACATATACATGAAATGAAAGTGACAAAATAATTCTACCTACGTAAAACTAAGATGGGATGCCGTCTATTACTAAGATCCGGGTTTTACATTATTTTCTTTCGTCTATACAAGAAGACGACTCTGAAAGAATAAAAATTTTGGATCTGAAAAAGTATGCTTAATTAGTCAGTTCCTTAGCTGAGATATATGTATCATGAGTGCACTATAAGAAATTTTAGAATTAGCAGTAAATATTTTTACTACTAATAGTGCTGAAATTATTACTATTAACATATAGCAAAAAAAATTTATGACATTTTGCTGTTAATAAAATATGGTTTTAAGTAATTGGTAGCAAAATTTGCTATAAAATGCTGATATAATTTAACTAATGACAGCAATTTTTAATATTATTACTGCAAAATATTTTTTAACAGTAAAACAAATTACCTGCAAAAATTATTGTTGCCAAATAAGAAAATTCTTGTAGTGGTGGCTACTTCTTGTAGAAACGAATAGGCTTCCTTGAAATTGTAAAAAAGAAATAGGCTTCTTTAATCGCCTGAACTATAACTAAAAAAATGAATAATTAAAAGAGTACGTGATAGATAAACTAAAAAACAATCAAAGTCCATTTAATCATTTTATTTTACTTTTTATTTGTTCGGCGATAAAAAAATGACTAAATATATTCGATATATTTTTAAAATTTGAAAAGAATTAAAGCTTAAAAAAATAATACATAATGAAAAGAAAGTCCAAATACAACTAATGTAATTCTTCCTTATTTAAATAATAATTATTTTGTGTTTACATGGTCTTTTTTAATGCATTTAAAAAACATATTATATCAAATTACTTAAAGAAAATTTAAATGAGAAAATTTTCTACAGTATACTATTTTATAATTTATTTTCAACTTTTCATTATTTTTAAACATATTTATAGGTCATAGATTTTTTCACTTTTTAACAATTTATGCTCTTTTTTATAGATTTTTCCTAGTGTTTTTTTGTTTTTTTTATCGTGTTTTTGTAGTATATCCATAGTGTTTTTAGTGTAATTATGGTATTTTTATAGTGTATTTATTTATCCATAGTGTTTTTGTAGTGTTTTTATAGTGCGTACCATAAAAACACTACAAATACATCATAGATAGATTAAAAACACCAGAAATATACGGAAAAAAAAAACATAAATACACAAGAAATGCAATGGAAATACGCTATAAATACACCAGAAATACACTATAACGTAAATAATAGATCAACAATAATCTGTTTATAAAAATCTAAATTATCACAAAAAACCTAAAAATTATAAAAAGTTTAAGAACGATATTAAAGAATTCATCGAGAAAAAACGCGTGACGAAAAAAATCAATCAAAGAATCGCAGTGATCAGAATTTACTGAAAAAACGTGACAGCGAAAAAACCACGATAATAAATCCACAAAAAGACGCGCAACGATATGATAAAAAAAGCGATGTGCAGCGAAAATAGACAAAAGGAAGGAAAATTAGGAAAAGTAGACGAACAGAAGATAAAATTGAGAGAAGCAGACGAACGGAAGAGAAGAAAAAAGGAAGAGAGAATGTTGAGAGGAAGAGAAGTAAAGAAAGAGAAAGTGCAGTTGTGTATATACAAAATAACCTAAAATGATTTTAAATAATGACCCAAAACGATCCAAATTGAAATATTGTGTTTTTAAATGCCAACTTTTAAAAGTCATAATTAACATAGAACTTCGAGTAAAAGTCGTGATTTTTTGTGGAATTAGCCTATAACTTTTTATATATATTAGGATATTTTTTATAAATATGTTTGTAAAGGGTATATACGGAAATTATGAAAAGAGGAGTGAAAAAAGTGTAAATAAATTTAAAAATCAGATATTTTAAAAATAATTTCGAGTTAAATAGCTTTAACTTGAATATAAATTTTAAATAATGTTTATTTGTTTAGATTAAAATGAGTAATTATAACTTCCTTTTGTCTCAATCTAAACAAAAAATTACATGTGCATGTTATTTAAGAAAATTCGGTAAACAAAATATAATTATATCTATATATACTCATATTATATTAAAATATATTAAATTTCCTTGAGAACTTTAATTATAATAAATTTAATTAATTAGAGTGAGAATATTTTTTATATGTCAATTTCAAATTTTCTCGTTCTTTTTTAATAATCCTGGTGTAATACCCCGTATTTTATAAGCCACGTATAAAGCTTTTATTAGCTGGAAATACGTAAATTAAATTTAAGCGTAAATATAATTTATAAGTATCCTTAAAAGTATATCGTAATAATAGAAGTTTAAAATTTAAATCGGGGATTTAAATTTTAATAAATGGATATGAACGGGATTAATAGAACAGAAAATACGACTGGAGTCGTAAGATAAAATATATTGATAATTAATATATCAATATACCACTCTAATTGGAGAGTTTAATATTTCGGATAAAACCCCGAAATTTAAAATGTCGAAACTCGGAAGTCTCGACGAGTTATTAACGAATATAAGTTAATATATATAATAATAATAATAAAAGTAAATAAAAAAAAGAAAAAAAGAAAAAAAAAAGAAATGAGAGGCGGTTAGGGGTGGAGGGCAAGTAAGGAGAATTGCTTCCTTTAATCCCTAAACTTTTACTTTAATTAGTTTTAATTATAAACTAATTAAGGATTATTCGTTAGTCCAAATTAAAATAAAATAATTTATAAGTTCCGAGCGAATAATTTTGGTGTCATTATTCGCGAAATAATTTGACGAAGCTATCGTCAAAGTTTCATGAAATTTGGACATGGAAAGTTTAATCAAGTGGGACTAATTTAGACCTAATAAATCTTCCGAGATTTATTTAAAATAAAATATAAGTCGGATGAGAATAAAAATTATATTTTTATTCTTATTATATTTTATTAGATTTTTGAGTAAAGTTTCACGAAATTTGAAAGTCGTTTCCGTTTAGGCTACGGACGACTAGTTTAGAAGTTGGTTTAAAGTGCATGATTGAGCTAGTACTAAACGGCACTTTAGCCAAATCTATATATATAACTCAAACATGAGTTAAATGGTTACAGAAAACCATTTTTCTTTCTTTTGAAAGAAAGAAGAGAGCAGAAGCTCTCTGAGGCGATGACGAAGCTAGGGTTTCGGCCCGTTCGTCCGTTTCTCGATTCTAACTCCATTTCTTCGACGATTACTCAAGTAATCGAGGTACTAAATCCGTATTAAACGTTTATTTTAATATATTTCGATATATTTTGAATATATATTCGTTTATAAACGGTTACCGTATCGAACGATTAAAATATATGTTCAAATTGTGATTGGATTGTGTATATGTGAACTAGGACGTTAAAATAGCGTTTTTGCAGCGTTTTGAAATTCAATAGCACGTCGGAATGGCCCGGGGATCGATTTTCCCCGGGGCTGGCCTGCTGTGCGCCCGCACAGCAGAGGCTGTGCGAACGCACAGCACTAGCTGTGCGAACGCACAGCTAGTCAACTGTGCGAACGCACAGCACTAGCTGTGCGAACGCACAGCTAGTCAACTGTGCGAACGCACAGCTGGCTGTGCGAACGCACAGCCAGTCACGTGCGGACGCACAGTGACTTAGCGGGACGTGTGCGTAGGGACTTTTTCAGACTTTTTCGGCGGACTTTCGAGGGGCGATTCTGAAATGTTTTCGCCTAGTAACTCGATGTATTGTCTGACCGAAACTAAAATATTTTAAATAAATATTTTTAAACCTAAGTCAAAGACTTTTAAAATGAGATTTTAAAAGTAAAGTTAAACGTTTAAAAAGGACTTTAAAAGAGTTAAAGTCGACGTTTAACCGGTTTAAAAGATTTAGCAAACGATGTTGCTAAATAATTAGTAGTCGACTGTGAATGGCTTTGGCAATCAAGTCGATGCTAGTAAATGATTTTAATTAGGTATTGTTATACCTAAATGACTTTTAGAGTGAAGTCTAAACGTTTTCTCGAGGTGAAAACGGTTTATATGGTTTTTAAAAATAAAGAGACCATAAGTGTTATGTGTTATGTGAATTGTATGATTTGTATGGGCCTAGGTTTAAGGACCTAGATGTTTATACCAAAAAATAAATATTGATGTTTGGCTTGTGTGTTTTGTATGTTTGATCCGACTAGCTGTCCAGCAGTCAGACCAGGACTCAGGGGAGTCTGTCACACCTACGACGGTGCTAAGTAGTAACTTAGCAGCACTGTGAGTTTACGTGTTTACTTTTGAATATCAGTATTCAATTATTTTAAATCCATAAATCGCAGTAGTATAAACTAGCCAAGAAAGGTCCATTGGAACGAGCTACCTATTGGGCAGCAATAGGGTTGCGTGATCACCAACACCGATTTTTAGATGTACTTCTGTCGAGGTATAGAGGTATGCATGTCGTGTAAGTCATTGGGAAAGTAGATGCCCTGACTTCACGGGTAAACCCTGAGACGACAGTAATACGGTAACGGTCGCGGGTAAAACTGCGATGGCAGTTTCATGATTACGGTCCAGGTACCAGAGATACAGAAGTGGACGGCAGTGACTCGGGTCACGGTCCTTATTCTGTTGTCTATAAGCTCGTGAAATGAGTGTGTCTGTTAGGACAATTGTGGACTAGGGTTTCATATGGATCGACATATTGGTAACATATTTTATATATATAACTGTTTTATATATATGATGCGATTTTGGTATTTACCTGTAAACTGTTTACTCACTCAGAAATATTTATATTTCTGACCCCGTTGTTGCTATCCCATTTTACAGGAAACGAGCTTTGAGGTCAGTCGAGCTTCCACATCCCTTCTTCAGGAAAGCTCTTCTTTGGTAATGTACATAGGATTTTGTACTCTTAGTATGCTGCAATAGTATAAGTGTAATGTGCCAGCAGCCGTGCTACTAGTCCTTTGTTTAGATTCTCTGATAGGATCTATTGCACGTGTGTGTACCTTTTGGGTGGCTGCTTAGTGACATATTGTATCTAGTTACCGAGTCGGCCTCGTGTGTTTTTGTGAGGGTCAAAAACAGTATGTTTTATACGCCGGCTATGTGTAACCGGTCCGCTGTGTATTTTAATATGTTTAATACCACCGTTGCGAGACGCAAGATGTCCGCACTATTTTATTAAACATATTAACGGTGGCGTGTGGCTTGGAACGGGGCTGCCTGTGTGTTAAGGCAAGCGAAAGATAAGTCCCTGGTTTCCAGTAATCACCACGCCAGGTTTTCAGAAGGAAGCAAGGATTGAGATAACGAGGTTATCCAACCAGTGCTTCTGAAAACAAGATTTCGCTTATATGTATAATTTCAGAAATGTGTTTGCGTTAAACGAGAAAGATTTTAACGGTGTTTTCTGAAAACGGATCGCACGCGAGGTGCGATCTTTTAATAATATTTGCGAAAAATTTCTAGAGGTTCTAGGCTTGCTACGGGTTTCGGAACAACCATTCCCATTCCCTAGCGCCGGTCGTGACTTGGATTAGGGTGGAATTCGGGTCGTGACAAAGGTGGTATCAGAGCAACGTTTTAAGTACTCGACTATCCAAAGTACTGTTGCTGATACTGATAAGTAAGTTGTGTTAGGATTGGTAAGGATTCTTAGTAGACTATTGCAGCAACATAGGATTCGAGTCATGTCTTGATCAGTTTTCAGTTGTTGAAAACATTCAGCTATAAGTAGCAACCAGTACACTTGTGTAGAGTATATGTGATGTTTGATCAGGAACATATGAAATGTTCTTGTGTTTGAAACACGATGCTAATGAAGAAACATGTGAGATGTTCCTGTGTTCGAGACGCTTTATTAGAGTAGTACGCAATGGTCAGACCAATTGACCAATATTTAAAGAAGATGATTCTGTTCGAATACAGAACGAGGTGAAGATTCCAGAAGAATCGTTTGTTCGAGAAATTAGTTAGATTTTCTCTGAACTATACGTGTGATTGCTATGTGTTTTATTTTATATGTGTTTATAAGGTGTTATCTGTTATATGAAAACGTGTTTTTCTATAACTGTTATATCGGCTACTTGCATTATGGCCACATGTTTCAGCATGTCTGGGCCTAGTCGAGCTCCGTCGCATGTTGTGCCTGATTGACATGGTTTGCCTAGTCAGCCAGTTATGCCTGACTTGCCTAATCCATTAGAAGCTGGAGTGTCTGCTTCTGTTTATGACATGGATAATTAGATTGATGTTATCAGATTAGAGGATCTGGAGAGACCAATGGGAGACATAGAGGTTATTGACGACAGTTATGATTCAGTGTCTGAATCTACTGTTGTATCAGCCTATATAGAGTTTAGGCTGGGGGAAGAATTTAGAAAAGATAAACTATCTAAGGATAGTTCAACAAAGGATGAGTCATTCCCCATGTCAAAGGAGGGAGAATGTGTATGCTAATGAGGAGAAAGAGGAACAAAGTTTGAATAGAGTGAGACGCTGTGTGAGAATGTTCACGAGGAAGGTAAAGGAACGCTTATACGCCGATACGGACGAGGAAAAAGGTCCGATGATTCGAGAGGCACTACTGCCTCAACAATCATCCTCAGGTAACATTTAGATATGTGTCTTATGTTTAAGTTAAGTACATTTATGTGTTTTAGTATGAGATACTAAAACTAGAAAACATAAAGTACAGATAGAGAATATCCTTAAACAAGAACACACATACTAATGAACAATAACTGTTAATAAACAACCTGACAATGAATAATAACATAAAAGGTAAATGTTAAATAAAGAATGATAAATCCTAATGTGAGGATTAGGAAAACCTTGAAATGGCACAGAGAAGTAGTTTGAAAGAAACTTATTAAAGTTTTGTTTTACAGTTGAACATATAATTGTGCTCAGATGCATTAAAGGTGCATGTTGCGAAAATCACTATAGAAGAAGCATACCTGAATTATATATATATGATATATATTACATAAAATGATTTTGATTAGGGCATGCATCATATATATTGATATATCAGTATATCAATGAAAAGTGAATTAAAATAGCAACTCCTTGGGGATGAGAGATGTCATCACCCTGAAGCACAATTGTATGAAAAAGGTTTTGAACCGTGAATTTGAGAATTCACAATTTGTTTTAAAAGTGAGATTTAAAGAAAGGCTTGCAAGCAAAACAAATTGATTTGAAATTGTTGAGCGTCAGTGTACGCGAGACAAAACTGTATTTGCTCAAACGAAAACTCTGTGATAGTGACAAGGTAGATGGGAAAAAAGGGATAAAGAATAACGGTTTTTATTATAAAGACTAATAATAAAGACCTAAATTCTAATGTTTCATACCGAGACATTAGTTAATGAAAGTACGGGAAGAGTAGAGTGAGTGAGAATCTACATTCTTACTCAGGAATAGACTGATATAAGTCTAGTGATGAACTTTTATGGTAAATAAAAGTTTGAGGGTAGACAATAGAAGATTGTCACGATTAAGATAAGAGAGTAGGATCTAATTAAACACAACTCGGTTAGTTTGACTTCAAGTAACTATATGTGAACAAAGTCATACGCATGTGTTTAATTAAACGGATTGGAGATTAGTCCTACAGACAGAGCAGATGTCAGTAATGGACATATCTCTTATATCCATACGAGTGGTTAGATAGAATCAAAATTCATAAGTCTGAGAGGAGTAACCTCAGCAGTTAAATAATAAACAACAACGAAACATCTACAAGAAAGATGGTCAAAGAAAGTATGAGTATTCTCAGAACCGAGTAGGTACGCTACTAGTTCTGAAATGAATAAAGAGGATCAATGAATATGTTAACGACTAACGGAGTTGTTAAGTCGTGTTAACAGATATTCATTAATGAAAATGATTATTAAATCATAAAACGAATAAATAATATACTTAAAAAGTATATTAAACGCTGAACTAAGATAGGATAAAGATGTTATCAAGGTGCAAAGGAAATGGAGATAGTGAGTTAGACAACTAAGTTTTAGAAGTTGTCTGGAAACTAGCAGGGTATAGCAAAACCCTAATAACTTGCGATCGAACCGTTAGATCGGTTTGATATTGGGATATGATAATCCCATGACGGTTATCTAAGTTTTAACCGTTGCGATCGTCGAACGGAGAGGTAAACAATGCTCGATGATGAAGATATTGTCGTGGAACTTGCACGAAATTTTGGCGGTAAGCCAAAAGTGCAAGTGACAATGATGAGAAGTGTAAACTTTAATTAACTTGGAATTATCAACATAAGCTCCATATATGTATGTAAATGAATTTGAAAACTGTGATGAGACAGTAGTTTAAAAAGATGAAAAATTCCAAGAACCGAGCCTTATGACTATGAGGTCTAGGCTGTCTGGTAACGGAATATACATGTAGTGTACATGTGCATTGAATGTCGGGCCAGAAATGTGTAAAGTATGGCCTATTAAAAGTGGAAAAATGTTTAATAAACATTTTGTTTTCAAAATGAAATATTTTGAAAACGGAGCTTAAGTTGATAGTCAGTTAATTAAACACGATAGTAACAGCTATAGTACAGTTATGATAACTGTTAGCTGTGAACAAGGAAGCTAGGTGTATGTGGAAAAGAGGTTAAGAAATCTAATTAACCTTGCAAATACCGAAAACTAGTAAACAGGAGTATAGTTTTGCGGTGACGATGAAGTATGTTGGACGGTGTTGTATGGTGAGATAATTAAGTTTTAACCTACACCTACACCTACATGACCACATCATTAGTGTGAGAGGAACCAAGTAATTCAATCTGTAACAGGAAGTTACTATAGATTGATAAAGAGTTAGAAGACATTCTATACAAGATATAGAATCATGAGAGAAGTATATAATGAGTAGTCTGTTATGGAACAAAGAGTTCAAACAGATACAAAGGGTAAGGTTAGAGATTAAAAAAAAAAATACTTAACCAACATTACCCTAAAGTGATTAAAAGATAGGAACAATTTATAATAAGATTAAAAATCTTAGTTATAAAAGGTACAATAAAATGTACAATCAATAATAAAAATGAACTAGAGAGTTCAAGGAGTAAAAATAAAGTGAATTCAAAGGTGATATCATAAGACTTAATAATAAGTTGATATCCCAGAAGTGAGTTCAAAGTTTGTACTGTCTGTAAAGAAGTACAACGAAAAGGAAAAGTAATAAGATGTATAAAAAAAAATACAAGCTTGGCTAGTAGCCAACTTCAAGGACGATTTCGGAAACCGAAAAGAGACAAGATTAAGTTCGACTCTTCACGGAAGTTGTAGATTGGATGTCAAAATATGGTAATTTGAAATAATATTTAGAAAAAGACTGGTTTAAATGCTTGGTTCATTGGCTTCAATATCAGCCATGACATCAGTTTTGCAGTCTTTCAAAATTAGCTCAAAGAGGCAACTTTGAGGTCAATTTCCGATTCCTTCGAGAAAGAATCTCAACTCGAAGTCTAAACAGAAGTTGTAGAACTCATTTCCGACTATAAGAATACCAAATTTATTTGGTAAACGGACGCTTCATGATAAGCGATCCGGGTAGCCAAAGTAGGCCCAAAAAGAAGTAACATAAGGGAATAATTCGAGGTTAATGAATACCAAGACTTCTGATAACAGAAGTCAAGGTTATAGGTTTAGAACCTATAAGTGAAAGTACAGTGAGATGAGATGTAAAGTGATTGAGAGTTGTAAGATGCAGTTAGAGAAGAACTGCAAGGTTTAGATAACCAGTGTTCGTATACTAGTAGAGAAAAGTATACGGTCTATAAGGACAAGTAAAGTAGAGATAAAAAAATTTGATAGATGAAAGGTAGTAAGTTGACAATAATGCACAGCTGTGCAACTATGCCATAGACGGCAGTAATTTTTATGATGTGCAATTGTGCCATATACGACATCAACTGTGCCGTAGATGGCAGCAGTTATGCCACGGACAACAACAGTAATGTTTATGCTGTGAAAAGCATTGAACATGAAATGGAAGAGTATTCTTTGGTTGTATAAGTAAAAGAAAAAGTATAAGTAAATTCGAGGACGAATTTATATAAGGGGGAGAGAATGTAATACCCCGTATTTTATAAGCCACGTATAAAGCTTTTATTAGCTGGAAATACGTAAATTAAATTTAAGCGTAAATATAATTTATAAGTATCCCTAAAAGTATATCGTAATAATAGAAGTTTAAAATTTAAATCGGGGATTTAAATTTTAATAAATGGATATGAACGGGATTAATAGAACAGAAAATACGACTGGAGTCGTAAGATAAAATATATTGATAATTAATATATCAATATACCACTCTAATTGGAGAGTTTAATATTTCGGATAAAACCCCGAAATTTAAAATGTCGAAACTCGGAAGTCTCGACGAGTTATTAACGAATATAAGTTAATATATATAATAATAATAATAAAAGTAAATAAAAAAAAGAAAAAAAGAAAAAAAAAAGAAATGAGAGGCGGTTAGGGGTGGAGGGCAAGTAAGGAGAATTGCTTCCTTTAATCCCTAAACTTTTACTTTAATTAGTTTTAATTATAAACTAATTAAGGATTATTCGTTAGTCCAAATTAAAATAAAATAATTTATAAGTCCCGAGCGAATAATTTTGGTGTCATTATTCGCGAAATAATTTGACGAAGCTATCGTCAAAGTTTCATGAAATTTGGACATGGAAAGTTTAATCAAGTGGGACTAATTTAGACCTAATAAATCTTCCGAGATTTATTTAAAATAAAATATAAGTCGGATGAGAATAAAAATTATATTTTTATTCTTATTATATTTTATTAGATTTTTGAGTAAAGTTTCACGAAATTTGAAAGTCGTTTCCGTTTAGGCTACGGACGACTAGTTTAGAAGTTGGTTTAAAGTGCATGATTGAGCTAGTACTAAACGGCACTTTAGCCAAATCTATATATATAACTCAAACATGAGTTAAATGGTTACAGAAAACCATTTTTCTTTCTTTTGAAAGAAAGAAGAGAGCAGAAGCTCTCTGAGGCGATGACGAAGCTAGGGTTTCGGCCCGTTCGTCCGTTTCTCGATTCTAACTCCGTTTCTTCGACGATTACTCAAGTAATCGAGGTACTAAATCCGTATTAAACGTTTATTTTAATATATTTCGATATATTTCGAATATATATTCGTTTATAAACGGTTACCGTATCGAACGATTAAAATATATGTTCAAATTGTGATTGGATTGTGTATATGTGAACTAGGACGTTAAAATAGCGTTTTTGCAGCGTTTTGAAATTCAATAGCACGTCGGAATGGCCCGGGGATCGATTTTCCCCGGGGCTGGCCTGCTGTGCGCCCGCACAGCAGAGGCTGTGCGAACGCACAGCACTAGCTGTGCGAACGCACAGCTAGTCAACTGTGCGAACGCACAGCAGAGGCTGTGCGAACGCACAGCAGAGGCTGTGCGAACGCACAGCACTAGCTGTGCGAACGCACAGCTAGTCAACTGTGCGAACGCACAGCTGGCTGTGCGAACGCACAGCCAGTCACGTGCGGACGCACAGTGACTTAGCGGGACGTGTGCGTAGGGACTTTTTCAGACTTTTTCGGCGGACTTTCGAGGGGCGATTCTGAAATGTTTTCGCCTAGTAACTCGATGTATTGTCTGACCGAAACTAAAATATTTTAAATAAATATTTTTAAACCTAAGTCAAAGACTTTTAAAATGAGATTTTAAAAGTAAAGTTAAACGTTTAAAAAGGACTTTAAAAGAGTTAAAGTCGACGTTTAACCGGTTTAAAAGATTTAGCAAACGATGTTGCTAAATAATTAGTAGTCGACTGTGAATGGCTTTGGCAATCAAGTCGATGCTAGTAAATGATTTTAATTAGGTATTGTTATACCTAAATGACTTTTAGAGTGAAGTCTAAACGTTTTCTCGAGGTGAAAACGGTTTATATGGTTTTTAAAAATAAAGAGACCATAAGTGTTATGTGTTATGTGAATTGTATGATTTGTATGGGCCTAGGTTTAAGGACCTAGATGTTTATACCAAAAAATAAATATTGATGTTTGGCTTGTGTGTTTTGTATGTTTGATCCGACTAGCTGTCCAGCAGTCAGACCAGGACTCAGGGGAGTCTGTCACACCTACGACGGTGCTAAGTAGTAACTTAGCAGCACTGTGAGTTTACGTGTTTACTTTTGAATATCAGTATTCAATTATTTTAAATCCATAAATCGCAGTAGTATAAACTAGCCAAGAAAGGTCCATTGGAACGAGCTACCTATTGGGCAGCAATAGGGTTGCGTGATCACCAACACCGATTTTTAGATGTACTTCTGTCGAGGTATAGAGGTATGCATGTCGTGTAAGTCATTGGGAAAGTAGATGCCCTGACTTCACGGGTAAACCCTGAGACGACAGTAATACGGTAACGGTCGCGGGTAAAACTGCGATGGCAGTTTCATGATTACGGTCCAGGTACCAGAGATACAGAAGTGGACGGCAGTGACTCGGGTCACGGTCCTTATTCTGTTGTCTATAAGCTCGTGAAATGAGTGTGTCTGTTAGGACAATTGTGGACTAGGGTTTCATATGGATCGACATATTGGTAACATATTTTATATATATAACTGTTTTATATATATGATGCGATTTTGGTATTTACCTGTAAACTGTTTACTCACTCAGAAATATTTATATTTCTGACCCCGTTGTTGCTATCCCATTTTACAGGAAACGAGCTTTGAGGTCAGTCGAGCTTCCACATCCCTTCTTCAGGAAAGCTCTTCTTTGGTAATGTACATAGGATTTTGTACTCTTAGTATGCTGCAATAGTATAAGTGTAATGTGCCAGCAGCCGTGCTACTAGTCCTTTGTTTAGATACTCTGATAGGATCTATTGCACGTGTGTGTACCTTTTGGGTGGCTGCTTAGTGACATATTGTATCTAGTTACCGAGTCGGCCTCGTGTGTTTTTGTGAGGGTCAAAAACAGTATGTTTTATACGCCGGCTATGTGTAACCGGTCCGCTGTGTATTTTAATATGTTTAATACCACCGTTGCGAGACGCAAGATGTCCGCACTATTTTATTAAACATATTAACGGTGGCGTGTGGCTTGGAACGGGGCTGCCTGTGTGTTAAGGCAAGCGAAAGATAAGTCCCTGGTTTCCAGTAATCACCACGCCAGGTTTTCAGAAGGAAGCAAGGATTGAGATAACGAGGTTATCCAACCAGTGCTTCTGAAAACAAGATTTCGCTTATATGTATAATTTCAGAAATGTGTTTGCGTTAAACGAGAAAGATTTTAACGGTGTTTTCTGAAAACGGATCGCACGCGAGGTGCGATCTTTTAATAATATTTGCGAAAAATTTCTAGAGGTTCTAGGCTTGCTACGGGTTTCGGAACAACCATTCCCATTCCCTAGCGCCGGTCGTGACTTGGATTAGGGTGGAATTCGGGTCGTGACACCTGGCCACAAGAAAGAGTCGACTTTGGCCATTTTTGGGTTAGAATCACCTTCGACAATCTTTGAAGTATTTAATTTATTTTGCTTCAAGAATTACAGATGGGAGATTTATATGTAATTTTCTTTTATGGATGTTTTGTTATTTTTTAGTGGAGTTTTGATTTTTATCGTTTATAAATTTTGCTATTTTCTTGATGGAAATATCTATAAAATGTAGATCTGAAATGTTACCAATATAAAATTTACTTTTAATTTCTCTCAAGACTCATTCAAAAATAAAAGAGTCGATTGGTGATTTAAAATAATTATTGGGTAGAGCGGACGAATTGCCGAGTTGCACATCTAAAAATTTCTCTCAACACTTGAAGAAATTAAATGTAAAATTTTGTTATTTAATTTTTTATTCTCCTTTTATATCTTTTGAATGTATTAATTGATCTAATTTTTTAATCAAGTTATACTATTATATTTCCACTAATGAAATTTTCATTCTTATATAAAAAAGATTATCAATTTGAAGGGAATACTCCAAGAAAATAAAATTGTATCGATTAAATTAGGATAGAGTAGATATTATTTTTGAAATTAGGTTAAAGTCATAAATATTATTGTTTTTCCTTATAAACAGTTTTACATTAATGAAATTAAAATATTAATAAATACAAATTTTGTATGATGCATTAAAATATTAATAATTTAAAATCAAGGATGAGAAATTATTTTACTAATTTTTAACAATAAAAATATACTAAAAATATAGATATCTATATTTATATAAAAACTTTACATAAAAAAAATTTATTAATAAAAACAACCATAGTAATTAAATTTAATAGATAAAATTAAATAAATAATTAGATGTGATGGATATAATATGGATGAATATTATTAAGAATCCTATATTCATTTCCATTTCCGTGTGAAATTGAAATCTTAATCGTTGTTGTTGTTTTCTGATCTGCGGTTACTTACAAGACATTCAACCTTAGGTAAGCCAAAGAAAAAAAAATGCACAATTCTTTCATCATAATTTATGGAGAGAAAGCATACAATTTGTCTAATGCGGCCAGTAAATGTTGACCTTCTCCCAGTTATTACTGTTTTGGTGCCCACCTCGTATTTTTAATCTTAAAAAAAGATATTAAAGAAATATTTGGACTTTTATAAATTTATTTTTTAGTACGCAATTTTTTTTCTTCAAAATAACATTAAAATAATATATATAAAATTTAGGGGTAATGTCAAAAAAATTCACAAACTTTACACGTTTTCTCATTTTAATCATGCCGTGTAAAAATCGTCATTTTCGTACACCATCTATCAATTTTTTTTCAAATCTATATACCGTTAAAAAATCCGGCAAAAAATGATGATGTGTCACTATTTGATTCGTTATGACGCGTCACTATCCAGTTACCAACTCGGTAATTTTTACCGGATTTTTGAACGGTATATAAATTTGAAAAAAATTGATAGTTCGTGTATGAAAATGACGATTTTTAAATAGCGTAATTAGAATAAGAAAACGTGTAAAGTTGGTGAATTTTTTTGACATTAATCCTAAAATTTGTAATTGTCAAACTAACAATAAAGCTGGAAAAAAATTGAATTTTTTTTAATATAATTAATTTGTTATTGATGGATTCTGGCATCTCGACGGCATTAATCCTGCAAAACAGTGTAGATGACTAATCGGACGGTTTGTCCGATTAGCTCTCCGATGCTTAAGTCAGTTTAGGCTTAAGGGAGAATAATTGTATTTGTGAATCAGTCCTGTGTTTAGGCATACCTCAAGCTCCTTTTATAGTAGATGGTATACCTTGTAGAGTTGTAGTAGGAAAGTGATTCCTACTTTGTAGGGATTGTCCCTGATTAGGAGTGTCCTTCCTTATTCAGACAGGAGTCCTATTTAGGAAGATATTCCTAAATAGTCTCGTCTTCCTAAGTTGGAGGCTATCTTTCTAAGTTGGAATTTGTATCCAAATAGGACAGATACTCCGAATATGCGTAGATCTTGGTGATCTTATCTGAATCACGGGGTCGACGTGCTTTGTCCGAGTCCTCAGGGATTCGGTCTTTATGATGTCGAATGATGTATTCTAGTCAAGGCGGATCCGGTGGACTCGGCCGCTGGTTTATCTTGATTCGGCCCTTTGGGCGGGAGTCTGGTGTCGTCTGAAAATAGATCTCCTGCGACTCGGCTCCATTATAAGTAAAATAGGATTCGGTATCCATCATTAGCCCCCCCGCAAGTGGGCTGAAGTCATGGTATTTTATGCCTTGGAGTATTTCAGCTTTATTTGAGGCGAGTCGTTTTGTATTCCGGCGTTCCTTTTTGCTTCTTGAGTAAGATTCTAGTTTTTCTCCTTTTTCGCATGTGTCGTTCATCTATTCGTTATTTTTTGAAGTGCATTCGTTCTATCTTCCTTTGTTTTTAAACTATTGTATTTGTTTCATTTTTCATCTTTTACTCTTGATTGTTCGAAAGTAGCTTTGCCTTTATTCTCATCTTCAATCTTTAATTCTCGTGTTTGATTTCTTCTTTTGGCGAGACTCTTGGTGAATCTCGTTGATTTATTTTGATGGTTATCTCCAGGTATTCCTTTATTCATGTCTTGATTGTTTTTTGTTCTTGAAATTTCTTCAATTGTCTTCTAATTTCCAATCAATTTTGTGATTCGATCCATCGGCCTTTTGAATTTTATTTGTTTATTCTTTTCCTCTTTGTTGAGATCCTTCTCGGCGATTCCTTATGGCGAAGCTCATTCTCTTGACGAGACTTATTGTCTTCTTTTACATGTTTTTATAGGCAAAATTCATGTGGCGACTCCTCGTCATTTGTTGAAGCTTTTATACTATATGAATCTTCATTAGTGGGCGAAGCCCTTGTACTGGGCGAACCCTTATCTTTGGGTGTTCCCTCATCTTGGGAGAACCTTTTTTTGTGCGCGAAACCTTTATTGTCTTCTTTGTTTAGTACTCGGTCGATTCTTCTGCCGCATGATTTATTATTTTTCATTTGATTTGCTATGTTTTATCTTTGTTGATTGTGATTTTAAGTTTCTTGTTTATTCCTCCTTATTCTTGATCTTCATTCTTCTTTTCTTGGTTTTCATATTTCAACATTCCCGTGTTCTTCGCGCTTGTCTTTATCTTCATTGATCGAAGTCTTTTATTCCAGCTGATGTTTACTCTTTTAATGAGTAATTGTTTCTTCGAGGTGACTCTTCTTGTTTTCCTTTATGCAATTCTTTTTCATTTTGAGAGTTTTACTTTCTTCTTTGGAAAGATATGAGTTCTTTGACCTCCTCCACAAGTACACTGATCTCAAAGGGTATTTATGCCCGTTTTTGAGATCATGTATTCAATTTATTTCGTCGATTTTCCTTGATTTTAATTCTTTTCGAGCGGACTGCCTTCCTTTTTAAGATTTGTTCCTCTAATTTGGGCGAGTTGTCTGTGATTCGTTGATTTGGGTCTGTAGCCTTATTTCTTTTAGTTTGAGCGACTCTCCTTATTTTAGTACTTGGCCTTATTTTTACCCGAATCATTTTAGACTCGGTCTTCTGTTTTGAGATCTTTCGCATCCATTTTGATTGGAATTTTGCCTTTCTTTCGCATTTCTCTTATTTTTCGGCGTTTCTCTTTCTTTCGCATTCCTCTATTTCTTGGCGGTTCGTCTTTCGCTTTATTTTGCTTTATTTAGTTGATTCGCTTTTCGCTTTATCTTGCTTCGAGTTGATTTTGATCTTTGATATTTCGCCTTTAGAGTTAATCTAAACTCTGTTTTTGGCATTTTGCTTGTATTTTTAGAGTAAATCTATACTCTGATTTTTGGGCGTTTCGCCTTTATTTTAGAGTAAATCTATACTCTGGTTTTTTAGGTGTTTCGTCTTTATTTTAGAGTAAATCTATACTCTGATTTTTTGGCGTTTCACCTTTATTTATTCCGATTCCTTTCTGCTTTGCTGCGTTGTATGAATTAAAGATAGTTCGCACCATTGGGTATGACAACGTCTATACTTGACAATGGGCGATTGGCACCGTCGGGTATGACAAAAAGTCTATACTTGACGACGGGCGATTGGCACCATCGGGTATGATAAAAAGTCTATACTTGATGATGGGCCTTTTGACTTCTACCTTATTCATCCTTCTTTCTCTTGGGGTTTTTATTCAGGAATCGGTAGGATCTATCTCTTCTTTCCCTCTTGGGGTTTTCTTCAGGATTCGGTCAGATCTATTTCTTCTTTCCCTCTTGGGGTTTTCTTCAAGGTTTAAACGAATCTATCTTCTTCGTCCCTCTTGGGGGTTTTCTTTGGATGATTCATCTTTGTCAAGTTTTATTTTCTTTTTTGTTGTTTTCTTGGTTTATTCTTTTTGACCGAGCCTTATTAAGGCGAGTCTCTTCTTGGTTAAGCCTTGGCTGATTCTTCTTTGGCGAAGTTTGTTTGGTTATTCATTCGTTTTGCCCAATGTCTTTTCCTTTATTTTTACATCGCTTCGTTCTTCATTATTTCAAGTGGTGCTCTCTTTATTGATTTCTTTCTCCATCTTCAATATTGTTTTGGGTAAAATTCATTTGATTTCGTGTTTCTTATCTTCTTTCAGTCTTTATGTTTTTTTTTTCTTTTCTTTTCTTGCCACCGATTTTTATTATGCTTTCTATATTCTTTTACTCCTTGTAGGAGTTATGTTGCCACCATCTCTCGCTGGATTTTTTCTTAGATCTGCGTTATTTGCTTCCGCTAATTGTTTGTCTTTTTTTCTTTTCTTGATCGTATTCTTCGTGGAATTTGTATCTCTTCCTTCAAGCTCCCCCACAAATACACCGATCTCAAAGGGTATTTATGCCCGTTTTTTAGATCATGTCTTCGTTTTTCGCCTCTTGGACCGTTTTCGTTCTTCCTTTTATTGCATTGATAGGGGTGAGCACTTCAATTTCACGTCGTCCAGGTTGAGTTCTTCAGTTTTGATGTTCTTTAGTGTCTTGACTACATTTTCTTCCATAACTTCTTCCGCTATATATGTGGTTTTGCTACGATGTGCAAATTCAGAGGATTCGCCTTTATTTTCCTATTTTTTTTTTTTGGATTGACTCTATGGGGCTCTTTTACTTTTGCTCTTTCCTTTCTTTTGCCTTCGTTTCTCTCTTCTTAAATTTGGTTCGCTCATGGCTTCATTTTAGTTTTCATCGTTTCTGATGGTATCTCTGTGATCTTTTTGGGATTGTCTCCTCATGTTTTCCTCGCTTGCTTCGTTGTTTTTAGGTATTACAACCTTCTTCTTTATTTTTCCAGTGGTGTTTTCTCTACTGATTTTTTATTTTTTCTCCTCTTCCTACAATCTGTAGGTTTTTCGCTTCTCTTGCTTTATTGATTAGGTCTTGTTTGTCTTTACTTTTCTTGGCGGAGACTTTTTGCTATTTTTGCTATTTTTTCTCCCCTTTCGCTCCTGATCGGAACTCCCTCTTCATCACTATGTTTGTTTCGCCTTCAGTTTGTTTTTCGAACCATCTCTCTCTTTGCTTCTTGGGCCGCTTCACTGTTTGCCTCTTGATCCATCTCGTTCTTTATGTTTTGTTGGGCGTTGTTCGCCTAGTTTTTTGGTATTTAGGACATCTCGTCTCTTCTTTCAGTATATTTTCTAGCATTTCTTCTTTTATTTTCATCATCTTCTATGTCTGTATTTTATAAATTTTGACTGGTCCAATAATGGACTTCACGATATAATATAAATTTATCATATATAGTTGTGTTCAAGATAGCAAGCGATCTTATATAAATTATGTAGGATATAGTCCATCCTCACATTATAAATTTTTATTAAACGGTTTTCTTCTTTATAAAGATATTGTATATTCAAGTAGTAAATCTATTACTTGACAAAGGAAACTAATAATTCCATATGCTATATTTGATTATTTCCTTCTTAGCTAATTAGTCTTTTGTAGTCATCCAATATATTCTTTTTATATGACTTCCTAATTAGCAAAGATCTCATATATATATATATATATATATATATATATATATATATATATATATATATATATATATATATATATATATATATATATATATATATATATATATATATATATATATATATATATATATATATTGATATTTATATTCATCTGCTTAACTAAAATATTGTCAAGTTATTCATGTATGTATCTTTCCTAAAAAGAAAAGATCTCATATAATCATATGTATGTGCTTAGTTAAAGTATTGTAAATTTATTTATGTAAATTTCCTAATAAGTAGAAATCTCATATTTTGTGCTCACATGCTTAATTTAAAGCATTGTCAATTTACTCATATACCTTTTCTAATAAGTAAAGCTCTCAAATATTGTACTAAGATAAAATATATATTTTGATAGATTTTATATTGTAATTTCGATTAATGCAAAATTAATTATAATCTATTAATTTAGAAGAAATCATGTGAGATGGGAACATGCTGAAATCATGACACGAGCAATTAATATAATAAAATATTTAATGAGTTTGAGAACTTATCGTGATTTAGCTCCCGTGGATAATAAGATAATAACTCCGATTCGTCAATTTCGAACGTGATCTTGATGATTTCATAATATCCTCCGCCAAGATACAGCATTGTTTGTTGAAGTTCTTTATAGACTCTCCAAATTTAGTAAAATCTGCTTCTCTAGCCATGTAAATTTTTCAATTTAGGATTAAATTTCTTAATGACTTTGTTGTGACGTGCTTCCCTCGCGAGCTTCCTTCTTTATTTTTTGACTTGCCTTTCAATTATACAATGATATGAACTGCTTGGTTTATCATGCTTCCCTCGCCATTATTCATCACCTGTATCCACTTTTCTTATTTGCCATTAGTAAGATAATATAACATGGTTCCTTTTATTCTTTTATTTTTGTTTTTGTTGGACATCTATAATCTGCTTTCTTTTGCCATTAACCACGTTCTTCCTTTTTTCTTGGCCAATTAATTTTTTGTTGTTGACTCTCTTATTCTTTAACTTGCTGCCACTCGTTTTTTCTTTTTCTATTTCACCTGCTTGTTTCTTTTAATTGCTTAACTGATTCCGATAACCATTGATACTTCTAACTCTTCTGGTTTAGCAGATCCATTAGATTTATTTGTTTGTTCTTGAGGTTTATTCCGCTAGATGTCATCATTCAATGAGAATTTATTTTGAGTTCAGAAAAGCTCCTTCGAATTTTGAAGTTTTCAAGCTTCTCCCACAGACGGCGCCAATTGATGGATTCTGGCATCTCGACGGCATTAATCCTGCAAAACAGTGTAGATGACTAATCGGACGGTTTGTCCGATTAGCTCTCCGATGCTTAAGTCAGTTTAGGCTTAAGGGAGAATAATTGTATTTGTGAATCAGTCCTGTGTTTAGGCATACCTCAAGCTCCTTTTATAGTAGATGGTATACCTTGTAGAGTTGTAGTAGGAAAGTGATTCCTACTTTGTAGGGATTGTCCCTGATTAGGAGTGTCCTTCCTTATTCAGACAGGAGTCCTATTTAGGAAGATATTCCTAAATAGTCTCGTCTTCCTAAGTTGGAGGCTATCTTTCTAAGTTGGAATTTGTATCCAAATAGGACAGATACTCCGAATATGCGTAGATCTTGGTGATCTTATCTGAATCACGGGGTCGACGTGCTTTGTCCGAGTCCTCAGGGATTCGGTCTTTATGATGTCGAATGATGTATTCTAGTCAAGGCGGATCCGGTGGACTCGGCCGCTGGTTTATCTTGATTCGGCCCTTTGGGCGGGAGTCTGGTGTCGTCTGAAAATAGATCTCCTGCGACTCGGCTCCATTATAAGTAAAATAGGATTCGGTATCCATCAGTTATTTAGACACATTATATTATTTGAACAAATTACTATTATATTTTTACTGAAACTTATTTTTGTTTTTAGCAAAAACGATTAAAAGTACTAATTTAAAAGAAAATAAAAATTGTGGTAATTTCCTACAATACACTATTCGCTAACTTATTTACAATTTTACCTTTCAAGTTTTAACTTTTCATTTCTAACTTTTTTATTTACAAAAAATACTTTTTTTTAAATTTCACAAATACCTTTTTCGGTTTCCAATTTTGGTTTTCGGTTTTTCGGTTCGATCGACCGAACCGACCGATTGCATAACCCTATTTTTCAGTTTTTAATAAAAAAAAATTTATAGATTTCTTTTCTGTATTTTTTTTATAGTGTAACAATAGTGTATATATAGTGTTTTTATAGTTTAAGATTAGTGGGTATATAGTGTATTTATAGTGTATATATAGTGTATTTATAGTATATTTATGGCATTTTGTAGTGTTTTTTATGGTCTATACCATGAAACACTGCAAATACACCATAAACGTTGTAAATGCACCATAGATATATTAAAAAACGGCAAAAATATACTATAAATACACCAAAAATACACTAAAACGTAAATATTATAAAATTACTACAAATGCACATAAATCAATTTGTTCTTTACAAAATCAGCAGCAATAAACAAATCTATAAATAAGAGAAGACAAAATAAATAATTATATAAATAATAGAACAATTTTATAAACAAAAAATTATAGATCTATAATAATTTATTTACAAAATATTTAAATCATTACAAAAAATCTAAAAAATTACACAAATCTAAAAACGAGTCGAGAAATCCATAGCGCGAACGGAAGAAACGAACGGACTAGCGCGGACGGAAAAGACGAACAAAAAAACGACTGGAAACGACGAGAAATCCATCGAAAGTATACGAACGGAAGCGCGAAAGGAAAGCCGAACGGAAAAGTGATCGGATGAGACAAACTGAAAATCAAATGAAAAAAAAGAAGAAAAGAAGAGAAAACTTTGAGAGAGAAGAGAGAGAAAAAAGAGTGGTTATATAAAAGTTTAACCTAAAATGAGATAAGTGGGTATTTTTGTTAAATAAATTAGAGAAATATGTAGTGTAGGAAATAAGGGAAAGATTGGCCAAAATAGTATAAATATTTTGTCAAAAAAGGTATTTGGAAAATAATTCTATAAAAATTCTGATATTGAAGTATTAAATTTAAAAAAGTTCATACATTATTTTGTAAATTGATTTTACATATAATTGACACTTTGGACTAAAAAGATTTAAAATCTACGTAATTTGAAATCGATTTTGATTTTTGTCGAAAAATACAATATGATAAATAGTAGAATTTAAGCAGTCACGATAGAGTCGGCTCTGGAAAACTAGGGTTTCTCTCGAAAAACTAGGGTTTCAGTAGACGTAGTTTTGTCTTGTCATCAAGTTCTTGTCTCTTTGATAGGGCTTTGGTCATTGGTTCTCAATGGAAAGATGTCAGATTGGCGGGAGATTGGAGGGTAATTTAAACCTAACAGCCGAGGAGGAGGAGGAGGTTGTTTTAGACGAGGTAACGGAAAAGGATGCAGTTATCACGAAAACTTTCTGCTTGACAGGAAAGCTGTTTACGACAAAGAATTTTAATGTGGAAGCAATGAGGAGAACTTTTACTGCTATATGGAAACTTCACAAAGGGTTTGGATTAAAACCTTGGCCGAATAACATTTTCGTATTCCAATTCTATTCTGTTAGGGACAAGGAGAAGTTGTTAAAGGGTATCCCTTGGACTTTTGATAATCATCATCTTTTGCTTAAAGAGGTTGATATGGACTCATCCCCTAATGAGATGATTTTTGACTCTATCCAGTTCTGGATTCGTTTTCAGAATGTTCCACTTGGAAGGATGACAGATAATATGGCTAAAATCCTGGGAGATAGAGTGGGGAAGACTATTGCCGTAGATGAAGAAAGATTGGGAGGATGGAGCAAATTTCTGCGAGTCAGAGTGGAGATTGATATCAATAAACCATTGAAGAGGGGTGTAATGGTGCGAACGGGGAAGGATACAAAACGGTGGTTGGAGGTTCAGTACGAGAGACTGGGCAATTTTTGTTATATATGTGGTAAGCTTGGACATCAGGACATCGAGTGTGATGTGGAGGAAATTCCTGATAAATGCCAGTATCAATATGGAGATGGACTCCGAGCTTCACCACTAAAGTATTTCCAGAAATCACAAAAGATAGAAAGAGAAAAAGAAGATGTTCTTGTGAAAGATCTCATAAGGAAGCTGAATTTTGATGGGGAAGGAAGGAACGAAGGAGGGCCAGGTGACGGGGAAGTGAATCTGAATGAGGGTGATGATAATACGATTGTCCAAAATTGCGAGGAGATAACAGCGCTAACTGACATGCTGGGGGTGCATGGGTTAAAGGAGGGCAGGAATGAAAATGCAGATGATACTGGGAAGAATAATTCTGAAAATGGTTTTGTGCAATCCATTGTGATAAATGAAATGGGGCAGTCTGACAAACAAGGGGACCCACAACTGAAAGGAACAACGGGTATTGTTGGTGATAATCTCAATAGTGGAAGGAAAAGCTCAGGGTCTAAATGGAAGAAAGCGGCCAGGAAAGGGACTCCAGGAATAAAGGGAAACATCGTATCAGTGGGAAAGAGAAACTTGGCAGAATATGTGGAGGGGCATTGTTCTATGATGGAAATTGATGTTCAGGAATTAGGCAAACGAACAAAAGACAACTCAGTAAAGACAGTGATATCGGCCGACTCGGAAGTCAACCGAGTCCGCCGGGAGCCATGAAACACTTATTTTGGAACTGTCGGGGTATGGGTAACCCCCGAACAGTTAGTTACTTGCGCAGAATGCATTTGCGCTATTCCCTTGACCTAGTCTTTCTATCTGAGACTAAGTTGGACAAGACAAGGATAGATGATATGTTCAGAAGTGTGGGTTTTGAAAACTCTATTGTTGTGAATAGCAGAGGTAGAAGTGGTGGAGTTGCTTTAGGATGGTCGGATTCCATTAAGGTGGAGTTGAGGTCCTGCTCCGACAACTACATTGATGTGAATGTGAGATCGTTTACTGGGGACAAAACTTGGCGAGTGACTGGTTTCTATGGCTTCCCAAAAGATTGTGAGAAATTTAAATCTTGGGAGCTGTTAAATTGCTTATTCCATGAGCAACATGATGCGTGGATTATTGGTGGCGATTTTAATGAGATTTTATGGCAAAGGGAGAGAGTAGGTGGTAATCTAAGGGAAAGTAAGATGATGCAAAGTTTTCGTGATGTGTTACACAACTGCAACTTAAAAGATTTGGGATCAAAAGGCAGTAAGTTCACGTGGATTAGAGGCAATGGGGACAGAGATCCGATTCTAGAGAGACTTGATCGAGTTATTGCCAATGACAGCTGGAGCAGGATGTTTGAGAATACTACTGTCTATACTTTGTTGCGTGAATGCTCGGACCACGCTCCAATTTTATTAGACACCGATGCTGTCCCTAACTTTCAGAAAAGAAGGAACCCTAGAGTGAAAAGGTTTGAGGCGATGTGGGTTCGTAGAGATGATTGTGAGGAGATTGTGAGGTCGGCTTGGTTTCAAAACAATGATAGGGAAGGAATGGATGCTTGGGATAAGATTGGCTTATGCCTCAATAACCTGTCAGAGTGGAATAAGAATGTTGTGGGAAACCTGGATGGTAGAATCAGAGGAACACGTGAGAAGTTATTTAAGCTACAACAGACTGCCTTAAACTTTACTGAGTTTGAAAAACTTCGAAAAGTGGAAGCAGAGCTTGATGAGCTTCTGCGGTGTGAGGAGGTGTTGTGGAGACAGCGTTCTAGAAACATTTGGTTAAAAGAGGGAGATCGAAACACCTCGTTTTTCCATCAAAAAGCCTCTCATCGTCGGAAGAGAAATAATATTCCGGGGCTGTTTGATGCAAATGGTAGATGGGTGGAGGATGTTGAGGGAATGGGAAACATTGCTGAGTTGTTTTTTTCAGATTTATTTAAGTGCTCAGACCCGAAGGACATTGATATTGCCTTGACAGGAATTTCAAATGTTCTTCAACCCGAAATGATTCACAAACTCCAGCAGCCTTACAATAGAGATGAGATCAGGAGAGCGTTATTTCAAATGCACCCGAATAAAGCTCCGGGTCCGGATGGTATGTCTCCTATGTTCTTTCAGAAATTTTGGCACATTGTTGGTGAGGACGTCACAAATATGGTTTTGAGGTGCTTAAATGGCAGTCAGCTCCCTGTGATGTTAAATCACACACATATTGTCCTTATTCCCAAAAATAATTGCCCCGAGTCCTTGAAAGACTTTCGACCAATTAGCTTGTGTAATGTTGTGTATAAGATAATCTCGAAGGTGGTTGTTAATAGATTGAAAGTTGTACTCCCTCATCTTATATCCCAATCCCAAAGTGCTTTTGTTCCAGGTCGACTCATAACGGATAACATAATGGTAGCTTTCGAGTGTTTCCATTTCATGAAGAAGAAAAGAAAGTCTAATAAGGGTTATATGGCCCTAAAACTTGATATGAGCAAGGCCTATGACAGAGTAGAGTGGGCGTTTGTAGAAGCGGTGTTATCAAAGTGTAAGTTCCCCTCCAATCTGATTCGATTAATTATGAACTGTATCTCGTCAGTTTCTTTTTCGGTCATGATCAATGGATCTCCTCAAGGTAAATTCAAACCTAGTAGAGGGCTCAGGCAAGGAGATCCCCTCTCACCTTTTTTATTTATCCTTTGTGCGGAAGCCTTTTCGGGGCTGATTAGTAACGCAGTTGCAGAAAAGATGGTTCATGGAATTAAAATCTCAAGGTCAGCTCCGGTGATTTCTCACTTATTCTTCGCCGACGATTCGATTATTTTTGCGCGCGCTAGTGACAAAGATGGAGAAGTCATTACTCAGATTTTAGACATTTATGCAAGGGCATCGGGCCAGCAAATCAATCTCGACAAAACTGCCATTACTTTTAGCAGAAATGTAAACGCAGAGAAGAAGAAAGAAATAGCGCGGAAGATGGGTGTTCAGGTAGTGGTGAATCATGATCGTTATTTGGGACTTCCGACTATAGTTGGGCGGTCGAAAAGAGAAATATTTAATATCCTCCTTGAGCGAGTTTGGAAAAAGATTAGTAGTTGGAAGGTGAACCACCTGTCGAAAGCCGGAAAGGAAATTCTCTTGAAAGCTGTAGTGCAGGCTATTCCCACTTATACTATGGGTGTGTTTCGCCTCCCGGCAGCGGTTTGCAGTAAGATTCAGAGTTTTATGGCAAACTTTTGGTGGCAAAACAAGGAGAGCGGGAAAAATATGAATTGGGTCAGTTGGGAAAAAATGTGCATGGCTAAAAAGGATGGTGGTTTGGGTTTCCGGAATATCGAAAGTTTTAATATGGCCATGTTGGCAAAGCAAGGTTGGAGGTTACTCCAATTTCCAAACTCTCTGGCAGCAAAAATTCTAAAGGCTAAGTATTTTCCTAGACAGTCGGTCCTAGAAGCTAAGGTAGGGCATGGGGCGAGCTTTATATGGCGGAGTATTCACGGAGCCATCCCACTCCTGAAAAGAGGTCTTCGTTGGAAAATTGGCAATGGGGATTCAATTCGTGTTTTTAAAGACCCATGGATTCCTAAAGATGGTATGTTCTACATTAGTCCCAAAGATGATGCTGTTAATTTGGATGTTCGGGTCAGAGATTTAGTGAATGTTAATGGCGACTCTTGGGATATGGAGGCAATTGATAATGTTTGTACCGAGCAGGATGCTAGCTTGATTAAAAGCATGGTTTGGCGCAATTTAAATTTGACAGATAGGATGATATGGCACTACTCAAAGACGGGACATTATTCGGTTCGAGCAGCTTATCACCTGGCCAGAGATGCGAATAGGCGTGCCAGCTCTTCCAGAAATAACGAGATTGAAAATGTTCTTCCGTGGAGTAGCGTGTGGAAGCTTAATATAGCGCCAAAGATCCGCCATTTTGTATGGAGAGTCCTTAGTCACAGTCTGCCAACAAGGAGTGCGCTTCTTCACAGAACAGGTATCGGTGATGGGAGATGCAAACGCTGCGGAGAAATTGAAACGATGGATCACATTTTCAGAGAGTGTCCATGGGTGAGAGGTATATGGTTTGGGTGCAGTTTGGGCATGGATATTAACAGAGGTGGTCAGATGAGTTTTCTCTCTTGGGCAGCCCTTTATATGATTAATTGGGAGTCAGAAAATGTGGAGTTCTTCTGGGTTATGGCGTGGTGGATTTGGTTTGCCAGAAACAAGCTTTTATTTGAGGAGATAGATATGATTGGGGAGACATTATGGTCCTGTAGCTCAAAAACTTGGCAGGAGTTTAAAGATGCTATTAATTCTGGAAGTAGGGATGACAGATCTGAGTTAGTACGCTGGGAGAAACCGACATCAGATTCGCTTAAACTTAACTCTGATGCAGGTAAATCGGGCAATGGCAGATGGGGTATGGGTTTTATAATAAGAGATTGCGAAGGTGAGGTTATTTTGGCAGGTTCTAAGCAGATGGTTGCTAACCCAGAAATCGCCGTAGCAGAAGGAGAAACCATGGTCTTTGGTATGGAGGCAGCTTTAGCCGGGGGTTTAAGCTCTAGATGCATCATTGTGGAAAGTGATTGCCTTCAATTGATTTCAGCTCTAAACTCTGGAGTTGAATATCTTACCGAGCTGGGGGATACGTTTAACTGCATTAGAAGAGCAGCTGAGTGTTTCAGGGAGGTTCGTTGGAAGCATGTTCTCAGACCAGCAAACAAACTTGCCCATCGTTTGGCTGCTATGGCATTAGATTTTGAAGAAGTTATTTGGGTTGAATCAATTCCAAGTGAAGTTGAAGATCAGTGGAAGGAGGACAATGGTTTTGAAGCTGGTTAAGTGTTAATCGAGCTTGTGTTTTGTTTGTTTTCTTTCTTTTTTCTGTTTATCCATCAAAAAAAAAAAAGAATTTAAGCAGTCACAAAACTTTGACAAAATTTGAAAAAATTTAAGTAATCTATGAGCCTCTTTGTTGCTCTGTCCATCAACATAGCTAAATTTATAATTTTGAAAAAGCATTTTAATTAGCCAAATATTTTAAAATCAACGGATTTATTAATTATTTGGATTAAATATAAATTTGCATGTCATTGTCAATTTACAGAATTAAATATTAAATGACGAATTTTATTCATAAAAAAAATGACGAATTTTCAAAATTTACGAAAAGATGAATTCTGTATAAACTTCATGGATTTTAATTATCCAAAAATCCCTCAAATGTAACTGTTTGGAATTGAACCTGGCCGAAACAAATTACACAAACAGAAACTATTTTTCTTTTAATTTATTTGAATGGTTTCTTGGCCATAGAAGATTCAGAAAAGCTGGAGTTACTACTCTGCGGATACGATGAATGTTGCACCACAACGGTTCGATTATTCGTCGCAGAGCCATTCATTAGCATTTCAACTTTCAAGCACTGATCTTCCCTGTCCTGCCTTATCTCCTTCAGCATTGCCGACACATCTTTCATGGTAGGTCTTTCTTCAGGAGATGGATTTACACAAAGCAAAGCTACTCCTATTGTCTGCAAAATCTCGTCTATTTCGGATTCCGGACGAGCACGTAAGCTTGGATCGACCACCTCAGTCTTTCCTTTCTTCTGCCGAACCCAATCTACAATGTGCAGCCCTTCTGGTATCGTTGGATCGATCGGTTGTTTTCCTGTTAGTACTTCTAATACCACCACACCGTAACTATATACGTCGCTCTTTTCTGTTATTTTCATCATGTATCCATACTCTGCATGCACATACCAACAAGAAAATAAATTCGATGCCAAAATTAGTGTTATCCTAATTCATCCCCGATTGAACGGAAATAAAAATGCTGAAACGTGGTAATGGATACTGTAGAACATTGTTTTGAAAATGTTTTTAGGTCATTATTGTACGAAAACTTGTTGAGTAGTGCATTTTCACACTTCATTACGGTTTCAACAAATATAAAACTCTTATATTTATAACTTATATCAATGAAAATGTAGTTTTGCTGCTTTCTAAGCGATTTTTGTTTCCGTGCAACGTAAAAGTCTGAAGTCGTATACTAATACGATTAATAGGCAGCACAAATGCACAAATGAGAAATGGTAAAACGATATGTTTAACAAGAATATATTAGTATGAAAATAGAATTTCTAAGTTCCGGAAATGTTTTTGGAAGCAGAAGCAAAACGATATGTTTTATAAGAATAGGTTATAAAAATAGAATTTCGTAGTTTCACTCGGACAAATTTCCTTGCAAGATAGGATGCTAGCATAGCTAACAATGACCTTACCTGGAGCAATGTAACCATAGGAACCAGCAACAGTTGCGGAAGAGCGAGCAAAATCAGCATCATCGACAAGTTTGGCAAGTCCAAAATCAGCAATATAAGGTTCAAATTCAGGGCCAATGAGAATGTTGTTGGCTTTGATATCCCTATGAACAATTGGAGGGACACAATCATGGTGTAAATAAGCAAGACCTTGTGCTGCTTCCAGAACTATTTTATACCTAACTTCCCATTCCAAGCAGCCGCCACTTCTTTCATGAATAAGACTGCCTAAACTTCCATTCGGCATGTAGTCATACATAAGCAATCTCGTGTTTCGATTCCAACAGCAGCCTAAGAATCTAACAATGTTCTTGTGACGGATAGAGCCGAGAGTTTTTACCTCAGCTGAAAAGGAATCGCGAACTCCTCCAATTCCTATTCTGTCATTTTCGCGATCATTTCGTGCAGCTATTGTTGCTGGCCAGAGCTTTTTCACTGCAATTACTTCTCCGTTTCCTAGTTCTGCACGATACACGATTCCTGAACATCCCTTTCCGATTACGTTAGCTTCTACTAAACATTTCAGAACTTGTTCTACTGAAAAGTTTAGTTTCTGAAACGGAGTGAACTTCCATGGCCATGAATCTCCTCCCATTTCTGATTCACAGTCGTCTTTTATTAGCTTTCGAGCTCGAAGAACTGCAATGACTCCTAAAATTGACATGGCTATAGTCAAGGTGACCAGCAATGTAATGGCCACTTTAAACTTTGTTGTTCGCTTGAAATGACCATTATTTGACATGCTTGTCAATGTGGCGTTGCTTATGAAACATGAGTCATGGCCCTTAGAACATAACTCCTGATTACCTGCCAATTCTCTTGCTGATAATTGTCGAAATAATTTGCTGTCAGGAAGATAGCCGGTGAAATTATTGAAGGAGATGTTTAACGAAACAAGATTTTCAAGGTCAGCAAGTGCAACTAAGCTTCCCCCAAGCTTGTTATGTGAAAGATCAAGTACGGACAACTTACTCAGAGCAGAAATCTGCGGCGGAATTATCCCGGATAGTTCATTCCAACTCAAGTTCAAAGCAATATCGAGACCTTCAATGTCGAATAATTCTACTGGAATAATGCCTGAAAGCTCATTACTGCTAAGATCAAGCAACTGGAGACTTGAACAATGGCCAAGAGACGAAGGAATCGCTCCAGAAAACGAGTTTTTACTTAGAATAAGTCTATTGAGTGAGATAAGATTGCCGAAATCCAATGGAATTTCACCTTCAAATTGATTTACAGAAACATCCAATACCTCAAGCTTTGTCAGAGAAGATAAAGAGTGAGGCAAATTACCTTGAAGAGTATTGTTGCTTAAACTCAGCATCTGCAGCTCATTACAATTGCCGATTTCTGCTGGTACCACGCCGCCAATATGGTTATCAGACAAGTCCAGGAAACTGAGGCTTTTCAGGAAACCAATTTCTTTAGGAATATTTCCACTGATTCTGTTATCTACAAGCCTAAACCGAATAAGAGAGCTGCAGTTACCAATCTCAGAAGGAATCGAACCAGAAATGCCGTTAGAAATTAAGAGAAGCTTGGTTAGATTCTGAAGCTGAAATAATCCAGGAGGCAAGCTACCAGTAAGCGAATTATGTGACAAGTCTAAAGCTTCAAGGCTCCTGCAATCACCTAATTCTGCAGGAATACTTCCCTCGAGATTATTCTGCCAGGCAAAAAAGACAGTTAGTTCAGTCAACTTCCCGAGCTCCCCCGGAATTGAACCTGTTATCTGATTAGTATCGAGCTGCAACTGCAACAGGTTTCTTGCATTTGAAAGAACAGAGGGAATCGAACCAGAGATGTTATTGTTACTTAGCATAAGCTCTTCAAGATTTGATAGATTCCCAAAAGACTGCGGTATACCACCAGAAAAAAGATTTAAAGAGAGATCAATAATTTTCAGGTTCTTACAGTTGCCAATTTCTTCAGAAATAGTCCCATCAAAATTATTCTGCCAAAGCAACATTTTTTCCAGATTCTGAAGCTTACCCAACTGCGGCGGAATCGAACCTGAAAGATCATTCTCATAAAGGAACAAGTTGACAAGCTTGGAGCAGTTGCCCAACTCTGGTGGAATTACACCTGACAGCATTGTAGTGTAAACTGATATAGTCTGAAGATTTTGCAGTTTTCCAAGAGAAGCAGGGATTGAACCCGAAAGTTTAGTATCAGCTAACCCTAGAATCTGCAAATTCTTACAATCTCCAAGCTCATCAGGAATCTTTCCTTCAATGTTCTTGTTCCCTCCTGCTCGTATAACTTCCAAATCCGATAACCTGCCAAGCTCAACAGGAAGGTTCCCACTCAAAAAGTTATCGAAAACGATAAGATTCTTCAAATTAGTACAATTTCCAATCTCAACTGGGATTTCCCCAGTAATCTGATTGGAGTTCAAAACCAAATCTCGAAGATTCGCAAGCTTTCCAATACTCGAAGGAATAGTACCCACAAGAGCATTAGAGCTAACATCAAGAACAGTTAGTTTACCACAGTCTCCAATGTCAGGTGAGATTGATCCTGTGAGATTAACACCAGACAGAATCAACTTTTCAAGATGGAACAAAGACGAAAGATTGGCAGGAAAAGACAGAGGAGCAATATCAACAGATTGAATATTTATTTCAGACACAAAGTTGTCAGAAGAACAAGTAATGTAAGACCAATTACAAGGAGTTGAATCCAAATGGTTCCAGTTCAAGAAACCTGATGAACTAGAAGAAGAACTGTGAAGCCATGTAAGAAGAATATCAACTTCAGTATTTTGAGCAGTTGCAGAGAAAGAAAATAGAAATGTTAGGAGGAGAAGAATGAGATGGTGGTGGTGGAGATAATAGTGGCGGTGGTGGTGGTGGTGGTGGTGGTTGTGGGGGGTGGTGAAAACTTGCCTCGACATGGGCATTGGGAAATTGTTTTGGTTGTGCATTGGGTTTGTGTATCTAAATTGATTCTTTGTAATCTTGAAGTTAACACAAATTAAAGAAGAAAAAAACAAGGTGTGGGAGTAAAGATTATTCAACTACTCCACCACCATTTTTGCCTCGGGGTTCTGTTGTGTGTTGGCTATAATAATCTTTTTGAATAGAGAGGCATGTGTTGCTGCATTGTTTTCCTCAAATGTTATTGATTGTTCTAGTGTTGATACTTGAGCCTAGCTTTTCTTTAACATTAAATTTGAAAATACTAACAAGGCTCCCATTAGATTTTTTTACAAAATCTTGTTCATTAAGTTGCATTAATGGCTATTTATTTATTCATTTGTCCTTTGGCTTAATGTAGTATTTGAGCCCTTAATAGGGGTGAGCATTGGTTGGTTCCGTTCATTATGAAACCGAGCAAAACTGACCAACCGAGACTTGGAAATATCAAAATCGAATTTTTAATCCAGGGTACAATAATCAAACCAAATTTTTTTGGTTTATTCGGTTTTTAAAATATCCAAATCGAATCAAAATTGATCAACATCAAACTTTTACTTAATTAATCAGGGAACCAAACTGTTACCGTGTGAAAAACTGAATCAAACAACAAACTTTACTTTTGTTCAATTGCATTTGATTTTTTGATTTGGTTCGATTTTTGCTCACCCATGTCCGTTAACTACACCATGGCATGCGTAAAGATAACTTGTGCTGATATGAATAAGTTGATGTAAACATATTATACTCCTTAGACTATAATTTTAACCAAATCTTTTAATTTATAATCGACTCAACTTAATTACTTTGCTAATTCTTGGATAATTTTCATCAATGGTCCTTGAACTTAACTTTCTCTCCTTTATCCGTTTTTGAAGTTTTAAATGTATTCCAACAATCCTATTTTTTTTTTATGAATGCAAAATGTATTCCAACCGTTTTATATTTTTATATTTATATTTCAACCATCTCCACCCCCAATTTTTTTTAACATTGTTATATTTTATAGTTATACTTTTTTGCTTGATATTCAACAAATGATTTAGTAATTTATAAATTTTAATGATGTGGACTACTAAGACACATGCCACTTCGCATAATTTGGCAGTGTTAGAAACATTGATAGCAGGGACAATTAGGATATAAATTTAAATGATATGGACGGTTGGGATATATTTTAAATTTAAAAAATAGTTAGAGTAAAAAGAGTAAAATTTAAGGACTGTTGCTGAAAATTATTCTAATTTTCTATATAATTATTTTTTTTGAGAAATTATTTTCCATATAATTGAATCAACTTGGACATAAAGTACGTTTCAGAAAAAACATAAACATAAAGTAAATGAAAGTTAAAAAGATAAAGACAGCTATAAAAGTGGCCGGAGCTCAAGGTCATGACCTTGGGGAATTGCCTACTATGGATGAGTACACGTTTTGCTTTGTCAAACACAAAACTAAATCCAACAAAATCAGATTTTTTTTCAAAATTAAAAAGGAAAAGATAATCAGTATGCAGAAAACATGGAGAATAGTACTCCCTCCGGTCCATAATATTTGTCACATTTGACCATTTCACATAGCTTAAGAAAATAATAAATATGTCTTGATTTATGTATAGTTTTACTAAATTGTCCATATTAATTACCACTTGTTTTATGTTTGACTAGTTATTTTAACCTTACAAAGTATTTATTGTTAGGGATAATTTTGGAAAAATAGCAATTAATGCTTTCTTAAAACTCTAATGTGACAAATATTATGGACCAAAAGAAATTCTCAAATGCGACAAATATTATGGATTGGAGGGAGTATTTTAAAATACATATTGGTTGTCGTTAAATATTTGTTTTAAATTGCTATTATCGTCATCTTTAGTATTTGTCATTATCAGTTGTTCTGAAAAAATTGTCATTTTGCTATAGCTTACTACGTACAATTTAAAAATTAAACTTACTAATGTTGTGATTGTGAAATGACTACATTATTTTTATAAGTTGAAATGACTATACATAAAATAACAAAAGTTCAATCCCACTCTCGGATTTATATTTCAAGATAAAATAAATTCAGATAAATTTCAAAATTTATACTAATAAGGACAAATAACGTTTACACGTAGATTAAAAAAGTATTAATTATCATTAATTTTTTTTTATTTTACCTCTATTAATAATTGTTTTATTATTTATATATAAACTAATACAATTATTAATTATAGAAAGAGAAAAGGGATAAAAGAAGAAAATTTGTATAAATTGGCACAACAAATATGATATGACCTTTTTAAGTGGGACAAATAAAAATGGGATATATCCCTTCTTAAACGGGACGAGGAGAAGTATTTTGAAATTATATAGATCTCTTTAGTCAATTAGATTTTCAAATTTATACTTCAAGATCAAATAAGTCACACATTTGAAATATACAATTAGAATTTGTTTGACCTAAATTAAGAGAATTTGAAAACTAGTTGACTAAAAAAAAATTAAAAATGACTTAGTTGACCCTGAAATGTAAATTTAGAAATATAATTGACTAAAAAGTAAAAAATAACTTATTTGATATCGGAACACAAATTTCAGTTAAGGGTTGAACCTTTGCTTATAAATAAAGCGACATATCCAAAATACTCGACAATTTTAACCTTTTTTTATTTACATTTCATATTTCCAAAATCATTAATTGTATCTAATTTTTAAAGTTTATCTTTTTTTCCAAAATTAAAGTTTTTCCACTTTAAAAAAAGTTCAAACATGTACATATTTAATATGTAGTCTAAATATATATGAATATTTTGAAAACTACTAAAAATTAAAATTATATGTTAAATATGAACGATATTGTAGACACCTATTTTCCGAACAGGCAAAAAAGTGATAAGAGATTAAAGCGTCCGGTGATGATTTTCAAAAACACCCTTCCGTTGACGAGTTAGCGATTCGCATGTTAGAATTCAAGCAGACTAGATCGGTGTGTAGCAGCAAACTCTAGGGACTGAAGTATAATTTCCGCAAATAACCTATAAAAATCTAAAGGGATCATGATAGAAGTTTAAGAAATTGGACTAATTACAATATCTAAGAATTTTATGTGATAATTTATAAGTTTGATGGACTGAATTGCCCAAAACTTAACTTTGAAAACCTTCAAACTCGGTTTTGACACTTTTTGGGACCTAGCATAACCTTTTACCACCTTTTTAATGGCACCCGGCGTTTAATCCAAATTAATTAAATAATTAACTTAAAATAGCATTTTAACCTAATCTAAATACATAGTAAACCCTAACCCTAACTTAACACTATAAATATGACCTTTATAAACCCTAATCGGGGAGTGGCGGTTAGATTAAACATAGAAAGAGGCACATAATTAAATAAAAAAATTTCTAATTTGGCATGAGATGAACGAACCAACCAGTCTCCACACACTAAAAATCCAGCCATATGTAGTCTATCAAATCTAGCTTCTATGCTCTGATTTTTCAAGAACTAATAGCTGCAACAACGATCTATGCTAGATTCTTCATTCGAATCGCCATAAAACGACCCCAGGACTTAGATTGGTACTTCTGAAGATCCTATTCAATCCATATCAAAAGTTTGTTATTCTATCTATGTTTTTGAATTTTTAATCATTGGATTGCCTTTTTATGTTCTTAATATAACTGAAATAAATTGTCATAACTGGCATGATTTGTTATGCTTTTCGCTTTAGATCTATGTTTAGGATGTTTTTATGGTCATTAAACATGCTATTTTAGTTTATTTCGATTACATGCAACTTATTACATATTATTTCTCGTTTTTGGCATGTTTTTATGTGACATTCGAACCTAGGAGTCCTATACCCTTCTCGCGCTGCCGCCATGTTGCACCAACGCCGTGTGTACTAGTGGTGTCGCCACTCCTTGTGGCACAACAACCACTTCTTTTAGCGTCATGTCGCTCCAGTATTCAGCTCCTACAAATCTTCATACTCGCTTTCATATCGTCTTTTCATGTTTTTGGCTCATTCGGGCTCATAATTTTCCTCTGTTTGAACCCACACACTTGTAAAAAGGACAAAAAAAGAAAGTTTTAATTGAAACTAAAAAATTCTATTCTGCAGAATAGAAACTTTCTACTAATTTAAATAAAATATTTATTTTTGTTTTTAAAAATTATTATCGATAAATAACTTTTATTAGTTTTTTAAACTTAATAATATATTATTAAATTTTATCCATAAATTATATAAATTTATTTAAAATATATAATTATTAATTAGATTCCTTGCAAATACACAAGATTATGACCAGTTTTATAATAGAGGAATTTGCATAAAAGACTCCAATTTTAAAATTCTTTACACCCAGTACCTTAGTTTTAAAAATTTATATTTTTACTTCTTTTTTCTAATGTTTTTAGTTATACTGTAATTAGGTCTTTTTTTATTTACTTAAATACCTCATTTTGACATCTGCACACTTTTTCTCTTTTTTTTTCTTTTTTTCTCCTTCCTCTATGTCTTAGTCTTCTTCTATGTTTTTTTCCTTCTTTTATTTCATTTTAATGGTGTTTCGTAGCAAATTTTATCTAATTTTTCTATAATTTATCTAATTTTGATATATCTCAAACAATAATAAATTTGAAGCAAATAAGAAATCACCAATGAAAAAATCGATTGTATTTGTCTCAAAAAAATTGAAACAACTGAATATTCTGGATCTTCTTCTTCCTCTTTCTATCTTTTTATTTGTTATTTTTCAGTTTTTATTGACAATTTTGTTCATATGTTTGAAATCATTATAAACTGTTTGAAACTGTTTAAAAAAATATATATTTTGGATAAATGTTGCAAATTGCGTTTTTGAAAATGGTTGAAATTGTTGCAAAAATTGTTTGAAACCTTTGTAAATTGTTTGAAATTGTTTTTTAAAGACTGTTTTATAGATTGTTTAAAATTATTTGAATCTTTAATAAACTGTTTAAAACTTTTGTAAACTATTTGAAATTTTTGTAATCTGTTTTGAAATCTTCAAAAACTGTTTGAAACTATTTTTTTTAATTGTTGGAAACATTTGTAAACTGTTCGAAACATGTTTGAAGTCGTTTATATCCTTTTATAAACTGTCTTTAAAAATGGCTGTTAAAGTATGTTTTTGAAACTATTTTAAACCTTGTTATAAACTGTCTTTGAAAAAAGGCTATCAAAGTATGTTTTGAAACTATTTTAAACCTTTTTATAAACTGTCTCTGAAAATTGGCTATCAATGTATGTTTTGAAACTGTTTTAAACCCTTGTATGATACTGTTTTTGAAAAATAGATGTCAAAGTATGTTCTTGAAACTGTTTTAAACTCTTTTATAAACTATCTTTGAAGAATGGATGTCAAAGTATGTTTTTGAAACCATTTTATACCGTTTTATGTAGTTTTATAAACTATCTTTGAAAAATGGCTGTCAAAGTATGTTTTGAAACCATTTAAAACCCTTTTATAAACTGTCTTTGAAAAAAGTCTGTCAAAGTATGTTTTGAAATCGTTTTAAACCATTTTATAAACTATCTTTGAAGAACGGATGTCAAAGTATGTTTTTGAAACCATTTTATACTGTTTTAAATAGTTTTATAAACTATGTTTAAAAAATGGTTGTCAAAGTATGTTTTGAAACCATTTAAAACCCTTTTACAAACTGTTTTTGAAAAAAGGCTGTTAAAGTATGTTTTGGAATCGTTTTAAACCCTTTTATAAACTATCTTTGAAGAATGGATGTCAAAATATGTTTTTGAAACCGTTTTAAACACTTTTACAAACTGTCTTTGAAAAATGGTTGTCAAAGTATGTCTTTAAAACCGTTTTAAACCTTTTTGTAAGCTATCTTTAAAATATGGCTATGAAAGTATGTTTTGAAACCGTTTTAAATCCTTTTATAAACTATCTTTGATAAATCGTTGTCAAAATTTGTTATGTTTTGAAACCGTTTTAAATCCTTTTATAAACTATATATCTTTGATAAATCGTTGTCAAAATTTGTTTTAAAACTGTTTTAAACCCTTTTATAAACTATCTTTGAAAAATAACTGTCAAATTATGTTTTGAAACCGTTTGAAACCCTTTTATAAACAGTCTTTGAAAAATCGCTTTTAATGTATGTTTTGAAACCGTTTTAAACCATTTTATAAACTTTCTTTAAAAAAATGGCTATCAAAGTATATTTTAAAACCGTTTTAAACCTTTTTATAACCGTCTTTGAAAAATGGCTGTCAAATTATGTTTTGAAACTGTTTTAAACCCCTATATAAACTGTCTTTGAAATATGTCTATCAAAGTATTTTTTGAAACTATTTGAAACCTTTTTATAAACTATTTTTAAAATTTTGGTGTCAAAGTATGTTTTTAAAACCATTTTAAACCCTTTTATAAACTATCTTTGAAAAAACGAATGTCAAAGTATGTTTTTGAAACCGTTTTAAACCTTTTTATAAACTATCTTTGGAAAATGGCTGTCAAAGTATGTTTTAAAACCATTTAAAGCCTTTTTATAAACTGTCTTTGAGAAAAGGCTGTCAAAGTATGTTTTGAAATCGTTTTAAACCCTTTTATAAACTTTCTTTGATTTTCCTCAAAAAAAAATCTTTGAAAAATAGCTGTCAAAGTATGTTTTGAAACCGTTTTAAACCCTTTTACAAACTGTCTTTGAAAAATGGTTGTCAAAATATGTTTTTAAAACCGTTTTAAACTCTTTTATAAACTACCTTAAAATATGGTTATCAAAGTATGTTTTTGAAACCGTTTCAAACCATTTTAAATCCTTTATAAACTATCTTTGATAAATCGTTGTTAAAGTATGTTTTAAAACCGTTTTAAACCCTTTTATAAACTTTCTTTGAAAAATAGGTGTCAAAATATGTTTTGAAACCGTTTGAATCCCATTTTAATACAGTATTTGAAAAATCATTGTCAAAGTATGTTTTGAAACCGTTTTAAATTAGTGCTGTCTTTGAAAAGTGGTAACGTTAAAGTATATTTAAAACCGTTTTAAACGCTTTTATAAACTGACATTAAAAAATAGCTGTTAAAGTATGTTTTGAAACTGTTTTAACCTTTTTATAAATTGTCTTTAAAAAATGGCTGGTAAAGTATATTTTTGAAATTGTTTTAAACCGTTTCAAACTCTTTTATAAACTATCTTTGAGAAATGGATGTCAAAGTATGTTTTTGAAACCATTTTAAATTCTTTTATAAACTATCTTTGAAAAATGGTTGTCAAAATATATTTTAAAACCGTTTAAAACCTTTTATAAACTGTCTTTGAAAAATGGCTTTTCAAATATGTTTTGACATCGTTTTAAACTCTTATATAAATTGCCTATGAAAAATGGTTGCCAAAGTATATTTTGAAACCGTTTTACAAACTATATTTGAGATATGGCTGTCTTTGAAACCGTTTAAACCGTTTTCTTTTAAAACGTGATGATGGAGTAAGAACTAAAAACACAAGAGTATAAAAATTAATTGATAACACGCTAGAATATAAACATTAAGTTCTGGTTTAGGGATTGAATTTTATAAATATTTCTTGTTTTTTTTTATGTATTTTCAAAAAGTTATTCTTTCTGTTCCATTTAAGAAGAGATACATCTTATTTTTATTTGTATCACTTAATAAGATCATATCGTGTTTTTTGTGGCAATTTATATGAATTTTATTTTTTTTATCTCCTTTTCTCTTTTTATGATTAAGTATTTGTACTATTATTTTATTATTCCCGTCCCAACCCAAAATCAATCTTGTCCAACTTTTCACAAATCTATACTAATATATAAAAGCACGGATTTGGGGGGGGTAGGGGTACAAGCAAATTTACTGAATAATCTTTTTCAATTTACTACTAAATAAAAGTTTTATAGTCATTAACTAATTAATTATTTAATTAATCACTATTAAAAAATCCTAATTAGAATAGGTAGGTAAATTATCTCCAATTTAGTTTTTAGTATGTAAAAATAACTAAGTCTATACTATATATAAAAGCACGGATGGAGGGAGGGGGGGGGGCATGCACATTTACTGAATAATCCTTTTTAATTTATTACTGAATAAATATTTTATAGTCATTAACTAATTGGTTATTTAATTAATCACTATTTTAATTAAAGTCCTAATTAGAATAGGTAGCTAAATTATCTCCAATTTACTTTTTAGTATGTAAAAAATAACTAAATTGTCTCCAAATTAGTAGGAATACCTATCTTTTAGTTTGATTTAACTACAAAATTAAAATACTATATTTGGTCAATATATAATTATTTAAATTTCTATCTTATTATTATTAAATATATTATTAATAAAATTAAGTTAATTATTTAATTATAGTTATTATAAAACCAAAAGAAGAATAAATACAGTATGGAAAAAAACTTAATAGCCGAATATATTATATTAACTTTTACAATTTTTTTAACTAATTTAATATTAATTATAAATAAAAAATTGATATAATTACAATAAATTTACTAATATATACATTGAAGAATTACGTTACGAGACACGTGCATAGCACGTAATGCGAAACTAGTTGTCTCTAAATTAATAGGAATACTTATCTTTTAATTTGATTGAACTACAAAATTAAAATATTGTATTTGGTTAATATATTACTATTTAAATTTCTATCTTATTATTCAGTATGGAGAAATATTTTATAACCGAATATATTATATTTATTTTTACAAAAATTCATAACTAATTTAATATCTATTATATATAAAAAAACTGATATAATTATACTAAATTTACTAATATGTTCATTAACGAGTTACGTTACGAGTCACGTGCATAGCACGTAATGCGAAATTAGTATAAAATAAAAATATCTAAAAATCCGTCCCAAACCAAAACTATTGCCAACCCCAGCCCAGATAGCAAAATCTTCTGAATTTTCTTGATATCCAAACACACACATACATAAACAAGTTGTTTAATTTGAAATTAACAGCTTCTTTTGAATTAGTCCCAAAAATAATTGTTTTTATTTGATGGCTTCCTTAGCCATTGTTGATAGCTTAAATTCAATTTCACCATTATTAAGCTGCTCCCCAAAAACCCTTAACTCTCAGTTTGTCCATTCCAATTCCTTTCTAAAGCTGAAGAACCCAACTTTTCTACCTAAATTGAAACCCATTTCCCGCAATTCTCGGGTCTTCGCCGTGCAGTCTAATAATTTCGTCAAAGGTATGTCTCACTGTCTTATTATTATTATTTTTGAACTCATTTTTGTTGCTTGCTAGTGCTATAGTATTGAGTTATTGGTGTTTTAGATGTTTAATTAGCGTTTTTTTAGATTGGTAAATGGTTAATTAATAATAGTTTAGCAAATGCCTGCACGGGTTTGGTCTAGTGGTGTAAGCGACACCAATCTGGATGTCATGGTCCCGGTTCTAAACCCTGGCTACGCTCTTTCCAATAAATGGAGTGATTGAGATTGGACTGCTGGCTATTATAGCCCGAAATTACAGAATATGTGGGCTTGCGTGCGGCCCACATCCCGGGTTCGACAGTGATCCTGAGCTTTGTTTCAGGGGAGTGAGTACTCTTCACAAAAAAAACGTTTAGCGAAAAAAGGGTATTAAGCTCTTTTATGGTGATTTAGTTTTCAAACTGTGTATAAGGATATTATTATATTTTGCTTCTTGGACTGATTAATTGTTTTCTTCAGTTGGTTGGAATGTGGGGTTTTATGTGAAAGTTGTTGATCGAATTTTGATACAATAGAAATACATACATTGTGTTTGAAATGTCTAAAAGGTTATAATTGCTAGAACCTAAGCAATTTGGAAAATATAAGATACCCGAATCTGTACATGTTTAATCATGCACATAGGTAGCACAGACACTTCCTTCGAACAATGTGCGTTTCTGACACGAGATTTATTTTTTTACATATGAAACCTTAACATAGAACTGTTTCTCCGTGTCCATTTCCAAGTGTCCCATTTTCCCATGTCCGTGTCCGTGTCTGTGTCCATGCTACCTAGCACATGTTGATTCAGGGCTTTAAACAGCTCAAACTCCTTCACCAGTTAGTGGTAGGCCATTTTATAAAAGAACTCTTAGTTTCTATTTTGGTGGCTGATGGATTTGTTTGAGGTTATTCAAATTTGTTGATAATTTTAAGGATTTTTTTTTTAAAAAATTGTGCTACCAGCTATTAATGGGAGATTTTTCGCTTTTCTAATTAGTTGCGCAAACGGCATGGAAGGTTGGGAAGGATGGTATTGATGCAGGAATGAACTTGGTGCCTGTAAGCTAAATTTGACTCTTTTTCTAATATGCTTCTGCTGGTAACATAAGGTTGCAGTATAATTTGATGTTTAATTTTTTTTTTGTTGTTGAGAATTCTGTACCAAGACCAATTGCTAGGCTTGCAGTAACAGTTGTTGCACTATCCGTTTCGCTCTTTGTACTGAAGTCAGTTCTATCTACAGCTTTCTTTGCTCTGGTATGTTGCGTGCTTTTATTCTATCTCTAATTTCTATTTAAAGTAGTTAAAATATCAGTGATTGACTGCAATAAGTGAAAATTTGTCGATGGCCTCTTATGGCCCGTGAGTTGCAATGATTCAACAAAATGGACGTTGTTAACAACCGAAGTTTATGCACAAATCTGGATTATTTGCTCAGCGATAAGGGTTGATTCGTTATGATATTTAGTTATGCATTATGTTTGATGCACAGGCCACAATGGGATTTGTATATTTCGTTTTTATTGCCTTGAACAAAGATCAAGGGCCAAGGGGCGGCGGCGGGGGTGGTGGAGGAAGCACAAATTCTTCGGAAGATCCTTTAGAAGAAGCAAGAAGAATAATGGAGAAGTACAAGTAAAAGCAGAAGGAGCAGTGAATTTCTATGAGTTATCCGGTGTAGGATATGCACCAAGAAGGAACAGAATATATTTGTAAGTATGAAATTATTATACATACAGGATTTCTGCCATGTGCAGTTTCAATTTTTATACAGAAATGACAGTATCGTTTTCTCTCCGCACCTTGTTTTTGGTTATCGAACTATGCAAACCTACTCATCTTTACGACCTTCATGGCACGTAGCCTATGTATACAAATCCTCATGTATAAACGCGAGAATCGGGGCGAATCAGTTGGCATTTGTAAGAAATAAAAATCTTTGCTGGAGAAGCAATGCTGCTAGACGCTGCACAAATGAGCTAGTGATCAAGATCTGTATTATCCACCAAAAAGAGTATTGTTCTGGGTGATCTTGTGGTAGAAAACATTTATCAAAATCTTTTCTTTTTCTATTATACTAAAAAATAGCCCCATACTAAAATTAAAATTTGGCAATAATTTTGAATGAAACCACAGAATTCACATACGATTATTTCTATGTTATATATTAGATGATTCATAAAAAATCAAAAAAATAAAATAAAACAGAACTCCATTGGATTAGGTGTGACATGGCAAATTTTTATTGGAAGGAATATACAGTTAATTAACTGAAAGTCTCCAAAACTTCCATGTCCACCATTTCAAAGGGAAAAAAAAAAGCTTGCAACTTTATCCATTAATACCTCTCAATGAACTCGACAATACATAACCATTCCATCACCACAACTCCATCAACTCACCCATCTTCACTCTTCCCTCAAATCTCGAGCTGCAAATCTATCAAACACCTCAAACAAATTCATGCACACTTCATCAAAACCGCCCTTATCAGTGACCCTCTTGCAGCTGCAGAATTTCTTAAGTCCCTCTCCCTCTCGAACCACCGCGACCTGAGCTATGCCCGTAAGTTTTTCAACCAAGTACATCAACCAAATTGCTTTTCTTGGAACACAATTATCCGAGCTTTCGCCGAATCTGATGATAGTAATGAGCACCCATTAGAAAGCTTGTTGCTTTTTAGTAGAATGTGTAGTGATGGTAATGTTGAGCCTAATAGATTTACTTTCCCTTCTGTATTAAAAGCTTGTGCTAGAACAGCAAGGTTACGAGAAGGGAGACAAGTTCATGGATTTGTTGTTAAGTTAGGGTTTGATAGTGATGAATTTGTTGCTAGTAATCTTGTTAGATTGTATGTTATGTGTGGTGTTATGGATGATGCTTCTGTTTTGTTTAGGAAGCATGTTGTTCAGTATGATGATTGTGGTAAATTAGTGAGGAATACGCGGATGAGAGACGGTATTGTGGTTCTGTGGAATGTGATGATTGATGGGTGTGTAAGAATTAAGGATCTTATAGCTTCGAGGAATCTGTTCGATGAAATGCCTCATAGAAGTGTTGTTTCGTGGAATGTGATGATATCGGGGTATGCGCAAAACGGGTATTTTAAGGAGGCGGTAGAAATGTTTCGTGATATGCAAATGGGTGATATATCTCCGAATTATGTGACTTTGGTTAGTGTTCTTCCTGCAATTTCAAGATTAGGTGCACTTGAATTGGGAAAATGGGTTCATTTGTACGCAGAGAAGAATGAAATTGAGATCAATGATGTGCTTGGTTCTGCTCTGATTGATATGTATTCGAAGTGTGGAAGCATTGAGAAGGCAATTCAAGTATTTGAGAGCGTACGCAACAAGAATAATGTCATTGTTTGGAGCGCTATAATTGGCGGGCTAGCTTTGCACGGGCGAGCAAAGTGTGCTCTTGCTTATTATAGGATGATGCAGGAAGCTGGTCTGGCACCGAGTGATGTTGTGTATATCGGCCTACTGAATGCTTGTAGCCATGCTGGTTTAGTCGAAGAGGGTCGTTTGTTATTCAATCATATGATCAATGTCGACGGTCTAGAACCTAGGATCGAACACTATGGATGTATGGTTGATCTTTTAGGCCGTGCCGGGCTTTTAGAAGAGGCTGAACAAGTTATAAGAAAAATGCCTATCAAACCAGATGATGTGATATGGAAAGCCTTACTTAGTGCTTGTAAAATGCACGGAAACATCGAGATGGGGGAGCGAATCGCACGTATTTTGATGGAATTGTTTCCAGAAGACAGCGGCTCGTACGTAGCTTTATCCAATATGTTTGCCTGTAGAGGAAACTGGGATGGAGTGTCAGAAGTGAGGCTGAAAATGAAGGAACTAGAAATAAGGAAAGACCCTGGATGTAGCTGGATTGAACTTAACGGGGAGATTCACGAATTCCTTGTAGAAGACGGTTCAAATCCTCGAGCTCAAGAAATCCGTTCGATGTTGGAGGAGATTTCTAGTCGACTGAGATCAATAGGGTACCAACCCGACACAACACAAGTGACGGTCAACATTGATGAAGAAGATAAAGAAAATGCATTGAACTATCATAGTGAGAAGATTGCTATTGCCTTCGGATTAATTAGTAGTAGCCCTCAAAGTCCACTTAAGATTGTTAAGAATTTAAGAATTTGTGAAGATTGTCACTCTTCTATTAAGCTAATTTCAAAGATTTATAAACGTAAGATCATCGTAAGGGATCGAAAACGTTTCCACCATTTTGAGAATGGATCATGTTCTTGTATGGATTATTGGTAGTTAAGATCAATATCTGTCAAGATTATATAAATTAATAACTGTGCTATGATTATGATAAGTTCATTGTGCTTTTGAATTCTCTCCTGCTTCTAACTAGCCGACTCGGGACATACAAACCGAACGAAACTGAATCGATAAATTTAGTTTAGTTTGATATATAAAATAAATTCAGCTTATTTTGAGTAGAAACCAAACCGAACAAAAACATTGACTGACCAGCTTGGTAATAACTTTAATAATGGCCTAATTACTTAAAAAAACTCCACATTGTAATATTTTTTCGTTTATACCCCGATCTAGGAAAAAATTCATTTGTACTCTTTTCTTGATTTTTCGTTTTCAACTGTACCCCAAAATTTAATTTTTGACAATTTAATCAATTAAAGGATGCAAATATTAAAACCAACTTAATAGAAAGGCTATATTATACTTTTTTCTATTGGTAAATATACAAACAAATCCTTAAACTTTAAAACTATTCAAATTAATCCTAAAAATTAATCGTTTTAAAATTTTTTATTTAAAAAACTTCTGAACCACCATTGTACTCCTTCAAATTACGAATCCGCTATCGAAACCCGATAAATATTTTTTACAAAAAATAAATAATTTTTTTTAAAAAAAAATTCGGAGGAGCTCCTTCTCTACGAGAGAGCTGCTCCTCCTCCATGTGAAGGAGGAGCAGATCTGCCCCTCCTTCACATGGAGGAGGAGCAGTGGGCTCCTCATCCATGAAGGAGGAGCAGGACGCTGCTCCTCCTCCATGGAGGAGGAGCAACGGGCTCCGTCCGGAGAAGGAGTAGCGGGCTCCTCCTCCGGACGGAGAATCAGATTTTTTTTTATTTAAAATTATTTATTTTTACGGTTTTGTATTTAATAAATTATTAATAATTAATATAAATTAAATAATAATTAAAAGTTTTATTTTATGAAGAAGAAGGTAATTTTATACCATTAATAACATTAAAGTCTAATTAGAATATAGGTTAAAAAATGAAGGACTATTTTAAATTTTATTTTAAATGAAAAAAGTTCAATGATGCTTTAGGGTACAATTGAAAACGAAAAATCAGAAAAAGGGTATAAATGAATTTTTTCTTAAATCGTGGTATAAACAAAAAAATATTACAAGGTGAGAGTTTTTTTAAGTAATTAGGCCTTTAATAATAACAAAATGTTGATTCTACATTGATTGAAAGAGAGAAATATAAAAGATGCATGCCAGGTTTTCAATAAGTTTAATTTGAAATAACTATTGAAAGAAGCCGACGAAATAACTATAAAGGCTAACGATTAAACACTTGATTTGGAATGTTTTAAATTTTTATAAATTTAGTTTGATTCAATTATAAAATTAGTTGCTTTTACAAGTTTAGATATTTCTCTTTCTCCAATAATTAAAAAAATAGTAAAAACACTTTTTCATTTGATAGAGGAAATTTTTAGCATTTGTAGGAGGAAATTTTAACAGAATTCAGGCTGGTGTATATATCATTTGAGTTCCCCCACCCATTCAATTTGTTTTAACAAAAAGAGCAAATTATTATGAAGTACCTCATATTTGATATAATTCACACTTTAATCCCTCTTGTTTGAAAACTAAACTATGTGGCTCCTCACTTTTGCTTCCATCAACATTTTAGTCCCTCCATCCATTTTTAGTGTTAGTCAACGAAGTCAATGAACTTATGGGTAAATTAATTATCAAATCTGAGGGACGAAATCGTTTACAAAAACAAAAGTGAGGGGTGAAATCGTTGAGAAAACAAAAATGGGGGACCATATAGTTTCATTGACTTCGTTGACTAACATCCAAAATGGATGGAAGGACTAAATAGTTGACAAAACCAAAAGTGAGAGGCTATATAGTTCAATTTTCAAACACGAGGGACTAAACTGTGAATTATGTCAAATGTGAGGGGTGTCATAGTAATTTTCTCTAACAAAAACCTTCTTTAACTGTTTTATGTTTTAAAAAAAGAACAAAGGGTCAACGCGCTTCCTGAATTTGTGACGTCATCTAACCCAATTTATATTTTAAAAAGCAACTAACTGCCAAACTCTTCATTTTTAGGTCAAATAAATTTATATTTTATATTTTTATTTTAAAAAATGGATTTAAAATAAATATATAACAATTAGAGAAATATCCAATTACTTTTTTACATCCCTCACCTCCGATTTGTATTTTACGTGTTTTAAAAATATAATTATAGGGTATTTAACCAAAAAATGAGGAATTTTAGGATTAATTGCTCAAAAAAGTATAAATTATATTAAATGATCCAGTGTCAAAAGTTTAGAAGGGCGCGTTGACCTTTGTTCTTTAAAAAAATATTGTCGTTTTGATAAAATGTAAATATAGCTCAATAATTGATGGGGCCAAATATAATTGGAATATGTATACAGTTTCATCCAGAAAATATATGCTTCACTCGACAATGATTCAAGTGCCAAAACTGTACTATCATACATGATTTTATTTATTTTGAGACTAGAATCCAAGACCAGCATACATGATTTAAAGTAAAAAAAGCCATGAGTATCTATGTTCTTCGATCGCATTCGCAGGATGCTGTGAATGTGCATTTCGAATAGGGAAGAGTAGGATAATATTTTATTTCATAAAATAATTTGATTTCCTACTTTAATAACGAAAAGATAGAAAAAATATCTCATTATTTTAAGGCTTTTATTTTTTTACTTTAAAGAATATTTATATTATAATTATATCAATTTTTTTTTAATTTTTTACTCTAATTATTTTTTTCTTATTCTTATCATGTTACAGCTGTCATATTTTTAGACTTAAGTAGCAATTTGCCCCTTCAACTTGTAAGCAATGGACAATTAATACATAAATTAACTTTATTGGCAAATCAATACACGAACTTGGTGATTATGGGCAATTAGCCCATTTTGGCAAAATTATTTACAAGTTTAGAGGGCAAATTGCCAATTTAAGAGACAATTAACTTACAAATTGAGGGGGTAAATTGTCAAAATGGGGCAAATTGCCCATAATCACCAAGTTCATGTACTAATTTGCCCACAAAGATAATTTATGTGTTAATTGCCGAACAAAGGATCAGATCACCCCCTCAACTTGGCACGAAATATCAAAAAAGTCATTTTCGAGACTTTTGGATCAAACAAACCCGCAACTATGTCAAAGTGCATCAAAAAGACCCCTCCCCACTCTCACCTCCTCAAGTGAGATACACTCTCCATTTTAAAATGTAAAAATATTTCAAATGGTTCCTAAATTTATTTTATTCTTTATATTAATATATAATAATTTTCAAATTTCAATCATAACCTTTAATTTTCACAACTTCAAAAATCAAATTAATTCATAAATAAATTTTGAGGAACCTATTCTTACCTTTTGTATTTCTAAAATAAATCATTTCATAATTCATAAGAAAAACTAAACCTAAATCAATAGATCTTCTCCTTCCCTTCACATTTTGCCGCCAGCCGCCGCCTCCAAATTCATCACCGGTACAGTCTTCCACACTCGATGAAACAACGAGCCATCTTTTGGTTCGTTTCTCTTCTTTTCTGTTGAGGATGTGCAACGAACCAGAGGATTGTTCGTCTTTATTCCGTTGCAGCGCTGACGAACGGCCGCTTTGAAGATGAACGGCACACCAGTTTCCTTCTTAAACGTCTACTTCCTTCAACCTGACAACCGGCGGGAAGCAGTACCATCAACAACGATATGCGGCGGCGGCAACAAAACGAAGCAACAACTAAAGATTTGAAGCTCACTGTTGCTTTGAATGATTTTTTTTTTGTTTTCTTAGTATTACGATTCTTGATTATTTTCTTCCAATCGAATTGCAGGTTTGTCTTTGTTGGATTGATTTGCGATGGTGGTGATTGCTCGGAAGGGAAGAAAAGTGCAGCGTCGGCGGCTGCGAGAAGTAGTTTAGGTTAAATTAAGTTTTAGGTTTATTAGTGTCAATTACTGTCATTTTGATTTATTAGACTAAGTTTGAAAAATGTTTAATTAAGTTTAGTACTAATCAGGTTTAGTTAGAAAAAGGACAGAAAAGATCCCTATTTTTTTAATAATGAGAGTTTTAACTCATCAATGTTAATTAGAATTTTAATTAGTTTTATAGTATGATTAATTAGAACTAATTTTTGTAATTAGCAATCCGACTCTCTTTTTGAGGTGTTTTTGTGTTAGAGGGGGCTTTTTGATGCACTTTGACATAGTTGCGGGTCTGTTTGATCAAAAAGTCTCCAAATTGACTTTTTTGATATTTCGTGCCAAATGAATTGATCCTTTGTTCGTTAATTGCCCATTGCATACAAGTTTATGGGGCATATTGCCACTTAAGTCCATATTTTTATATGTTTTTCTCTCTCTCTCTCCTTTCTCTTCTTCTTCTTCTTCTTCTTCTCTCTTTCTTTTTTTTTGGCTTAACCATATAGAGGTCCCTGTATTTTACATATTTTTTTCATAGGTTCTTATATTTCATTTTTATATTATTTGGTCCCTATAATTACTTATTTTTGATTTTCATATCCTTTATGAGTTTTTTCCGGTCCTTTTGTGTGGCTGGAGGAAACAAAAATTAAAAATAAAGGGACTGGAGGAAACAAAAATTATAAGTAGAGGGACTGGAAAAAATTCACAAAGGACCTGAAAATCAAAAATAGGTAAGTAGAGGGACAAGATAATACAAAAATAAAATATAAGGACCTACCGAAAAAAAATGTAAAGTACAGGGACCTCTATATGGATTTGGCCATTTTTTTCGTTAATTTTCTTCTTCTTCTTTATTTCTTCTTTTCTTCTCCATTTTCTTTCTTTGTTCTTCGTTCCTTCATCGCTCCTCCGCCGTTTCTCCATCGCTCCTCCGCCGTTTCTCCATCGCTCCACCGTCGCTGCATTGTTCTTTAATATTTTATTTTAGCAAACTTTTCTTTAATTCATGGTGATTATTGTGATTTTTATAACATTCAGATCTAAATAAATTACTCTTAATTTTTTTCAATTTTAAATCTAAAAATCTGCATGAAAAATGATGTGATGATGAAAAAAAACGATTTTCTGCACAAAAAACGATTTTCTGCACAAAAAATAATTTTCTGCAAAAAAACAGCATCTGATTATGATTATCATAACACTGCAGAAAAAAAATGATTTTTTATAAAAAAAAAAACAGTATCTGATTATCATATGAGCATCACTGTATTATCATGTTGTTATCATAACACTGTATAAAGAAAGATTTTCTACAAAAAAATTGATTATCATACTGTATTATCATCTCGTTATCATAATATAATCATATGATACCGAGATGATGATGTATTATTTTACATAAATGATAATGATAATGTTATGACAACGACATAATAATAAAATTATGATAACAATATGATAATATGATACATATATGAAAAAAAATTACATAAAAAATATGATAACGAGATGATAATGTGAAGAAAATAGTATGATAATGAAGTATAATAAGGTCATATTATCATACTATTATCTTCACCTTATTATCTTATTATCATAATTTTTTGAGAAAATAACAAGAAAATTCATAAAATGAACTTTATTTTCGCACAATACCATTTTATCAAAAAGTTTACGCACAATACCATTTTATCAAAAAGTTTACATTTAATGTCATAATAATCAGTTTTCTTTCACTAGCACCATCTCTTCCTTTTTAGAATATAGCTGACCATTACCCTTTCTTACCATTGGTTGTAAAGTTATGACTTCTTACTCACCATTCAGTTTAGAATGGTGAATTGCGCATTTGGTTGTAAAGTTATCTTCATGTCCTTCATTTTTATTATGTCTGCTTCCCAAGTTTTATATAATTCATTTGAATATTACATGAAGTAATGGAGATTGCAGAAAAAAATAATATGAGTATCATCACTGCATTATCATGTAAGTATCATAACATTGCAGAAAAAAATCAATTTTTTATTAAAAAACAGCGTCTGATTATCATGGTATTATCATGTCGCATAACATTAATTATATGATTATGATAAGGTTATGCTAATACAAATGTACGATAATGATAATACTATGATAATGTTTTTATGATAATATAATGATAAGCTTATAACGGTATGATAATATGATACTTACATGGAATTTTTTTTACAGAAATAGTGTCATATGATAATGTTTTATCATATGATAACGAGATAATAATATTTATGGTACATATATGATAGTATCTAGATAATGTATGATAAAATAGTGTCTGATTATCATGTCGTTATCTTCAGAAAATCATTTTTTGTGTATAAAAACGTTTTTAGTGCAGATTTTTAGATCTAAAATTGAGAAAATTCAAGAGTAATTTATTTAGATATGAAAGTTAAACAAATCGTATTAATCACTACGAGTCGAGGAAAAAACGCTAAAATTGAATATGAAAAACGGCTGAGCAGCGGCGGAATGATGGCGAAGCGACGGCGGAATGATAAATTAACGATGAAGAAGTATAGAACAAAAATGAAGAAGAATAAAAAAGAAGAAGAAAATGAAGAAAAAGAACGGCGGAAAAAAAAAAGAACAGAGAAGGAGAAGAAAAGGAATGGAGAAGAAAGAGAAAAAAGGAGAGAGAAAAAAGAACATAAACAACAGTTGTCAAATATGGTTAGAGTAAAATAATAAAAAAAAGTAGGTATAATTATAATATAAATAGGTGTTAGAGTAAAAAAAATAAAAACATTAAAATGTTGAGGTATTTTCTCTATCTTTTCCTTATTGAGGTAGGAAATCATATTATTTTCAAAAGGATAGTATTTTTCCTAATTTTCTCTTTTGACTATCTGTTGGCTTTTTTTAATAGTTATTTCAAATTATAAATCGACAATTTGATTTTTAAATAAATCTAAAAAATATCAAAAATAGTTTTTTTTATCAATAATAATTTAGATCTCCACTCCATTAATGTATTCATGAAAAATATAAAAAAACCCATTGAAAATAATATGAAAGATCCAAATATCAACCAGTATTTTTAAAATAAAACCAGTGGCTGAACTGTTGTGATAGTCAAGTTAATAATTCAATCGATTTAATCACCGATTTAACCGTTTGAATAAAATTATATATTCTCTATGAGTATCCACACTAATAGAATTTTTCTAAAATAAATGTTTGTGTGCTAGCACTTTTGCTTCTCCAAGCAATTTCAAATGAATGTGATTTTTCTTATTTCGTGAGATGTGTTTGTGTTTTACTATTTCGAAACACACATACAGTCAACCCTTTAATAATTAATGTACATGGTGGATTAAAAATTTATTAATTATTAGAATTATTAATTTATTAAATACTTTATAAGACGTAATATTCAAATTGGTTTCTTAAAATTTTATTAATTATTAGAATTATTAATTTATTGAGTATTAATTATTAGAGGGTCTACTGTATATAAAAGTTTGGATTTAAGTGTGTTTTATAGACATATAAAATTCATTTACAAACAAATGTCATTTGACAATTGGAATTGTTCTTAATTAAGAAGCACAGATACTTTGATAAAATTGTGTGTCCCGTTTTAAAAACGTTTCAGAAAGCAGAAACTTTCGGAAACTCATAAGGAAAAGTTTCGGACTATTTCGGCAAATAAAAAAAGTTAGACAATTATAAAAAATCTAAATAATTCTCAACAAGTAATTTTTTTAATCAATTACCCATAATTTTGGGTTAATTCCATATAAAATCACCACCTTTACATGTTTTTTCATTTTCATCACGTCCTTTAAAAATTGTCAAATAAAATCACCGCCTTTCATTTTTTTTGCAAATCTATCACGAATGTGAAAATTCGGTGTATCTTTATTTACTCGACAACCGGAATCAACAAGAAAAGAGTAAGAGGAACGTATTTTGTGTGTTAATAGGGCATTAGTCAGATTAAAACATTTATTTGGGAGGAAAAAAACATCAAATTTTACTCATCGATGATAGATTTGCAAAAAAAATGAAAGGTGGTGATTATTTGACACTTTTTAAAGGACGTGATTAAAATGAAAAAACGTATAAAGGTGGTGATTTTATATGGAACTAACCCATAATTTTTATTATTCATGTTGCCTACAATAAATCTTATCTCCTTAATTATATTTAATTTATTATATTAATTGGCATAAAATAAAAATACCATATACTATATATAGAATTTTATAATTTTTTTTTTATTATTAATATATCCTTATATTTTTATTGTTCACATGTTTCTCCTACGTCTCGTGTCCCTCATTTTAAAAAAAGACCATTTTTCCGTTTCCGTTTCGTGTCGTTTCCGTTTTCCATATCCGTTTTCGTGCTACTTGAGGTCTAAATGTGTTTGTTCGCAGAACAGATGACAAGTTAAAACACTGATTTGTGCATTGAAATTAAGTGTGCTGTAGTATAATTTTTGAATTCTGATGCTGCAGCTAATAGCTTTGGAGGTGGGAAAAAAAAAGTAATGATAGTATATGTTTGAAGCATGCCAAACAAAGTTTCATCCTCTTGAGAAAATAAAAATTAAAAATTGGAGTTGATTCTTAATGTCAGTGGTAGCAATAATTACTTAACAGCTTCAGGGGGACTTGATTTTCAAATCTCATGCTTGTGGTCCACTCTTGTTTAGAACAATTTTATGATTTATTTAAGGTCTAATGTCTTAAAAAAATCCTGATCTTTTATCCCCTTTTCAATCCTACTCTGACGTTGCAAATCAGTCAATTTTGTCCTATTTTATATTTTTTCATTTCAATTGTACCCTAAAGCATAAAATTGAACTTTTTTATTTGACAAAAATTCTCTAAATTGATCATTTTTGCATTAAATTAACTTTTTATATTAAATTGACCATTTTTAAACAATTTTTTTGAAATTTTGTCAAATAAATAAAGGCCAACTTTATGCTTAAAGGTACAATTGAAATGAAAAAAATGCAAAATGGGGTAAAATTGACAAATTTTCAACGTCAGGGTAGGATTGAAAAGGGGATGAAAAGTCGGAGTTTTTTAAAACATTAAGCCACTGAAACCGAATCAACAATGAAACAAATTAGAACTCAATCAACATCGAAACAAATTAAAACCAAACTAAAAACTAAAATTTTTAAACAAAAAAAATCAAAAAAACAAAACGCAAAAGTTCGCTTATTCGGTAGGTTTGATAAATTTGGTTTTCAAAATTAAAAAGTAAAACTAACCTGAAAAAAATTAAAAACTTAACCCAAACTGACTTATATTCATCTAAATCGAACCAATCTAAAATTATCGGTTCATTCGGTTATATCGGCGCTCAAAATTTTGCTCACCCCTGATTTGGTGAATATATGCATCATTATGAACCACAAAGCCAAAAGGAGGCCAATCTAAAATTGTTAATCTGACTATTGGAAATCAATTTCATGGTGTCATACATTAATTTTCATTTTCGAGCTATTCTATTTTAAGTTAGTAACTGGTATCGATTGAAAAAAAAAAATCATTTTCTTATTTTAATTGAAAATACTGTTACTGATAAAAAAATTGAAAATACTATTATTATTCAAAATTAAAATAAAACTCTAAGCTCGTATAGGAGGCAAGTTAAATTAAATTAAATCACGAACTATTTGAAATTGATATGAAAATGTTCAAAATCAATTTGTTGTTAATCGAAAATTCAAGCATGAGCTATTTATTATACTTTTGTTTTTGAAAATAGCTATTTATTATTCATAACAAGTCGTATTTGGACATTTGAAATAGTAAATTTGATCATTTCATAAGTTTAATTGATCGAGTTATAATCAATTCACTTTTTTACATTATATTTTCATTGTAAATTTTTATTTTAATATTGAATTAATTTTATTTATATATAAAAATAATTCAAGTTGAGTTGATTTTCAAGAATTATATTTAATTTGAACTCGAATTTAAAAGATTAAATGTGACCCAATTAAAGTCAAATACTAAATTTTAAAAACCGATCTCAAATTTAACAGTATATCTACTTGATTTGGTTACACCTTTATAAGATTACAAATGATCCCTTTGACTGGCGTGAGTTTGAGCAGTGGAAATGTCAACAAGACATGCCATAATCTACCTAATCATATCTTTGATTAGAGAATTAAATCAATCAATTAATTAGACCTACCAAAACATCCATTTTCATGGGAATTAATTCAATAACCAGAGAGGCCTTTTCTTTTTATGCAGTCTTTTTCTTTCAAAAAGAGAATAATTAGAGGAGGTCCAACAGCAGAAAAAATAATATTCCCAACAATTTATGTAAGTGGTAATTTTTAAAAATACATGTTTCGGTATTTTATTTACAACTTTACATTGCAAATTTTGATTTTTCTTTTTTGACTTTTTTATTTACAAAAAAAATACCCTTTTTTTAATTTTACAAATACCTTTTTCGGTTTTAATTTGGGTTTTCGATTTTTTCAGTTCGGTCAACCGAACCGACCGAACCGACCAGCAATTTTTTATGTAGTGTAAGATTAGTGTATATATAGTATATATATATATTAATTTTTATTTTTTGTAGATTTTTTCCTGTAATTTTTTATTTTATTTTTTTATAGTATAACAATAGTGTATATATAGTGTTTTTATGGTGTTCATATAGTGTAAGATTAGTGTATATATAGTGTATAAGTAATGTATAAGTAGTTTAGCAATTTTTAGTTTTTTTGTGGTTTATACCATGAAACACTGCAAATACACCATAAACACCGTAAATACACCATAAACATTGTAAATGCACCATAAATATATTAAAAATAGAAGAAATACACTATAAATACAACAAAAATACATTAAAACGTAAAGATATTATAAAATTATTATAAATGCACCATAAATCAATTTTTCCTTTACAAAATCAGTAGCAATAAACAAATCTATGAATAAGAGAAGACAAAATAAATAATTATATGAATAATAGAACAATTTTATAAATAAAAAATTATAGAACTACAATAATTTATTTACAAAATATTTAAATTATCGCAAAAAAACTTAAAAAATTACTCAAATCTAAAAACGAGTCGAGAAATTCATATAGCGAACGGAAGAGACGAACGGACTAGCGCGAACGGAAAAGACGAACGGAAAAACGACCGGAAACGACGAGAAAACCATCGGAAGTAGACGCACGGAAGCGCGACCGGAAAGACGAATGGAAAAGTAGTCGGAGGAAATAAACTGAAAATCAAATAAAAAAGAAGAAGAAAAGAAGAGAGAACTTTGAGAGAGAAGAGAAAGAAAAAAAGGTGGTTATGTAAATATTTAACCTAAAATGAGATAATAATTCTTTATATAGTGGGTATTTTGGTAAATAAGTTGGCGAATTAGGTAGTATTGGATAAGAGAAAAAGATGGGCCAAAATAGTGTAAATACTTGGATTAATTAGACAAAACACGGGATTTAGCCAAATTATTTAGACAAATACGGGTGTAACTTTCAGTTTAGAGATTTAGCTTTCTCTTCTTCTTTTTTGATTCTTATGCTTTCTAAACTTGAAAAATACGATCTTAGGATTTTCTCTCCATCTCCCTTTTTTCTTTCTCAATTCCAACTCCAATTCAAAACCCATATCATCGTTACTTGCCGCCACCGTTCGAGAAGAGATGACGGCCGTTTACAGAAAATTCCAAGCCTACCGCTGCCGCCGTTGTACGTGATTGTTGCGAGAATCTCGTCTTCATTTTCTCCATTCAATCTCGCCGTTCTTCTGATCTCAATGTCGCCGCCATTCATCAAATTTCACTGCCGCCGTTCATCAAATCTCACTGTTGTCGATGCCATTTACGCTAGATGCCGTAGTCCTAAGCCCGCTGCCGTCGTGCACAAGCCCTCGCACACCATCGTTTCAATCAAGTCTTTTTCAGATCTAAAATTGAATCAATGTTTTGTGTGTTCTTTAATCCATTTATTGTTTTTTTTTTGTGAAAGATGGTGTTGATATAATGGTGATTCGATTTTTTTGTATTGCACAACATGTTGCACTCTAGGTGTTTGAACAAATGCTTATGAGAATTTGTAATATTTTTTGGGTATTGGATAACCAATGGTTAACGTTGGGTAAACCGTTAGGTAACCTGTAATTTTTAGTTTTGATATATCATTAATGAAATCATTAGTAAACACTGTTGCTGAATTTTATATTTCTGGTTTGATTTTTTTTGTTAGACAGCATGTTGCACTCTAAGTGTTTGAAGAAATGCTTATGAGAATTAAGTGATATATTTGGGTGTTGGGTAATCAATGGTTAATATTAGGTAAACCGTTGGGTAATTTATAATAAATGTTATTTTGAATATATTATTAATAAAATCGTTAGTTAACTGTTGTTGATTTTTATTTTTGTTGCTATTTAACCAATGTTGTATTAAAGGTACACCAATGACCTTTGTTTTTAATATATTGTTGGTTAACAAATAATTAACTAATGGTTAATCAACAATTTTAGATTTAAAAAAAAAACGATTTATGTTTTATTGTTGATTGCTCTTGCGGTGATGAAGGCGGAGGGGTTTATAATAAAATTTTCAACTAGTTTTATAAAAATTGAAGTTTGAATTTGTAATAGTTTTGTTTGTTGGTTAACCAACAGTGTTAGTATACCGCTGGGTAACCAAAATCGTATTACTGAGATTAAAAAAAATATTTTTGATAATAACGAAAGTTATTTTTGCAAAAAAAAAAGTACAGATTGTAATTCTAAAAAAAAAAACTTTAAAATAGTATTTTTGAGAATATTTTATCTTTTTTTGGTATTTATCTAAAAAACTCTAAATACTTTGCCAAAACAGGTATTTGGAAAATAACCTCTTTATGTAAAGCATTACAAAGATATATTTTTTCTGTTTTTATTACTTTCAAAATCATTATAATTATAAAAAATATATAGGTTTCATTTATTACTACTTATTTTTTGCCAGAATTTAAACGTCTAAATATTTACTCCCTACGTTCCATTTAAAAAGGAATATATTCTATTTTTATACTCCGTCCGGTTTATTTTTAGTTGTAGCTTTAGATAAATATTTTTGTCCATCAATAATTATCACTTTAGAATTTCTATGTAATATTTACAATAGTATTCCAAATTTGAGCTTTTTATTAAATCACTTCATTGAATGGTAGTTCAATTTCCAAAGCTAAATCATCCATAGTGGTTAATAGCTCTACTTTCAAAACCAATTTTTTTAATTATGGAGTTTATATACTCCCTCCGTCCCACTCTAATTGACAAAATAATTAAATTACAATAACCAGTACAAACTAATAAATGATAGAGAGAGTTATTTGTATGCCCTTTTATTGATGATAGAGCTAATTAATGTCATTAGTATACTAGCCAAATTTTCATTAAATATTCACCACTTTTCCATAAAAGACATAATTTTAAATGAGGATAAAGATGGAAAATTAAAGGATAAAATTATAGTTATGTTAGTTTTGTCAATTAGAATGGGACACTAAAAACTCCATATTTTATCAATTAGAATGGAATGGAGGGAGTATATAAGTGTTTATGTTTATAATTTAAGACAAAAGAATCATTTTTTTAATTTTAACAATCTATCATAAAACGACAACTAAAAATGGACGGAAGAAGTATATCTCTTTTAAAAAGGTCATATCGTGTTTTCTGTTCCAATTTATATGAGAATTTCCATTTTTATCTTAATGATTTCAATATGCATTAAATGCAATTTACAATACAATTATTTTATTAATAGGTGAAATTACACTAATTAATAGGAGAGACATGATAAAATAAAATGTTCTCTTATCTTATTAATTTTGACGTAAATTAATTTGTACTTTTTTAAACAGAACGGATGGAGTATATTTTATATTTTTCATTTATATAATATCATCGGATGGTTTTAATAGCTGATTATCATTAATATGTAGCATGTTTTGCACACGTTATTATAAGCTTAACTTTTCTTCTTAAAGAATGTTCTTATTATGTGTGTGTGCGCTTTTAAAAAAAAATCCGATCCTAAAAAAAATTTCAAAAATGTTAAGAAAACAAATGGACGTGCTTCAATTTTTTTTTCATATAATTGAACAGAGAAAGCATTTGTGAGAAAATTGAACCCACAACCTAACAATTAGTTATCCAACACTTATATCATTGAGTTATAGCTCATTAGTTGCTTTACTAAAATATTACCAAAACTTAATCAACATTTATTCATTAATTTACTTTCACATAATTAAATTTTATATTAATTAAAAATCTATCTTAAATCAGCTCTCTTGAATTAGATTCAAAATACAAGAAAATCGTTTAAATGTCCAAAAATCTTATGTATATTTTATGAATATCTTAATCATACTGTGTGTTTAATATAATATTTTATATGCTATATGTTTATTAATAGTATATCACCGCTATATAATTTGTATATGAATAATATGCCATCCGTATGTAATGTTAGAATAATAAATAATAAATTGATAATTCTATATAAATCGAGCCAATAAATTTAAATATATTTAGCATGCTGAACGAAAAACATAAATACATTGTTGACTTAAAAGAAAAAACATGCTTATGTGTGGATAAAATCTACAAGTTTATAAAGTGCAAACAAGTAGTATAAACTATAAAGTCCAGTTATCGATCTGTAAGGAAGCCAATCTTATCTATCCATTAATCTACTTCAAGTATGTTTAGCAATGAAGAAATTTGATATAAATTGATAAATTAATCAAAATTATAAAAATAAATACTGAATTAAACATTTATCTTATAAAAGATACAATCAGAGATTGATACTATTCAAATGTCATTATGTCATTCATTCATGGATTATGATCCATTTTGATAAATGGAGGCTTAAGGTATTCTAAAACACTAATTATGCTCTAAACTCGAAGAATTCTAATTTAATCGATTAAAGAACATGCAACTCACTCTCCCATAATAATATATTAAAAAATAAATATCATTAGAATAACTAAGAAAATCTAATCAACACTTAATATTAACTCACTCTTGCGTAGTTAGTTATATGTTATTGATTAGAAGTTTATCCTAAATCAGCTCTCTCGAGTTAGATTCAAAACACAAAGCAACCGTTTAAAGTCCAAAATAAACCAAGCATTAAGTATAATAATCAATACACAATTAACTACATAAATCCATATTCCTCTAAAATCAAATAAACATACTTCAAGCAATAATCCCTAATTAGGGTTTCTAGCTACATATACTTAAATAACAAACATCAATACAAATCTAGAAATTTATGGTAAAGGAATACATACAACTAATCCTTGCAAATATGTTGTCATTTTCTTCATTCGTATCCTTCGATTGATCTTGGTATTAAGTTGAAAAACTACCAAAATTGCTAGAAAAATATTATTTATTCTCTTTCGACAGCTATCAAGCCTAGCTTCCTAATTTGCCTTTTTATAGTTGTCTAAGTTTAAAATAGCGATTCTCGCTCTTTTGCATTCCTGCCATGTGAGTTCATGAAGTTCGATTACCATATGGTCAAGTTTGGCTCGAAACCAAGCCATACTAGTTAAATAAAACTTAAAATATGCAAAATTGTACAAGTCTACTCGTACGAGCAAGGGCTCGGGTAGCGCTCTTGCTTCCTTGCTCGAGGTCTGCTTAAGCGAGCGGACTCTCCAAGCACTCGAGCAACCTCTTGCAAAGCCTGCAATGTGTATGATTCTTACTTAACTTCTCACAACACTTCATTTTCGATCTCAATGGCATCTAAACGGCCTGGAACTTGCAAAATACACTCGTAGTATGCATGAAACACTTAATTGAAAAATAAGTACAACAAAGTTCAAAACAGACGACAAATGCAAGATAATTACAATAAAACACAACAGAATTATAAAGAATAATTCTAATCTTATTAACATGTAATAAATTTCAAATGCATGAGATACCATGTTGACATGTCATATCAATACCGAGCGAAACACACTAAGTCAAATACCACAATACTCATAATTCTATACAAACGAAACAGTGATTGCCATTTACGCATCAACAATATATCCTATAGATGATTAAGAAATATGAGAAATACCACTAGAAATCAAAAGCCAAATAATTCTTCTACCATATGAAAAAATTGTACATGACAGATCTTAAAAAGGGCAATACAAGGGAACATGGCAGAAAAAACAAACGGTCTTGAAGAAAACATGTTCTAACAAGCTTATAATAGGGACCCGAGCCCTATGAGGATTCGACCAACGAAGCCTACCTCAGGATTCGTCCCAAAGTAATTAGCAATATGTATCGGCACGGACGAATCCAAAGAAGTCTGCCTGCCTGAAAACACACTCATACGGGCTTTTCCCAAACATATATTGACCGTATCCTAAAACAATCGGCAATACTCTAAAGACATAAACCTCGCTAAAGAGATTGAATTCAAAGTCAACTATAATACTATAATCACATATAGAATATAGAAATAAGATCTTCTAGATATATCAAAGATAGTATCCTAAACGGGATTAAAGATTAAAAGAGGAAGACGTTCTTTTTTAGGACATTTTCCTAAATAGAATTTGCCCGCAGATCATACTTCAAAGTAGGGATCTATTTCCTACTTTGATTCTATTTCCTAAAAGAACCACTTTTCTTTGAGGACTCTACCGGATTAGATTTCACTACTATAAAAGGATTTGAGGTATGCCTATACACACAAATTCAATACATACTACTTTTCCGGATCAACAAGAATCTTTCGTACCCAAAAGTTTACCAATTTTGCTGATATCACCAAAGCATCATGATGTAGTAGTTCCACACCTCTTCTATCCTCAATCGTGAAAGTTATAGCTCTCAATGTATTTGTTTGTGCTAGTTTTGGCCATCATTTCCATTTCTTTCTTTTATCATTCCATAATCAGTCAATCTAAAACTCTCCCATATAGAGTAAATCTGATGCGGGTGACTGTAGCATTCCAAATTCTTCTTCCTGCATTTTACATACAAAATTAAAGTTCCAGATTTGAACCAATCTGATAAGCATTTATTCTATCGCTTCCATAAGCTCTTCCTCGCTGGTTAAAATAAGTATTTTCAACCAAGTGACAGTAATATTCCCATGAACGGTCTTCAGTGGTCCCCTTGGCCTTCCTTTCTTTCTATACAAGAAATCTCCTTTATACCTCAATCCTGGCAGCTTCCTTGGTGATACAGGTTTGAGGATAGGCACAAGGTACGTACAAACTCTTTTAATACAAGATTGGAATTCTCATGCGCATGTGGGCCTATTTCATTCCATTGAGTTGGTGGCATATGTATTTTTGGAGGTTGTTTCGTCTTTACTGGATTATCAGAGTCAATTTACAATGAACTCTAAATTCAAGAATCAAAATGGATACTTAAATCCCAACAATCAACTCTAGTTCAGTAATCCAATGATATCGAATCAAAAGATTTTAAATTGCTTTAACGGTCAGAATATAATCACCACAAACGGTTAAACCAATTCAACCAGATAAATAAACTCAAATAAAATTAGTTTTATCTATTTTGTATTACGCACTCTTAACATCCGCAAAGCGCATAGATCTGATTTTAATAGAGACCGAAAAACATCCCTCAAAAGAATACAAGTTCTTACGGTCAATTGATCAAAATCAAAAAAATTAAGGGAGCTAATTTATATAAAAACTAATTTTGGGGTTAATTTACCATAAACTCTAAATTCAGGAATCAAAATTGATACTCAAGTCTCGACAGTCGACCCTAGTTCAGGAATCAAAATTTTTTTACTTAATATATCATATCACCTTTCCCTTTGCTCCCTTCTCTCTCTCACAAGCTTCACTCATGGCCATTCTCAAACTTTACTCTCTCTGCATTTTCCACTGCTTCTTCTTCTTCTCCACAACACTCTTAACCACCACTGCACTTAACCAGTCTCTGCCTTCATCAGATGTTCATCTTCTTTTAACAAAAATCAAAGCTTCACTTCAAGGTAACACTGAAAATCTCTTACTTTCTTCATGGAATTCTACTGTTCCTTTATGCCAATGGAGAGGACTTAAATGGGTGTTCTCTAATGGCTCTCCTCTTGCATGTGATGACATTTCTGGACCTGAATGGACTAACTTTTCTTTCTATAAAGACCCATCTTTGCACTTGCTGTCTCTTCAGCTTCCTTCTGCTAATCTCACTGGCTCACTTTCTAGGGAGCTTGCTGAGTTTTCTATGCTTCAAAGCTTGTATCTTAACATTAATTCTATGACTGGTACTATTCCTCTTGAACTTGGTTATAGCTCTTCACTCTCTGATATTGATTTGAGTGGTAATTTGTTTACTGGGGTTTTACCTCCTTCTATATGGAATCTGTGTGAAAAGTTGGTATCTTTTAAGGTTCATGGTAATTTGTTATCTGGGGTTCCTCCTGAACCTGCATTGCCTAACTCTACTTGTAAGAGTCTGCAGTTTCTTGATTTTGGGAGTAATAAGTTTTCAGGGGATTTTCCTGAGTTTTTGACTCATTTTCTAGGGGTTAAGGAGCTTGATCTTTCGAATAATGTGTTTTCGGGTTCGATTCCTCAGGGTTTAACTGTGTTAAACCTTGAAAAATTGAATCTTTCGCACAATAACTTTAGTGGGATGTTGCCGGTTTTTGGTGTGTCAAAGTTTGGAGTTGAGGCTTTTGAAGGGAATGATCCTAGTCTTTGTGGGATACCTTTAAGAAGCTGCGGCGGGAGTTCGAGATTGGGTTCGGGTGCGATTGCTGGTATTGTGATAGGGTTTATGACTGGTGCTGTTGTGTTGGCCTCATTGTTGATTGGTTATATGCAGAATAAGAAGAGGAATGGTGGGGAAGATAGTGAATTTGAAGTAGAGGAGGAGGAAGATGAGGAAAATGGTGGAAATGGCGGTGAAGGGAAGTTGATTTTGTTTGAAGGAGGTGAGCATTTGATGTTAGAGGATGTTTTGAACGCGACGGGGCAGGTGACGGAGAAGACTACTTATGGGACTGTGTATAAGGCAAAGCTTGCTGATGGTGGTACAATTGCTTTGCGATTGTTGAGAGAAGGCAGTTGCAAGGATAGAAATTCGTGTGTAACAGTGATAAAGCAGTTAGGAAAGATTCGGCATGAGAATTTGATTCCTTTGAGAGCATTCTACCAGGGGAAGAGAGGGGAGAAGCTACTCATTTATGATTATCTTCCGAACAAAAGCCTTTATGATCTTTTACATGGTATGCTCATTTTCTTTTACTTCCTCTGCGGTTTATATGTTTCCTTGTATTAACATTTTGGAGTTGTTTCTGACTCTCATGGGAAAGATTTTTGTTGTTGTTATTGAAGAATTATGCATTTTCTCTTGGTTGAATCACTCCATCCTTCGCATTGTACACACAATTTGTAGTGAATCAAACTCTTGAGTTTGCTTATGCTTCAAAAAATTTGCTCCTAATTGTGGCATATTGCTCTTCTAAGCACCTTGCGACCATTCCTCACGGTCCAAGCCTCACTCACGTAGATATGATGTTTCCTTTAATGCAGAGTAATGCATTGTCATACTGGGAAATATAATTGTTACTATTTTATCATTTTTATTACTTTTCATGGTTAAATTAAGGCCTACAACTATGATATCTTCATTCACATTGGAATTTGCAATTCATTATCAGATGTGATTATTATCCATATTGTCCCCAAGATGTCCAAAACTTGTTCTTAGAAATGCAATGCAATCTGAACTTTCGCTGTTAAACTAACTAACTAAAGTTATGGAAGTTGAAGTTCCAGGTTCCCGGAAAATGTCACTTTCTGTACTTTCACTATTGTCCCCAAGATGTCCGAACTTGTTCCATATTTTGTTGTTTTCAACAAAACTTGCCATTGTACATAGTTCTTACTGTTGTATTATTATCCTATTAATTGCAGAAACTAAAGGAGGAAAACCAGCATTGAATTGGGCTAGGCGCCATAAGATTGCTTTGGGCATAGCTAGAGGACTCTCATACCTTCATACGAGCCTTGAGAACCCAATAACACATGGAAATGTGAGATCAAAAAATGTGCTTGTGGATGATTTTTTTGTTTCCAGGCTAACGGAATATGGGCTCGACAAGTTAATGGTTCCATCCGTGGCCGATGAAATAGTAGCACTTGCAAAAACCGACGGTTACAAAGCCCCGGAGCTTCAAAGGATGAAGAAGTGCAATTCCAGGACAGATGTTTATGCATTTGGAATACTTTTGCTTGAGATTTTGATAGGAAAAAGACCCGGGAAAATTGGGAGAAATGGCGGTTTTGTGGACTTGCCGGCAATGGTTAAAGTGGCGGTCCTCGAGGAAACCACAATGGAAGTTTTTGACGTGGAGATTTTGAAAGGGATAAGAAGTCCAATGGAAGAAGGGCTAGTTCAGGCACTGAAACTTGCAATGGGTTGCTGTGCTCCAGTACCTACCGTTAGACCTACGATGGATGAAGTTGTGAAACAGTTGGAACAGAACAGACCGAGAAACAGGTCCGCATTATACAGTCCAGCTGAAAGTAGAAGCGAAATCGGTACACCTTTTTAGTTAAGTCATTTTCAACATAAAGTTTAGCTTGTTTTTGTTAGTCATTTCACTCTGGCAGTAATAGCTGATGATGGTTGTATTGGGAGTTCATTATATTTATGTATGGCATAATTCAATTCTTAATCTGTGTGTAATTCATTACAATCCCTTAGGAACAATATTGCTTAATGCTAGAATTTCAGAATATATATATTTGCAGAAAACATATATTCAAAAAACAGAGAGATGTTTGTCTCATATTTTTGTGCTAGCATCATGCATTGATAGGACAATGTTGGAATTGAATCTGAGTTTCTACTTGATGTTGGATCAACATAAGCAACGGGCATTTGGAAGCTGCAGAGTTGGCATTGTAATTGAATCTGAGTTTCTACTTGATGTTGGATCATCATTTCACTGCAATTCTAACTAATTTTTTCTAATCAATTCAATTAATTCCAAAATTCTAGTTGAACTGATAATACTAATTATATAGTTAACAAAATACATTTTTTTTGAATTGTAAAATTTAATTTCTACCTAAAATAAATAAAAAATAATATTAAAGCCTAACTTCAAATTCTCTAACTTTCGGTGGTGGATTAAATACTTTGCAAGTTACTAAACTATCAATTTATTTTAAAAAGGTTACCGAACTTTAATTTATTTTAAAAAGGTTACCGATTTTGATTTATTTTAAAAAGGTTACCGAACTTTCAATTTATTTCAAAAAGGATACCAAATATTTTTTGTTTTTAAAAGATAATCAAAAGTTAATTTTTCTAATCATCCGAATCATACTTGACAATTTTAAAGTAATTTATCGCCATATAAGTTACACGTGTATAAATTCTCAATTTAATAAAAAAAACCTTTTATTGGTAAAAAAATTAATATTTGATAACCTTTAGAAATAGATTGATATTTTGATAGCCTTTTTCAAATAAATTAAAATTTCGGTAACCTTTTTGAATAAATCAAAATTCGGTAACCTTTTTGAAATAAATTAATAATTCGGTAATTTGCAAAATATTTAATCTTTCGGTGGTTGAAGCAAATAAAAAAATTGAACTTAAAAATAATAGGAAAAACCAAATAAAGCAAATAGATATTGTGTTGTGTTGAAGTGAAGAATTGAAAAAGTTAAATAAATTGGAAAAAGGACTCAAAATTGCAACTTTGGATTAATTGCAATTATCCTTAAAGATTTGATTTTTTTAATAACAAAACCTTAATGGAAACCAAACTCTAATCCAATATTATAGTGTAGACCTGCTCTAAGAGCCCACATGAACAAGTCTCAGTTAAAGTCCAGCATACATGATTTCTTTGTTGTTCTTGTTCCAGCCATTCTTTCCACTTATATAAAAATTCCATTCGAAATTCCAATTATATATTTATATTATAAATTTTTCCACATATTTTGATATTTTAATATTATTTTTATGAGTATTTTTAAAATTAAACCAATGGCTAAATAGGTGTGTCACTAGTTTACGGTTCAACCGGTTTAACCACTTATCGAAAAAAAATTGATGAAATTAACAAGTCTCAGTTAAAGGAATTTTCGGAAATACACTCAACGGAAATAAGTATTAGATAGAGAAAAAATAGAGAATGAAAAGAGAATAAAGAGTGAAAAATTCTTACAGGGTTTTATCTCTTAAATTAAAATGCATATATTTTGTATATTGTCAAGTGGTTGTAACTTGGTTTTTCTGGGTTTGGTGGTCGAGGGTGAAATACCTCTATTTTTTGTATATCAGGATGCTCGGTTATTATGTATTTTATTTGGGCTGAATCTATATATTGAGATTTTTTTTATATATATAATTTGCAGTTGTTCCTACTAAGTCGTGTTTTAAAATAAATATATTTAACATTATATAACACTCTCATAAGATGATTACTATAAAAAATTAATTTTAATTAACATCAGTTGCCGTTATAAAAATTGAAAATATGGTTGTTAATTTTTTTTAACAACAATGAATGTGCTTGTGTGTATCGGCGTAATATAATTTTTTTAATAACGACTCTTTTAATATTGGCCGTTATTATATTTTATAAAAACTATAGTATTTGGTTGTTAAAAGATACTAATAACTATAAAAAGTCGTTTTCCAAACATTATAACATTAATTATTATTTTAATATGTGATATAATTTTATAAAAAGAATTTACATTTCATTTAATTTTATAATTTAAAATTAAAATTAAAATTTAATATTTTTTATTTTTTATTGATATATTATAATAAAAATAAAAATATTTTTATTGTGAAATGTGATTCTCTTTTTAACGAGAATGCAACATTTTAAAAATTTATTACTTTTAATTTTAAAATGGGTTTAGCTTTTTCAAAGTAGCAGTGATTGGAAGCCCATTTACCTTTTGTAATGAATCAATATGGACTGCGCAAAGGCTTAGACATCAATTTGTAGTATACATCTGAAGTAAATTTACTGGTGCTGTGGCATTATCAATTTCAATGCATTTTGTAAACATAATTGCTATTATTTGTAGTATAATTTTGTTAAACTGATGAACATGTTATCTTTAATTGCTACATTAGCCTCAAATCAGAATTTGTTGTATCGTCAAGTCAAATCTTGTTCATATGAAGTATATAACTTTTATTATTAATTTTATATATAAAAATTTATAATTAGTTGTATTACCAACATGTTCGTTAAATACATGTTTAAAATCATTGAATTCTACTTTAATACGAGAGAAAGGTCATTTTTGTCTACAAACTTGTATGTAAAAAATCAATTAGGTTTTATTTCATCCATTAAGGTCATATAGGCCCAAAAGTTCATAATTTCATATCAAATGGATCCAATTCTTTTTTTTTGGGCTTTTTACAAGAGTGCTTGAATAAGTGATGAGGACTGCATTTATACTCCTGTAACCTTTTTTTCGGCACTTATACGCTTTTTTTGTTTAAAAGTTGACAAATATGTTGTTATCCTTATTTGACTATTAACCTGACATGTGGATATAGACTTTGAGCTAGCCTTTAATTTTAAATCACTCACCGTTTTATATATACCTATTTTTTTTATAAAATAAAAATTAATTCTTTGTTTTATATAAATTATTATCTTTTAACCAACTACTTAATGTATATGAATTATTATCTTTAACCAATACAGATATTTGTATCAAACCAAAAATTTAAATATTAGCGTTTGCATATAAAAAATTATAAATAAAAATATTTATCTATGTATATAATATAAAAGTAATTAAATATTTTTTTTTAATTATTCTTACTAAAATTTAATATTTGATTTTTTTTTGTATAATTTGATTGTGGTAAATATTATTAAATAAAATTATTCAATAGTTTTTTCTTTTCTGTTTTTTTTTTTTTGATAATTAAGGGAGGAGGAGCGCCAGTGAGAGAAATTGAACTCACGATTTTGACAGTTTACTGTCTAGCGCTTATACAATTTGAACTATAATTCGTTGGTTGTTTATTTTTATTTAACTTTAGTAAAAGCTAATAAGTACACTATGTTGTACAATAGATAAAAGTAATGTATTGATTAATTTTTCAAATGAATTCAAATATACTTATTTGGTTATTTTGTCTTATCCAAAATTATAAAAACAAAAGAAAAAACTCGGTCATGAATAAATAATCCTAATGAATTTTCAAACTGTACAAAGTGTATTTTATACATTATTTTTATAAAAAAAATCAATTGTTTATTAAAAAATACATAATCAACTGAAAAGCTATCAAAGAGCAACTACAAAGCAACCAAAGAGCAACATACAAACAACCAAAGAGCAACATAAAAAAAGTAAGAATATCAAATATCAAGTGAAAATAATTTCACACCACATAATAAAAAAAATACAACTCTATTATCTATAAAGAACTGAAAATATATTCAAATTGCACAAACTACTTTTTATGCATATCATATTTACGAAAATTAATTAGTTTGTTGAAAAAATCCTACAAATATAAAAAAAAAGTAACCAGAATGCAACTGTAATTCACTATAAATATTACAACCCTCATTTTATTTATGATTGTAACGATATATTCCGATGCTTAGACTTCTTTTGAGGTTTTAGCGTTCGTTCTATTTTTTGCATATCGCATCTTGTGGTGGAGCTGATATAATCACCATTTATATAAAAAAAAAGAACGACATCGTTATATATATATATATATATATATATATATATATATATATATATATATATATATATATATATATATATATATATATATATATATATATATATAATTAAAAAGAATTTTGCAATTACATAAAATATTCTTTATTCAAAATATTACACTTAAAATCTCTTTTTGTTTTAAAAAGTAATATTAGAACAAATTTTGCATAAATCTTATGTAGATTAATATCTCTAAACCAAATGTACAAAAAAATATAAAACATGAACAAGACAAAATTGTAATTTATATTTGATAACAAACCGGCTGAATTCATATTTAGTTATATGAAATGTAAAATTGATGAAAGTATGTATATAAAAATTTATTATAAAATTTGGGTCAGCAATGTATGAGCAACTAAAGAGCAATCAACGAGCAACCAGAAATTGAATTAAAAATCGGTAATGTCATAAAGCAACTTCGAACTTTGATTTATTTATTTTGGATGTACTAGGACGATATATTTTATGCACTACAATATGGTTATATTCCTTCACTAGTTTTGTTTATTGTATTCTTAAATTTGAATAATCCTTTTAAATTAAGGAGCTGAAGGAATAATGCCGTAACTTGTAGGCTCTGAGAAAATCTACATGAATTGAATTTTTGTTATCTTTTTGTATTACGTAGTAGTACATCAAGTTAACAATTAAAAAAATATCTTAAATGTATTTATTGTGTATTTTTTAATTATATATTTATTTTTAACTTCAAAAACGGCGATCGAATCGATTGTTTGAATTGATAAGAATAAGGATTAATATAAAAAATTATACAATAATTCAGAATTTTGTTTCAAATCAATTAGTTTTTTTTTTACAACAAAAGAGAAAACTAATTGATTTAAAACGAAATTCTGAATTATTGTATAATTTTTTATATAAGTAAAATAAATAATAAAATATAGATATTCTTATAAAGAAAATTAATATTAAAAAGTTAAATAAAAAGGATAAAAAAAATAAAATAACAAATACTTTTATTATATGTATTAATTTTTTATCTTCAAAAATAATTGAAGAAAAAAAATTATACTTACAAAGAATAAAATGAAAAAGAGAAGCACAGTTGGTCAAGAAAGAAAATGAAAAAGAGAATGATACAAAACAATATAAAAAAAGGAGTAAAAATGAAAAAGAAAATTAGAAAAAGCGCACGCTTGTTATCTTATATCTTAAGAAGGTATGTTTGCAAAGATTATGAAAAATGGAGTAGAGCATGTCATTTCCTCTTTTTTTTTTACTTCAAGGTGATTATGATTATATGACATTTCTTTTAGAAAAGTTTGGGTTTATTTAACCATAATCTATTTGCATTTCTTTGAGAGAAAATTAGCCCTGCTACGGGCTTGGTCCTTTTTATTATGATTTTTACGGTCCCAAATGTTCATTTAACATATTACGGTTTCCAAAAATTTCTTTTGACTTTTAAATTATTTCTTTGCACAAATACAAATTTTAAATTGGCAAAATACAAAGCCTTTATTTCTTATCAGCCACGATCAGTTGCATGTTTTCTTTTCTTCTTGATCTTTCATAGATTTTTGCCGCAATTATCTCAATCTTTTCATTAACCATATCTTTTCCATTTTAGTTTGAATTCAAATTGCCACTCTCAGATATGCTTTTTTTCCAGCCTCGTTGCATAAACTCATCGCTTCTGGTTATCCGATTCTCTCTTCTCAAATCATGCCCACCCATCACCAATAACTTCGGTCGCCTCGTTTCCATTTTCTCTCGGTTCTTTCATTTCAGACTCAAATACATACGCTTCGCCTCATTTCAATTCTCAACAAACCGTTCGCCGATTCTCGACTCGGCCGTTTCGAACTAACCAGGTATAACTCACTTACTACTCTAATTAGTTCATCATTTTGATGCTGTCAGACTTGTATTATATGATTTTTTTAATTATTTGCAAGTTTGATACTTTAGGTGACCATTTGAAAGATTTCATCTTTTAGCTGTGTTTTCAATCATGGTTTTATGGATAGTGGTCTGATTTAGACGCAGTGGCGATACACCTTTGTTTGTGGTTAATTATGTGTAAACCAATGGTTAACTATGTGTAAACTGACAGTTAACCAGTGTTTTTTTTTACAGAAAAATGAAGCATACTGCATATTAGAAATATTGACAGCGATGAGGAGGTGGAATCGAAACCAAAACTGAAGGGGAGGCAGAAGGATTAGATGTGTTGACAGATTGAAAGATTTAAATTTAATTTTTTTTATTAAATGAAAAAAGTTGTAATTGTCAAACATATATTGTATTTAAGTTATCAGTTAGTTAACTTTTTAGGTTTAATGTGTTGTTTGTAAATTGTATGCACTATATATGTAATATCAATAAATTTTAAGTTAACTAATAATATCCTATTAGTTAATTGCATGTTAACTTCATAAAACATGAATATATATTGATAATTTTTTTTAATTACAGTTAACTAATATGTGACTAATAGTTAACTAACAGTTATTTTTATACGTATGATTATTTTTAAAATAATTGAAATTTGACGTTCAGTTGTTTTTTTGTTATATTTGAATAATTTTAAAAATATTTAGGGGGTAATTATATGTTTCCTAACGGTTAACTATTAGTTAACTATACTTGTGTTGGTTATCTAAAACATGTACTTATCATAATGTTAATTATCTTTTTTTTATTAGTTAAAATTAACTAATAAGTGATTACTAGTTAACTGACAGTTAACTAATTTGGTGTACTGTTAATTTTAGGATATATTATTGTTAGATTTATCTAAAAATGATTTTATGATGTTAATAGTTTTTTTATTAAATTTAATTTATTAATGGTTAACTACATGTAAACTGATAGTATATCAGTTTTTTTTACAAATAAATGAATTTATACTGTGTATTCATATTTGTTGATTGTTTATGATGAGTTGATGAATTTCTCGTTTTTCTGAATTTTTTTTTGTTTCTCAAATGCTTGTTGTTTTCATTTTTTTAATCATTTTATTTTTTTGGTTTCTTTTTTGCCGTTTATGGCATATAATTCAAATTATCAGTTACTATAATTAAGGATTATTAAAGATTCTTAAATATTAATTGCTATATATTTATGCTTTGAGATTTTGTAGGAGATTTTGATTCTTTTAACCACTTCCTTCCTTTTTTATAGTTGACAGTAATTCTCAAATATTATAAAGTTATTTGTGCAATTTGAAAACTTAAAAATATGTCATCAACTTTTTTTTGGTCAACAGTAAAAATCTAATTAAGTATAACCATATAGGGTACTTATTTAAAGAATCCTTTATTTGATTCCATAAATTTATTCAGCAGAATAACTATTCTTTTATTATAAGTATAGATATCATAGTGTTTTAACTAAATGTATAGATGCTTTGGATTATCTAGAAAACATTATATGAAAATTCTAGTGGACAAAAGGAATTTCCCTTTTATTCTTTTGATCAAGGAAAATTATATAATATAACTGCTGCATCATGTAATTCGTGCAACAAACCAATTGTGCGTTAGTCATGTAGAATTTTCAATAATAAAAAAAAAAATTAAAAAATTTCCTATCGCAAAACTCATTCACTTGTTATAAATATGACACAACCAATACATGATTCTCTATAGCAGGTCCCAAATCTTTAATAACAAGTTTGGTTTTTAAACTTTGGAATAGAAATGAAAAACAAAATCTCAATTTTACAATTCAAAATTTAGGGTTTTTTGGTATTCAATAATATATAGAATGTAAAACTTTTTTTTTCTTAAAATTGACATCTTCTATTATTTGTAGGATGACCATTCGGTCACTTCGGTCGAAAGTAAACTGACAACCCCTTAACTGAATTAATCGTTCGACCAAATAGTCAAAATTGAACCGACGAATAATATTGTTTAACCGATAACTGTACCGACCGAATAAGATAAAAAAACATTTTCAAAACCGAACCAACCGAATAGATCAATTAACTCGGTATTAAAACCGACAAAATTATGAAGAAAATTTCAAAACATTCAAAAAAATTAAAGTTTGGGTTAATTTGATTGGTTCAGTTAATTTGCATAATTTAAAATTCAAATCAAACCGATAACCAAATAACCGATTTTTTTATATAAAAACCAAATTGAACGAATTAACCGTTTTAACCAAACCAAACCAACCAAAATTCATCGGTTTGGTCTTCATTCGGTCGACCAGTTTTTTTCCCACCCCTAATTATTTGTAAAAATAGAATTTGACTATTAAAAAAATTGACAATTTTGATCAAAGTCTCGACCTTGGGTCCAACCCAACCAAGACAGGCCAAATCGACCAGACCATAGTTAAATCAAACCTAAGACCAAACCAGATCGCGTTTTCATCGAACTAAATGAGCTAAGTTAGATTTCAACCATCCCGATCAAAACAAGATATGAGCCAAATCAAACCATATAAGAACCGAACTACAATACTTAAAATAAACTAAGATTTGTTTGATTAAATTTGAGTTCGAAACCCGAATTATGAGTTTCAAACCCGTAAATCGAGTTCTAACCAAACTAAAACAAATCGAACCAGATCTAAACAAAGTTCGGACCGAATCAAATCAGAGTTCCGAACTTAACCAGATCCAAATTTGAATGAATGCCGACCCCGAGTCCCAAATTCTAACCCAAACCAAACCCGACTCACAAAATTTGACCCGAACCAATTCAAACTCGAATTCCAAATTTCAACTAGGACCAAAACAATTGTACAAAAACAAACTTGTACAAAAATATATAATTTTTTAATGAACCGAATCCGAGATCTGATCCCAAAACGATCCCAACCTATTAATTAATTTTTATTTAACTTCAAATTGTTAAAATGAAAGATTAATTTAGTTTTAGTCTTTGTAAAGACAATAAAAAGGGAAACGAAATTCTAGTAACAATTGTTTTTAGATATTGAAATTCCAGTTTTTTTTTATGATTAGGGAGAAGAAGTGCTAGTGGGAAGATTTGAACCCACGATATAGCAGTTTGCTGCTCAGCGTTTATAACATTTAAATTATAGGTCAATTGTTATTGGAATTTCATTTATTCTTTGAAAAAAGAATTCTAATGAAATTCTACTTCAAGAATTTATTGGATTGAAAATATGATTTTATTCTAGAATGTGATACCAAACTTGTCCTAATTTAGAAAATTGAGATATTTCAAGTAGGAGAAATAAGAGAAATAATAGAAAAGATCAAATTGAGCATCTTGTAGGGTGTAAACGAACTACGCCGATCCGAGAATTGAAGTGTTCATGTTTGGCTCGTTTAGCGAACAAGGTGTTCATGTTCGGTTCATGTTCAGTCGAGCTTTGAACAAAGTGTTCATGTTCGGTTCGTTTAGATTTTGTAGTGTTCATGATCGATTCGTGTTCAGCTCGTGCTCGTTCGTTTAGCCGCTAAACAAACAAGCTCACCGCGACGAACTCACAAATAAGCTCGTGAATGATCTCGATAAGTACTAAACGAGCATTTTCACGAACAAGCTCGCGAACGAGCTTGTTCGCGAGCCCGTTCGTTTAGCGGATAAAAAAACGAAAACAAGTTGTTATATGAACGAACACGAATATGAGCTGTTCGCGAGTCTGTTCGTTTAGCGGATAAAAGAACGAAAACAATATTTATACGAACGAACACGAATATGAGCTGAATAAATAAAAAACAATACCTAAATTTTTTTTCCCAAACACATACAAAAATAAAACCGATTAATCCAAAAAAAAGAAAATTATCCAAACTGTAATACCCCGTATTTGTTTTTATGTTCTGCTGTATATGATGTATAATAATAATAATAATAATAATAATATAAAATAAACTATAGTAATAAACTATATATATATGAAGAAAAAAAACCCCATGTACTTGATTGTAGTAGCCCATACAAATTCATTATTTTGTTAGGCCCATTAATGATTAAATTTGGCCCATGCATTTTGTTTAAACATCTGACCCATACATTTGTTAAACTGATGTATATGTTATTTCTTCATTATATGTTTTGGTTTATGAGTATAAAGTTGTGTTCTGCGGGAATCCTTCCTATTTATATATTTAGCATGTTTTATCAACTCTAATTTATTCCTCACTTTCATCAAACCCTAGCCGACCTAAACATCTCAAAATTTTCTGAAATTACACTCTCCTAATCCCTCTCCTTTGCTGTCAAGATCGGTGAGTTTCTCATCTCGTTTTTCTGTTTTACTTCGGTAATCGTCACGTTCCGTTCTTAATCTATATCTCATTCGTTTTAGCACTAAACTGAGTTCCGTTCGTTTGTCGTCGTAGCTAACTCAGCCCTCTTCGATTCTACGCTTGAAAATCGTATTTTGGTACGTTATTCTATCCGTTATTCGCGCCGTCGTTTCATCATTTTCTTGATACTTTGTCTACGTTGCTCATGTCTGATTGTTGCCGATTTTACTTCTTTTGCTAATTTTATTACGTGATTCTTAACGTGATAATCATTGTGAGATTGTTTATTAACAATACTACAATTATGTTGAGATTAATTTTGTTGTTCACGTCGTTGGATTCAGTTTCATTGTTTGAAATCATCGTGACTGCAATTGTTCTTTCATAGTTTTATTAATCATCCTCATGTGTTTTATTCATGTTAATGGAGCTGGCATAAGATTTAGGAGGTCTGAATATTTTTATAGTCATTGTTCATCGTTAATTTTTTTTACAGTATGAACACTTTGGTTATGGCTTCTGGGTTACTATAAATTGTTGATTTCTATTTATTGGTTTTCTTTGATGGTGATGGATTCTTAAATTGTGTAATGGCGGGAATGTTTGAGTTCCAATTATGTTTGATTATTAACTTCTCATAGTAATATGGTTTAATGATTTTTATTTTGGTTAATCAATTGAAAATGGCTAATGTGATGTTAGGTTAATAATTTTTATTCTGGGTTGGTTTTGTTGATGAAATGGATGGCAGTGGCTATTCAAAATATTTGGTTTTGATGTTTCATGATTATGTGTTGTTAATTGGTTGGTTTTTAATTTTACTAATTAAAGGGTTCGATTTGATTTTTACTAAATTAAAACCGGACTTTTAATTATAGTTTTAATTTTTAAATTTTTATTTGATAACATTATTTAAATAAAATAATAATAATATTAATTCGATTATAATTTAAATGGCTTTGATTTTTTTTTTAAAACGATATTAATTAAAATCTTTTAATCGGATGATTACTCGGATAATTATCATTTGAGAATTATTAGCTTGACGTGCCAATTTGGCTAATTTACATTTTAGCTTTCAATTATTTTTCTTTATTTATTTTAATTAAGTAATTGTTATCAGTAACTATTGGTTACTTGTGTTTTAAGTTATTGAGTTCCGTTTTAAATTTTTGATTTTTATTTTATCAAATTTGTATCTATAATTATAAATTATGGTTTATAATTGGATATAAATATATTTATTTTATCAAAGTTATTTTTGAGAATTGTAAACTATGGTTTATATTTTTGATAAATATTTTGGGTAGAGTGACTTGGGTCACCCGACATGTGAGGTAGCTTGCCAGTTATTGGTAACTCGGCTAACCAACTATCTGAGGAATTGATCTAAGTTATTATTTAAATATTACTTAAGTAATATTTTCCGTATCAGATTTTAAAACGGGAACTCAATAGACTTGCATTGTTATTTATTTGAGTATTGTATTTACTCAACGTTGTTCGTATTTTGTCTTGGATCACGATATAATTATTTATTCTTTCTGCTCTGGCTATATTTTGTTTCACTTGGTATTGTGCTAGTCCTATGTGGTGTCTAGTACTCTTTAGAGTTAGGGGTTGATTTTAATATTGGTTTTTACCCTGTTCTTAGACTCGTCGACTACTCGTGCTTCAGAGTCGCATCAGGTTTTGTGGCTTGCCAGGTTTTCACGTGGATTAGCAAGCTGTGAGTTTGTAGTGCTAATTACCGCTTTATTAAGTACCGCAATTTATTTTAATATTATAAATGCTTTTGAACTGTTTTAAATGATTATGGATCTGGATTGAAACGAGCTACTCGATAGGCTTGTATCGAGACTGTGTGCACCGGTAAGTACTCTGGGAATCGGCAGACTAAAGTCTTGCTTACGCTGGTATATATATATGACGAGGATTTGTTCCCGTCCACTCTGGGTTTATATTTTTCGGTATGATATGTCATACTCACGCTGGGATCATTTCAATACTGTATTTCCATAATCATATTATATTAGTATAAAATGTTTTGATTTAAGGGTTTTAAACTTAATAAATGTAAATAGTATTGCGAACTCATCTCAGTATATCTGACCCCGTTGTTTTCCCAAATTTTTCAGGTTTATGATTTGAAAGCTGGTCCACTCCGATCCTTTTGATTCTTCAGAGGTTTTTATGTTATTTTAACTAGTTACTGTTTTCGAACTCTTAGACCGCAGTAGAACTAGTTTATTATATATTACATTGATATTACACTTTGGGATTATCGATTTGATCGATTATTTATTATTAGCATGTTTACCCTGGATTACTTTAATATTATATTTAAGGCATGTTGTTGAACATTTTTGGATAATTAGGCTATTTATATTAGAACTGTAATATAAATTGCTATACTTAGGTTGGAGTCTCGGTTGCCCCCGGGCAGTTTTCTACAGGTTTAAATATTTAATTGTTTTCCGCAAGGTTTGCTACGGGTTTTGGTAAAACCATACCCATACCCTAGCGCCGGTCACGATTCATGAAATTGGATCGTGACACAAACATAAATAACAAAAGTATAACTCTAAAGACAAATAAAACAAACCGATTGTCCAAAAACGATTAAAAGATAGAGAGTTTGAGTGAGAGGCGGAGGCACATTAGACTTAGGGTTACTAGTTTTATATTTAGATCTTTAAATTTTAGTACATCATATTTACTATAAGGGTCATGAGTTTTTAAATTTTTTTATATCAATACTATGCAGTTTTGATAAAATATGTTAAGACTACGTAGTTTTTCTTACTATATGTAATTTAAAAATTATTTAAAATAATTATATAAATTAATTTAAATATGCTTAGTTCACGAATACTTAATTGGGTATATAAACGAGTTTGTTCGGGAACTATATACGAGCTCGTTTACAAACTCTTATTCGATCTCGTTCACGAACTACTAATCGAGCTGTTCGTGAATGTAAACGAGCCGAGCACCACTATGTTCATGTTTGGCTCATTTATATTAACGAACATAAAATGAGATTCGATAACACGAACCAAACTCTTATCGAGCCGAACACTGAAATACTCACGAGCAGCTCGGTTCGTTTACAGCCTTATGTGTGACCAGAATAATTTGTAATTCGCGCATCAATCAAACTTTTAAATTCGAATAAATAGCAGGAGTATCAAGCAATAAAAAGGATGATATTATTGAAAAGTACTCTCTCAATATTTTGCTTTTTTAAAAATTCTTGAATTTCTATCTCTCCAAGAAGATATTGGAATATTCTGTGTTGGAAAAATATAATTTTTAGAGACGATGACATCTAAATAATATAATTGATTAATTTTTAAGGCTAATAATCTGAAAAAACCTTTATTTTTTAGCACATTTTTATTTGCACCCCGACATTGTAAAATCACAGATTCCACCTAAATCCGCATCTTTCATTTTCAATTACAACCTTAAGTATTAAATTGACCTCTTTTCACTTGAAAAAAAAGCTCAGATCGCTGTTTTGTATTTTAACATATATATATATATATATATATTCTAAATAGCGCTTATTGTTATATTTAAAACAAAAAACTCTTCTTCTCAAAAAAAATTAAAATCCAGTAATAATTTTTTATTTGATACAAATAAATATTATTAAGTTATAAATATAATTGTTTTTTGTTTTAATTATAATATTGAGAACTATTTAAAATATATGTTAAAATATGAAGTTAAAAAAGAGGTCAATTTGATGTTTGAGGGTGTAATTAAAACCAAAAGGTGTGAATTTTAATATCTAAGGATGCAATTGAAAACGAAAGATGTGCATTTACATGAAATCGGCAATTTTACAACGTAATGGTGCAAATGAAAAACGGGTAAAAGATGGATTTTTTTTCAGAGTGTTAGTCAATTTTTAAAATTTTTTGGTAGCATAAATTGGGATATCTGTAAAAAGATTTAACATTTTAAATCGTGTTTTTAAAATTATATTTTTAATTACTTCGATAGACAGGCTAAGATAAGCACATGAAGATGAATTCTTAAAATTCTGTAATTAAAAAATGTATTGTAACTGTTTAATCGTGTCTAATAAATCTTATCTTTGAAAGAAAAGGAGATTTTTCCCTTGTAAATAATTAAGAATTGGAAAATTTGATGAAGCATATGAATTGTGTTTTGCCATCTATCAGCTCACATGGTTATGAGATGAATCTTCTCTAAGGTTCACATTGTAATACATAGCAACATGGTCTGGTTGGCAAACCAAATGCCATTCTATTATGTATTGTAGCTCAAGAATGCATCACATGCCTTTATTGTCCCCACCTCACATGCAAACCACCAGTTGTATTGTCATTAACAAAAAAACATCATTAATTGGAGCAATTATTTCACGCCACGAATCATTCGTACAACAAATTAGTCGTACACCTATAATATTGAAATATTAATACATGTTTGATTTCTCATTAAATATTTGATTGATTGTCGTACGAATGACGTGACATGACCGTTCCGTTGAATAATTATTCCATTAATCATGCATGCTATTGGTAATTAATTGGATTTTAGCATTACAGGTGGATGTTATAAAAAAGTGAGGCTGAATAATGTTACGAATTTTATTCTCTCATATTATACTTTGATGTAACAATTTAGTTGTGTAGAAAGGTAAATATGCATCATTACTTTACATATGATGCTCCATGTGCAAATTTGATGGTGTTGTTTCAAATTTTCACAAACTATAATTACATTGGCATTCATAATTAGGAAGCAAAATGATTAAAAAGCAAGGAGAATTAGGTGCTAATTGAACAATATCTTTGATATGTAAGATTTTGCAACACTTAGAATTGAAAGATGGTAAAATGTATAGTACAAAGTAGTAGAAAAATGGACAAATTCAATCTATAACAGTAAAAACAAAACAAAAGATGTGAACAACTCTGCGGCCGGTAACTAAAGCAAGGCCGAGGTCGAACAACCAACCAAATGGTGACAAGTGGAAGTAGGCCTTGGCAGCACTATGGCACCTGTAAAAATGTACACTTGCCAATTCTTCTTTTCCTTTTGGAGAACAAATACAGAGGTGGAAGAAGATGAAACTGAACTGAAACAATAGTACAGAAAGATAATTTTTTATCTTCTTTTTTTCGTAAGGGTGTGTTTTGTTGTTGAGGGTAGTAAGAATTAACAGCGACGGCCTCGGCGGCAGACGAGTACACCGGCGTTTGAAGTAATGGTGCCAACCATGGAAGATGACTTGGCTCCCAAGCTTGAAGCTCTTGCATAACTTGCTGCTGCTCCAGCTCCTGATGGAGTGAAGTAAGCTCCGTTAAGCAATAAGTCTCCTTCTGATCTCCAATTCCAGTGCTTCCATAAACCTCCTGCTGTGTCTACCCTCTTTGTTACCTGCCAATCTCAAGTTTTTCAGTTACATTGTTACCACTGTTAAAAGAATTTAACAGCCAGGTAAATTTAAGGTTACATACCTCTTTAGCAAAAGCATTGTAAGGAGCAAGATATCTGTTTCCCTGGCTATTAATGGTGGGATTGGCACTGCCACCAATGGCATACATTTCCCAGTGTGTATAGTCATTGTTCACCACATGGAAGTACCCATGCCTACACCTGCGAAGGTTCATGACTTGGCCCAATCAGATTTAATGCTCATCATCCATAAACTATAGTAATTCATATTGGTATTTATCAATTTCTTACCTTGGCATTCTTTGGATCAGACCCTCACCAAAATGGTTGTATGCAATTGTTACTTGCATTAGCTTATCTCTTGTGTAGGAGTCACTGTGTCCCAATAACATCACCTGAATTCATTAATCAAATAGACTTCCTTTAATTCTTGCACATTCTTTAGATTGAATAACTACTTAAAACAACACAATTATTAAGCAAATTTACGTAAGATTGTGCATTCAATTCGAACCAAACCAAATTAAAATTCTATCGAAAGTCAGTTTAATTCACTTTGTTGATTCGGTTTGTATTAAAATTTAACTGAGTTTCTTTATGTCAAAAGTTTTTATACTGTTGAAAGGAACCCAATTAGTCGGTTCGGTTAGTTTTTTGCACACACTTAGATTTGTGGAAAGGGAAAAATGGGGTTACCTCATTGTGGTGGGTGAAATAGTTGTTGGTGATGGTAATTGCGGTTGACCCCATAATAGCATCAATGAGTCCATCAGCACAATTTGATAGAGAATTATGATCAACCCAAATGTGACTAGATCCAAAAATGGATATGGCATCTCCATCAGCCATTGTCCTCCATCCATAATGACTAGGGGAGCTTCGAACCATGGCATTACCGGTGGGCTTACAGTCATGGATATGAAGACCATGAATGATAATATTGGTGACAAATTGGATGGTAATGCAAGCCCCGTTAGCAATATGAACATTAGTTCCACGGGCATCAATAGTCTTGAAACTGTTCATAATAAGCTCTTGTTTGAGCGTAATCACCATGTCTCTCTTGAACACAATCCACAAAGGTCTATCTTGAATAACAGCGTGACGCAATGTGCCTGGTCTTGGGTTAACTGGATCATCATTGCCTGAGTCAGTGACCACATAGTATCGACCATCTCGACCACCGACAGCGTTACGTCCGAAACCAATACCACAGTTAGCTAACCGTTTCCTGTGAAGCTGCCAATGAGGGTCACATCTCCAACAGTCATCAATTGGGTTGCCAGTTACACATGAGAAGTATCCTAAATTCCTCCTTGCTGTGCTGTTGCCTATGCTCCTGTAGTCAATTAATTAATTAGGATCATAAGTAACATTAAAACGCTGTCGTTTCAATAGTGAAAATCTGTGAGAAAGATATTGAAGCATAATGCCCCACATCAAGTAGGCCATGTGAAAGAAGATGTGCACGGATAAATGTATACGGTCCATACGGAAATAAAAATTAAATCAATCAATTCCTACATTTCGCTATACAAGGAAGTAAATGCAAGGGGTGGGAAAACAAATTCACATTTAGTACTTTTGCCTGTCGGTGATCAAAAAAATTAATTGAAGGGGTCATTTAATGTGTTCACGGTATAGCCATATTGAATAACCTGGTAGATCAGAAAGGAAAAATTCCTACAAACTAGATCTGTGATATATGTGAATTCGAGCTCTTATGTCTCTGGACAGGCTGGAGAAGAAGAGCAAATATTTAAGTTGCAGAACCCCACCTTGTTGGGATGAATATGGGTGAATTTTTTACTGGTTTGTTCTCCATTGAAGTTTAATGCATTGAACAGTATGAATCCAATCCCCCAGTCAAGTGTAATCAACTAGGTAACACGTACACTTCATTCATTCAACGTATTCAGAAATGTTTCGGATACTTGACATTCCGGACACAAAATTTCATTTTTTTTACATAGAAAATTTCACAATGACACTGTTTTGCCGTGTATATGTCCAAGTGTTCCGGTTTTCCGTGGCTTTGTCCGTGGTGCTACCTAGCTAATCAATGGTAGAACTTAAAAAGCTAGATTTTGGAAAAGCTAGATATCGTATACTACAATCTACTAAAATAAACCAAGAGAAAAAGGAGCATGCATGGCATCTTTCTTTTTCTTCAGATATGTTTTTGACACGAATTGTTAAAAGTAATGAGCTATGAATGGTGCAATCAGAAGATGGCTTTACAAAAGCATTTTAAAAGATGACCCATTGAAATTTAATAAGGAAAAACAATAATGCAAAAATCATGTAGACACGTTGGTAGAGATGAAAGTAAAGAGATAATAGTAAGGGTAAGTGAGAAAGGAAAAGACAAGAAATAAATTAATTAGGGGCGTGATGCGCGGATCAAACGACATGGGCATGTGCTTCAGCTGGCACCACAATTAAAAGGTTGTGAGGAAGACTCGCAGTTGAGAACATGGTTGAATTTAAATGAAAAAAATCCACAATTATTATTATTATTAATAATTTCAATAAAGACTTTGAAACCAGTGATTATTATTTTTTGTTTTTGTTTGTAAATCATCTCTAGTTAACATTTGGAAGGGTCTCAATTAACTACATACGATATGTTAAATTTAAATTAAAGTCTACAATTTTAAATTAAGAAATTCCTTCTTTATTTAAAATAGAAAATATTTCTTCCGTCAACACTATTCAAAATATCATCTTATAATAATACACTTTTTTTATGAAGATAGTACACTTAGTTATCACACATATTGTTAACTATCATATATATACTAATTAATGATCACAGAATATATTCAAAATGCAAGATACTAAAATTTTACGTACATTACATATAAATAAAGCTAATATTTTTTTATAAATTAATTTTTAATATTTAGATTTATCATAAACTGTTAATTTGAGACGGGTACAATTAATATATGTCAAGACAACATTCGTTTTCAAAACTAGTTTTCTGCTATTTTAATTTTTATTTACTGAAAGGGTCTAACCATCTAAGTGTTACTAATAGTCTAATGCTACTCTATTTCCTGCAGCAATAAAAGTTTATTTCTCCCTATAAATTTAGTATAAAACATTAAGTAAGAATAAATTTATAGTTTTAGATAAAAGTATTTACCGATTGATTCATTTGATTCATTTTTACCCGTTCGATTGAGATAGCATAAAATGATTAGAGCATTTTATAAACTGAAGATGAGAGGTCATAATTTAAAATTAAAGAAAAACAAAAAGCTAAAATGCCAATGTTAAAGCTATTTTTATTCAAAGCTACCAGTCTGATCTTATTTAATCTTTTCATATAAGTTCAAAGGAAGAAATAAATGTTTGTTCATTTAGAATGGTAAAATAAAAGTATATGCATATGACCAAAAACTGACTGCAAAGACTACTTTGACTAGTTTAGTATTGCAGAAAATTTAGCCAAAGAGAGGCGAAAATGACGTGTAATACTTTTATTTTAACTTTCCTATAAAAGGGGTGACCATGTTTAATTATTTCTTTAATTATGAGTTTAATGATAATGCTTCCTCTAATTCTCACTTTTTAGTAGAATAATTTATGTTTATATTTAATGAACTATAAATTTATAAATTAAAAATAGTTGAAAAACTAAATAAGTATCAAAAATTGATGATTCAATTGAGTATTAAAACTGATGACGTGTAGCTAAATATTAGGGAAATAAGAAAAGAAAATGAAAAACTCACTCATTAACCATAGAAGCAATCTCCTCCGGATCTTCCACAGCATGCTCATTCCATGCTTCACCTGACCTGAAATAATTCCCATACCTCTTTAGCATTACAAAATTACCCTCACAAATTTATATAATCTACAACTGTACAGCTCATTAGTAAACCAACTCTGAAACAGTTAACAGGATAATTTCGTACATAACTAAAGAATCTAAAACGGTCAACGTTACGTAAAGCAATATAGAATTCCACTGTACACTAGCTGAGAAAACAGAGTCCATAGCAAATGTAACAGAATTAACGATCTAGATTTTTTCCTGATCCTGATCTCAACGGTCCAGGTTTCAAAAAAATGTAACTGCTCTGTAAGTCTGTAACTGTAACTCACCCGTCCTCCATTGTTGAGTTCTCAAAGCTCTGAGACTGCGTCGTTTCACCTGACCTGAGATCATATGCAAGAAATTCCACGTTAAATGATTACATTTCCGATTAATTCTCATGAATCGCACTAATTATATGCTTCAATCGGAGAATTTGATAAATAAATATCAGATACGCAAAATGTACCTCGGTTTGGCATCTGTTGAAGCAATTACAGTAACAAATAAGAGTAGAATCGTCATCAATGTACATATCCAGAAGAATTTAAGAGACGAAGAAGAAGAAAAAACCGTCATTTTTGCCTTATTATCTCTGGTTCTGAGTACGCCTCTGTTTTAAGCTCTCTCTGTGTAGAAGAAATGAAGAAGAAGAAGAAAGAAAAAAAGAAGGGAAATATTATGATGAGTGAGTCACATAAGAACTGCAGTGAAGCCATGTTTATATAGCCAAAACAATACCTGATTCTTTTTTTTAATCTTTTAACCCTGGTTAACTTAATTAAACCGTAATTAACTTAACCACTTCTCTAACCGCTACTAACTGACTAGCTTTCCCACGTCTTATGTGTGTCGGTCAGTCACGTGCCACACCATCTCCCACTCTGACAACTCACCGGACCGCCACTCACCACCGCCGCAGTGCCAAGTCAGCTTAATTAAGACCCAATCCGTACTCGCCGACTGACGGTGAAATTTAATACTGGCTGTTGCTTTTGACACGTGGCCATGTGGCATACTCTTGATAGACAGAGAGGCTATTCTAAATATTACGGTTGTGTGTACGTATTATTTGTTGAGGTCAACTGACAGGTGTCCTTGTAAGATGAGTACGGTTAAACGACTTAAGGATTTCCTTAGTTACCGGTTCTTACGGTAATTAATCCTTTTTAATTTACAGATCCCGAGAAAATGTTTCCCGCGAGTTTTAACTACTTGATTTTGATTGGGGAATTTGATTCCTCAGTTCCACTCTCCCACTCTTGCACAAAGCAAGGGTCTACTGTAAAACGACGCTGTTTCTTTGTTTGAAGGCTATATCTTTTTCTCTTTATTTTATCACGCCTTTTGTTATTTGAGTAAAAAGATCAATTTGGTCCTTGAACTTATTATTTGGAGTCAAATAACTCAGTTTTATTTATTTTAATCAATTAAGGATAATACTCATTATTTTTAATTCTATTAAGGACAATACTCTTTATTTTTAGTTCAATTAAAAACAATATTTTTTATTTTTATGTCAATTAAATACTAAATTGGGTCAGCGTAATTATTGAATTTGTCGATATTGCATAAATTTATGCTTAATTGACTTAAAAATAGATAGTACTTGACTCCGACTTACAAATATCTGACTCTGAAAACGAATTACTTATCTCTGACTAACAGGTTCAACAACCAAATTGACTCTTTGGTCCTTGTTATTCACTTTGTTTCTTCTAGACAACATTATTTATTTGTTTTTATATATAAAATTCCACTAATGTAATATTACCATAAATATACATTGATTTCTAAAGAAAAACATAAAAAAATGAGAAAAAAGCATACATTTTTTACTTATTAAAATAACATACAATTATATTAGGATCCTTTCGTTTTCAAAGTTAATTTTAATAGAATTCATTTGAATTCAAAATAGAATTGTATCATATAGATATATAATATAGATCACATAACTTTGGAATTCAAGTAGAATTCGAAGTCATGTTCAAAATTAACCCATATGATTAGACATTTCCCATAACATGAATGTATGGGTCTATATTTGTCCTTCCTAAGTTTGCATTATAAATTTGTATGTGGTTTCTAATTGGTCCACATGATTTTATTTCGTCCTGAACCTTACTTCTCTTTCACCAATATCTACTAGTATTAGATAAGGTTTATTTTCTCACATGTATGATTTCTACTATAATATTGTTTAGTATAATCTTTTTGTATGTATCCAAAATGTAGAATACACTAAGGTGGTTCAACATTTGCTAGACATAATAATTTGATTTTATGTTTGGTAAGCGTTTTTCAGTCAAGCAAAGCATTTATATTACCTTATAAGTTATCATTGGAGTTATTTGAGAAAAGGATTATCCTTATTAATGTGTAAGGACAATAAAGTTTAGAACTTTAAGCTAGTTTCATTAAAAGGGTGTTACAAGAATATTTTCTTTATAACCTTTTACCTCAATGTTTCACATTTTAAGGGCAAAGCAAAATCATGAAAAACATTAATAACTATAACTCAAGCACTAATTTAAAAAATAAAAGGTCAAACCGCCCTCTGAACTTGTGAAATAAGGTCATTTAACCGCCATCCGACTTTTACTTATTCTTGCTTAGACGTTTTTAGAAGTTTGGATTTGTTCTTTATCCATTCTTGATTGTATTAGTTCCTTTGCCTTCCACTATTTGTGGTTGTGCTAATACAAATATCTTTTATCAAAAAAAAAAGATCATTTAACCTAATTTTTGTTTTTTGAGAAACTAATCCCAAAACTCTTCATTTTTTGGTCAGATTACCCCATAATTTATATTTTTATTGTAAAAATAGGTTTAGGATAATTTTATCGCAATAATTAGGGAACTTTTTAAATTTGTTTTGAGCAATCCTCACCTCCGATTTGTATTTCACGCGTTTTTAAATTACAACTACGGGGTAATCTGGTCCAAAAAATGAAGAGTTTTGAGATTAGTTGCTCACAAAAAATAAAAACTGAATTAAATGATTCTGTGTCACAAGTTCAACGGACTCGTTGACCCTTTGTTCCTAATTTAAACATAGATAAATAATATATAGTGTTTACTTAGTTCAGTTATTGTTGCTGTTGCGAGTAGCAGAAATTATTCAATTGTTGTTGTTATTTTAATGTTTTTTTTTTAATTTCAATCGCTTATTCGATTTTACTATCTCTTGATTTCTAAATTAAACATGATCAAATTAATAATACATATATTATATTGAATAACCTCATCTTTTTTAAAATTAAAAAAATTTGGATCCATACAAGTGCATGCATATATGATTAAACCCTAATCAACCCAACAAATAAGTAAACTCGTGCTTGTCAAAAATAGGAAGGATAAATCATTACCTAAATATTTCAACTAGCTAGCACATTTTAACACTAATGTAAAATTAATCAACCAAGTAATAATGGATGTAATAATAAAAGATTTCGTGGTTAAATACTTCTTTTCTAAACCGTAGATTCAAATTAAATGTTAATAGCTGTAAAAGAAACAATCAAAGGACAAGATCACAAGAAGATATACAAATTTAGAAGACTTGTGGGCACACTAATAATCTTTTGCATTTGTGAATGTTCATGGCTCAGGCTCACTAATTGTTCTTGATAGAATTAATATGGAACCCACATAAATAAACCAATATTTTTAGATGCAAGCTAGATTGGATTGACCCACAAAATTCTGATTTTCATTGTAATACAATTGACAAGCAAATTCCAAACTAATACATCCAGATCAAAGAATAATATAGTCTCCAAATGTTTGTTGGTTTTATTAATAATAATTAGTTTTATTAATTATAATCTAGTTTGAAAAGATTTAATTTTTCTGATAAAGAAAAAGATTTAATTTTAGTTACAGTTGAATATTTCTAATTTACTAATACACCCATGATTGTATTCATGACGTGATATTCACTTAATGACCATTTATTGATGCAAATTCATCCGATTAAATAAAAAATAAAATTAATAATTAATAATTGTCACGTGAATAAAATTATATTTGTTTTATATAACTAATCTTTTTAATTATTATAAAATAAAAAATTTGAAATCTAGTTAAAATTATAAAAAAAATGATTTTTTAAATTACATTTATATTTCTTATTTTTATGCATGTTGGAACAATTCTGAATTTTCTTTTTGTGGTCCACTTTAATTTTATTCACTTTCATATGTTATATTTATATTTGTAATAAAGTGCAGGCCAAATCAACAGTTATTTTCATTTCAATTGAAAGGTGTAGGGCAGGTTTGTTCCAGAAATGTGGCTGCTTTTACTCTTTCAAATCTGCATATAATATAGGGAATTAGATTGCGCAATAAGTTCTGCTGTCTTAGATTATGTATAATAATACTAACACAAATATTAAATTTAGGTTAATCAAATCAATCAAAAGAGAACTATACTTCATTTCATCAAATCAATTAAAAAGACAAAAAAAATTCTTTAAAAAATAGGCCTAATGGTGAAAAAAACCCAAACCTTTACGACTTGTTTCAATTATATCCAAACCTTTTAATTTTTATAATAATATCCAAATTGCATTTTTTTGTTGCAATAATATCCAAATTGCATTTTTTTTTAGCAATAATAGTCAAATTGATGGCAAAATTTATTGTTTTCAATTAAAATATTAGGCTATTATTATATTTTGATGTATAATAATATAGTAAAAGTCCCAAAAAATGGCAAAAAAACTCAAAAACATTCACATAAAGTGCAATTTGGATATTATTGCAACAAAATAATACAATTTGGATATTATTGCAAAAATTAAAAGGTTTGGATATAATTGTAACAAGTCGTAAAGGTTTGGGTTTTTTTTGCCATTAAGCCTAAAAAATATGCATTTCATACAAAATGAAAAGCCTAAACTATAAAATGAATAAGAGCTAATATAAATAATCTAAAAAGTCTATTTTATCTTTGATAATTAAAGACTAGTTTTTCTTTTCCATAAATAATACTAGTTTTTTTTTTAGCAAATTACACTAAAACTTCTCACATTTATTATAATTCACACTCTGCTCTCCCGTATTTAAAAATCAAACGATTTGATGCCTCACTTTTGATTATGTCAACAATTTAGCCCCTCCTTCTATTTTTTGTGTTAGTCAACCAAGTTAAAAGACTTAGCGATAAATTAGTTTCAAACTTGAGGGACCAAATAATAGATAAAAACAAAAGTGAGGGGCCATTTTTTTTAAATTAATTTTTTTTAATTTAGCTCTTTGACTCGGTTGATTTACACCAAAAATAGATGTAAAGACTAAATCGTTGACGAAAATAAAAGTGAAAACTAAATTGTTTAATTTTTAAAATAAAAATTATGACGTAAGGTTTCAGAGTAATTTGCTTTTTTAATCTTTTTTACAAGTATAAAAGAGTAATACATCATATATATAGTTACATGTCCCTCGAATTCAACATGCTAATGCAATTAACATTGAGAGTTTCACAGTTAGAAAATAAAAATGTGAAGTAGGTAAAAATATGGTAAATAAATAGGCAAACTGCATAGAAGAGAAAATAAACAAAAAGGTCAAGATGTTAATCTGAAAATAACAAGTGACATGATAATCTATCTCCATATATATTTTTTTTATGAAAGACTAATTAATTATATATAAAATCATCACCTTTATACTAATTTTTAAAAATAATTCAAATTTTAAAAACATGACAATTCAGGACAGCACCTTTTATTTTTTTTTAAAAACAACATCGACGATCTTTAGTGGTGTTTTTACTGACGTGTCAGGACACGTGGCAGACCCATCGAGTGTCCATGTCAGCGAACTTTTACCTAAAAATCTGTCCATGTTGTTTTTGAAAAGAAATGAAAGGTGTTGTCCTGAATTGATACATTTTAAAAATCGAGTTATTTTTGAAAAATCGTATAAAACTGGTGATTTTATATGTAATTATTCCTATTTTTATTGCATATGTTGTTCAAAATTACTGTTTTATATACAAATACAACTATTTTTAATATACGATTATCAAACATCATTAATTAATATTACCATCAAAATTATTATTAATTTAATTTATTGAACTACTACTAATTTAATTAAAAATATTTATATAGTTAACCAATTTATAAAAACAGATTTCAACTTATAATTTGAAACACTCAAAATAAAAGTTAGACTGTCAATTTAAGATAAAGTCAAATAGAGAACTCTCATATTTAAATAACATAGTATTATTATATTTAGGGTTAATCACCAAAAAAACCCTCACCTTTTAGTCCCTTTTCAGTTGCATCCTGACGTTGCAATTTTAATTGCACCCTAATTCGCAACTTTGACTTTCAATTCCACCTCAAAATCAAATTGGATTTTTTCACTCGGAAAAAATTCATAAAAACCCTTATAAAATATTCGTTTGAACTCTTTTCCACATAAAAAGTTAAAAATGGATGACTTATTTTAACTATTTTTCGAATGAAAAAGAGATCAATTTAGTACTTGAGGGTGGAATTGAAAACCAAAGGTGTGAATTAGGATGCAACTGACAAAATTGCAACGTCAGAGTGTATTTAAAAAGGGGTTAAAAGGTGGGATTTTTTTTGGTGATTAAGCCTTCTATTTAAAGGTAATCTAGCTATTTTATAAAGACTGTATACTTTTTAAGATTTTATTTTCAGCAAAAAAACTAGTTATAATCATCAAAGAGCTTTTAAGTTTTTCTTCTTGCCTAACAAAATCAGATGGGAAAATAAATCATTGGAAAAGTATATGTTCCAATCAAAAGTGATCAAGAATATGAATATGAGTGTGTGGAAAATGACTTGAGCAAATTACGCTAAGATTCCTAAGATATATTATAATTAACAGTTTGTTACTCTTTATTTATTGAATGGTCCTTCAATTTTAATTCAATCCGTTAACTATTAAATCCCTCCGTTATTTTCAACACTTATTTTCAAACGATTTGGTATCCCACTTTTAATTTTGTGAACGATTTGGTCCCTCACTTTTAAACAATTTAGTATCCGAGTTGCAATCTGTTAAACGATTTGGTCTCTCAAGTTAACAGAATGATCTCTCAGTTAACGGAATTAAAATTGAGGGACCATTAAGTAAACTTTTGAAACAACGAGTACCAAACTATTAATTATGATATACCTCAGCGGCATCTAAATAATTTGCTCAAATGACTTTATTGGCTACATCAAATTTAAGATGCTAAAATCAGAAATTTAATTAGTTGCGTAATTAATAACCAGAAAATTATCCGGATAATTTGAAATCTCAATTGATAACTTTTTTTTTCTAAAGTTTTTTAGAAATGTTATTCAATCGCCTGGTGGCCACAATAAAATCAATTTTAACTTTTTTTTTTATAAATTTTCAGCAAATTGATTAAATTAAAATAAATTTACAATTTAGAAAAATTTCGTTAGATTTGTAAAAGGTTAAAAAACATTTGATTTTTTCATGACAATTAGACCTTTTAAGTTTAAAGGTACAATGCCTTTTTTAAATTCCCCTATTATTTTCAGTGTTACATTTTCAACAACTTGAAAAAGTGATGTTAGCTGATACACAGTACACTAATTTGCACGGATCCGTAGAATTAACCCCGAATCGGCGCAGTATACGGTGTGTATGTAATATTCAATATCAAGTGGTGAACCTGTTAATGTTGACAAGACTTTTCATTAATTTTACTGTTAAGACAATTAATTTTATATTAGCTTAATTTATTTAAAAATCCTTATAAATGAAGCTCGATAAGTAGTTGATTACAAAACTAATATGTACTTAAAATTTAAAATTTAAGGTACAGAATAATATATAGCGTAAAAGAAAAAGGGTCAAATAGAATAAGTCTAGCCTAACAATTTTTGCTAATACTAAATTTGGTCAAACATCTATTCCTTTATTCACATTACACTACTAATTTGAACTTTACGTTTAAGACCAACTTTTCTTCTAATCAACCCTATACAGTAAACTGAAATTAACAACTGAATATAGAATAAATATAAAATTAAATAAGAAATTATGTTTGATAATGATAGGGATGCATTGTTTAAATCACTTATGTATCTCAGGTAATGTATTTTGAAAATCATTGTATTTTATTGTATCTATAGTTTGGTTATCGAATTTTAACACATTATAAAATGGTTACTGCATTATAACTTTAGTTAATCCGGCAGATTTTTAAATAGAATTCGATCAATTCATACATATGCGGGCAGTCAAATTTCACTCTAAAATTTTAGATTTAAGAAAATAGAGAAGATGACATGATAAAAACAAAGATCGGGCGCCTTATATTTATATAGTGGTCGTTGATGTGAGAATATATTGAAGTACGAATCAACTATTACATAAGCATAAATTGACTGGATTACTATAAAAGAAGTGCTTCCGTCAACTAAAAAAATAGTACGATAATCAACTTATAACGTTTTAAAATTCGATAATCAAACTGCAAACAAAGAAAATTATGTTAATCTCCAAAATTAATTACCCTCTACATCTCAGATTTTAAATTTTCTCTATTTCATTATAGTAAAATATTATAGTATAAAATTTTACCAAAGTGTTGAGATCATAATTAAATTATGTGTATCACTCATTTGGATATATGAATAATTAGAATTGAATTGGGGTGGGAAGAGGTTAGCAACGGCAGGTTGGATATTTAGGTGAGTGTCTCTACGTGTTCCCACCGCAGCTTCAAGGAATAAAAAAATCACATGGTTAGTCACCGCCAATCATGGCCTGCATTTTTTTCATTAATTTCTTCAATTTTAATGCTTTTTTCACTTCTATCTCTATTTCCTGCATAATTTACGGTATCCACTCATTAATGCTTCACTTGTACTTTATTGATTATTCAACAATTTGTTCTGTTTTATTTTATTAAATAGATCAAAACAGAGATTTTAATTTGAACAATATGTTGCTATTATACATGTATTGATTAATGATATTTATTTATTTATTTTTGTTTGTGATATAATTTAAATCATGATGATTAATATCAAACTCAAATCCGTTAATTGATCTATTTCCATATTAGGTCTAATTGAAGCTCTATGATCACTTATCCAAAAAAAAAACATCAGGATGAAAACATGATACGTAACATGATCTCTTATCGGAAGTGTACCGATGGTTTGAGTGGTTTATAATACTTAAGATTCTACTACTAAATTAATTTGGATTAAACCATTTTGGATATGAAATTAGGTCTTAGTTTGAGCTAGTTGAATCCAGATTGTTATATGAGGCTATGAGTTTAAAATCATTAACAATGTTGAACATCAAGACTAAACGTGCAAGTTAAAAAAGTTCAATTTATAAAGAAGGGTTAATTCCATAAAAAGTCACGATCTTTACACGAATTGTCATTTTAATCACGACTTTTAAAAATTGTCATATAAAACCACGACCTTTCATTTTTTTTTTTTCAAATCTATCACCAAACCAATTTTTGGTGTATTTTTGATGACGTGGCCGCCATAATCCGGCAAGTTTGAAAAAAAAATGAAAGGTAAAATTCACCGGAAAAATTGTCGGTGATAGATTTGAAAAAAAATAAAAGGTCATGGATTTATATGGTAATTTTTAAAAGTCGTGATTAAAATGAAAATTCGTATAAAGGTCGTGACTTTTTATGGAATTAACCCTATAAAGAAAAACGAAATTCCAAATAGTTTAGTCTTCTCGTCCATTTTTTGTTTTTTGTGTTAGTTAACTAAGTTAAAGGACTTAAAGACATTTTAATTTTCAAACATGAGGGACATAATTTTTGACAAAAATAAAAGTGGGAGACCACATCATTTTTTTAATTTTTTTTAATTGAATCCTTTAACTCGATTGACTAATACCAAAAATGAACGAAAGGGATAAATCGTTGACATAGACAAAAATGAGGATCATATCGTTTGATTTCAAACAGGAATGACAAAAATTTGAATTATGACATGTATGAGATTATAATAACTTACTCTTTAACCTATGTGGTTTTTAATGACAAAAAGTTTAAAATGATCCTAATTTTTTTTAAATTTTAAATTAATATCTAATAATTTTTTTAAAAAAATAATCTAACCCTTTTAATTAATATTTGATATAACAAATTAACCCCTAAATTTTATATATATAACAAATTAACCCCCAAATTAAATTTTTAACAAATAAAAACAACCCTCTATAATTTATATGTTTTGCCAAAAAAAATTCGATCTCAGGCGAGACTCTTCCTCGCCTGAAAAGAGGAGCCGCTGCTCCGGTGAGGAGCATCTGCTCCTCACTGCTGTTCTTGAGTTCAAGAACAACATATCTGTTCTTGAAGTCAAGAACAAACATGATAGAGGTTTGTTCTTGAGTTCAAGAACAGACCCATCTGTTCTTGAAGAAGAACAGACCGGTGGGTCTGTTCTTTATCAAGAACATACGTTTTTCCTGCAAGGAGTCCTCCTCGCCGGAAATCGAAAAAAAATTGAATTGTTTTGAAAAAAGGTTCAAAACGGCCCCTAGCTTAATTAGTGTTTAATTGTGATTAATTAGTATTTGAATATAATTAATTAGAGTAAATTAAGATAATTGGAAATCCACTCTCCAATTAAAATGGCACGTCAGCATATGGGTGTTTTTGAGCCGGTTTTGTTCAAGTTTAGGGTAAAAGTGATCCGGTTTTGCTAATTTGGACGTTTTTGATACTTTGTGCCAAGTTGAGGGGGTAAAGTGATCCTTTATTCCATAAAGACTTATATTGAAGGATAAACCTATTTTAAGATCCCTAAATTATACATTTTTGGTTCATTAGGTCTCTCAACTTTTATTTGACTTCCTCAAGTCCCTAAACTTTCATTTTTTGGTTCATCAGGTCCCTCAATTTATATTTGACTTCCTCAGATTCTTAAACTTTTGTTTTTTTTACTTCATTAAGTCCTTATATGGATCTCCCTTTAAAGACCTAATGAACCAAAAAACAAAACTTTAGGGATCTGAGAAAGTCAAATAGAAGTTGAGGGATCTGATGAATCAAGAAATGAAAGTTTAGAATCTGAGGAAGCCAAATAAAAATTGAGAGACGTGATGAAACAAAATTATATAGTTTAAGAACCTCAAAATGGGTTTAGCCTATATTAGATGTGTTATCAAGTCTATAATTTTGATTCATTATCAGATTTCATGTTTGTATTTTAATAAATGATTTCATATTGGATTATTTTCACAAAAATTAGTCACTTTTTTGCTTTTTTTTTCCTTCGATTTAAGCATATATACCGAACGTGTCCTCTCACAATTCTATTTTTTGATATAAAAAAATTCAATCTTTTATTTTTGACATTTTACAATCCAAATGCCTTTTCAATATCGTTTTAGTCAATTAAAACGTCCAAAAAGATACTGTTTTTTTATTACTGAAAAATGTCTGAATCACCACTAGGATATAAGATTAAACGTTTGGAAAGATGGGGATATGGATGCCTAATTTAGCAAATTATGCTTAAATTAAAAAATAACGCCAAATATGAGAAGTTTTTATGATAATAACACTACTATTTGTTCATAAGACTTTGTATTAAAAATAGAAAACTCATGTGTGACTTAATGATGATCTATAGTTGATGTTTGGTTCAATTGTTTAATGTAATATCTATCTTGTATTTTTTTTAAAAAAAAAAACTTCATTTAAGTGCTTGGTAAAGGATTCTTAACAGCTATTGTTATCTTTTTAACCTCTAAGTTCTAACTGTTGCTGTTTCAAAAAATCTCTTTGAAATCTATTTCCAACAAGTAATAGTTATTTCAAGATAAAAGATCTAAAAAAACCTTTAAATTTATGTCTGAGAAATTAATATATTTTAAATTTTGACTCGGTGTGACTCAACTCCGAAATTTTTAAAATTGGGTTAATTAAACCATTTCGTCTGAGTCCATCTATTCTGAACATTAACACTAACCATCATCCGTTTCAAAAAAAAAAGGTCTAAAAACCCCCAAAATTTATGCTTGAAGAATTAATATGCTCTTAAATTTAAAATTTTTAAACTTTTATTTTATATATTTTTTTAGATAACTAATTTTAAATTTCAATAACTCTATTCATTTTTAATTTATTTATCCATATATTGTAAACTTTCATTTTAAAACATATATTCACAATTTAATATAAGGAAATTAAAAGTGCTCATGTTTATACTATATATAACATTATATAGTATATTTTCATTCTCTTGTAATTTTTTTAAATTTTTTTAAGAAATTAATACTTTTATATATATAGTAGTAGATTTATTGGGAACCTTTAAAATTCAATAATAAATAATTAAGTTAATACGTACAATTATTTTTTTAAAATTCAAATTATAAAATTAAAATCATTGTTGTCTATCTCATTATACATTCGACAAGTTAGCATATTTTTAATAAAATAAAATAAAATAAATAACCCTTTTAACAATTTAATGTTGTCACACCAACATTATTTAAAATGAGAATGTAATTCTAAACTAAAAAGATAATATTTTTATATATAAAACATAAATGTACATTATAAAATTATTTATTTATACATTTTTTTGTTAATTACTACTAATTATGGAGTGTATATTTATTTAATTTTTTTTTTTGAGAATAATGAAAATTTTATTAATAGAGAAATAAAAATACAACTTGGTCAAATATTGAATAAATCAATATATTCAAGAAGTACAATAATAGAACATCAGTAAAATAACAGAAAATCATATCTAATTTCTTCAATCGCATTGACGGAACTCTTTGAATATGAAACTCGGCGATCTGTCCGCTCCACTCGAAGGTTATTTTAAACCAAAAATCGACTCTTTGGTCTTTGAATGAGTCCGATTGAGAGAATATAAAAAATAAGATTTCTACTGCTAGCACTTCAGATCTACGCTCCGTAGATAATTCCATCAAGGAAATAGCAAAACCCATAAAGGGTGAGAGCCAGAACTCCACAAAGGAAGACAAAACATCCATAAAAGAAGAAAGAAAAATACCAACAGATCTCAGATCTGTGATTATTGACGTAAAATAAACTAAATACGAGATTTGAACAGAAAACGAGAAGGTAGGGAGCTGATTTTGAACCAAAAAATGGCTAAAATCACCTCCCTCTTGTTGCGGCTAGGGTTTCTGAAAAGAAAGAGAAAGTTTAGAGATGAGAGAGTGGAAAGATATGTAATATTTTCTTTAAAAGAGGGATTTACAAAGTAAAAACACAATAGATGGTTGAATGCATATTTAATAGCATTTAGCATAATCAAACAATAATATGAGATATAATATAATTTTTCAGTATTTTTTAGATTTAAAAGGAAAATATTAAATTTTATATTTAATATTGCATAGTTAATAAATAATAATTTTTACTATAATTTTAATTTAAATTCAATATATATATATATATATATATATATTTATATATATTAAATAATTATGAACATGTTTTAATTTTTTTTTTTGATGAATATATGTTTTATAAAAACGCCATAAGAAGGGTATATTAAGGGTATTATAATTTCTCAAGCATAAGTTTTGAAGTTTTTAGACTTTTTGCCTTTTTGAAAGTTCGAAAGGTTTTAATTGACCAAATTTTAAAAGTTTCGGGACTAAATCACTCTGAGCCAACATTTAAGAACATATTAATTCCTCATGCATAAGTTTAAAATTTTTTTTTAGAACTTTTTTCTTATTTCAACTTGATTGATTATTATTTCCATGCGCAATATTTTAAAAATCTCTTGTTAATTTTTTTATAATGAAAATTAATAAATATAATAAAAAAAATATTAGTACAAATGCCTCATATATATTTTTTATCTTAGTCCTGGATTGAATACAGTGATTTATAGCTGTAATTTTGTTTTAGTGCTCGATGATCGTATGTTTTCCAGGTGTTACACTCTTTTAAGTTACAGCAATAAACTACGATGTTAATTTACATTGTTTAAACACATAGGTATGCAAACTAAGGCTTGTGCGCATCATAATTAAACTCACTAATTGTGTTGGAAAATGATTTAATTTGGTGGGTTATTTTTTTCCCATTATATGGTTAATTGACAAGATGATGCAATAAGCCAACAATTACGATAAACACTAAGCCAGGTGGGTGAGATATTGGTATAATGGAAAAAATACTTGCATAAGTTCATTTCATTTCATCATATTGCATTTTCCATGGATAAAATCGAAATTTATTATGTCATTAAATATGTAAATAGTAATTAAATATTATTTTAAAGACGGAGTAAAACTGAATTATCATTCTCTTAAAATCACTTGAATATGAAGTAGAGTGTGGTAAATTTACCTCATTTATTGTAAATGAAAAAAGATAGACTAAAAGAGTTTAGATAGATTAAATTGGAAGATAAAAATACCAGTTTTTTTCACAATAGCATTAAGCAAAAGCAGGTTAGAAAAAGAATTGACTCTTTAACTCTTAGAGATGGAAGTTTCTGTGAGGAGCCTGATATGATCAAAAAAGACATTCTGGAGCACTATAAAGAATTCTTAGGTACATCTAGTACTGAAAGGAAGTTCACTAATGCTAATGTCTTCTTAGAAGGAAATATGCTGAATAATGAGGACAGGGATATGCTGACACTACAAAAAATTTGGCTTCTTGTGACGAATAAAATTTATCATGTTAAGCCCAAAATTTGTCACAACAACGTTATTGTGACTACTTTGTGACGAATTTTGTTGGTCACAACAAACAAGTCACAATAAGTCAATTTTATAGTTTGTCACCATAAATTTTCTATTGTGATAAAATTGTTTTGTCACATTCATATTTATTGTGACGAAAATGTATATCACAAGTAATCCAATGTTGTCAAAATTTGTCGTAATATACATCGACTTCTAGTGACAAAACGCTAATAACATGACAAAAAAATATTTATCACAATTCATATAAATTTGTCACTACATACACCGAGTTATTAGTGACAAAAAGATTATATGGTGATAAAACCATATTTATCACAAGTAATATACATTTGTCACCACATACGCCGAGTTATTAGTGACAAAAAGATTGTGAAGTGACAAAAAAATATTTATCACAAGTAATCAATCATAAAGTGACGAAATTGATTGTCATAATAATTAATTAATTGTGATACATGTAATTTATCACAACAAGTAATTTAACATAATGTGACGAGATTAATTGTCATTATAATTAGGTAGTTGTGATAAATTTAATTTATCATAAGAAGTAATTTAACTTAACGTGACGAAATTAATTGTCATAATAATTGGTTAGTTGTGATAAATTTAATTTATCACAACACGTAATATAATGATAATGTGACAAAATTAATTGTCATTATAATTTGTCGACGGTGGCAAATTTAATTTATCAAAATAAGTAATTTATCATAACGTGACGAAATTAATTGTCATTATAATTTGTCAACGGTGACAAATTTAATTTATCACAACAAGTAAGTTATCATAACGTGACGAAATTAATTGTCATTATAATTAGTTAGCTGTGACAAAAAAAATTTATCACAACAAGTAAGTTATCATAATGTGACGAACTTAATTGTCATTACAGTTTGTCATCGGTGACAAATATAATTTATCACAACAAATAATATATTATAACATGACGAAATTAATTGTCATTATAAGTTGTTAACGGTGACAAATTTAATTTATCACAAGAAGAAATTTAATCATTACGTGACGAAATTAATTGTCATTATTATTAGGTAGCTGTAACAAAATTAATTTGTCACAACAAGCTATTATTTCCATTTTTATCGATACCAAAATAATTGAATACGGTAATTTGTTGCTAAAATCAATGAATAAAAAACAAAATCAATTCAAATATTACATAAAATTATCAATGATTAAGTCTTTAATAACACTGAAATAACCGATCGTATGAAACATGTAAACTATTTGCTATAAAGAAAAGAAACTAAATTAGGCCTAACTTTTGATATAGGAGACGTCCATCTTCTTTCATTCAATTCCAATCTGCAAGAAAAAAAATACGTTTATTATATACACTTTTATTTTCAAACTGACATAATTAAGTGAATAATTTTCAAATTATAGAAAAAATTTAAAAGCGTAAAGAATTAAAAAATATATTTAAGTAAGCCGTCACATACCAATCATTAGATGGTTCGTCATCAAGAGATTTTTCACAGCCATCGATACATGTTTCGTCGCCATCAATAGATATTTCTTCATCATCTTTTGCATTCAACATTTGTTGAACAAGATGCTTGAGTTTGCTATATGATTGAGAAATGTTATCAATTTTCACCTGTTGATTTTGAATTTGGTCATTTAGTTCTTTAACTTGCTTTTCAGTCTCAAACTTCTCTGCTTGTAAACGAGCTTCAAACTCTGATTCTTTAGCTGTTATCCGTTTGGCTCCATATCCGAGTCCACGAGCATAACCAGACTTCGGTATATCCAAAACCTTTTGTAGAATTTTCCTCCCATCAATTGCAACGCCTTCCTCGAGTGCTTTTGAGCGAATAGCTTCCATTTGTTCCTAATTAATTAAATATGCTTTAATAACACTTTATAAAATTGTGTTTAGATAACTATATATATAAAAAAAGAACTTACGTATTTATCTCCAGCTTCTGGGTCAATCCATGAGCCGTCTTTTTTACGGTGTGCTTGACTGTAGAGCCTCATTTCAGGTGGCTCTTCATCAATGACTTCAGATGTTTCCTATAACGTTCATACAATTGATTAAAAACTAAATGATAAAGAATTTAAATACGAAATCAAAAACAGATTACATATAAACTCATATTTACCATTTCATACAAACGTTGGCAATAAGACTTTGATCCCGAAGTGTGAGAAAAGGTCACTTTCTTGCGATTATTAATGTTTACAGTGCTTCGAGCCTATTATAATAAAGCCAACACATAAAGGTTTTAAAGGTACATATCATATTATCAATAATAAAAGTTTTATATAATTAGATATAAACTATTTTAACCAAAATAGTAGAGATATTCGTATCTCAGAAGCATAACTCGTAAACATGCCAAATACTCGGCGAAGTACAAGCATTTTCTCGAGTTATGTTAATTATGTAGACATCTGAACTCGAGGTAAGGCATAAAACTCGAAGAGTTTCAAGCCTTTCATCGAGTTTGAGCTTCTCAGATATGAACTAACTCGAGGAAGGAAAAAATACTCTACGAGATCATTCATTCCTCGAGATTTTCATTTCTGTATAAGCTCATTTTCGTGGAGAGGCTTTAAACTCGAAGTGTTTCAAGTCTAACCTCGAGTTTAAGCTTATTCAGAGTTAAAATAAATCATGAAAAGGCTAAAAATCATTTAATATTGAAATCCTTTGAACAAACCTCGTATTTTCGTTCAGAACACAATATGTGAAGCTAATTTAGATATAATTGGAAACATACTACCAACTAATTAGATAATAAAATACTCATTTTTAGCAAACGATATTAGACAATTGTATATAAAATTGAAACATTACCTTAAAGTGTGCATGTTCATCAAAATGTTCACATAGGTTCTTCCAATCGTTAATTTTTACATCCTTGGGTGGATGTTTTTCAGCTTCTTCACGAGTAGGGAACGTCTTATAGTGTAAGTGACACTGATACTTGAAATTTCTAAATCGTCTAGCCATCATTCCATATACTACTTCTCTTGCATGTGGATCACTTAAATCAATCTCAAATTCACCCTATCAATAAAAAAACATATGAATAGTCACATATTATAAGAATACAATTATTCGAAATAACAAGTATGCTATAAAATAATTATTAATTCTACCTGAATAGTTGTAAGTAAGGCTTCCTTTTGTTCAGCGCTTATTTGAGACCAATAAAGTTTACCTAGCGGTGCCATTAATCGAGTGACAATACCAATTTCCATTTTGAATATCTTTTCTGAAGGACCAATTGGTAATCTATTTGTTTTTGCAATCACAATTCCACCAATTTTTGAACCATCTTTAGTCATTTTTTTAACTTCAAATCCTCTAGCTTTACCTCTACCATTCTTTTTTGGAAGAGGACCTAAGAAGTACAACAGTTTACCTCATGTTAGTTTGCTTTTTGTTTCCAAATTGATATGTACCTTTTTAAAAAAATAATTTATATGCAGTTTGTAAACGTTATAGTGACTGAATATAAACTATATGTGAACCATAAGTCAACCTCAGAAAACAAAAAACAAACACAGAATAGAGAAATACGTAAGAAATACAAAACTTTACCTCATACTAGTTTGCTGCTCTATTAAACTTTATATGTAATTATCATACTATTTTAAAATTTCATATGTATGTCTTATACTATTTTTAAATTTAAATGCAGTTTTTAAGACGTTTTTGTGCCCAAATATGAATCTTATGTCAACCGCATGAAACACAAAATAATCACAAAAAAGAGAAACAAATTGATATGTATGTCTTATACTATTCTTAAACTATTTTTAAATTAAAACACATTTCTTTTTGGGAAGAAGACCTAAGAAATACTACAGTTTATCTCATGTTAGTTTTCTTCTCAATTCAAATTGATATGTATCTCTTATACTATTTTTAATTTTTATTTAGATGCAGTTTTTTATAGGTTTTTGTAACCTAATATGAACCTTATGTCAACCGTATGTCAACTTTATGAAACACAAAATAGAGAAAAAAAAACGAATTGCAAAAAATATAAGGTAAAAAATAACTTGAAAACAATATTTCCATTCCAGCAAAAGCATTGAAACACAATTTCATTTGTTAATTATATCAATTCTCTAAGCAAAATAAATGAAACACAAAATAAATTCAACCTAACCTTCATCAACGTTTGTTGGTTCACCGGACATGGTTTCAGTTTCACCATCCCTGTTAACTTCAGCAGCCACTGGTATTGCAGTTGAATCATCACGGTGGTTGTGATGTTCAATACTATTTGGGTTTTGAATTGGAGGAGACGGAGATGTTGTGTTCACCAAAGGAGGAATAGGTTCCGACTCAGTTTCGGTAGTCTGAGATTGTTGTGATATATTTTTCATCGATGGTTTGTCATTCCCCTTCCTCAAATGAGCTTTCAGTCTAGCTGACCTTTGTAATTCGGTAAACGATATAACTCTTTTTCTAGTATTAAGTGACATTGTTCAGAAAATCGTTGAAACAAATTGAATTGAAGAACAAGTATGGTGAGAATTGTTTGTAATTTTTTTTATGATCGATATTTTGATAAGAACAAAGAAACCACTTTATTTTGTCATTCAACAACGTGATTCCTGCAATTATGGTTAATGCCAAAGAAGTTTCCTTTTAGAGGGAACTTCTTTAATTAAAAAATTAAATAAGGAACAAATTATTTTCGTTTCCCTCTCTTTTTTTTTCGTTTCCCTCCTATTTTAATATTTTTTCCCTCCTAATAAATTCGTTTTTAAATTTTCCTGATTTGATTTGCCAAAATCGTGTCAAATCTAATCAGTTTGAGATATATTCTGAAAATCTTGTTGGAGAAATATTGTTTTTTACTCGAGGTAGTAGAGAAAGTCGACGAGTTTTATATGTTTCATCGAATATATGCTCTACTGAACTCGTCATAACTCGATGACATGGAAAATATTCGACGAGTTTAAACAATATACTCGAGTTAAAATCTATTTTTTTCAACTTAATCCAAATATCACCACTTTCCTTTAGATATAGAAGCAAAATGCAAAATAAAAAGTCTTTGTTTCCCATATTAAAAGCAAAACAAAGAGTCTAATGTTGATAAATGGTTGATTTTATGCTTATTTATGATTAGATATCAAAAATTTATGTGTTATTCAACGTAATAGTTGACCACTCCATTTTTATCGCTCTAACATAAATATTTCAAAACAATATTTTGTCTTAATTTTTTTGGAGGTAATATATGCCTTTTGCAAATAAATTGCAACAATAAGAAATTTTTCCACTTTTGCCTATTCTTATAATTTATTTTAATGTTTTTAATTAGTATAATTTGAATTTTTAATAGCTAAATTTATTCCGTTGAATATGATTTTACTCGCATAACCATTATTAAAATTGTATTTTAGGGTTTAGGGTTTAGGGTTTAGGGCTTAGGGTTTAGGGTTTAGGGTTTAGGGCTTAGGGTTAGGGTTTAGGGTTTAGGGCTTAGGGTTAGGGTTTAGGGTTTTGGGTTAGGATTAGTGTTAGGGTTAGAAAAAACAACATTAATTAGCAACATTCAATTTTTTTTAATGACCGCTAAAAAAATAAAACAATATTTAATTTATTTTTTTAATGACCGCTAAAAAAATAAAACAATTAATATTTTATTTAGTTTTCCAAGGACATCCATTTTTCATATCGTTGACATAAAAAACCTCATGTATACTTGAGAACTGAACACGAAAGAATGATTTGTTTCAATTCCATTTTTACATTAACAAAGCAATGTGGCAAAATTTACATGAAGTTAATTTTATGAATTTCGATAAAAATTAAGAGAACTTAAAATATACGTTACATGTGCCTCAATTTAACGTTGCATGTGCCTCAACTTACGTGAGATGTAAAAATGAACCTACAACTTCAACCTACTCGTAAAATAAGACATGATTTCATCACAAATAAACTAACTCGTTTTTAAGTACATAAATCTCAAATTCATGTATAAAATTCATCTAACTATCCTAATTTATAACAATTTAACAAACTTAAATTTAAAGTTTTGTCAAAAAAAATATTAGTGTACAATGATCTAGAATTAACAAGTGTTAATATTCAAATTTGATAATAGCATTCAGAAATATTCATACTTGGTAATAACATTTCAGACCTACTAATAACACATGAGTTTATCACAATTAAACCTACTTATGTTCAAATACATAAACCTCCAAATTCAAAATACTAAATCCATAATCAACAGCTATGCATATACATCTGCTCCACGTCTTCAAAACTGCACCTCCAAGTCTCCAAAACAGCGTATCCAGAATTAGATATTTAGAACCAACTATGCAATCAGCCACCCATCTTATCTGCAATTTGGAAAACAGAGGATATTTCAGGAAGAAAAGTAATGCCCTGAAACCAAATGAATGACAGCATACAGATATGAAATAATCAAAATATTTTGGTTGTTACTAACCTTAACTCTCCGGTGTATGTGGAGGTGAAGGATCATGTGCTCCCAAGGTGCCGAAACAAGCCTTCCATCGGCGATGTGACCTTCGTTGTTCTCTTTTAATCTCTTCGATAGATGTTTCAATATTAGTCAACCTGGACTTTGTTTCATTTAACAAAGAAAGTACTTCCTCTTCAAAAGCTCCCCTTCGCTTCGGCTTTCTTGGTCGCCTCACTTCCTCCTCTCTTGGTTGATCTATACCGACATCATCCCTCACCACCTCACCTTGACCATTCTCGGTTTCCAGTTCTCTACTTACATTATCCTCATCTTCGTCACAGTCATCTTCTATTTCTGCTTTTCTTCCCTTTCCTCTTCTCGGCTGGCCAGTTTTAATTAAATAACAATTTCGGTCCTTTACATTCATCAATTCTCCATCCATATCAAGAATGTCGGCTTTACGGAGCATAGTTTCATTAAGATACGCATCCCCCAAACATTCCATCTTATGCAAATCATCCTCATCAATAGCACTATGAAGCAATGCTATACAAGTTACTAAATGACCATTTCCAAGTGCAACTTTAGATGATGTTGCCATGGTCATCATGCTTTTAAAAATTAAGTGTATGAAATCAACACTTTTTGCCGAACGTCGCACTAAATAGTCAAGTACTAGTAAATCATCCTTCGTTACTCTATTCGACTCCTTTTTACCACATATAGAATGACAAAGGAACTTATGAAATATAAGATATGATGGTTCAATTATGAGTCCATTAGGAGCTTGTTGTAAATCGACCGAGTCTTCACCGGTCAATTGCTTCCATACTCTATTAACATCAAAATTTGAAGGACAACCTCTAATGCCACCTTTAGGCAACTTCAATTTCTGATTCATAAAATCATACCCTATGCTATAATCAACCCCTTTTATTCTAAAAGAAATTGCTTTTTCATTCTTAGAGGCATAATTCAAGGTGGTATAAAATTCTCTAGTTAACTCTTTATAAACTTGATACTTACCATGTGCAATAAAATTTAAACCCATTCTACCAACTATTTCATCAATTTTTGATTTCAAACCCATCCTAGTCAACAAAGCATAATCAAAATATCTAGGTATAACAATAGGCTTGCGTGAAATAGTTTCGTAACGAATACCTTCTTCGTCGGAGAAAATTGGAAATGGGCAATCATAATTTGAGGACAAATCTTCTCTTGTAACAAATTTCGGAGGCATAGTTGAACTTGATGATTTCCCTTTTGAAGCAACTCTTTTAGCTCGTCCCTTTGTTGATGCCATCATTTTGGTTAATGATTTGATAAGATTATGATAGCAATTTGATGAATTTAGAGGCTAGGTTTCGGGTTGTGGAATGGGGAAGATTTAGAGAAATTTTTTTTTCACTTGTTTTGATTCTAGGTTTCTAAAGAAAAGTGGGAGGTTTAATTTTCAATTGCAGTAATTTTCAAAATAAATCGAGGTGGGTCTAAATACTCGACGAAAACAAAGCCTGAAATCGAGTTTGGCATAACTGGACTAGCATAAACTCGATGTTAGGTTTAAACTCGTCGAATATTAACCCATCATCGAGTTTATGCAGCACTGAACAGAAACAAACTCGATGTTAGGCTTAAAACTCGTCGAGTATTTAGCCAGACATCGAGTATTTACTTGTCCAGTTCTTTATATGCACATACCCTAATTAAAATAATAATTTTAATCATTTAAATTATTAAAACTATAACAAATTAATTGAAATCTCAAAATTTTAAATTATTGATTTCATTTTTTTACCCTTGAAAAAATGCCTCTATTGAAAACATTAATTTATTTTCAACACCCTTTAAATTTTTTATTCCAATTTTATCCTCATCTAAGGTATATGTCTCTTTAGTGTGTGTCTAATGTATCATATAATTTACCTCTCCTTTTTTCATATAGCGGGAAATACCCATTTGATATTGCAAAATTTGATTTCATTCCTAAATAATCAAAACTCTTTTCTTCCTTCCTAATTTGCCGTGTTCATCTTTATGACCTAAATCCATGGTGACTACACGGGCTGCCACTGAGAACGACGGTAATATCAGAATCGCTGATATGGGTAAGAAATCCGTTGCAAAAAAAGCTTCAAAAAACAAAAAGGTAGTGTCAACCGGAGAAGCTTCAGTTCCTCCATCTCCTGTGCAGTTGAGTAAGAAGAGACATGCAAATGATTCACCTCCGAAATCGAAGAAACACAAAGGCATTTCCAGAACTGAATCCAAGAAATCTCCTCCTAAGGTATGATTTCATTAGTTTATAAGTCAATTAAGAACCTACTGCATTAGAATTGTTTTATGTCTTAAAATAATAAATTGACTCTGTTTATATGATTGTTTGAAATTATGTTTAAGTATGCTTGTTTGGAATTATGTTTATATAAAATTGTGGTTAGGTTGGTTGGTAGATAGTTTTGAAGGTACAGTTATGAACTCTATTTTTTTAGGGTACTGAAATTTCAGTTTTTGAAGGTTAATTCCTCCATTCTACTGGGTTTGACAATGAAATTTCAGGTTTTGATTTGGTTATTTTTGGGCATTGTATTGAGAGTAATGTTAGAAATTGTTATGAACTCTAAATTACCCTTACTAATTGGCAGCTAAGTAGGATGGACAATTTACTCAATCAACATTCATGTATTGGAAACTTGGCGTTTCAGACACAAAATTGCAATTTTTATTATGGAAAATCTTGAAATAACAATGACTTGACGTCTACGTGTCCATATCTAAGTGTCTTGTTTACAAGTTTCCGAGTCCGTGTTACATAGCTTGGCAGTTTTAGTGTACATTTATGTAGATACTGGGAGACTTTTATGTTGGAGCTCTAAAATTTGAAAGCTTGAAGTGAACCTGAGCCAGCTTAGTGTTGTTTTACTTGCCTTGGAGGTTTATTACCTTAACCTACAAAATGTTACTTTTTGCACTGCTGAATTGGACCAGCAGTTTTACTTTGACAAGCACTATAAATATCTGAAAAAGAGTGCTGTAAATCTGTGTGCATACTATGGGTTTAATTTCTGGCTTTTGTTATTTTCCGAATTCCTATTTTCGTCTGGCTCATGTCAACATGTTCTTTGTGAAATTTTTGATATCTAACTGTTTTCACTCTAATTTCCATACAGCTATGGCAGTTTAAAGTAAGCCGAGAAGATCGTGTTCACTCGAAGATTGATACGCGCATGTCATACGATGTCATTTCTGATATCAAATCGACTCTGACTCCAGGTGAATTGGAAAAGTTTAGACAATCTTGCTTTGGCTACTTTCTTGATATTCCCAAGATCAAAGTGCAAAATCAGATCATACATTGTTTATTGTTGAGGGAGGTGGAGCAGCTAAAGAAGTCTGAATTGTGGTTTGAGGTTGGCGGTCATAGGCTGAAATTCGGAATCGACGAATTTGCTTTGATCTCGGGTTTAAACTGTCAAGGTGACAGCAGTAAGTATGCCAATACAAAAGTTGAAAACGGCATTTTGGATAAGTACTTCAGCGGGCTGCAATCTGTTTCTAAACAGACCCTTCAGGATTTTTTCAAAGCTAGGCGTTGGGAGTCGGAGGAGGATGGGTTTAAGATAGCATTTATGCATTTTTTGCATAACTTCTTGCTTGCTTCACCGAGGACTGCTCGTATCCCTTTGAAGGACTTTGACGTAGTTGATTCGGCTGATTTGAACGACTATCCATGGGGTATTGACGTTTTCAAGTACACGTTTGATTCTTTGTCAAAAAGAGCTGTTCTTAGTCCGGGATCTCTTATTATTGAAGACAACATTTACCAGTATCGACTTCAAGGTTTACCATATGCACTGGTATGTTGGTTCTACGAGTGTTGCCCGGCGGTGGAAAATACCTTTGCTCAGCTAGTGAACAAAGATGCTATCCCGCGGATTCTGAGGTGGCAAGCATTCGTTCCTGCAAAATACATTGATGTTGACAGGGATTTATTTGTTGAGATTGCATCCGATGAGGTTCGTATGTGTTAAATTTTCAATTTTTCAAATGTAATTTATCATTGACTCTGTTTTCATATATGGTGTTCATTTGTTATGTGTAGATGATTTTCCGATCAATTGTTCCAACCCCGGCAGAGATGAATGCCCTTCGTCTAGGTGACTTATTCAAAAAAATTAAGGGAAACGAGGAGGGTTATTGTCCGGCATTTAATATATTGAAGGACGGTGAATCAACGTCGAACACTTCGAATTTAAATGTTATGGAAGAGAGGCTGGAAATTTTGATGGCTGGTCAAAAGACGATTAAGGATGATATAATGGATTTGAAACGTTTATTCACTTCCAAATGTTCCGAACTTTTGACAGTTGTCAATTCATTGAATGATAGGCTAACTCTGATTGGTGATTCTAAAACGGTAATTTGTTTTGATTTATGTATTTTGTACTTTTATCACTTAGAGTTTAGTTAAATATAATTTATGTTATTTCATATTATGTTATTGTAACCTGATGGGAACCTAATGTGAACTCCATATCTATATCAGGTTGAAATTGAGAAACATGATGTTTCTGATGGCTTGCAGACAAGGGTTGACAAAGGAAAAAAGGTTGTTCTTCCTGCAGAGGACATTTCAGTGAAACCAAGTAAAAATGGTACTTCTATAGTAACGGAACGAGAAGAAAGGGATGGTAGGGAGTCTGTTGTTCCTGTTTCTGCTGATACTAAAGCTACTTCCAGCAAAGAAAGGGATGGTAGGGAGTCTGCTGATGAAGAAGAAGGTGCTGAAAAAGTCGAGTTGGAAGATTTTGTTTGCGAGAAGGCTGTACTTGAAGGCAAGGATGACCGTGGTGAACCTTGTGTTATTGTTTCTTCCGAACACGTTGATGTTATCTCTCCGAATTTTGAGGTATATTTAATAATTTGATATTAAGCTGTTTTGATTAACTATATTAATTTGTTTATTGTCAATTTACTAGGTTTCGCGACAAAGCGAGTTGAATTTAAAATCTCCACCAGATGACACCATCAATCAGACTAAAAAAAATGCAAGTGAATCGATTGCTGAATTCAAATCAAAGGAGGTATTGTTTGCTTTAAATTATATTTATAGTTTAATTTTATAGTTTACTTACTGTATCCTCTCTTATGTTTTTGGTAGTCTGGTCCTTCTTCAAGCCGCTTCATACCGACGCAAACTGGTTGTAAAGTCCGTATTTGTCCATTTGATGCTAATCACATTTTATTCAGTGATGCCACCAAACAAGACATCATTCAGAATTGGCTGGAAGAAGGACGTCCTAAAGGGGCCAAGTTCGTATCTCGACTAACTTTTTTCAGTTCTGTTTTAATGCTCACTTATTTAATTTTTTTTTCTTTGTTTGTTTAGAAGACAATACTGGATATACGATCCAAAGATTGATAAATTCCATCCTCGTCTTTCTCTTGGCGTGGTTGATATTGAAACGAAATCCTGGTTTTACCATCTCTACCACGTTGGAAAGCCTCTTGAGTGTTCTGTAAGTAAATCCTGTTTTAATGCTCACTTAGTTAATAACATTGTTGTGACTGTATGGCTACTTAACCTTGAATTTTGTTTATTTGGCAGCATGTAGATGTTCTCTTTTATTATCTGAGAAGGAAAATAAAATCTGGATGTGCTGCAAACAGTAGATGTACGTCAACTGATAATTATTTTGATCGGCGTATTCAAACTCTCTACACAGCATACAAGAAAAAGCAAGATGTGTCACTTGTTTCTTTGAAACATACAGTGGCTATCTACATTAAAGGTGGTGCTATGCGTTGCAATACGAATTGGGCTGATGTTGACGATGTTCTTTTTCCGATCAATTGTGTTAACGATTGGCATTGGATTTTGGCTCGCCTGAATTTCAAGGAACGATGCATCTATATCTACAATTCGTTGAGGTCGGCGCAATATGACAGATCAGCAACTGAATATGTTACTTCCTATAGTGTGTTACTTCCACTATTCCTTCAAGCTACCAATTTTTATGATTCTCGAGATGACATCGATACTACTGCCGGTGCTTATGAGGGAAAGAGAATAACTGATCCGTTCAGAATAGAGATTGTGGAAAACATGCCTATCCAAAATGATGTGTAAGTCTATAATTTGTTTTTAACTTTAGTTGGTTGGGTTATATTAAAGAGTTATGGTGACAGAATAGGAACCTAATGTCAACCTTGTTTCTTATGTTTTTTTATTTTTTTCTCACTTTTCGTAGTGATTGTGGAGTTCATATGTTTTCCGCTGCTGAGTTCTTTGTTGATGGGAAAGTTATGGGGCATGATTATGATGTCAAAGAACACCGTGCTCGTTACGCTTCGTCATTATATTTGTATGCTCGTTGGAAGGAAAGCTCTTGTTGTGTTAGTGAAGATGAGGGTCCTCTAAAACTCAAGAGAACATCTGCCTAGGGAGTGAAGAGGAAGCTAATTTATGGAGGTTCAAGATGAAGAATGTTATTGATTTTTGTTTGTAAAGAAAGTCTCCTTTTTGTCACACTTTTATTTTGCTTGGAGGACATAAATGTCCATTTATTTCTTATTTGAAGACTATTTTAGAGTATTTGTAAAAACAGGTAGTTACAATATGTGTAGTGTTTTAGCAAATTTCCGCAAAATTGTGAATTGTCAATAGTTATATTAAAAGGCAGGAGTTCAATTCTATTTTTCTGTTCTGTTCTATAGTAGAAGTACAAAATTGAGAAAAAATAATTGGTATTACACCAAACATTAAAATCAAACTAAACCAAAGGAATCAATTGAATGTTTGGCTGATATCTCATATATAATTCCATACGTTCAAACTCGATGTGTGTCTAATATCTCGACGAGTTTTCATCAACACATCGAGTTTCTGCTATCCAGTTTTCCACAAATTTCATGTTGGGCTGCATAACTACTGCCATAAAACACCAAAATTCTACAATCTACATTCAAGGCAATATAAAAAAGCATCTCTCAGTAAAATTCATACTTTCAAACAAGCTACAAGAATCCAAAAAGAGTTCAATAAGCGGTAAATTTCAGTCACTAATCATCGTCTTCGTCTTCATTGTCACTGTCATTTGAGTCTTCTAGTACATCAGTGTCGGCATCATCATAATTGATCGTAGTATCATCCTCCTCATCGCTAGAATAAATCGGGTTTGAGTTTTGACCTTGAAACATTTGACCAACATCAACTTCATCCGGTAATACATCTATAGGATGCAAGAGTTCCAAATTTTCACCACCATTTTGATCGACTTCATGACTATTATCTGCCTCGTATTGCTGATAGGGCTCATCATTCAATATTGAATCTTCATTGCACACTTTTTCCTTTTCTGGCACATCAAATATATTCCTGTGAAATGATTTTTGCACAATTTTCCAATGACCTCCATTTTTCATATCGCTGACATAAAAAACCTGTTGTACTTGAGAACTCAACACGAAAGAATCACCTGTATACCATTTACGGCTCACATTAACAGAAACTAAGTTGCCATCTGTTTTAATTCCATTTTTATCGCCAACATCCCACCAATCACATTTAAACAAGAAAACATGATTCCCATTAACATATTGGAGGTCAATGATATCTGTTAGCACACCATAAAACTCGATTTCTTTCGACTTATGCTCTCCCGTAACTGAAACTCCATTATTTTGAGTCCGACGAAAATTATCACGCTCAACTGTGTGAAACCTAACTCCATTGACAATTATCCCACTGTACCTAGCAATTCGTATATCAGGACCTAATCCCAACGCATATATATGATCTGTTGCTGCAACCAAACCAGTAGCACGTAAGCGTCCAACCTGAAAAATAAGTTTAATGGTGAAATTAGAGGCATAATTCAATATTTAGTACTTTTATAGCATCATACTTACACACTCCTTGAACCAACTGGCAAATCCTGCCTGGTGTCTTTTTTGCACATCTATAACACTTTCCTTTTGTAATTCCTCAATGTGAATCCTGCACAACGTTTATAAAATTAGATAAAAAGTGTAAAATAAAGCTATTTTGAAACTCTAAAGTCTTTGTTTTTTCAAAATAAAATAACTTACTTAAGATATTCATCAACATCCTCACAATTGTTAAGCACATACCACTGCAATTTTTCAAAATCAGAATGGGATAACGTTTTATATTCTGTAGCTCCTAAAGGTCTTGCATTGTTTGAAAATATGGAAAATCCATTTTCCACTCCTATTTGCACAGGAAAATTATTTCTCTCAACGCGATTATATATTGTCTCAACACCATGAAAATACAGTGAACAAAAGTTCAAACATTCTTTAGTGATATACGCTTCAGCAATTGAACCCTCCGGTCGAGCTAAGTTACGTACATAATTTTTCAAAGTACGTAAGAACCTGCACAACAAATTTGTTGTAAATGTGAATAAACCATATAGATATATAAAAATTAGTTAAAACTGCAGCAAGAAAACTAAAAATAAAATTTCCTTATCAACTAACCTCTCAATAAAGTACATCCACCTATAGTGAACAGGGCCTCCTAATTCTACTTCACGTGGCAGATGAATTGCCAAATGCATCATTACCACGAAAAAAGATGGAGGATATATCATCTCAAGTTTACATATTATCAAAATGATATCGCTCTGCAACTTTTTAACTGTAGATCTTTTTAAAGTCTTCGAACAAAGCTCCTTAAAGAAAGAGCTCAACTCTGATAATGCAGTGTAAACCTCACTACGCAAAGACCCACAAATTGATGCTGGAAGTAACCGTTGCAAGAATATATGATAATCATGGCTTTTCATCCCCATAACTTTGCAGTCCTGAACACTTACACATCGAGAAAGATTGGAAGCATATCCGTCTGGCAACCGGATTGACTGCAACCATTCGCAAAACTTTCTCCTTTCAGGCTTCGGTAATGTATAACAAGCAAGTGGCATAAAAAATTTATTTCCCTTTTGCTGTAAATGTAACTCTTTTCTTATACCCATTGCTTCTAAATCCATTCGAGCCTTAATGTTATCCTTAGATTTTCCATCAATATTCATCAACGTACCCAATATATTTTCACATATATTCTTCTCAATATGCATTACATCTAAATTATGACGTAATTTTAATGTTTTCCAGTAAGGCAATTCAAAGAATATACTTCTCTTTGTCCAATTGAGCTCTTCAGGACCACGTGCACGCTTTTTTTGGTTAGGTGTCTTCCCAAAAACAAGGCTTTTTGGAAGCAAATCTAATTGCCTTAGAACTTCATCTCCTGACAACTCTTCAGGCTTTGACCCGTGCTCTGGTTTGCCATCAAATTTTCTGCTTTTTCTCCAAGAATGTTGGGCATGTAAATATCTCCGATGACCCATGTAACATTGCTTCACTCCATTTTTTAATGTTAGCGAACACGTCCACTTATTACACACAGGACATGCCAATTTTCCTTTTGTGCTCCATCCAGATAACATTCCATATGCTGGAAAGTCATTTATTGTCCATAATAATGCAGCATGTAATTGAAAATTCTTACCGCTATATGCATCATATGTTGTCACACCGGTCTCCCATAACTCTTTTAACTCATCAATTAATGGCCTTAAATATACATCGATATTATTTCCGCGAGATTCTTTACCAGGAATAAGCAAAGATAACATCAAAAAATTCTCCTTCATGCATTTCCATGGTGGTAAGTTATATGGCGTCACAATCACCGGCCACATGCTATAACTCGTGCTCATATTTCCAAAAGGGTTAAATCCATCACTAGCAAGCCCAAGTCGCACGTTACGAGCATCTTTGCCAAACCAAGCATATTTCTGGTCAAAATCTTTCCATTCCGTAGCATCAGCTGGATGTCTAATCGTATCATCATCTACACGTTTCTCCTTATGCCACCTCATATTTTCACCAATATCTTTAGACATAAATAACCTCTGAAGTCTAGGTACTAAAGGGAAGTGTCTAAGAATTTTTTGAGCAACCTTCTTGCGTTTTCCGAAACCTAATTTCCATCTAGGGGCCTTACAAGTTGGACACGTGTCAAGATTTTCATTTTCCTTCCAAAATAGCACACAATCATTTACACAAGCATCAATAGTTACGTAACCGAGTCCTAAATCACGCATCAATTTTTTAACCTCATAACTTGAGCTTGGAAGGGTTTCTCCTCTCGGGAGTGCATCCTTGAACAACTCCAAATTCGAAAAAAATGACTTATTACTAGAATTTGTGAGTGCTTTGATATTAATCATCTTAAGAAGAAAAGAGAGCTTTGAATATTTTTGACTTCCAGGATATAGTTCACAATGAGAATCATTCCACAATTTAGCAAATTTTGCTACTTCTCCTTCTAGCATGTTATTATCTTGATTGGGAAGTTTGTCTTCCATGTCGGTGTCCATAAAAGTTGCATTACACATATCATCTAACATTTCTGAAACATCATTTCCACTATCCTCCAATTCATTGTCCGAATTAATAGAGCCATCTAAACTATCACGAGGTTGAGAAGTCTCACCATGGTGCACCCAGTTTGTGTAGTTTTCACTAATTCCATATTGATATAGATCCATTTTTACTTCTTGCAATGGCTTCAAATAAATATTGATGCAGTTCTTGCATGGACACCGAACTCTTCCATTTGAATCAGTAAAGTCTTTTGCAACATTCAGAAAATTTTTGACCCCTTGAATATAACATGAACTAAATCGGTACGACGTCATCCAACTTTTGTCTGATGGCGTCCCTTTAATACCAAAATAATATATTAGGCAACATCAATATTTGGTACAAATCTATCAATTGAAAATATAATTAAAACTTACCCATTACAAATCAGATACCGTTAGCTATTTTAAAAATATATCCAATTTCTTTCCCTGAACTACCTGCAGTTCTAAAACAAGGCTAACATTTGGTTAGTGTTACTGTTAAAACATACTCGAGGTCAGCCTATATAGTCGACGAATTTTTAAACTTAACTCGAGTTTATACGTCGTTTGCAATGTTAAACTCGATGTCATGCTTAATATTCGACGAGTTACATCCTTAACTGGACTTTTTTATCTCTGTCAAAGCACAAACTTGATGTAAGTCTTAATACTCGACGAAATGGAAGCAAAACCTCGAGTTCTTGATTTTACTGAGCTAATAAACTCGAGAATAGGTGATAAGTCGTCGAGTTTTAAGCCCGACCTCGAGTTTGTACGAATCAGTTAAAAAATTAAATTATCAATTGAACAAATAAGCAATTTGAATGTGAAATTCATCCTACATTAATCAATTTAGTCTCTTTTCATAAGTTAAAAAATACCTGGACAAATAAGCATCAACAAACACAAATCAATGAAAGTGCGGCGGCGTGAGAAGCGTACAAACGTATGGAATTGATGCGGTAGTGTGGTGTCAATATTCAGCAAAAAAAGTTTTTCCCTAATGAAGAGTGCTTCGATTAACCTAATTTGGATATTTGAATCTTAATTGTCATATACCTTTTTTTATCAAAATAAAATATAATTTCATAACCCATTTAAACCTGTTATCATAATTTTTTTTTTCAATTCCATGGTGACAAAACATTTATTAATCACAATATCATTTAATTTCGCTTAATTGCTGAAAAATAAAATTATTCACAATATTTTTACATATTATGATAAAATTTATTTTATCATAATAACTGTATTTTTAATATACAGTGACAAAACAGTTTTTGTCAAAACCCATTGTCACAACAAACACAATTAATTGCTATAGTGACAAAAATATTTGACACAATATTTAATTATCACAACATTATATAAGTTTAATTAATTGCTGAAAAATAAATTCGTTACTAAAGTCTTTAAATATTATGCTAAAATTTATTTTTTCATTATAACTGTATATATTTTCTATTTTACCATTTATTTTCTGCAATTAGTTTTTCTTTCTCTATTTTGTGTGTATTTTGTGTTTCATAAGGTTGACATATGGTCAATAAACGGTTTATTTACGGTTATTATAACTATAGTTTAAAATACAGGCACAAAACATTTGTTTTGGCAAATTACTTTGTCACAACAATATATTTACTTTTTTATATAGTGACAAATAAATATGACACAATAAATATTATAACTGTCTTTTTAAAATATCGGAACCAAACATTTGTTTTGGCAAAATATTTTGTCAGAAAAACAAATTTACTTTTTTTATTGACAAATAAATTTGACACAATAAACAGTAGTGGAAAGAGTTTATGTTTGTGTTTTATAAGGTTGACATACGGTTGACATCAGGTCCATATGCAGTCGTTATAACTGTAGGTTTAAAATACGAAAACAAAACATTTGTTTTGGCAAAATACATTGTCACAAAGACATATTTACTTTTTTATAAGTGACGACAAAATTTGACACAATAATAATTTATTACAATATCTTTTATTGGCAAAATACTTTGTCACAACAAACGTAATTAAATTTTATAGTGACAAAATATATCTAATTGCTGCAAAATAAAATTTGTCACAACTTTTTTAAATATTATGATAAGAATAATTTTGTCATAATAAAAATATTTTAAATTACGGCGACAAAACATGTTTTTGTCAAAATAGTTAGTCACAACAAACATAATTATTTTTTATAGTGACAAAAATGGTTGACACAATATGTATTTGTCGCAATATCATTTCATTGAACTCTCATTGTGACAAAATAATTTTTTTTGTCACAACTAACCTATTTATTATGACAAAATATAGTTTGTCACATATTTTTTTGTCACAAGAAGCCAAATTTTTTGTAGTGTGAGTAATGATATATCTAGAGATGAGATTAAAAAAGCAATGTTCTCCATAGATGGAGATAAAGCCCCAGGTCCAAATGGGTATGGAAGCAGTTTCTTCAAGAATTGCTGGGACACAGTAGGAGAGGATATAACTCAGGCTGTTTGAGACTATTTCAAAACTGGGAGAATGCTAAATCAGGTAAATTCTACCTCAATTACTCTAATTCCTAAGGTTCCAAATCCTGGCAATATTGGGGATTTCAGACCTATTGCTTGCTGCAATGTTCTGTATAAGTGCATATCAAAAGTAATCACTAACAGAATTAGAGGAATCATAGGAAGTATAGTTAATGAAACCCAGTCAGCCTTCATTCCAGCCAGGAGCATTGCAGATAACATTTTAATGGCTCATGAAATAGTCAATAATTACCACAGGGGAGATGGGAAGCAGTGTGTCTTGAAAATAGATCTCCAGAAAGCATATGATTCAGTAGAGTGGGATTTTATTGAAGAAGTTCTAAATGGATTCAGATTCCCAAGATTGTTTATAAGATGGATGATGAACTGCATTAGAACTGTAAGATTCTCAATTATGATAAATGGAGAAGCTAATGGTTATTTTGAAGGAAAGAAGGGGCTGAGACAAAGGGATCCAATGTCTCCTCTAATTTTTGTCTTATGCATGGAGTACTTCTCAAGGCTCACTGTGATGAATATAAGACAGAATGGGAGCTTTAAGTATCATGTGAAGTGCAAGAATATGAAGCTTTGCCAATTGTCTTTTGCAGATGACTTGTTCATGTTCTGTGGTAATGATATGGAGTCCATCAAATGCATTAAAAAGTCTTTAGAGGAATTCTCCATGTGCTCAGGTTTGAAGCCTAACAGGGCAAAAAGTGAGATTTACTTCAATGGCCAGTGCTCAAACAAGACTTCCATTTTAAATGAGATAGGTTTTAAGGAAGGTACTCTTCCAATAAAGTACCTTGGTATACCTCTCATGTCAACAAGGCTCACCAAGAATCACTGCAATGGCATGATTCAAAAGATCACAAACAGGATTAATCAATGGACTGCAAAGTGCCTCTCTTATTCTGGGAGGTTGCAGCTCATCTGTTCTGTGCTTCTGAGCATGAATGTTTATTGGTGCTCTATTTTCATCCTTCCTAAATCCATTGGCAAAGGTGTGGAAGCAATATGTAGAAACTTTCTTTGGAATGGAACAGGGGATATGAAAAAAAAGGCTCTGGTTAGCTGGAAAAAAGTGTGTATGAGTAAAATCTGTGGGGGTCTAGGGGTGAAGCCTGTTCAGATGAGCAACATTGCTGGGATTACCAAGCATATTTGGGAGATAGTAACCCAGAAACCTACTATTTGGGCCAGTTGGGTTATAACAAACCTCCTGAAGAAGCTGAGTTTTTGGGGATTGACTAAGCCTAGTAATGGATCTTGGAGCTGGAAGCAGATTCTGAATATTAGACAAACAGTGAAACATATGTTTATGTACAGGCTTGGCAATGGTCAAAAATTCTCTTTCTGGTTTGATCCTTGGATGAATGGAAAGTCTGTTAATGATAACTTCCCTGAGGTTAACATCAAGGATGCTGATATCCCAAAAACTGCAACTGTTAATGATTGTTGGAGAAGTAACAGATGGCACTTGCCAGACCCTATGAATGATTATACAAGGGATGCCTGGGATTACTTGAAAGCCAACTACCAAGTAAATCCAGAGATTGATGATAGTATTACTTGGAAGTTAAATAGAAGTGGAAATTTTTCTACAGGAAGTGTGTGGAAGAATTTAATGATAGGTTGCAGGAAAGTGCCTTGGCATCATCTGGTTTGGTTTTCAGGCAATATTCCCAGACACTCGTTCATCACATGGTTGGTGATGCATAAGAAGATCCAGACAAGAGATAAGCTCCATAAGTGGGGGGTAATTGACTCTGATATGTGCTGCCTGTGCAAGAAGGCCCCAGAAACAGTTGAGCATTTGTTCTTTGATTGTGAGTATTCTGCAGGGATTTGGAGAAAAGTGCTGGAATTGCTGAGAATTTGTAGGAATGGTTATACTTGGAGAAGAGAAGTATGCTTCTTTTCTAGAAGAACTAAAGGAAAGTCCAAGACTGTTAAGCTGAGGAAAATCAGCTTCTGTGCCACAGTCTATAATATCTGGGCAGCCAGGAATGATAATATCTTCAACAACAAGATTATGTCTGTTAATCAGGTCTATGATAGGATCAAAAGTCCGGTGGATGTGAGTTAGTGGTAGGAGTTTTGGTTCTGGCCTAGCTGCTTCTGCGTGTGCAGCTGTTGTTGTGGCTCTAGTGAGCTTGGTCTGGTTTAGAGTTTGTTTTTGCTGTTTTTAGGCCTGGCCTTAGGGCCCAGCTTTGTTTTTGGGTGTATCTCGTTTTATAGTAATAAAATTGCTGCTTTAGTGATTGACCAAAAAAAAAATTAATTTATATTTTTTATTTAGGATTAATTACATATAAAATCTTAACTCTTGCACTAAATTTCAAAAATAACATAACCTTTCAATTTTATCATTAGCACATTTTTTGATAGAATTTCGCTGACTTGGACATCCTATGGAACTGCCATGTGTCATACCACGTCAGCAAAAATGCCATTAAAAATTATAGATGTTATTTTTGAAAATAAATAAAAGATGCTGTCTGTGATTGACACATTTTAAAGCTCATGTTATTTTTGAACCGTTAATCCAAATTAGAAAACTCTCAAGTTCAACTGTTGAAGCGAATTTGAAATGAACCTAATTTGTTACTAGTAGTTACTATAAATAGATAACATAATGAGCAAAAACGTGTATTAGGATTTAATGCACTTGTACTAAAGTGGGTTAATCTTTCATTAGTCTTAGTTGCTGATAAGTAGATTAGTTAATTGCTTCTCCACATAACCAAAATCAACCATGATTAACTTGACACACAAAAGAATAGCATATAGTAGCAGGTGCTTCTTCATTTTCCCACTCTACTAGTTATAGGTGTCTCTGCAAGAAAAGGAAAGCTACACATCCTCTCCCAACAAAAAACAAACTCTAAGCTTGGCTTCCTTCAAGGCCACCGCCGATCAATATTTTGATCGGCGGTGGTCTCGTTTTCCTTTAGTTTAGTTTTTATTTATATATTTTATATATGATCGTTGTTTTTTGCTACTTTATGTTTTTATTTATGGTTGTTCTTATCTCTCCTTTTATGGAGTTTATATTTTCCTCCGTGGAAATTTTATATTGCCCTTTATGGGATTTGATGTTCCCTTTGTGGATCTTTTATTGCGGTGCAGATTTGAATCGTTTATGATGGAATTTTTATTTTTAGGTTTTCAATTGAATTCATTCAAATATATAATCCAGTTGAACAATTCAGATTGAAACTGTCAGAGCTGTGGATTTTGATAAAGTGCACTTTGAATCTAATGCCCAATTGACGAAATCCAGATCAGTTGCGTCCAGAAGACATTGTGATGCTCTATCAACAATTTGCAATTTTCGATTTCATATTGCTATCATCGGGAATTCTTATCTTATTGATTTGCGCAAGAGGGATGCAGCTTTTATTATTTATTTGTCTTTTAATGTATTCGCAAAAAGCTATATGCTTGAATTGTAATACATTTTCTAGTGCTGCAATAAAATCCTACATTACTTCTCAAAAAAAAAAAAAAAAAAAGGAAAGCTAATTCCCACTAAAAACACCATATACATATTTGGATTAATTGCAAACATAATTATAATTTTTAGTATGTTTTTTTAATACAACACAAAATTTAAAATTTAGTAAAATTAGTTATCATATTTTAATTTGTCAGTTTAATTATTATTCTTGACATGCACCATATGTTCTTTTTTAACTGTGTAATTTTTTTATTTAAAAATATTATATTTAAATTCATACTAAAAAATTATAAAAATTAAAACAATTTTCACTTTCCTTACTACACTAATTTGTTGAACTAAAACATCTAAAAAATAACAAATAATTTTGATAATTTTTATTTTATTGTAATTTAATTTTCTTTCTCAATATAAACTAAACGGACTCTTAATTATGATTTTTTTTATTGAAGAAAGGGTTAACGCGCCCCCTGAACTTGTGACAGAGGGTCATCTAATCCAATTTATACTTTTTTGAGCAACTAACTCCAAAACTCTTCATTTTTGGTTCAAATAATCCGATAATTTATATTTTTATTTTAAAAAATAGATTTAGAATAATTATATCGCAACAATTAGGAAAATATCTAATTACTTTTTTGCATCCCTCGCCTCCGATTTGTATTTTACACTTTTTAAAAATATAATTATGCGGTTATTTGACCTAAAATTAAAAAGTATTGAAATTCGCTGCTCAGAAAAATATAAATTAGTTTAAATGATCCCGTGTTATAAATTTAGAAGGCGCGTTGACCCTTTATTCGTTTTTTATTCAGTTCACCTTTACTGTCTCTGTTGTGAACTGTTTAAGCAGTTGACAATAGAAAGTGATCATCAAGTGTTCTTGTCTAAAACCTTTTTGACAAGAAATTAACAACACTTGGTTCAATCTCCCCAACCACATGTCAAAAGAAACCCATATATTATAAATTAGAATTAGATTAAAATAATAAGAATGAAATTGGAGAATTATAATATACTGTGTTTGTTTTGACAAATTAGTCAAATTCAATTCCGAAATCTAACTGAGAAATAGCATGTCTTCTTCTCAAACCCAAAAGAAAATAAAGATATTGGGTTGAAAATGACTGCCATATAAAAGATAGTTGTTGATGACATATTAGTTTGGTTTACATTGTGGTCCTCTATTCATTAAGCAATAATTAAAAGAAATTATATATCATAATATTAATTAGTTTGGTTTACAATGTGGCGCTCTATAAATTCATACCACAAAAACAAAATATTTTCTGTTCATAATGTTAATTTTTAAAAAAATTTAAGATATAAGCTAAATAAATAATTAACGTATAATAAATTGCAATTTTATTTTAGACCTAATGTCTTAAAATCTCAATTTTTTTGGGTGAAGTCATTTCTGACTAAAACTTTTAGCCAATTTTCAATAGATATATTTCAATTTTAACTAGTCACTCATTTTTTAAAAAAATATACCAAATTTTTTATGATATTTTTAATTTTAACCAAATATTACATTTTTTTCTCATTTAAAAACTATTAAGATAACAAATTACGAAATTTTTATAATTGAAACAAATAAAAAATTTGTTATTATTTAGAAAAATATACGATTGGCCAAATATATTAATTAAAAATTGGGCTAATAATCACCCATGGCACCTCAACTTTAGGGTACGGGCGCTAAACCCCCTGATGTTAAAAAACGGGCGCTAAACCCCCTGATCTTTGTGGCGGCGCTCACTAAATCCCTTTTGGACGAAATATGACCAAAATACCCCTGGCGCCGTTTTTCCTGGTCAACTGACTTTTTTTCAAAAAAATAAATAAATAAATAGTGGCGCCACGTCAGCTGCCACGTCACCAAACTACCCTAAAAAATTAAAACACCTAAAATACCCCTAAAACACCCAACCCAATCAAATCAAACCAATGACATCCAACCAAACCACTTTCACCCGAACCGCCACCACCACCGCCGCCGCCGGAAAATTTTCCGGTCATCTTCTCCGATTCGAAGATGACCGGAAAATTTTCCGGTCATCACCACCAGATCTGTTCCTCACTAAGGAACAGACGACGACGGTCTGTTCCTTAGTGAGGAAGTGATCTGTTCCTCAAGAACAGATTCCGATCTGTTCCTCACTGAGGAACAGATCTGGTGGTGATGACCGGAAATTTTCCGGTCATCTTCGAGTCGGAGAAGATGACCGAAAAATTTCCGGCGGTGGTCGGGTAGGGATAATGGTTGGGTTAGTTGATGGGTTAATTCATTAATTTGAGTTGATTTTTTTTGTCTTTTTCTAAATTAAATTAGGGGTATTTTGGGTGTTTGAAATTTTTAAGGTATATTTCTGACGTGTCAGATGATATGACAGTGTCAGATTTTTTTTTTAAGAATAATTATTGACTGAAAAACGGCGTCAGGGGTATTTTCGTCATATTTCGTCCAAAAGGGCTTTTGTGAGCGCCGCCACAAAGATCAGGGGGTTTAGCGCCCGTTTTTAAACATCAGGGGGTTTAGCGCCCGTACCCCTAAAGTTGAGGTGCCATGGGTGATTATTAGCCTAAAAATTGATTGATATTGAAAAATTTTGAAAAATTTATTTAGAACTGAGCTCATTAAGAAGATTGGGTATTTTAAAACATTGAGCCTTTATTTTACTATATTATGTAGTTGAACTTTGAAAATATTTTTTTTTAATACAAGTAACATTAAATATATGAATGAATCTGAAAAAGTTAACAACTAGTTTTTAAAATTTTGTAAACAAATTATTTAAATATAAATGAACATCTAAAAACACTGATATTAAAAAAATAAGAGCAAATTACTTTAAATTTCCTTACATTTATCATAATGCACTTTTGTCCCTCTTATTTAAAATTCAAACGATTTGATCAATCACTTTTGAGTTTTTCAATAAGTTAGTCCCTCCGTCTATTTTTGGTGTTAGTCAACCAAGTTAAAAAATTTAAGGGTAAATTTATTTAAAATTTGAGGGACAAAATCATAGACAAAATAAAAGTGGGGGACTATATTATTTTTTTTAAGAAAAAATTAATGTTTTTTGGATTTAGTCCTTTGACTCTGTTGACTAACACCAAAAATGGACGGAATGACTAAATCGTTGATAGAAACAAAAATGATGGACCAAATCGTTTGATTTTCAAAAAGAGGGACCAAAGTGTCAATTATGACTAATGTGAGGAGATTCAGAGTAATTTGCTCAAAAAATAATGATGACTACTATCATGTTCCATAAAAACAAGGGAAAAATCTTGCCTTCAAGATTTTTTTTCTTTATGTCCTAAATTTTTGAAATTTTCATTCTTAGCCTATTTTTTAGTTTTTAATTTCGTATGTAGTTTTTTTTAAAGTCAAAGAACCTATTCGTTAAGATATCGAAACAGTTACAGACGTAAAAAAATTCAAAAAAGTTGGAAAACCACTCCCGATAACTTGACAAGGGACGAGCATTACGCGCTAGACAATGCGCAGTTAGATTCACATATCGCCTTACAAAAATAAAAAATAACTTTTTTTAGAATAATCAAATGATATTATTAACTCAACTGAAGCGATAACAGTAGTAAGAAATTCAGAAAAATGGCTAAATCATTCCTGATGACCTGACATGGAACAGGCAGAATATGCTGCCTGATTCGCAGATTGTCTTATAAAAAGAAAATCTAAATTAGAGAACTGTTTCGCTAACTCGACGCAATCCATAATTAAAAACTCGGCTTCATCTCTAAGAGGATTCCTAAATCCAAAATAACTTAAAGCGCATCCGATTCAATCATCATATTTCGCTCCCCTTTCAACCAACTAAGCGCTTCCCGAATACTCATAATTTCAGCAACATGGGACTCAAAATCACCCATTATTCTGGCTGCTCTCGCCCTCAATAACTGACCCCGACTATCTCTCACCGTACACCTAACTCTGGTAGACCCATCACCACGCCTACAGCTCGCATCGACATTAATTTTCAACATACCATCCTCTAGCTTGGACCACTTAACATGCTCATCTTGTTTTTGTAGAGGAATAGCAGTAGATAACTACTTGTGATCCTTGATTACCTTCCAAGCAGCCAACTATGCCCTACAGAATTCAAAACTTCTATTATCGTTCCACCCTTCTTAGAAACAGACCAGGTTATTTCTGTTGGACCAAATGTTCCAACAGATAACCGCCATCAAACCCGCTGCATCCTCGTCCAGCTCCTTGAGCCAGATTGACGCCCACTCCGAGAAACACAACCCACCATACAACAGAGTACCCAGATCTGAACAACTTCAGCAGGTCTTCGCAAAAGAACAACTAATAAAGAGATGAAATGGTGTTTCATCAGCACCGCAACAAGAAGGACACGATGCATTAATGAGGACCCTCTTGCTAGCTAATGCATCATATGTAGGAAGAACACCTGCACACACTCTCCACATAATTTTTTTTAAGTGCATGGGCACATGCAAAGCCCAAGCTAATCTCCAAATCTCATCAGCAACTTTTGGCACTTCCCCTGTCACCAACTCGTAACAACTTTTCACCATTAATCTGCCCCTCTTATCCGGTAACCAATACAACATGTCATAAATATCTCTAACACTCAAGGGAATACAAAGAATAGAGGCAGAAACTTCATGAGAAAATAGGTCTGACATTAAATCCACATCCCATTCTTTAGAGTCAACCTTCATCAATTGGTTCACAGTAGCCTCTTTATGGAAATTAGGCATCGGGTCAGATATTACTCCCAAATTCAAATCCCATAACCAAGGATCTTGCCAGATTCTAGTACTCATTTCATCACCAATACGGATTCTCGCTCCTTTTCTCATAGCCGTTTGTGACTCAAAGATACTACGCCAAACAAAGCTAGGATTAGACCCCAACTTGGCCTCTTAGAAATTTAATTTAGGAAAGTACTTAGCTTTGAACACTCTAACCATCAAATTATTAGCAAAGATAACATATGCCACGCTTGTTTGCCTAACATCACAACATTAAAGTCCTGTATCTTTTTAAAACCCAAACCACCAAATTCTTAGGCAAATAAATCTTATCCAACTCACCCAATTAATACCTCGCTTCTCTACTTGGTTCCTGCCCCACCAAAACAAATTCATCATCTGCTCAAGCTCGTTACACAAACACACCGGAATTAGAAACACATTCATAATGTAATTTGGAATTGCTTGAGTGAGCGCTATGGATTTAATGAGGACCTCTTTTCCACCTCTCGATAAAACCTTAGCGTTCCACCATTTTACCTTATGCCAAATCCCATATTTAATAAACTGAAACATTTGCCTCGTATTCCTACCAATAAGTGAAGGTAACCCAAGGTATTTTCCCTTGATCTGTCACCACCTTTACACCCAAGATACCCACTATGGCTGCCCCAATTCAAGCTTCAACATTTCAGCTCAGCATGATATTTGACTTATTAAAATTCACTTGCTGTCCAGAGAGTTTTTCATACCTATCAAGAATGGTCTTCACCTCAGTAGTCTCCTCAAAAAATAGATAAGAGTAATCTGCAAAAAAACAGATGACTAACTGACGGAGCACCTCTACAAATCGAAAGACCATGAATATTACCATGTCTTTCGCTATCATCAAGCATACTAGTTAACCCCTCAGCACAAGTGATAAAAAGATACGGTGATAGAGGATCACCCTGCTGAAGCCCTCTACCTGGAATAATAGGATTCATCTCATACTGCTCCCCTATACTCTTATACCGAATAGACGATAGAAATGACATAATGAGGCTAACCCACTTTGCATTAAACCCCAAATTCAGCATCATAACTCTAGTAAAATCCCACCTCACTCTATCATAAACCTTACTCATATCAATTTTTAAAGCCGCCACCCCATTCTTCCCTCTTCTTTTCCTGCCGCAAATAATGCCCAAACTCAAGGGCAATTAAAAAATTATCTGTAATAAGCCCATTCTCCACAAAAGCACTCTGAATATTTTCATAAATAATAATGGGCATTAATTTTTTCATTTTATTATCAAGAACTTTTTCAATAACCTTATACACAACATTACACAAAGAAATGGGTTTGCGATCACTAACATTTTCCGAATTTTTCACTAAATAAGAACAATAGCGGTGTCTGTCATACCACTTTTAAAAGTACCTGAAAAGAAAAACTCTTGACAAGAACAAATAACATCTAACCTAACAACATCCCAATATTTTTTATAAAACGCTGGATTAAAGCCATCGGGGCAGGCGATTTGTCATCATGCATAGAGAACAATGCATTTTTAACCCAGAAGCCAACACAGGACGGCACATGTCTACATTATGGGATTCATCAAGACGAGGACTCACATTCACAAACACCACACTGGTATAATTATTTTCAGCAAACAAATCAGAATAGTGAATTACAATGACCTCACCCATCTCCTTTTTTGTGTATCTCCAAGTGCCTTGGCTATCTCTCTATTTTGAAATTCTGTTTTGCTTTCTCCTTGCCGAAGCAAAACTATGAAAATACTTCGTGTTTGAATCTCCACTGTGCAACCAGAATACTTTTGATCTGTGCTTCGCTATTGTAATATCCCGTATTTTTTTAATTATTTTTTTATTTTAATTATAAATTTTTGCATTCTGTCAAATTTTAAGTAATTTATTATTATTATTATTACATATTTTTATTAAATTTTATTTTTAATCTTCCGTTGATTCGGTCGTGATTCGATTCGTGTTTGGTTTGTATTATTAATTTTTTTTAAAATAATAATAAGAAAAGTATATGAATTTTGCATGCAACTCATGCACCTATTTCTTCATCATTTCCACGTAATGTTGTGCATGAAAAGCCCATTAAATATTGGTAGATGGCCTAAATATTAGAAGCCCATCTTTTGTCCATCTTTTGCAATATTTGAAGTAGTAACTGAGATTGCTGCTATTCATTCGTATTTCTTCTAAATCATATAAAACCCTAGCCGACGTTCAGAGAAAAAAAAAACTCTCTTAACATCACAGCACTCATCCATCCCTCCCTTTGCTTTCAATCCGGTAAGTAATTCACATCTTTGCTTTCTGTAATCATTTGACGCCGTGTTATCGTTCTAATAAATATTTTATTCATTATAGCGAAATTCTGAGATTTGATGCTACATTACATCAATAAATCCAATCCTCTATAATCGTTACGTTTCGGAATCGTATACAATACGTAAAACCTATTCGTTCTCTTGCCGTTTTGTTGTGTCGTGTTGTTTATATGGCTGCAGTTTTCTTGTTTTGTTGCTGCCATATTCTGGATTTATTACTACAGTTCCTATGCAAAGTTTCTGTTGTGAATTCGTTGATTTGAAATAAAGATCTCATTATGTTGTCAAGGTATGATGATTGGTTGGGTTTCATTGTTTTGTTTTGATCTTTGTATTGGTTAATGTTAAATGTTAGGTTCAGTAACATGCTTGCTAGTTTCTGGACGTGTATGGTTATTTGGCTTAAGTTTTGGTTAATTGTATTATGAGCTGCTCAATTTTTATTGTATTTAAAAAAAAATGGTTAATGGTGGTCATCATGTGATAATGAAGCATAAACAATTAATTGTGTAACTGTTAGTGAGAGTTCATTATTTTGGCTCTTGTTTTTGGATTTGAATTGGTTCGGTTTCTTGGTGGTTCAAATCAAGGGTTTTGTTGTTTCTATTTGAATTTTTGAATAGTAAAATTATGGTGTTTAAACATATTAAATTTAATTTTTTTAATTCAATTAAATTCCAATTTGAAACTGAACTTTCGATTACCGTTTTGAGTTCGAAATTACTTATTGTTAACATTATTTTAAATCTGAAAATAATGTTAGATTTGAATTAATTTGAATTGTTTGGATAATGATATCTAAAAAGGATAATTATTTTATAGCCTAAATTTATATAATTACTCGGGTAATTATTATTATTTTAAAAATATTGGCTTGAGGTACCAATGCGGACAATTTAAGTTTTAGCATTTAATTATTTTCTTAGCTTATTTTGGTTAAGTAAATTATCAGTAACTATTGGTTACTTGTGTTTTAAGCTATTGAGTTCCATTTTGATATTTAATTATTATTTTATCAAAAATACTATTTTAGAATTATAAACTGTGGTTTATATCTTTGATAAAATATTTGGGTCAGGTTAGACTTGGGTCGCCTGACATGTGAGGTTAGCTTGGCAGTTATCGGTAACTCGGCTAACCCATTATTTGGAAATTGTTTTATTATTTAATATTTATTTAAATAATATTTTCCGAAACAGATTTAAAACAAGAACTCAATAGACTTCTATTATTTTTGGCATTATAATTTATTTGGATATTGTGTTACTCTAGATTGCTTTGCAATGATCTGTTGCTTGTGCTAGTCTTATATGGTGCTAGTACTCTCTAGAGTTAGGGTCTGTTTTTACTAATGATTGTATACCTTGTCTAGACCCGTCGACTGTTCGTTCTTCAGAGGTGAACCAGAGTTAGGTTGCTTGCCAGGTTCACGTGGAATAGCAAGCTGTGAGTTTATATCTCTATTTACCTCTTTATTAAGCAAATATTATATTTTGTATATGTATATGTATAAACAGCTTTCGAACTGTTTTCGACATTATGGATCTGAATTGGAACGGGCTACTCGATGGGCATCATCGAGACTGCGTGCGCACCGGTAATGATTATGGTAATGAGGTAGGTTTGAGATACGTCTCACCTTAGTGAGGGCACCGGTGGAAGATACGTCTCCTGGGCTCACTATTTATTAAGTGATAGTCGGGGATCGGTTATTGAGATACGTCTCACCGACACGACAATGGATTTAGAATTGTGGTTTAGGGTTTCATTGATAATCCATAATGAAAATGTTTTATTAAACGTTTTAAAGGTTTTTAACTTAATAAATGTAAATGGTTATATAAACTCTACTCAGTAAATCTGACCCCGTTGTTTTCCCAAATTTTCCAGGTTTATGATTTGAGCTTTGGTCGATCTCCATTTCTTCTTTCTCGGAGGTTTTTATTTTATTTTCAGAATAAAAGAGTCGAACTATTTTAAACTCTTAGACCGCAGTAGTAGTTTCATATTATTCTTGTCTTAGTCTTACGTTTATAGTTTTGACTATTGTTTGTTGGATTGGTCCAACTATTATTTTATCAGTTTTGGCATGATTACAGTGTTTATGGAATTATATTATATTGCCATACTGTTGGAGTTAAAATTCTAAATAAGTATACTTGGAATATATGTTGCTTATTGTACTGCTAGACTAGGCTGAAGTCTCGGTTGCCCCCGAGCATGTGGTTTTCTGCAGGTACATTGTTTTTAAATGATAAGTTGGTTATCCACAAGGCTAGCTACGGGTTTTTGGTACAACCATACCCATACCCTAGCGCCGGTCACGATTCATGAAAATGGGTCGTGACAAAGTTGGTATCAGAGCTTTGGTTAAAAACCAAGGCCTTATGCATGTTATGTGTTTATTAGTTTGGCATGATAAGTTGATGTCGTGTCATAGGAACTACTGCGGAAGTAGGATTCGTGTCTTGTCTTTTAAAACGTCATCTTTTGTTTTCAAACTTTCAGCCTACATCTTATAGGTGATGTCTGTCAGTCTCTATTTGGTATTGATGCTATGATTGATAATTTAGTTCACTTGGATGCTACTTGCTGTGTTTTATCATGTTGATGTTACTTCACTTGGGTGATTATAATTGCTTTCGATTTCTCGGAAAATCTTAGGTTTGTAAATTTTTCTAAAACTCATACTTGGGTATGATGTTGTTTGACAAATCTTGGTGTTTGTGCCTGATACAATTTTGAGTATATGGTATGGTTACAACTATTTTTACATGATGAGTTGAATTGCCTTTTCCATATTTTTAAAGTACATATTGGCTTTGGCCTCGATTGTTAATTTTAAATGTGATCGTATGTTGGACGTTAGCCTTGTTTTTCTGTTAAAGAGATTTTGGGTTAAATTTTAAAATGTGTTTTGGTAGTCATACATTGTTTGACCACATGTTGTTTTAAAATTTTCATGAGAATATTTGTTTATTCTGATTTGTGTTTTGACACAGAATCAAAAGAGAAGTTTGAGTTTAAATTCTTTAAAAAAATTTGAATTTTGGTTAAGTTGCCTGTAAAAATAATTTTCTTGTGTTTAAATTTTTAGAGTTACGGAAATGGATTTTTGAAATTAAGGATTTCTCACTTGAGTTTGTTTTTAAATTGCCGTTTAGCGGTTGTGTTAAGTTGAGCTCTCAATTTTTAAAGGATGAAAATTTTATTCAAATATTTTTTCGGATTTACAAATATTTTGATTATGTTTTATAAACAGTTGTATTGGGTTCGACTTGGGTCACCCAGATTTTGGAGTTGAGCTTGGTAGTTGTAATAACTCAGCTAGCTCGATGAATTCATAGTTTGAGATACTTGGGTATCCGTTTTAAAGCAATTGATTAATAAGAAAAGACTATTACAGAAAGTGATTTTGTTTTAACCGTGGGGATAAACAAAATTTGGAAGTTTTCATATTTGACTTTTAAAATTCAAAATAAATTTTGTAGCGTACTCTTGAAAAGTGAGTAATTACAAGTTGATTTTGATACAAAATTCAGAGCTTGTCGTAGCATGTCCTGATTTTGTATTTTAAGTCTGCTTGGGTCTTTTGTGTTCAATGGCATGCTTAAGTGGTTTATGGTTTGTAGAAATCAAAATATTTTTGTTTTTAATTTGCGTTGTGCATCTCGCAAGTTTGGTTGAAATACGTTGTTTGCTTTGTTTTGTCTCTTCGTGCGGAGAAGCACATGAGATGTTTTAGTTCACACGGTTATGGTTGATACCTTGATGTTAGATTTGATTGGGAGTCGAACCGTTGTTCAGACCCTGTTTTGATCTAGTTTCGGCTTTGGGTTAAGCTGGGTTTGCTAATTTGTTGTTGTGTATCGAAATCTTTGGGTTTTGATATCGAGGAAGATAAGGGAAGTACTCCCTTGGAATGGATTATAGTTTCTGATTATCCTGGAAAGGATATCGGAAATTTCGAACCTAGAAGATAGATCGGTGTATTAATACACTGGTGTTTTTATCAAGTTAATGATGCGATGCGGGAGCTGGCGGTAGGTTTCGTAGGAACGTATGTGATGTGTTATTTTCATTGAGTATAAGTTTCATTTGGGTTGAAGTTAGTTGGATACTTTTACCGAAGAGTTGTAACGAAATTATTTGGTTGAGTTGCTATATAACATCGAATGTCGGTAGATTACAAGTATGGAGTTTGAGAAATATTTTGAGGTTATTGAGTGCACATCTCACAGAGTGTAAAGTCTAGCAAATGTTTTATCGAGAAATGGATTTCAAAGGTTAATTTGTTAAAATATTTTCAACACGTAATTGTGCCCAGACATATCATGAACATGCATTTTGAATTTCACGAATAAGATTGCATTAAGCCCTAAGTATGTTCACTAACTAAAAGATAAATAAATAATTAATACATGCATAATAGTACATGCATCACGTGCATAGTAATGATTAGGGTTGGATGCAACTCTTTGGGGATGAGAGATGTCATCACCCTGGCGCACAATTATGTAAAATGGATTTTATCGATAAAGTGTTTTGAGAAAGATGTTTTGAAACGTACTCACGAGTCATAGTATGATACATTTATTTATAAAGTTATTGGATTTCAAATGATTTTGAAACTGTTACCGAAAGGTAGCAAGACAAATACTCTGTGATGGTTATTGGACGTTTACGTTGTGAGTGAATGGTCTGTACTATCAGAATCTTGTGGTTATAAGTAGGAATGATATTTGAGGTTGCGCTCGAGTTATAGTTGTGCCAAGTACGGTGTATGGCTAGACTCAAATTAAGAAGTTTTAGTGATAATTTCCGATTTGTGATTTAAGGATTTAAGGATTTGTGGATTAAGGATATTGGTTATGCTCATGTGTGTTTAAACTACACTTTGTTTAAACGAAACATTATCTTTTCAGAGTTGATTTTGTAAGTGTTTTTGGTATATTGATATAAAGGTATTTGTTTTATCAACAAAGATATTTGCGTTGCAAATTTTACCCTTCTGAGTAAAGAAAGAAATTTTGGAAAATTTGATTCAAAAGAAATTATAAATTTTTCGGTTGAACGATTTCTCCGAATCTTCTTTTTATTGAAAGTAAATTAAAAAAAGTGATTTAAGCTTTAGATGGTTGAAACATCAATGTGTATTTAAGTACGGAAAATTTTTCCATGGTTGATTATTTACGAGAAAGATATAAATTTATTTAACAAGTGGGTTTAAAAAATAACATGAATTTTATCAGTTGAACGGTTTCGTAAATTTGCAAACGTATTTAAAAGTAAAGAAAATTTGCAGACTTAAAATGCAAGTGATTTAAAATTTTCCAGGGTTTACAAAATCGATGGTTTTCAACAGTAAGACATTTCGATTTTGAATACAAAAGGAGGTATAAGACGTAGAGTCTTTAAAGAGAAGTGGAAAATTTTGAAAATAGAATATTTTGAGCATAACTAACAATCCGATCGGGTGAATTGGTTGTAGTGATCTCTCGTTGTATACGAGGTTATAGTCAATTGATTTGAGTAATTTTGAGAATTTAAATCTGGTTAGGATATATGAGCTAGTTGATTTAGAAATCAATGATCGCGTCTGGTGAGTTCGACAACAATGTTGGTTGATTGATATTGTTAATTGAGGGTTAATTGTTGAAAGTTTGGATATCGTTTGGTTTGAATATTGAACCTTTTGTGTGGAGTAAAGATAAGTCTGTGAAACATAGTTTAATGTAAGTTTGACGGTTAGTTACTTTAGGTTATATCGAGCTGTTTATTTTGATTTATTGGAGGAATCATTATGATTGGGGCTATTTATTATTAAACTGGAGATTCTATTATCGTGTGATTGTTCACAATTTCTTTTGAATGACAATTTGAAATTTTGTGTTTATGGTTCGCGAAGTTGATAGTATTAACGAGTTGGTAATAATCTTTTGATTGGATGATTCTTTGTAGTGTTTGTTTTAGAACCGAAATATTATCTGAAGTCTATTGGGTTTTGTTATCGATTATTTTGATGTCAATCTTGTAATAAGTAGAAGAAACTAGGTGTTGTAAAACAAGATTTTATCAGCTTGTGTTTTTGATTTCATGTTGAGACGATAGAGTCTGGAATTGTAAGAGCTATAGTTGAGCTTAGGGCTTGATCTTGTATTTTGATATTGAGGTTTTTATTATCGATGAGATTCGAGCTGGTTTTGAAAGCTGCTCTAGTACAGAGTAACTGTAACTCTCAATTAAAAATTTATTGTTTATTCACATTGCGTTAATTGAGTAATAATTGGAGCACCAAGTTGTTAGGATCAGAAATTTGTGCATATATGTGATTTATGACTGCTTTTCGTGAATAAGTTTCAGATTTATAGTACGGGGTTCGTTTTTGTTTATCCTAAGTAGTTCAGTTGAGTTTTGTGTGGGAGAGTTTGTATTACCTCGTTTGAATTCACTTAGAAGTGGTGTTATTATTTTATGTTAAGGGGAAGGTAGCGTTAAGGCTTTGTGACCTTTTAAGATTGTTCGATATATAAAGATTGTTCACTAGTTAAGTAATGTTGAGTTCCGCTACTCTTTAAACTTCATGTTGTTTTATAAAGTCAATTTCTGGATTTTAAACATCGTTTTATTTTATGATTTTCTTGGTCGGGGTAGACTTGGTCGCCCAAAAGTGATGTAAGCTTGGAAGTCTTGATTGACGTGGATAAGTACTATTTTTCTTGCTTCTAAGTTGTTTTACAAAATGGTTTAAAAAATTTACGGACTATGTTTTTAAATGAAACTCAATAGGGCTTAACTTACTATATGGTTTTGCTTTTGTGATTTACTTAGTGGAAGAATATTTCGAGGTTTCACGATGGTTAGGTGCGTTTTGTTCAGCCTGTTACGTAAATTTTTTGTTGTGTTATACGTCAGTAGTTTTGTTTTAAATTCGAGGACGAATTTTTAATAAGTTGGGGAGAATGTAATATCCCGTATTTTTTTAATTATTTTTTTATTTTAATTATAAATTTTTGCATTCTGTCAAATTTTAAGTAATTTATTATTATTATTATTACATATTTTTATTAAATTTTATTTTTAATCTTCCGTTGATTCGGTCGTGATTCGATTCGTGTTTGGTTTGTATTATTAATTTTTTTTAAAATAATAATAAGAAAAGTATATGAATTTTGCATGCAACTCATGCACCTATTTCTTCATCATTTCCACGTAATGTTGTGCATGAAAAGCCCATTAAATATTGGTAGATGGCCTAAATATTAGAAGCCCATCTTTTGTCCATCTTTTGCAATATTTGAAGTAGTAACTGAGATTGCTGCTATTCATTCGTATTTCTTCTAAATCATATAAAACCCTAGCCGACGTTCAGAGAAAAAAAAAACTCTCTTAACATCACAGCACTCATCCATCCCTCCCTTTGCTTTCAATCCGGTAAGTAATTCACATCTTTGCTTTCTGTAATCATTTGACGCCGTGTTATCGTTCTAATAAATATTTTATTCATTATAGCGAAATTCTGAGATTTGATGCTACATTACATCAATAAATCCAATCCTCTATAATCGTTACGTTTCGGAATCGTATACAATACGTAAAACCTATTCGTTCTCTTGCCGTTTTGTTGTGTCGTGTTGTTTATATGGCTGCAGTTTTCTTGTTTTGTTGCTGCCATATTCTGGATTTATTACTACAGTTCCTATGCAAAGTTTCTGTTGTGAATTCGTTGATTTGAAATAAAGATCTCATTATGTTGTCAAGGTATGATGATTGGTTGGGTTTCATTGTTTTGTTTTGATCTTTGTATTGGTTAATGTTAAATGTTAGGTTCAGTAACATGCTTGCTAGTTTCTGGACGTGTATGGTTATTTGGCTTAAGTTTTGGTTAATTGTATTATGAGCTGCTCAATTTTTATTGTATTTAAAAAAAAATGGTTAATGGTGGTCATCATGTGATAATGAAGCATAAACAATTAATTGTGTAACTGTTAGTGAGAGTTCATTATTTTGGCTCTTGTTTTTGGATTTGAATTGGTTCGGTTTCTTGGTGGTTCAAATCAAGGGTTTTGTTGTTTCTATTTGAATTTTTGAATAGTAAAATTATGGTGTTTAAACATATTAAATTTAATTTTTTAATTCAATTAAATTCCAATTTGAAACTGAACTTTCGATTACCGTTTTGAGTTCGAAATTACTTATTGTTAACATTATTTTAAATCTGAAAATAATGTTAGATTTGAATTAATTTGAATTGTTTGGATAATGATATCTAAAAAGGATAATTATTTTATAGCCTAAATTTATATAATTACTCGGGTAATTATTATTATTTTAAAAATATTGGCTTGAGGTACCAATGTGGACAATTTAAGTTTTAGCATTTAATTATTTTCTTAGCTTATTTTGGTTAAGTAAATTATCAGTAACTATTGGTTACTTGTGTTTTAAGCTATTGAGTTCCATTTTGATATTTAATTATTATTTTATCAAAAATACTATTTTAGAATTATAAACTGTGGTTTATATCTTTGATAAAATATTTGGGTCAGGTTAGACTTGGGTCGCCTGACATGTGAGGTTAGCTTGGCAGTTATCGGTAACTCGGCTAACCCATTATTTGGAAATTGTTTTATTATTTAATATTTATTTAAATAATATTTTCCGAAACAGATTTAAAACAAGAACTCAATAGACTTCTATTATTTTTGGCATTATAATTTATTTGGATATTGTGTTACTCTAGATTGCTTTGCAATGATCTGTTGCTTGTGCTAGTCTTATATGGTGCTAGTACTCTCTAGAGTTAGGGTCTGTTTTTACTAATGATTGTATACCTTGTCTAGACCCGTCGACTGTTCGTTCTTCAGAGGTGAACCAGAGTTAGGTTGCTTGCCAGGTTCACGTGGAATAGCAAGCTGTGAGTTTATATCTCTATTTACCTCTTTATTAAGCAAATATTATATTTTGTATATGTATATGTATAAACAGCTTTCGAACTGTTTTCGACATTATGGATCTGAATTGGAACGGGCTACTCGATGGGCATCATCGAGACTGCGTGCGCACCGGTAATGATTATGGTAATGAGGTAGGTTTGAGATACGTCTCACCTTAGTGAGGGCACCGGTGGAAGATACGTCTCCTGGGCTCACTATTTATTAAGTGATAGTCGGGGATCGGTTATTGAGATACGTCTCACCGACACGACAATGGATTTAGAATTGTGGTTTAGGGTTTCATTGATAATCCATAATGAAAATGTTTTATTAAACGTTTTAAAGGTTTTTAACTTAATAAATGTAAATGGTTATATAAACTCTACTCAGTAAATCTGACCCCGTTGTTTTCCCAAATTTTCCAGGTTTATGATTTGAGCTTTGGTCGATCTCCATTTCTTCTTTCTCGGAGGTTTTTATTTTATTTTCAGAATAAAAGAGTCGAACTATTTTAAACTCTTAGACCGCAGTAGTAGTTTCATATTATTCTTGTCTTAGTCTTACGTTTATAGTTTTGACTATTGTTTGTTGGATTGGTCCAACTATTATTTTATCAGTTTTGGCATGATTACAGTGTTTATGGAATTATATTATATTGCCATACTGTTGGAGTTAAAATTCTAAATAAGTATACTTGGAATATATGTTGCTTATTGTACTGCTAGACTAGGCTGAAGTCTCGGTTGCCCCCGAGCATGTGGTTTTCTGCAGGTACATTGTTTTTAAATGATAAGTTGGTTATCCACAAGGCTAGCTACGGGTTTTTGGTACAACCATACCCATACCCTAGCGCCGGTCACGATTCATGAAAATGGGTCGTGACAGCTATTTATTCAAATTGGAATGAAAAAAATAATAAGGAGTAAATTGATCGGTTGTAAACTTGACAGAAGTTAGTTTTCTGCTTATACTGAGTCTGATTTTTCAGAAGTTGATATGAGGAAAGCAAACGATGTCTGATAAAGCTTAGACGAATCATGCAACATCGAAGAGATTTGTCGAAAATGAATGTTATTCGGTTGCATAACTAGTTGAATTTTATAGTTCTTTTTTATGTTCAGTATGCAATTATTTTGTTTTGATTCCATTCTTTCGGCAATACTTTTATGCGGTTTAGATTTTTTTTATAAAACACTTTACCATTGTGTATTATATAATTCAGATTCTTGTATGTCAAATTCCAAATGCAATCTTAGAGGGGGATGGATAAGGTTTGTTTAAGAAATTAAAAATGTATTTAAGGTTAATTGAAGTATTGAGTTTAAAGAAGTTTAGACAAGAAATTTTAGAGTGGTTCAGATCTTAAACCGATCCTATGTCCACTACTCAATCAAAGATTGAGATTTTGTAATTCTCTAAAATGGATGATTAACCTTACACCAAACTAATTAAAATAGGTTTCCTAGAGCTAAACTGAAACTCACAAGATGTTAATTTTTTAAGGTTAATCAAGAACCTAAACTCCTGGTAAATAAATTAATGTTCACCAACAAACAAAAGAAGCAATCAATGTAAAATTGATGCACAGTTAATAAAACATAGAAGAATTGATTGCTTGTCTGTTGAGAGTTGTGATAATGTGTCTCACCACATTAATGTGGTGGTTGAGGGGTATTATAACCCCAAATAACTCTCCTTCAAATCATCAAAGAAGATGACAAACAATATGTTGGAAACTACTGGAGCGCCCGTGATGCTGCATGTCGCACCCGCGACATGTCTTTTGCCTGATTCTTCCAACGTTCTTATGACATGTGGCATCCATCCATTGGGGTATTCAAACATATCTGTTGGACTTTTATCAGTCCCATATATCGCGCTCGTGACTCCCCAATGTCACACTCGCAGTAAATGTGTCTTAAAAATGGGTTCGGTCAAATTCTAGGTTGCACCCGTGACTCAGCCAAATTGCGCCATCTATAGAAGTATCGCGCCGACGACTTATGAGTGTCATGCCGCGAGAATGCTACTAGAACTTGAGAAATAAAAAAAATTAATTTTCGCTAGAAGGCTCTGAATTAATCCAGGTTTGTTTTAATATGTTCCTACGTACTAATAAACAATATTAAACCTTTAAATTTATTGTCAAAGTTCAAATTAGAGAGATCAAAAGAATTTGGTCCAATAATCTCCCCCTTTTTGATTTTGACAATCAATTTACTAAAATGGCTAAGTTAAGAGGAGTTCAAATGAACTTTGACTCCCCCTCACTTTATGCACCAATAATTAAAACAAAATTTAAAGGCATAAAGTAGAGAATTTGTTTTAAAATGCTTAGGCATTTAATTAAATTTTCACTTTAGGGGTAAAAATAAAGGAAGGCGAAAATATTTCTTCCCCTTTGTCAAAAACAAAAAGAATGAAGACATATAAGCAAAAGTGAAATCATAATTGAAATTGACAAAGAATTAAGCACAAAACACATTACATTTAATTAATACTTGTAAATAACACAAGGCATTACAAAGGGCATAAGGAAAGCTAAAAGCTTAGGAACACATGTATTCCACAACATTTTGAAACACAAGGCATACTTGGTAAAAAAATATGCAAAATTTTTATGGAAAAACATAAAATGCAAGTGATGGTTTAATCTTCATCCTCGTCCAAAAAGGCATCTTTATTATCATCATTTCCAAGAACTGAAAGAGGAGAGGGATCACCCCAATGCGAGTCCATTCGCAATATTATATAGGTGACATCGAATTTAACCCGATCGATCTGAGTTTCACTCTTCCTACACTTGATTCCATCAAGGTCATCCTTCCCATAAAATTCTCAGTTTGTCTATAAATGAGAGGAAAGAGTTGATTGGTATTGAGGCCGGGAGTAGGTTATCCAAATTCTAGAGGGGGGGTGGTTCTTAAACCCTTTCCTCTTCACGAAGTGCACAACGTGCACCATTAATTTCCTGATTGAGATCTGCATCAAGTTCTTCAATCCGAACTCTTCTTGACCTCTTCTAAGCAATTTTCGAACTTCTTAGTGCCCAACATGTTCACCAAACATTTACTCAACATAGTCATTAACCACTTGAATAGCACCACATCAATTGACAAAAATCGAAGTTCCATGCGATAACCTTTTCTTAAAGTAAGCAAATCGCCAATGTCAAAGTACCCGCCTTTTTCACTAGAATAGTGATAAAAGACCCAACTCGAAGCTTCCTTGACGCTTGTAGAGATTTGCAAGGTGGTCCGTGAAATACCAAGCACCAGAGAACATCAATCCATTTATCGCACTATATAAAAAGAACAAATCCTTCTTTGGCCTATTTTCATTGTCTTCATGCCGGCATTATCGAGTAGGATATAATGCGATGGAAGAAGAAAAATGGTAGAGATTTATACTTTTTATCGCATACGAAGTTTTTGTACTTTTTTTCCTCCAAAACTCGTGAGCATCAAAACTCTGAACTCGTAATGGTAGTAAATATATTATTTTGAAACATTATATTAATTTCGGCTAATTACATTTTAAATGACCACCTTTACACTCATTCCATTTTAATCACGGTCTCTTAAAGTTTCCATCTAAAACAACTGTCTTGCTGTTTTTAATCTATTGTCGTTGTAAAATCCAACAAATTAGCTGACTAAACTAAAAAAAGTGATGTGGCAGCATAGTATAGATTAAATAAAACTATAGTATGGTAACTAAAAATAAAGTTTGGGTATCCATGAAAGCTTTTAGCCAGAAAAACACCCATTGAAAAAATAAATATGGTAACAAAAAACATAAAGTTTGGTATCAAAATAAAATAAATCAAAGTTTGGGTATCTTTGTGATCAATTACCCCAATAGTTACTCTTTCAAAAACTTGAAATTTAGCAAAAGCCCTTTAGAAGTTCAAATAATTCCATGACCGAGGAAAGTTCTCAAAATAAATAACTCGAGATAAAGAGAATGTGATAATGAAGGGGAATCAACCACCTGGTTGATTTGGCTACGTTGGATTTGGTTATGTTTAATGTTGTTTATATTTAGGTTAGGGTTTGGTTGATGGTTTGAAGAGTTTTAGAAAGAAGATTCACATTTTAATGGGTTGAATTATGTAAACTCGTTTATGAGCAGATCCATTATTTTTTTATGAATTTAAAAATATATTTAAAACCACGAGAAGTAACAAAACCCCGTACTCAAAATATTTACGTACACTAAAGGCTACGACTCCAAACCCAAAAACAAACCCATTATTTCAAAATTTAAAATAAACGACAGCCCTTGTGAATAATGTCTCCTGGAATTGAATTTTTCTGCTGAAATACTTTTCAATTCCTCGCTTTCCAAATCTTCAAAATAAGAATAATCCAATACGATATTCAAAGATTAACATAATTACCTCTCGGAATCGAATGAATTTAATAATTGAAAAAGTTAACGATGCAGTTTGGTATTACTCAAGATACACCGGTCTTCTAAAAACAGGCCTCCTAAATCGATCTTACATAAACACAATGAAGGGAAAAAAATACTAATATTCCTACATTGCATAAATAGTGCAGTTCGAAGTATCAACCATGATAATTGAATGATAGGATAAAAAGGATAGAGTTGAAACTCGATATGCTGTCCATAAAACAAATTTAATCCTTTAAGACACTTTAGAATTCCATCCTCAAGTGAAGGAAGCCTGGTGACGATTTACTACAAAAGACATCAAGTCTGGCCTATGATTAGCAGTAGTAGAAGGCAGCAAGCCAGGGGCAACAAGACAAGAACCAACAATATTAGTGTGTAGTAAACCAAATCGAGACCCATCAGCAATAGCCTGAGACTGAGACCCATCAGAAAAGGCTATATAGTAGGACAAGAGACAATGGTAATAGCATTTTGAATCAATTTTGACATACATGCATTAGAGAATAATCTATTTGCAGATTTCTAGAATATTTGATTGGTAGAAGTAGTATTAAGCGACATAGTCCGATCAAATAAAGCTTGAAGATCAACTGAGGCTTCCATTTCTATATCCATTAGCCTGAGTCTCCACTTCCAGTCGTTTCAAACAACCTGCAGAACTGTGGCATTCTTCATGTTTGAAAAGTTAAATAATCGAGGGAAGATAAGGGCTCCATTACATAGCTAAATATAATTCCATAATAAAATCAACACACTAATGGAGTTTGCCTTCATGACTTGTTTAACTTGCAAAATAAGGGTTAGAAGGCTGATAGGACGTTGGTGGTCCGATAATGCTATGATGCTTAAGTCAGTCTTTGTTCATAAAATATGAGTAATTGTAATAAGGAGAATATGATAATAGGAATACCGCATGCTTCGTTTATAATAGTGAGGGCAATACCTAGTAGATTCCATATATAACTAGGATTTGTATATTGATATGGTCATTATCCATATAGTATTAGGACTTCTATATTACAACTGATGTAGTTCGAATAGGATTCTCCAATTTCTCTTTTAAAAGATCAAGAGTCTTCTAGATGGTTCTAGACTATACGAGAATAAGATAAGATCTTAGCCTAACTCATGTTGATCGCTAAATTTATATTCGGACAAGAAGTTCATGTGTGGATGAGATAAAATCATAGCCTGACCCATATTGATCGTTCAATATCAATGTTTCTTCCGAGCCTCATGAGATTCAGTCTTCTAGTTTGACAAATCCTAAGGATCAACTAAGATAGGCTGATACATAGGGACTCGGTTGCTCAATCATTAAGTTATTTATATGATCCAGGATGCATAGGCCTGTTACTGGATCAGTGGATTCGGTTTCCATTGTTAAAATTCTTGTTTCTTGATGTTTGAAAGGTTAAATAACCAAGGGAAGAGAATCGCTCCATTACACAGCTAATTATCATTCCATAATGAGATCAACATATCACTATCAAAACTAAACCAATGTTTAAAATAACCTCCATGTCGGCAAAAGCACAGTGCCCTTCCACAAAGCAAGTTTTTCCTTAAAACAATGCAGAACATGATCCCAAGAAGGAATATGAATTTTCCTCTTAGATAAAGGAAGCCCTGGATATTTAATCGAAAAAGAACCAATTTTATAGCCGACAATCCAAAAAGTAAGATCAAGATTATAAACATTCACATTGGTTCCTAGTAATAAGCTTTTATGATAATTAAACTTTAAATTTGATATCAATTCAAAGCCACAAAGAATACAAGTTAAGTTACCAACGCGCTAAAGATTAAAAAGGAGATAAAGAAACGTGTCTTCTGCAAACTGCAAGATGGAAATGAGATCATGCTGAGAAGAGAAAATGAACCCCTCAATAAAGCCACAATCCGCTTCATGAAGAATACTCTTAAGACCTTCAACTGCCAAAACAAAAAGATAACATGAAATGGGATCTTCCTGACAGACACTATGTCTCAACTTAATGGCTCAATCGAGCTTTCATTGATTAAAACTAAAGTCAAAGCAGATGATAAACAATTATACATCTAATTTAACCACTTCTCCGGGAAAGACATCAGATGCTTAACTGAAATTAGATAACACCAATTGATACTTTCAAATGTTTTATGAAAATTGAGCTTAAGAATAAGTAAGTTATCTTTCTTTTTGGAAGCTAGATGAAGAAGATCATTTGAATCCTCAAACAATCTAGAGTAATATGCCCCTTTAAAAAAGCATGTTGATTATCTGAAATAGCATAGGAAAGAAAAGGAGCCAACTAAAGTGATAACCAATTAGATAATAGCTTGTATAAGACATTAACCAAATCAATTGGACTATTGTCGAGAATATTAGATGAACTAATTATTTTCGGAACCAAAACCATAAAGGAACAATTAATATCTTTGGGAAGCCTAACAAAGCCATAGAAATGGCTAAAAAGATCCACAATATCCATCTTCAAAGAAACCCAAGCTCGCCAATAAAAGTAGTAATTAAAGCCATCTACTCCTAGCGCTTTATTCCCACTACAAGAAGAAAAATCTGCTAGAATTTACGAGTCAATAAAAATCCAAATATGAGACTCAGCATGCACTAAAGTAACCAGACTAAAATGGAGACCTAATAAATCAAATCACACATTATGAGGCATGTCATAAAAATAGCAAAAATTGAGCGAATGTGAGATTTGATATCAATAGTGTCTATGAATGAAACATCTCCCACTTGAACCCAACAAATAAGGTTATTTTTATAATGCATAAAACAATTCTATAGAAATAATTTGTGTTTGTCTCCTTCAAGTTCCATTTTATTATGTATTTCTTAAGCCATATAGACTCCAGTCGTTTTTTACACTCCTATAATTCAGAATTGAGAGTGATATAATTTAGCTTTTTCTAAATCTAAAAGGTGCGGCTCTCCTTGCCGAATCAAAAGTAGTTATTTCATGGGTCAACTTATTAAATCTTTTGTTTTGGTCACCAAAAATATCAAAATTACATCAGTTAAACAATCTGTGAAGCTCGTTCAATTTCTAAACAAGAGATAATGACAATTGAGAATTACAAATAAAAATCCAAAAGTCTGAAACGAATTTATCAAAATTTTCATCATGATCCCACCAGACATCCAAAGAACAGAAAGATTTTGGCCCCGAACAAAGCTATTTTCAAATTTAAAACAAATTTCCATATGGTTTGATTGCCCCTTAAAAGGCTAACAATGAAACAGTTCGCTAAGACACAGTTGGTGATGCCGAGATATAACATTTATTAATACAAGATTTTGATTGAGAATTTTGCTAAGTAAAAAACCTTTCTTATATAGTAATGTTCACATTTTCAAAATCATTAAGGAAGCCCTTGAGAACCAACATAAAAATAGTCTATACGGTTCAAACGGTCTACCGGATCCAAAATTTCATTAAAATTACTGATTAACATGATACCATGAAAAGTCGTGAGAGGAAGCAATTTACATGGAAACGGTTTAGAAATAATATTATTATCAAGCTATACAAAAATGTTTACATTTTTGATTGAATTAATTATTTAACATGTATCTTTTTCCTTTAAATATTATTATTAGGCCAAATGATTGAAAAGGGCCAAACGTTTGAAGAAAATTTCACAAAAGTTCAAACATTTCAATTTTATCAAATTTATCCTGAAACACATGATTTCATTTCAATTATGTCCAATTCTAAAATGGTACACGCTTTTACTTATTTGGCACCTATGTAGCGCTGACATGACATATTATACATATGTCATCATGGAAAATATTAGGTTAAAAGTGCAATTAAGTTTTTAGATTTTTAAAAAAAAAAATAATTACACTCTCAAACTTTAAACCGTTTCAACCTAATTTTTAAATTTAGTTGAAAAAATAAATCAATCAAACTTAAATAAATTTATTAAAATAACTAGGTCCGTTCTTAAATTTTTATCGTAATATTCCGACTCCCACGAATTAATTATAATTAAACCCTAACTAAAACAAATTAAATTTGGAATTTTTTTATCATTTTTTTTAATTTCTTCAATAGATTGACCAAAAATATTCTGACCAACATGTTCTTTATGAAATAAGTACAGACTAGATGGATTTGTTCTTCTTCACGAAGAACATACCCGACTGTTCTTGACTTGAAGAACAGACCCAGCGGTCTGTTCTTCATGTCAAGAACAGATCGATGATTGGTCAGTTCTTCATGTGAAGAACAGACGCATCGATTTGTACTTCATCTCAAGAATAGATATGTTTTTCCATGGAATAATATGGATTTGTTCTTCCATGAAAGAAAAGAGACCGGAAAAAAATTCGGCGACGGTCGAAAAAAATGGAGATGGCGGTGGTGGGGGTTGTCGGAAAAAATGAAGGCAGCCAAAAAACGGTGTCGGTAGTGGAAGTCGAAAGACTACTATCAAAAGATGGTCAAATGATTAAAAAGGCTAAATCTAATTAAACTAATATAAATTCAATTATTTTTTTCAATTGTGTTTCAAAGTGTTTACTTCCATTTCGATTGATTTAATTGAGTTTCAAAGTGTTTAATTAGATTTCGATTGGTTTAATTGAGTTTTAATTTATAATTTTATTTAATTATAGATATTTAAAAGATAAAGTGGGTGAAAATGGTTTAAAAAAATTCATAAATATAGAATTGGCAAGTATTTTAAACATTAAGTTAAAACGATTTGAACTTTGAAGATGTAAACATGTTTGGAGAAAACATTATAAACTTATTTACACTTTTTACTTAGTTTTGCCATGGTGTCACATGTGTGGCACGCCACATATGCAAAATCGCGTGCCGTTTTAAAATTGGATATAATTGAAACGAAATTATGCATTTCAGGACGAATTGGATAAAATTGATAGATTTTGAACTTTTGTGAAAATTTTATAAAAAAATTGACTTCTTTTAGGCATTTGACCTTATTATTATTATTATTATTATTATTACTTTTTTTTTTTTGGTGACGAGGACTCACTCTATTGAGCCGAAACTCAATATCATTGTCAAATCCCGGGATGTGAACCGCCCGCAAGCCCACATACCTGGTAATTCCGGGCTATAATGGCCAGTGTTGAGTAAAAACCCAACTCGTAATACTCGGTAAATACGAGATCGAACCCACAAGGAGTGAATTAGGAGCAATTGATGAGCATGAATTTTTAGTTATGATTCAATTCGTTTAGCGAAGCACAAATAGTTGAAGTTTCAAGTATCCGTTTACTACTTTAGAAATAAACTAAACGTGAAATTGCAATTAACAAGTAAGGAGAATTAAATAACAAGAATCTAATTCAATAAAAGGGGAAAGTCAAGGAGTTAGTAATCCAACCTAGGTTATGCAATCATGATTGGTCAAAGTGTAAGCTACTAAGGACCGAGCGAGGCCTAAACGTCATTCCCGCTCTCTCGAGCCTCAAGGAATGCCAAAACCGCTATCTAATCAATCAATCACACCAAGCTCACTCTCGTGTTACAAGGCAAACTAAACCATTATCAAACGATTAATCAATCCGCTCCAAGGTCACCTAGGTTCAAGCTCACTCTCGTGGTGCTCTGAATTCTAGGTTTTCTAACCTAAAAGTCGATCTAATCAACCACCTCTCGGTGTATCAATCAAACTATAATCATTGATTAAGGTAGCTAATCATAATCAAGCAATGAGTAAAAGGGAAGAAACAAAAGCATACAACACTAAGAACCAACCAATCAATCAAACCCCTAAGTTATCATACTAACCCCCTAACAAGGGAATTTTAGCTACTCATATTTAGATTAACACAAACAATTAAGGAATAAGAAAAGTAGAACATTAAAGTAAGAAGAATTACCTTGATTAAATAAGTAGAACAAACAACCATAAAGATAATGAAGATTCACAATAAGTAGCTTGTAATAACAATGAAGATCTTGTTCTCATAAAGCAAATTAAACTTGCATTAAGCTCCGACAATGGAGGAAATATAAAAATCTGGAAATTCTATTGAAGAAGAAAAGGACTAAACTTAGGGATTTCTAAAATTAGGAGAAGATTTCAAAGTACAATAATAGAATAAAGTCTAGGGAAATCTCCTATCCCTAAAATAGAGATAAGGCTCCTTATATAGTACTTACAAAAGAAGGAAAAAGACAAACATTCATTTACACAAGTGTTGGGCCCAAAATAGCAAATTAATAAAGCCTTGTTGCATCTTGAAATAAGATTTCCCCAATCCAGCAAGTCCAAGCTCGAATAGAGCTCCTTGGGCTAAATGAGGAGCCCGATTCGAGCTGCCATTTTCTGCTCTGAATCTCGATCTTCAAACCTTCGTAACTCGGTGTAGAAATGTCCGATTGAGTCGATTCTTGAACCGTTGGAAAGCTTAGGACGTCTACTTTAACTTTCATGAAGATCACGAGTTCATTTGAGGCTTATAGATAGTCCAAATTGGTCAATTAGTGCCCAGGGGTCAGCTTTTCAGATTTGCAAATGAGCTTCCGCATCGCTTTTGTCGTCTTTTCCAACTTTTGCACCAAAATGCTTCCGCAATGCTCCTAAGTACCTGAAATACTAAAACACGTAATAAGGCATACGAAATATCATAAAACCGTGATAAAACGTTAATAAAGCATGCGGAAACGACACTAAAGATAGGAGTAAAATACTCTTGTCAAACCCGTGCGGGCTATTATTATTATTTTTATTATTATTATTATTATCATTTCACTCGACGTTCTTTTTTTGAAATGATCATTTCCCTCGACTTACTTTTTTCTTATTGTAACCATTTTTGTGTTTTTATTTATTTTATTCCGCCACTCAGCATATTTTAAAGATAGAGAAATTGAGGATAATTGATTCTGAAGATCATTGAACTTTCGAGTTTTTTCATTTCAGTTACTAAACTATTTCTTTTTCATTTTGATCATTGAACTTTCATTTTTTTTTCATTTTGGTATTTTGCGGCCAAAAATGCTTAGTTGGCAGCATGAATTAATTTTTTTTAACATGAAAATTTGCCATATATGTATAACTTGACCTAAAAAATCATTTAAAGTAAAATTACGTATGTATAATAAATTTTTAAATTAAAACTAATAAAATCCGGTTGCCACATGTCAACTTCCGGCTGCAAACTAAATATTTTTGGCCGGAAATACCAAAATAAAAAAAATGAAAGTTCAGTGATTAAAATATAAAGGAATTAGTTTAATGACTAAAATGAAAAAATTAGAAAGTTCAATAATGATCAGTATCAATTATTTAAAAATTGAAGGAGAAAAAATTGTATAGGAAAAAAAAAATCCTTAGAGCAGCCACGTTGGTTTCAGGGAATGGCATGTGAATGAAAAATTAAGAAAGATAGCCTGAAGAATTGTTCACATGGCTACTAGTTTAGTGGTTAGTAGTAGCTAAATTATTAATTTATCGAAGTTTTCTCTCTACCTAATTTATAGGTTATCAATAATCATATTCTCCGTAAGTTTCTCTACGTGCCAAGAGCTAATCAATCACTTTCTCTCCCTAATCAAACAAACCAATTTCCTAGTCATATTTTTCTATTACAATAAAAAAAATTAAATTGATATAATATTTTTTTTATGAATAATTGATATAATATTTTAATTATAGGAAAGTGTCATATATGCCTTTAACGTTGACTCAAGGCCATTTATGTTCTCATAATTTGAAAAGATGCAAATATACCTCTAACGATTTTAAGTAAACTGGTTTGGCCACTAATGTTCTTCAAAAAACAGGTAATATATGCCCTAACCGTAAATGTAAGAGACTAAATGAGACCGTTTAAAAATGTTACGGGTATATTTGCACCTTTCCGACCCATGACGACATAGATGATCCTGAGCCAAACATCAGAGACATATATGCCTTTTATCCCTTTAACTATAGAGTTAAATATTTTTTTCGAAATAGAGTACAAGCCAGATATCTACTATTTGCAACAACTATATATTATTTAGAAATTACATCGTCTATATGCACGCCAAATGATTCACGTCATATACTGACGGTATGATGCTGCAGCCGACGTTTATAGCGTGTAATTTCATAGCCCTGAGTTTGTAGTCTTCCATCTTCTTGAGAATATATCCTCCATCTTTAATATTCTTATATTGTTCCTTTTTTATCCAAGATGCTTCAGTCGATGTTCGTAACCCGTACCCTAAGTCTCTGGTAGGCCTGTGCATCGGTCGGTTTCGGTCGGTTCGGTGAACCGAACCGAAAAAACCGAAACCGAAGTTAGGTTTAAACCGAAATAAATCGAACCAAAAATGTCGGTTCAGTTCGGTTTAATTCGGTTAAAAACCGATTTTTTTTGAATTGTTTTTTATTTTTTTATTTTAAAAAATTTAAAATATATTGATTAGAAATATTTTATATGAGTTATTTTTATATTTTATCTATTATAAAAAAATAATTAATGTATATATTAGCTATAAATAAATAAATAAATATATTAATTTTATTTTTAAAAAATAATAAAAAAAAATATTAATTCGGTTTTTTTTCGGTCGGTTCGGTTTTTAGAAAGCCAAAACCGAACCGAAAACCGAATATCAAAGTTTCATATTATTAGAAACCGAACCGAACCAAACCGTTTTAACCAAAAAACCGAATCAATATTGAAATTTCGGTTCGGTTCGGTTTTTCGGTCGGTTCGGTTTCTGCACACCCCTAGTCTCTGGTCTTCCGTCTTTATTCATCGATAATATATATAGCCTCCATCTTTAATACTCTCATAATTCTCCTTTTTCTTGTGCAAGATGGAATTTGAACGCAAGATGGAATTTGAACGCAAGATTTTAAAATTTTGGACCTTAATTTTTACCACTTGAGTTAGTGATCATTGGCTGAATAAATATATTAAAGTTAATTTTACGAATAACAAATATTAAAATAAACCAAAAATTAAAGATTTTGAACTAAATTATAAGATTAAAAGTTACATGTTATATATTATATATAAGGTGTAATGGTGCTAAGAAAACTAAATCTTTTTGACTTTCTAAAAGTCTATCGAAACTTTTTAAAAGTTATAAATCAATGTCAATTTGATCAATTTGATGAAAATCTATCCAATTTTTTAAATGTTTTTCTAATGCTTTTTAAAAAATACACAATCAATTGCCACATAGACAATTAATCATTTGGAAAAATTGAATAAATTTCCAGAAAATCAGTCAAATTGTAAAGTTTAAAATATTTAAAAGGGTTAATTTTATAAAAAGTCACGACCTTTACACGAATTTTCATTTTAATCACGACTTTTAAAAATTACCATATAAAACCATGACCTTTTATTTTTTTTCAAATCTATCACCGACTATTTTTCCGGTGAATTTTACCTTTCATTTTTTTTTCAAACTTGCGGGATTATGGTGGCCACGTCATCAAAAATACACCAAAAATTGGTTTGGTGATAGATTTGAAAAAAAATAAAAGGTCGAGATTTTGGCAATTTTTAAAAGTCGTGATTAAAATGACAATTCGTGTAAAGGTCGTGACTTTTTATGGAATTAACCCTATTTAAAAGCTTGGGTAGATTTTTCTAAAATAAAAAAAGTTTGACTTTTTGACACCATTAAACTTATAATACATTATATAAGGAACCAATGAGATATAATTCAAATGGTATAAGCGCCGGAAAATAAATTGTTAGGTCGTGGGTTTAATTCTCCAGCAAGCGCTTTTCCTATCTAATTAGGGCTGAGCACGGTTCGGTTCGGTTCGGTTCGGTTTGCAAAAAGTCGAAACCAAACAAAACCACCTCTATAAAATCCAAAACCAAACTTCACTCATCGGTTTGCGGTTATCTTCGGTTCGGTTCACCGAAAAGGTCGGGTTTTTCGGTTCGGTTCGGTCGGTTCACCGAATAACAAATAACACATAAAACTCAAATCATAGGTCTAAAATATCCATCTTTAGACAAAAAAAACAGGTCTAAATATAAAAATTAAATAATTATATACATGATTTATTATACTAATCAAGTGTAAATATAGTTTTACATTTTTCTAAACCTAAAACTAAAATGCAATTTATTACATTTCTGTCACCAAATCTAAAACTAAAATACAAAACATTGTTGATTTCCTTTGAAGCTCTTTCTTTAGTCACAGATTTGCATAAATAGCTAGACCTGCAAAAATTGAAAATAAGAATTTAATTTAATCAGACATTGAAATGAAAAATAACAAACATATGTTGAAATATCTAAGAATTAAACAGATTTGTTCAAAATCTCAAAGAAGAAAACATAGAATAAAAGACAGATCTACAAAAAAGATATCAATTTTAATAAAAAACACGGAGTACTCATCGGAAAAGTATATTATCTCTACATACACATAAAATTTCTTAGAGTAATCCATATGCATGTGATTTCTGGATGGAACAAACCTTTAAAAATAAGCTTTTGATGGAAGCCATCTTGTATAAACATGTATAATAAGCATCTAATAGCAAAACCTCGAACTCTAGCCATCGAAAAGCCGACGAATTTCACACCTGAATAACCATTAAATAACAGTGAAGCTTTTTGCAATAAAATCTTTCAACTATGGAGAAATAGATGGAGGACAAGGGAAATATTTGGGTGGGAAAGAATTGGAGGAGGAGAAGAAAAATGTTTGGGTTAGAGAAAATAGGGAGAAGAGATGTGAGACGGCTGGAACAAAGGTAAATTAGGGTTACAATTATAAAGGTAGGTTTTATAGTGTGTATCATTTGTCTCTTTTTTTTTTATCAGATCTTTAAAACGACGTAGTTTAGGGGTTTTTCGGTTTTCGGTTCGGTTCGGTTAACCGAGCCTTAAATCCAAACCATAACCGAAAACCGGGATTTTTAAAAATCTTAAACCAAACCACTCCATGTTAACCGTTTTAACCACTCCATAATTTTTTTCGGACTGGTTCGGTTCGGTTTTCCGGTTTGGTTCGGTTTTTGCTCACCCCTATATCTAATTATCACAAAAAAAATACATATAGATATAAAAAGTATGGAATGAAAAGCGGAAAAATACTATGCATAAATTTTGTGTAACAATCAGGACTGGAAAACTATAAATAAATAAAAAACAATTAAAGAATTTTTCCTTAAATATAATATAAATAACAATAAATAAATAATTGTAGAAAAACAATTAATCTCTTAAGTAGGATTAAAGCATAAATAAAAATGTTATTAAAAAAATTATTTAAGTATGAAAGTCAAATATAAAAATACTATTAAAATACATTTTCGAAAGTCGAAAGAGTTTGAATTTCAAAAACAAATACTAAAAACGTCCTCATTTACATACCTTGAGCAACAATCTGTCTACCCCATTTTATGGGTCAAGTAAAGAATTTAAAATAAATTTCCCGACGACGTGTACGTTATTTGCATGCATGCTTTCGAAATTTGCTTGCATTATCTTCTCCACTACATAGTCTTGTATGAATTTGTTTTTTTTTTAAATTATTATTGTTATTGTATATATGGATTTATTTAAAATTCAGTTCAAATAAAATTTAGATATTTCGATAAATTAATATCTTCTAAAAAGTTAAGAGCTGAAAGTTATTTAAACTTTAATTAGTTGCTTCAAATAATAATGACTTCAACTTCAACACATAATCTCCAGTAAAATTAACAAATACCGGTGGCCATCTTCATTTAAATGATAGGTAGATGATTTCAAAGTATTATTTGTATGAATTAACAATAATACATGCATTATGCTTAAAACAATCATCATGGAAGTATTAATTAATTAATTAATCAATCAATTGCGTGTCTTTAATTTGTTGCACTAATCAATAGACTCTTGGTCACATGGAAGTTGAATTTGGACCACATTATCCATATACAGCTTCTTTTATTTTCTTAATTAAAAACTCAAGTTCATTAGATGAAATGAAACGAAAACTGTACAAGAATCAGAATGTTTATGACTCTTCTGATAATAATAGATGAATCATTATAAAATTAAATAATAACAATGTAAAAACAGGCCGGATCTAAAAAGAGTTTATAGAGAACCATTATCTATTTTATTATTTTAAATTTTTGAAAAATTGTAAAAATAAAATTCAATAGTATAATTTTTCCGTTCTAAAATTCTAGCCTTAAAATTTATATTTTATCAATTGTATCCATCTTATCAATTTTCAGTTTTATCTTTTCCACATTATGGAACATGTTTGGATTCGCCGTGGTCATCTGTAAGAACAATTAGCCATTTAATAGATCATCTAATTACAATAATACGTACAAATTAAAATATAATTTTTAAAAAGTGAAAAATTTAATAAACATTATCATCCAAAATTATCCAACATATTTATCATCTTTAGAGGAGATATTTTATGCAGTTATGAAACTCCTATAATCTTTTTCAGAGATTAAATGTTAAAGGCTCGTGAACTATAATTATATCATTGATGCTTGAAATCCTAGTGATTCTGTTTCAATCGGCTTCGTCATTCTTAAAAAACGTCGAACTCTCCAATACATGTACAATAATCAAAACACTAATACATAATGAAAGCGGTGTCAAAATGACAGATAAAACTATCAAAACATATGTAAAATTAGTGAAAATTAATACTCTCTCCATTTCATTTTGTTTGTCATATTTTTATTTTTACAAAGAAAATAATAAATGTAATAGGCAAGTATTTTTATATTTTTTAGGGTTAATTACATATAAAATCACCACCTTTACACGAAATTGCAAAAATAACATGACCTTTAAAACGTGGCAATTCAGGGCACCACCTTTCATTTCTTTTCAAAAACAACATGGGCACATTTTTAATGGCATTTTTGCTGACGTGGCATGACACGTGTCACTCCTATTGGGTGTCCAAGTCAGCAAAATTTTATCTAAAAACGTGTCCATGTTATTTTTAAAAATAAATGAAAGGTGATGCCCTGAATTGACACGTTTTAAAGGTCGTGTTATTTTTGAGAATTCGTGTAAAGGTGGTGATTTTATATGTAATTAACCCTATTTTTTACTTTTACATTAAAATATAAAATAGTCAAATGCACCATTAATGTTATACATAAATTTATGGCTTAAACCACCTAGAGATCCATGTATTTACACTTATTTTTCTGTAGGTCCTTATATTTTATTTTTATATTATCTGGTCCTTCTATTTATATATTTTTGATTTTCAGATTCTTTTTGAATTTGTTTCAGTCCCTGTACTTATAATGTTTTTTCCTCCAGTCTCTCTACTTACAATCTTTTTTTCCTCCAGTCATGCAAAAGGACTGGAAAAAAATCAAAAATGACCTGAAAATAAAAAATAGATAAATACAGGAACCAGATAATTTTAAAATGAAGTGTAAAAACTTACAGAAAAAAAATATAAAGTACAAGAGTCTTTAAATGGATTTTGCTTAAATCCATTTATAAAACGGGGTTTACTATTCGCCGCCCCAAATTACTGGCCACCGCCCCAAAAATTATCATTTTACTCTTATTGTAAAAAAAAAAAATTCTGAACCAAAAAAAAAAAATGTGTTCTCTCAAATGATAGTAGTCCATATTTACTAATTCGATTAAAATGACGGATAACGCTCGTAATTCGTCGGGAAACGAATATCCACCATCCGAAACTAGCGTATCCGGATTTGCCGAGGTATTTTATCTATTTTACGTTCGTTTTAATTTTTTTTATCTTTTTTAAATATTTTTAAATGGTCCATCGCCGACAGATGGCGATGGACCATATGGGCCATCGCCCAACGATGACCCATGGCCGCATGGGCCATCGCCCAACGATGGCCCATAGCCGCATGGGCCATCGCCATCTTTGGGCGATGGCCCATATGGTCCATCGCCATCTTTCGGCGATGGACCATTGGGCCATCACCCAATGATGGCGATGGCCCATGCGGCCAGCGATGGCCCAATGGATCAATTGTCCCTCGGGGACGATTCCGTCCCTGAGGGACAATATTTTTCATTTTTTTTTAATTTAAATAAATAAAAAAAATTAATTAATGAATTTAATTAATGAATTTAATTAATGAAATAAATAATTAAATGTCTTTAAATTAATTAATTTTTATTAGTTAGAGATCAATTAAATTCTATTAGTTATAATATAAGTTTAGTGTTTTAATTAAATTTTATGTGGACTACTATTTATTTGTTAGTGTTTTTAATTAGAGTTTCGATTAAATTTAACTTTTTTTGCTAGCGAATTTTTGTATTCATGTGTTTAATGTTATTTTATAATTGTGATTTTATTTAACTAGTGTAATTTTAATTTATTTTTCTGAAAATTGTTACAATTATTTTCGTTTTGCAGGTTCATTTAGAAAATTATGGCAGTGACGGTATCGATTACAGTGAACAGTTTTTTTATGAAAACGGGTTTGAAAGTGATACCGAAGCAATAAATTGGGCAAAGGGAATTGCTATACAGATTGGGTTTGAGCTGGTTATTTCGTCTCACAAGAAAGGGGGGTTGGTAAAACTTTTGAGATGTTGTCGGGGTGAGAGATATAGAGGGTTGCACACAGATTTAGATTCTTTTGCACGAAAGAATACGAAGACGAAGGCCTGCCAATGCCCTTTCAGGATTGTGGTGAAATTTATTAATGGCACATGGACTGTTCTTGCGAAGTCTGGGATTTCAAGTATGCACAATCATGCGTTAGCTGTGTATCCTGAGGGACACCGTCAGATGAGCGGACTGAGCGCTGCGGCCAAAATGATTGTGCGGGATATGAGTGCGGCACAAGCTAAGCCGTGTGCTATTTTGGCGGCTGTTCAAGAAAAATTTCCATCTGACAACCCTACAAGAAGACAAGTTTATAATTACAGAGATAATTTGAGAAAGTCCAGCTTTGAGGATAGAGATATGGTAGGTCAGTTTTTTCATTTGGCTCTGACGCACAACTATTTACACTGGACGCTTTCTGAGGAGAGCACAGGTGTGTTGACCCATCTTTTCATGTCGCATCCTGACTCCGTGCGGTTAGTCCGAACTTACCCCTGGGTGATCGGTATGGACTCCACGTATAAGACCAACAAATACCACATGCCTTTCTTTGAGATTATCGGTATGACCCCTTCTAACAAGAACTTCTTAATTGCATATGCAATTATGAAGGATGAGACTGAGGGGAGTTACAGATGGGTGTTGGAAAGGTTGAGGTTTTTGATTGGCGACCACCTACAGCCGACTTGTATTTTTACTGATCGAGAGTTGGGGCTGCTTAAACCAGTGAAAGAGATATTTCCACATACCCCTCATCTGCTTTGTACGTGGCACATAAATAAGGATGTAGAAGACAAAGTGTTCAAACTGTGTGGGAGAGACACCGCAATAACTGATACTTTCATGAATGGGTCGTGGAAGAAACTTATTAAGGCTCAAACAGAGGAACAATACGTAGCAGCTTTGACCACTGTGAAAATGCGGACTAGAGCGTTTCCAGCTGTGATGCAATATCTTGACCGTACTTGGTTGGGGCACAAAGAGAAGTTTGTATCATGTTGGACAAACAAAGTCTTACATTTTGGAAACACCACTACGTGTAGAGTGGAGAGTGCACATGCTCAGCTAAAGCAGTGGCTCAACTCTAGTACCGGTGCTCTAGACACAGTTTGGACGAAGGTGGACTGCGTTATACAGTCCCAGTTGACTGATATTAGGTATGTTTCTGTAATAATTAATATTTTCTTAATAATAAAAAATAACGTTGACATTATCATTAATTTAGTGTGTTGTCTATATTGGCAGGAAAACACTCGAGGGCTCCAGACAGACTATAGGCGTCCATCGACGAGGTTATCCATACGACCATGTCTCCTACAAAGTCTCCCACTACTGTCTTGATTTAGTGGCGAAGGAACTAAGGCGTATGAGAGAGTTGAGTTGTGATGTTCTAGTTCGTTGTGGTTGTGTGCTGAGAACAACACATCAGATTCCGTGTGCATGTGAGCTGAAAGCGGTGATTGATGCAGGTACAATGCAATACTTTTTATTTCGATAGTAATGTTCTTATTGAAAGCTAATATAAGTGTCGTATATAATATTGTCAGGTGTTCTGATTAGTCTGGACAGTATCCATTCATTTTGGAAGACGCTTGTTATCGGTGACGGGGTTGAAACATCAGAACAAGCCGATTATGCCGCTTTTCAGTCAGAGGATCATCGGTACTTTTGCGGGGTTGTGGAGGAGGTGATGTCTCAAGATCCCTCTATTGTGCGCGACATATCTCATATTATAAACGAGCGACTTCATCCCGAAGAATCTGCTTATCTTGAACCAGAAGTAAAGAGCACGGTGAGAGGTAGACCGAAGGGGAGCACATCCACCAAGCGGAACCCGAGTGTTTGGGAGTACAGTCATGGTCGTGGCCGTGCCAAGTCATCACAAGTTCATCACAAGGTCGGGGCTACAGTGCTCCTACATCAGGTAAATATATTTTTTATAATAATAATGCAGCGAAGTTAATATATTGTGTATAACAATAATGTCAATATATGTTTTATGCAGATTTTATCCCGAATTCAGAGCTTATTCCTGGAATCATATTGCCATTTGTCACGAAATATGTGGACGTGGATGGCGACGGGAACTGTGGGTTTCGCGTTGTCGCAGATTACATATACGGTGATCAAAACAAGTGGGGTTTCATAAGAAGAAGCATTGCAAATGAACTAACCGGCAACCCTGGCCTATATGACGGTCTTTGCAGTGATGGGATCCAAGCGGCCATTTCACGTATTAGGTGGGAAGGGGAGGCATGTGGGCGCGATCACTGGATGCAGGTTATAGATGACTTGTTCCCCATTGCCACTCTCTTCAATGTAGCTGTCATTTTCATAAATGGCGCGACGAACTCACAGCCGGGTTTTGGTACGTGTACAATTCTGCCTTTACATTCTTCTGATATCGACTCACGGCCACTGAGAGATAGTGATACTATTTTTGGGTAGATACGCTCATTTTGTTCGTCTAGATTTATGTGATAATTTTCCAGTCCCTCCTATTGCCTCCTTGTGGTTCACAAACAGGGATGCTACCGTTGAGTATTTGGAGGGATTGTACGTTCTCAGGAGAGCGCAATGGCAGAGATTGTTAGATGCTTCTGTTTGAGGCCGTGTCACTTGTTTTACTTAGTAATACATTTGGTTGGTGTTGTTGGCAAATATATATGTATTTGTGTTTTACAGGAAGTCCCTGAAAATGGGTGATGCTACTATTATAGAGGAAATGCTGCCGAATTTTTGTTAGAATTTGTTGCTAAAAATACTCTGTAAATATAATATGTGTTTTTTGGTTGGTGTTGTTGGCAAATATATATGTATTTGTGTTTTACAGGAAGTCCCTGAAAATGGGTGATGCTACTATTATAGAGGAAATGCTGGCGAATTTTTGTTAGAATTTGTTGCTAAAAATACTCTGTAAATATAATATGTGTTTTTTGGTTGGTGTTGTTGGCAAATATATATGTATTTGTGTTTTACAGGAAGTCCCTGAAAATGGGTGATGCTACTATTATAGAGGAAATGCTGCCGAATTTTTGTTATATTTTGTTGCTAAAAATTATATTTTTCAAAATAATGTGTTTTTAGGTTGGGATTGATGCTATATATGTATTACATAATAGAGTACTAAAAAACATCACTTAATATGTAGTACTAAAAAACATAATATAATAGAGTACTAAAAAACATCACTTAATATGTAGTACAACAAACAAAATGAAAAAAAACCATAATATAATAGAGTACTAAAAACAATAATCTCAATCTGCCAGCCGCAAGTCTGCAATGAGTCGCTCCAAGTCAGTGGTCGACTCAGATATGCTATGATCTATCTCCGGAATGGCAAACGGCGCACTAGCCGCAGTGATACGCGTGAGATTTCTCTGGCTCAGGGAACTGAAACGATTTACCCACTACAAAAGGAAAGTAAATTAAGATCAGTTAAACAATTAAATATATATATATTAATTACTAAGTTAATAAAGACTTACATAATCAATGTTGGAGCGAGAAGGACGGCCTCGTGAAGCTGTAACGTCAGAGCTAAGGACCTGCGGGTGGGAAAATCGTGCGTACCACTCCAAGTACGCGGGATGGCAAGCTCCAGCAAGAACAGTGGCTGGCTCGAGCAACGTCAAAGGAAGCATGCAAGTCATAGGAAAACCCTGCCAGCCGTCGACCGCACCAATCTGAGCCATCTCCACATTGTACAACTTTGAATTCCACGCCCTAACGGCCTTTTCCGGCCGAAGAATAGGCGACGGTATGCTCTGCACATACCCCAGCTGACGTACAAATCTGGCGGACATGTACGGCTCAACAATGTCCCTGTACACTATCCAACCCATGTAAGCAGTCCGCTGAAGGACTGCAGCAGGGTCACCACCAAAGGGAAGCCACGACACCTGCCCAAAATATAGAAAATTATTAAAAAATAACATGTTAATTTAATTCAACTAAATATAGAAAATTGAACTATACAATTACATTCAACGTACCTCGTCGGCAGTCAAACTGTCTATGCGGGCACGCAATGACTGAAGCCGGATCTCTGTGCACTCTGTCCCGGATACACTCCAACTACACGCTCGAGGAGTGCCAATCTCTGTAATCAGCCTATCTCTCTGGGGTCTGAAACATGGAAAATACTCGTATATCCAAGCCTGGAGAAGTGTCAGACACCCAGACAAACCGTGACAGTCGCCTCTGGAGGCGATTCCTAACTGACGAAATAAATAGGCCAGTGTAGCAGAACCCCAAGAATAATCCTTCGCGTCTGCGACTCCATCCCTAACCTCCCAAAGACAGGCTGGTTTAACCCGGTGGCCAGTCTTATCGACGAAAAGAGTGCAACCTAGCGTCAGCCACATCCACGCTATTGCCTCAACCTCAGCACTCAAACCCCGTCCACAATTCCTAAAAATGGACTCAATCAGAACCCCTCCATTTTCATAATGCTTCGTCGAATTAGCTAACAAGTCATCCATAGAGATCCCTAAAATCTCTATACAGGAGGCAAGCAACAACTGTTTCCCGGGCTTATCTGAAAACATATTCCAGCCATGTATTATTTTAAGGAATACAAAATAAATTATTAAAATGAATATGTAATTTAAACAAAAATATAGTAAAATTTACCTGAAACCACTTTTCCGTCCACAGGAATACGGAGAATAATCCACACGTCATGCAGTGTAATGGTCATCTCCCCGAATGGCAGGTAAAAAGAGTTAGTATCAGGCTGCCATCGCTCCACAAATGCAGAAAGGAGCGGAATATCCAAGTGACTGAACATAATATCAGGGAGATGCCCCAAACCACTCTCGGCTATCAGGTGTTTGACCTCGTCTGAGGCGTCATGATGCCATGCTGACAGCCTCTTACAAACTGCATGTCTACTCTGACACTTCAGAGTGCCTCGCTCCTCCTTCCCTGTCCATATTCCATAAGCGACATGTCCAAGGAAACTGGGAATAATACTCCCGTCCTCAGGTCCACCTGGCACTGGATCACTAACAGTCCAAGCAGGTATTTCAGTCCTGGCTCTTCTACTCGTCACTGAAATTACAATTACAACAATTAACATAAATTTAATATCTTTTAACTATTATTATTAAATTAATGAAATAATTAAATTTTATTTACCTGATGACGTTTCAGCAATAAACTGTCCATCTTTCCCCTTTTTCCGTCGAATGTTCACGATTGGTCCTAAACTCTCGTCCTCAGAAGTCTCAAAATCAGCATCGTCTATCCGACGGTCTTCCATGTCATCATCCTCCATCCGATCATCCTGTATCTGATCATCGACTGGCGTCTCACTAGCTCCCTCAATAGCAGGAGTCCCCTTCTTGTGTCGTCGGACTGAGGCACTCACACCACGCTTTCGAACATTTCGCTGTCCCGACTCCTCAAAATCAGCTTCAGCTATAATAGGCTTACTCTTTCCCCTGCCACCATTACCGGGTCCTTCTTTCTGCAATTATCAATTTTACAATCAATAATATTAATTAAATTATACTATTAAACTTAAGCAAATAAAAATATATTAATAAAATTCTAAATTGTAAATACCTAAATTTATTTAGTCCGTAAAATTAAAGATTATTTCTTAAAATCTAAAATAATATCACTATCAAAATTAAATTTAATTAAATCTATATAATAAAATTTAATTAAATAAAAAATTATATTATACAACCTAAAATTATACTACTAAAATTTAATTTAACTACACCTATAACTAATAAAATTTAATTTAATTACACCTATAACTAATAAAATTTAATTGTATTTTTCAATTAATTTTTTTTAATTAATTTTTAGGTTATTTTATTATTTATTAAATCGATTAATTTTAATTTTTTAAATTAAAAAATATATATAAAAAAAATTTAAATCGATTTACGGCCCTCGGACGGCGGCGGCGGCCAGGCCGTCGCCGGCGGGTCCTGACCATCGCCGGCGACAGCCTGCACCGTCGCCAGGCGACGGCCTGCACCATCGCCCGGCGATGGCGATGGTGCAGCAGACCATCGTCGGGCGATGGCAATGGTCCAGCAGACCATCGCCATCGGCCGGCGATGGTGCAACCGGTCATCGCCATCGCTGGACGATGACCGGTTTCCGTAAAAAAAATTAAAAAAATTTAAAACTGAAATTAAATTACTTACCGGAGGTCCCCGTCTTTTATCTTTCGCCAATTCCGACATAAATCGGCTCCGATTATTGCTTGAGATTTTGTAATGGATTTTAGAGAATTTTGGTTTGAGAGGAAGTTGAGAGGATGGTTTTTTTGTTTTTTGAGTTGAAAAAGGATTAGGGGTAGTTTGGTCAAAATTGGGGCGGTGAGTAGTAATTTGGAGCGGTAAATAGTAGTCCACTTATAAAACTCATGAATTGCAAGGGCAACGAAGGAAACTTTGTGTTGATATTAGAGGATGACATTCTTTTTGGACATTAAAAAATGTACAAAATGACAAAAAAAATGGGATGAAAAGAGTAATACTGAAACAAGCTATTTAACTAATAACCATGGGTAGTCCAAAAAAAATATTGTAGAGAATACTATGTTTTATAAAAATATTTGTAAAAATATTTTGTTTTTAAAAATTTATCTTTTTACTTTTTTCCGAAAATTTAATTTTTAACTCTGAAAATTTGTACAAATACTCTGTTAACTGTTTCAAACTGTTTTTTAGAAACCATTTGAAACTCTATTTGAAACTTGAAAACGGTTTCAAATTATTTTTTAATAAACCGTTATAAACCGTTTGAAACCCTATTATAAACTATTTTTGAAACGGTTTATAAAACAGTTTCAATTAAATTGTATTTTTTTTGAAACCGTTTGAAACTCTATTTGAAACTGTATGCGAAACGTTTTGTAAAACGGTTTCAAATTGTGTTTTTTGAAACTGTTTGAAACTGTTTACAACTGTTTGAAACTGTGGAGTAAAAAGTAAATATTTAAATTTTTTAGGTATATTTGCAAACTTTCAGTTTATGAGGTAAATTTTGTAAATATTTTTAGTTTTTAAGGTATTTTGCTAAACTTCCCAAAAAAAATTCAAGGGGACGAGATTTTTTTTACCGAATCATATATTATTCAATTGTTTTTTCTTTTAAGTTTCTTATATGTTCAATTTAAAATATTTGAAAAAATCATTACATACCTCATAAGACTATTTTTTATTATTATTACCTCATCTATTTATACAATTTATTAATTATCTACTATTAAGGTGCATAATTATAAAAGATAGCGTTGTGAAATGTGAAAATTCAGAAGTAAAAAAAAACAAAAACAGTTACTCTGGATATACAACAGTAAAAATATTAAAATTTGAATTTTAAGCATATATATACAAAAGAATTCAAAAATTAAAGAAAAAATAAATAAAGATAAAACATAGTGTATATTATTTTATTTGGTCATTCGACATCAGCTTTTTTATTCTTTTGGCTAAATGGCATATGTCGTTTTGCTATTGTTTTTAAATTTTTTATGCCAAATTATATTGTATTTTATATAAAGAAAATGAACAAAAGATCATTTCACTCGTTTAACATGACACGAAATATTAAAAACGTTCAAGTTTGTAAAAGCGGATTACTTTTTTCATGTACTTGGCAAAACCGGATCGGTTTCACCCTTCTCATAAAAAATAGTGGGATAACTGTATTAAAAAATTCACTATAATTAATTCTAATTAATACTAATTAACTATATTTAACATACTAATCAATTAATCATGATTAATTCAAACTCTAATTAATAAAAAAATATAGACTTTTCTGCCCTTTTTATATGCATCTTCTTCCTCGTGCTTCACCGGCTCCTCCTTCACCGAAAAACTTAAATCACCATCTCACTACTAGAACATTAACAAACAAGCACTAGAAATTCAACCAAAAAAAATCAATTAAATCTAAACCTGAAGATAAAATGAATCCTAAAGACATTAACCCAACAAAAAGTATAATTTTGAACCCAATCAAACAAAACTATTGTTGCTCCTCAAATAAAGAATGACTAGTTGTTGCTCCGCTCCGAGGTTGATGATGTTGTTGTTGTTCAGAGATCGTCGTTTCCCACAGCTGCAACGAAGGAGGAGAATAATGGCGAACGGATGTGTAGATGGAGAGGGACTTTGTCTCCTAGTTTGAATGATATGTAAGTATTTTCAAAATTATTTCATTTTTGCAATAAAGTGTTGTAATAAATTTTTAATATGATACAAGTACAAGATCCAACTGTTTGTACCAATCTCTTCATTTTGAGTCACGCAAAAGGACCTGTTAGAATGGTCAACACATTTAAGGGATACTATGTAAACGGCTTCAAATTCCATACTCAGGCATACGGGTAGTCTACTTAAAGGAAACACAGTATGTCGAAGGAAAAAAATGACTTTTATGGAGTGTTGACAGCCATAATTGAATTAGAGTATCCAACTCTGCCAATGAAGACGACCGTCATATTTAAATGCGATTGGATTGTCCCAACGAAAAATTTCGGCACAATCACTAATATTTGATACAACATGGTGGATTTTAATCATAGGAGGAGGTACAATAAATACAAACCTTTCATCTTGGCCGAACAGGTCGACCAAGTTCATTATCTTCCATATCCGAGTAGAAGACGGGATAAATTACATTGGTGGGCAGTTTGTAAGATAAAGGCGCGATCCGAACTTGACATGCCCGATGGGATTGTCCCGGCTTTCCAAAACAAAATTGAAGAAAATCCCCTTATCGTTGCAACGGACGATAATCCGCTAAATTTAGCTCATCAGAATGGAGAATCCGAAGAAGATGCGATGTCCATCCCTCCTATCATAGAAACGGAAGTTGATTTTCCGCCATCCTCATTAGACGAAGATGAAGACAAAGCGAAACTTGAATAGTGTAGAGTATTATGTATTAGATATTTTGCAGCTTTTGTCAATTGTACATACAATTATTCACTTTATAATTATGTTTCTATTTTTTTTGAAAATTAAAAAAGTTTCTTAATTAGGTCCATATTGTTTGCATATAGTTATTTAATTTGTATAATTGCTTTCACTCCACAAAGGCTGACAAGAGGGTCCTAGTGGACAAGAGGGCTCGGACCATGAATGTAAGTTTTAAAACTTATAAATCTTTTATTTTGTTAGTATTAGATTAGGTTAAATTGGAATTTGTTGAAATTTAATAAGTAAATGCTAGATTAGGTTTGTTGAAAATGCATGTTGGTTGTTTGTGAATTGTATATGTTTGCAGGGTGTCCTTGAAAAAATTATAGAGGAAATGTTGCCAAAATTTCGTTAGAATTATGATTACGTTTAATATGTTATGCATTTTAGTTGTGATAATACTAAACTGGTATATATGTTTTTCAATCTTTTTATAAGACGTGATCGCTTAGAGACTTGATGCTGCGTCCCATTGGACGTCCGAAGAAGGTTGCTCCTCGAGCCCAGCATAGGTGGACGAGACCCAGTTGTTCTTGGATATCGAAGGAATCAACAAGAAGCATCGGCTATACGTGATGGATTCAACGACCAATGCGTACATCGATACGGCCGCGAGTACCAGGACGCACGACAGCTCCTCGCAGTCACAGTAGACATACGAAGATGTTGAGCGGCGCGTATAGGCCGGGATCCAGGAGCGGATCCATGAGGGAATGTGGTAGGTTAATGCCGAGTTCGAGGAGCAGATGGGTCGCGCTTGTCCTAGAGGAGCTTGAGAAGATAATGTTGAACCTTCCACAGAAGTATCTCCCACAGTTTCCCCCACCCCAACTAGATAATGACGAAGCTACGGCTTTGTAGTGTCGTGTTTGTGTTGTTTCTGAACAATATTTGTAGTTTAACGCTTATAAAGTAACTTTTATGTAAACTTTGAAATTTTTAATATATTACATTGTTTTCTTTCTTTTAATTGTACAAATGATTTTAAAAATAGTTTGTAAATATTGGATTTAACAGGTTTCAATCGACAAGAAAAAATGGAAAAACAGTGAAAAACGGGAAAATTCGGTCGGAATTTCAATTATTTTCCGACGGATTTTTATGTGTGAGCGACGGATTGTTCGTAGCTAACCACGTGAGTTGTGCGGCCAACTGAAATGTTTAGCGACAGATTGTCCGTCGCTGAATATACAAGATTAGCGATGGACAAGGTAGCACGGAAACGGAAACGGGAAACGGAAACGATACGAAACGGACACGGAGAAACGAAAGTTTTTCAAAATGAAGGACACGAAACGTGGGGGAAACATGTAAATAACAAAAATATAGGGATATATTTATAAAAATATTATTTAAATATTTATGATAATTAACAAAATAATTCATTTTAATATACTAAATATTTAAAATTTTATAAATATATAAAAAATATAATATAATTCAACACAAATAAGTATATTTGATGTATTGTGGGCAATGCGAATGTAAAATTTATGAGTAACTGGTTAGATTTTTTTATTTGTGGGTAATAATTTTAAATTTTTTTATAAATTTTAATTTTTATTATTTACAGAAACGGCCCGAAACGTTTCGTACGGGTGTCCCAAAGTTTTCGATTTCCGAAGCGTTTCTGAAATGGGAAACGCAAGTTTGTCGAAGTTTCCGTGCTTCTTAGGCGATGGATAACATTCGTTGCTACTTTAACCTTTAACGACGGATATAATATGTCGCTAATACAAGAAAATCGTCGCTAATTTGTCACAGTGTCCGTCTCCTGGCCAATTTTTTTGGTGAAAGGGTATACAAGTCAGCGACGGATAGTTCGTCATCAAAATAGCGACTGGCAAAATATTGTGTCGCTAATTAAGTTTTGCGGCCAATTGGTTAGCAACGGGTACGTTCCGTCGCTAACCTTGATTAGCGATAGAATACAGGTGTTTAGCAACGGATAAATATTAATCTTTAGAAAAAATAAAATTAATCTAAACTTTTGACAAGCTCATGTTTTATATGAAATATTTATTTAATTTTTTCGTATTTTGATAGTTTATTTGATTTTTATCTCACATGAAAATTATAATTAAAAGAGTGTTAATATTAGAGGCAGTCAATACTTTCAAACAATTTATTACTAACACTAAAATAGATTTTAATTTTATTAGTTTGCAAATGAATTTTTTTCACATTTTTGTATCGGAGCTCTCTTATTGATTCTCAAATAGAGCACTATCATTAGTTTCCATCTTTTAAAACACTTATTTTAATTGTATTTTTTAAAATTACATTTTATAAACTACTTTTTATATTAGCGTCAATCCTAAATTATATCAACTTCCTATTAAAAATAAGTATCCTCAATTAACTTCCACTTTAATTTCCATCGTTTTTATAAAATCATCATAAAATTACATCTATTTTAAATTCAATTCTTTGGCATGACGGTCATTTATTATTTGATTTGTTCTATAGGTCATATTTTAATTTTCATAAGGCTTATAAAAGTTGTCCAATCAACTTCCTGATATAAATAAGTCATCCTAAAATCAGTTTCCAATATAAATTTAACTTTAATTTCCATTGTTTTTGTAAAGTCATCATAAAATCTTAAACTAAATCAACTTCCTCATATAAACAAGTCATCCTAAAATCAATTTTCATACAAATTTTATCATTCTAAAATTAATTTCCCATTAAAATTTCCATCATTCTTATAAAAACAACTAATTATATAGTAAATTTCATCATTTATTATTCTAAATTAAAAATTTACAGCCATCAATTGTTCATTTTTCAAGTTTACAGCTTGTTCATATTTACAAAATTTTTTTTATGAGTACACTTTTTTTTAATATGTCTCTTTGTAATTTTCTCTTTTTTTTTTCTCTTTTTCTCTCTCCTTCCACTTTTTTTCCCAAGTTACAATCAATTATGAAGATTAAAAATTACATCAAGTGAAAGTTATATAACAAAAATTATCTATATGATCTTTCCAAAATATGAGATATTAAATAATAAGCAACAATTCAAATACAAGCTATAAAAAATTAAAAAAATAGAGAACAATCTAGACTTATGATCCCGAAACTTAAATACAACGATTACGTTGAGCGGGTGTTTAGATAGTTTCTTTTCCGATTTGCTCGACGAAACGCTTGAATCCGTTGAAGCCTACTATTCCGATCTCCATCTTCATTTAGATCCTAAAAATATAGCTCCACATCCTCACTGTTTCTTAAATCTACAAAAAATTTGATCTAAAACTCCAACAAACACTATATTAAGATCTAAACAATATAAACAAAAGGAGGGACATAAAAGACCTTATTATTTATTCAATAAAAACAAAACAAAGATCCAAATCAAAACTAAAATTTTAACAAGGATTTATTGAAGAGAATAGTAAATCTATAATAGTTATTAAAATGGGCGGAGAGAAGATGATTTTCCGGTTAGCCGGAAAAATCATCTTTTTCCACCCTTAAAACAATGAAGAAAGGAGTTTTTTTTAGAGAAAAAGGAGAGAATAATTTTTTTAGAGAGAGAGTTTCCTTATAGAGTAGTTCTCTCCTTCCACTTCTCTTCTCTTTATTTTCCTCTTTCTCTGCACTTTTTTTCCTTTCTCTCAATTTTTCTTTTTTTAATGTAATCTTTGATTTTGAAATTTAATTTTTAATATTTACAATCAGTTTCGAATTATTATTTTTCTCGCAATTTAATTTTTTTTTCTAGTTCAGATCTAGATCTAAAAAATGGCAATACAAAATGTATGCATCAAAAAATAGATATTCTTAATAATTTATGTTAATTTCAGCTTGCAATTATTAAAAATGATTATTTTAATTTCTGATTTAAAAATATGCAAAAAAAAAACGATCTGTAAAGAAACAATGTTTTTCATAATATTTTCATAATATTATTATAAAAGCAGCAGTGATATTATCATCTCGGTGTCATAATTTTTCTGTAAAAAATTATTTTTCGTACATTATCATACTATTATCATTAAGTTTGTCATACTATTATCATAATATATTTTTATAAAAATTATCATAACATTATCATAATACACTTTATCATAACACTATCATAAAATATTATCGTAATATTATCATGACGTACTTTATCATAACTATATCGTAACCTTTTATCATAACTTTATCATAATATATTTATCATAACAATATCATAAAATACTATCATAACATTATCATGACGTATTTTAGCATAACTATATCATAACCTTATTATACTATTATCATAACCTTATCATAAACCTTATCATACTATTATCATAACCGTATAATATTATAATACTGATATGATAATATTATGATACAGCTATGCTAAAGTTAATGATGCCGATATGATAATCAAGTATTTGTTTGACAAAAACTCATTTTTATCTCCAGTGTTATGATACTGATATGATAATATCATAGTGATAGCGGTATGATAATCACACGCTATTTTCTGCAGAAAATCGTTTTTACGAAATTTTTAGATCTGAACTGGAAAATTAAAGAGCAATTTTTATAGATCTGAAAATTAAAATAAACCGTGATGATCACCACGATCTAAGAAAAAAAATCGCTAAAAATTAAATATGTAAGGCGGATTGACGGCGGCGTGATGGCGGATCAACGGATGTGTCATGGCAGAACGACGACGGATCGATGAAGGAACAGTGAAGCGATAAAGAAGAAGAAAAAAAAATGGAAACGGAGGAGAAGAAAGAGAGAGAAAGAGAAAACAAAGAGAGAGAAAAAGCGTAAAAAAGAAATGGTAAGAGTAAAAAATAAAAATAAAATATTACTATTATAATAAAAAAGATCTTAGAGTAAAAAAAATAAAAGTGCTAAAAATGTGAGGTATTTTTTCTATCTTTTTCTTTTTTGAGATAAAAATTATTATTATTTTAGAAAATGAAGTGTTTTTTGTAATTTTCTCCTAATTTTTCCATTTTTGGAATTCTACAACTCAACTCTGTTTTCCGGTAATTTTGTCCCCTTTTTTAGGCTACACGGTGCAAAAACGAGAAAGGTTAGATTTTATTTGTAACGTTTTAAAATGATAAAATTTAATATGCCAGTATATGTATCTAATATAACTGCTGCCACATGTGCAAAAACATTACCAAAAAAACAGTTTGGACTACAAAAATGCAAAAATTGAAAATGTTAGGATTTGTTTTGTAACGTTTTGAACAATGGGATTAAATCGCTATAAATTTGAAAGGTTGGAATTTGTTTTGCAATTATCCCAATTATATATAAATTTAATTCTACGCATATGCACGGGCTTTCGACTATTAATTATAATCATCTTCAAAATCTAGTTGGACAGGTGATTATAAACAAATACATTTGCCTAAATGTACAAATAATAGAAAATAGTGGGGCCGGATTCAGATAAGGCCTATCGGACTTTTTTATTTTTTAAATAGGCCCAAACTTGGCCCATCCCGAACCGGGGTTCAATTTTACTACTCAAATCCGACCCTTACACTCTATTTTATGGACTCGGACCGGATTTTCCTACATGCAAAATTAAAGCTTGAGCCCACCCACAAAATAGTAGGTTTATTTTGAAATTCAAACTCGTATTGAGTTTGAAATTAAAAATTAGTGTACAAGCCCAGCTTTAAGGGTGTTGTTGGTCTGGGGGGCCGAGAGGGTACATAAACTCATGAACAGGGTCTAAGTTCACCTTAGTAAAGACAAAAGGCCTTTGTCCATACTAAATTCTGCAAGTTAATTGGAAAGTTTCTATATTTATTTGAACATATTTTTTATCAAATTTGTGGTCACTATAGATGCAAATCTTGTATAATACGATTACTCATGTACAGAATATTTCAACCATCAAATTGTTTCGATCATGTAATAGAATATGATCGTTAAAAAGACACTGGAAAAATATATAGGTGAAGATATTGTAATAAAATATGGTATATATATATTCATAAATTTAGTTTATAAATGGTGAGAACATCTATCTTAATGTAATGGTTCTGAACAATATCCTGACTTTTACAGACTTTTTTTGTAGTTCAGTTTCTATCAAAGTGCATGCACTGCCTTCTTCTATATCTCCATCTTCTCGCTTTTTCTATTGGTAATTATAATTTGTTTCAAGTGGATGGCTCATCTTATCATATTACAATCTCAAAAAGTAAATTTTATATATATAATCCTTTTAAGATTCAGAATTTGCATAAGCCCTAATGAGATTAAAGGAAATAATGGATGTTTACATAAAAAGCTATTCTCTCTAGAAAAAAAAAACCTCCTTATTCTCTTTAAAAATCTTTCTTTCATCTTGATTTTTTAAACGGTAGGAGAAAATAATTTCCTATCTTAATCGGAAAATCATTTTTTTTTCGTCCAACTATTACTTATCTCTATTATATTTTCTTTTTATTAAATAAATCTCTCTGTCTAATATTTTTCTTGTGTTTGAATGAAGTTTTTTTGAGATGTGTTTGATCTATTTTTGTGAGATCTATTGAAGATGAAGATTGAAAAGTTAAAATTCAATGGATCAAATCGATCGTATTAGAATATATATTGAAGACGAGACTTGAAAAGTTTGAAAATTTAAGATTCAAGCGGTTTTAAAATTATATTTTCAATATTTGAATTATATATATATTTGGATAACTTTTTAATGGTTGAAAAAGACCTATTGAATGACTGTATTAACAGCTCTCATCATTGTTTTAGAACAATTCTTTCAATTTGTTGAGAAACCGTTCATATTTTGTAATTTTCATTATCATCAATGGAAGTTTCAGCTTTTGAAAAAGAAAAAAGATTAAAGGAATGAATGGGCAACCGAGTCTCAAACCGCCAATTAACAGATTTTTTTGGTCTTTTCTAAATCATATTTGTCATTTGATTATTGGTTTAATCATCTAAATATATTATTTTAATTTATTTTTTTACCATCCAGGATTTTAAATATTATACCGGATCTATTTGAATCTTTTTCACTTAAACTAAAGTAATTGGCTATAATTGAAATTGAAAATTAAACAATAAGTTAAAACTGATGACTTTAAAAATTTCAACCTTAAAAGAAGTCGAAAATGTGTGATATTTTTTATTGATTAAGCAACTAATTATTTCATAATGTTTCTCTTCTTCGGTCACTAGTTCTCTCTTTCTTTTAATGTATTTTGTAATTGACAATATTGCAACCTAAGGAACAAACATTTTGGTATCTAATTGCATGATTTTAATGTATCATGTATTATAAGCATTGAATTTACAAACTCTTTTTTTTTTAGGGGTTACAAACTCTTTTTTTTAAAAGCACTATTTATTCTTTATTTGTTTTCTAGTGTTTATGAAAAACAATTGACTTACTATTAAGCTTTGAATTAATAGCATATTTATATAAAAAAAAAATTTGTATTATTAGCAAACTCCAACTAAATACACCAAGTAAAACAAAACAAATGATCATAGAAAAAACATTTTATAAATTGTCTTTTCCATTTAATAATGAGTTTATTATTGGAGTAATACACAAAAAGTTAATTAGCCAACAAAAAGAAAACATTACATTTCTCCATTTGCAAAAAAAATAAGAATAAACTAAACATCTTTTATTATGATAACATGCAGAATACCAATTAAGGGAAAGGTTAAACTACTAATTTTTTTATAATTGTTAAATTACTAACTTAAAAAAATAAAAAACTAAATAATCTCTTACAAATGGAGAGACAAATCAAGTTTCTGATCTCTATTATCATTATTATTCACCACTACAGTATTACCAACCGGCTGCTGACCAGACCCGCTTCCATAACTGCACCTTATACTCCTCTGCCAATTCAAGAAACTTTTGTCATCTGAAGAACAATTTCCATTCCCACCATAAAAACTCCCATTAAAATGGCTCTCAAACCTCGGTGCACCACTTGATCCAAAGCCATCGGAGAATTGGTGGGTAGGGTAACAATGTAAGTTAGCTGCATGGGCAGTTATGTACATTGACGGATGTAATAGCCCGAGAGGAGGAGGATGGTGGTGGTGGTGGTGGTGATGGGGTGGAGCAAAAACAAGAGGCAGTGATGAAGGTGACGGAACTGCGTAATTATTATGGTGATCTGATGACGATCTTTTAGCTTTTCTTGCTGCGTTTCGTTCTTTCTTGTGAGCGTTTTGGTGGCCACCTAATGCTTGAGAGCTGTAGAATTTTCTTGAGCAGAATAAACAAGGGAAGATTCTTGAAGTTCTTGTGTCATCTTCTTGGGGGGCTTTTTCTTCAATCTCCATGTCTGCAATGCATGCACCGAATCGAACAGAACCGAACCGAAACGAGCCTTTTTTTAGTTTCTAAAAGTGAAAAAATGGAAAAAGAATTCGATCTGATAGAAGAGGGATTGAAAGGAGAGTTAAAAAGAGTTGAAAAATGTGATGTAATAATGAAAAAGAGTGAGTGGCTTGATATAGATATAATAAGGTGGTGGTGGTGGTGTATGGGCATGGAAATTAACAGAACAGATAAATGAGAGAGAAGTGGGGATAGCCATTGCCTGATTCTGCATTTTATTAAGGTAAGCAGAGTTATTGGTGGAGAGAAATGCCTAGATTGGGAAATATTTACTTTTTTTTTCTCTGACAATTCTCAGTTTCATGGGCAAATGGGTTTCTTCCTCCACCAGTTTAACTATCTGATGTTTTCGAGAATGCTGATAAGTGAACCAATTCAAATTTTAGATTAAGCTTCTAGTTGCTGCACTTCTTTTTTCATTACAATTACTATATTAAAAACCGAATCTAGCCAAACCGGCAGGACCACTAGTTCACGGTTTAACCCGTTTGCAGGTTTCATCGGTTTATTGTTCAATAAATTAAATCGGGTATTAAACTTGTGAAGATACTAAACTATATAAAAATACTGAATTTTTTTGTTATAAAATAGGTACTAAACTATGCGAAACGTTATAAAATGAGTACTCTCAGTCACATGTTCTCCATTGATTTGACGAAGGAAGAAGCCAGGTCAGCAAAAAGTGACTGAGAGTACCCATTTTGTTACATTTCGCATAGTTCAGTATACATTTTGTAACAAAATAAAGTTCTGTACCCGTTTTGAAACTTTCGCATAACTCAGTATCCTCCCTAGTTTATAAATCATAAACGAGTGGACCTATCGGTTAAACCGATTGAACCGGCCAATCTTATATGATTCTTAAAAGAGTGATTACAAAAAACGAGGTGAGAAGTTGGAAGGCAACACTCCAAGTTGAAACAATGGCGAGGCAGATTGCATTTGGAGAGAGGAGTGAGAGTATTGTCAGAGAGTAGGTTTGAGACGATGAGGTTTTGGTGATACCTCCCAATGGCCAATATGGAGAAGATTGGGTAAGACACTTAAAAGCCAGAACCCAGTCTCCCACTTGCTCTGAAACTCACTAGTGTGTGGTTAATATGGCCAATATCAGTGCATGCATGCAAATGGCTTACTCACTGCTTTTCCTATAAATAAATAGTTATGGGCCTAACACTGGTCCTGCATTTTCCACCGCCTATTTCTTCACTTTTTCCATCCATTCCTCTGCATGCTTGAGAACCCGATGCTGATTGGTTTCCCACTCCTTCTGTTGCCTAGCCTACACGTGGCAATAACTGCATTAATTCACCAAATCTAACGGTCATATTAAATGTGATATAGAATAAACAATAACTGCTCTCTATCTCTGCTGCAAGTTATGGCAACTCTGGATCTTCATTTAATTCTCTTTTGAAAGATTGCTGTAGACAAGTAGAAGGCGACAAGTCGTTTCCACAAACAAAAATTAATTTTAAGGACAGGAAAGGATAATGCCAAATGCCATTCGTCTCTCATAGTGAGCATTTTGGTATCTTAACACAAACATATACAAGAGCTCTATAGCAGAACAAATACATACAGCTTCTTCCTCAATACAACACTTCCCTCTAAAAGTCTAAACTAGGTCTCCGAGTGAATTCAAGTTCAACACTAAAATTTCCGTTACAGGGACTGACATGAGAAGTACGGATGGTTGAGCATCTTAAGCATCTTCGGCCTAGATCAACCTTTTATTCTAATCTCAAAGTGGTTAAAAGAACCTGGTTTCTGAGATGGGGGATTAGAAAAGAGGCAACTTAGAACAAATTGCAAATGTAGCTCATCTATCGTGATAGATCTTCATTTGCTACAAATAATTACAACAATTACAAATTTACAATACACAAACACAATAAAATAATTGTTATATCTTTGATGCATAAATAAGCGATAACACGAGGACCAAAAGACATCCAGCAGGGAGTCAGGAACAACCAAAACATCTGCGCAAGGAGAAAAAACTGGAAGATCCATTTGACGTTTCTGGCTCTGGCTCCGGCTTTTTCCGGGGGAGTTGCTTGAAAAAAGCTTTCACTGCCCCGGTTACCCCATCCTCATTCTCCATGGCCTTGGCAAGCTCAACTGCGCGGTCCTTCACCTGATATTACAGATCAAGATCAGAAGGCCAACATTAAGCATGGGATGTCCGCCTCGTATTTGTAGGTAGGACTTCAGAAGCAGATATTGGATTAATCAAATCTGATATTTCAGAAAGTTGAACATTACCACAGGATCTAGCATGTAGTTTATTGCATCAATTAACTTGGGAAGCGAGAACTCATCGACTGGAATTGGAGCAGGACCTACTCCTCTTGCATGAACTCGCTCACCCCAGAATGGTTGATCACCAAAGAAAGGCACAATGGTTGTGGGGCACTATATGTCGGAAATAGATGAAAGAAATAAGGTCAAGGATATGAAACTGAGTTACAATATAGAGAAGGAAATAAGATGCGGTGTTTACTGCAGCTTTAAGACCAGCAGCTGTTGTTCCAGCACCTCCATGATGAACCTAACAAATTTCACCAGTCATTAATAAGAACAAGCAGTCCAGAAAACAAACACTAAATTACGAATATTAAAAGTAAAAATAGTAATTCCATAAATGAATCTGCTCAAAAGAAAATTTACAGGTCATAGTTTTCAACTTTCATATTAATCAACTCCATAGAGCACAAAAACAATTATTCGTGATCTATGTTACACAGACTCGGATATGGGTGTCCAAATGAATACGTATCCGCATATCCGACTCGCAAATTTTCTTAATTGAAGATACGGGGATATGGATCCAATATAGGACTCGGGTACTTAGATACAGATATATATGTATAAACTAGACATAAGTTTTCATATGTTAGTTTTAAAAAATAAAAAAATAACTCAAATAAAAGTTTATAACAAGAAATACAGTCTTTGCTCTTTAAGAACCGAAACATGAACCAAACAAGATACATGATATGGTGTTTTTACCATATGATATGGCAACTTTTCGTGAATTCTATCTCTAGAAGTGTCCACATGTCAGTTAAAGAGTCGGACCCATATCATGTGTCTTGTCGGTGCCATGTCATGTCCGACACGGATATGGCAGGGCAAAATGAAGAGTCCGGGTAACATAGTTCGTGATCCAATAAACAAGTTTGGAGCTCACTGGCTATACATGAACTATTGCCATACAGCATATGGTTTTCACCCCATTATATGAATTCATTTGGCCAGATACAGGCAACAACAGTTGGTCTATACAATTCAACAGCTTAAGATTACATATGTTTAAGCCTTACCACGGCCTTGCATTGTAAGAACAGCCAGTCATGAGGGCAGTTATCAAGTAAGTAAATGGAGTCCTTCGGTTCTGCCACTGAGAAACGAAAAATTACACTTACTATATCAACACTGAGGAAATATGGACAGAAACAGTAGCAAATAGACAATATAACAACAAAACGACTGTGCTTTTAAAGAACTAGAAACTTACAATTACCCAAGCCTCCCCAGCCTTTGTTGATGATTCCCCTTTGTCCAGTTTGTTCCAATGCATCCACAATTATTTGCGTCATTTTCTCTGGTTCTTGAACAGGCTGAGATGAAAAGGTGAGATTTAAAAAGAAAATCTTGAAAGCTAAAAAAATAAAGAGAATACATATAAGAGCAGAGTCTAACATGGCAGGACACAGCCAAAATTTCCTCTCGACACAATTTGTCAAAGGAATTAAAACAAACTAAAGTAATTATTACCAATTATGGGACTTAGAACCATCCACTGAAATCCCAGAATGTTCAATATTCAAAATATGAGAATTAAAGCATATACATTAAAGCAAATGCTGAAACAAAGACCAGTAATTTCACTTTTGTGACCCAAAAGTAATCTGCTTCTAGCCTTCTACCATACGAGGGATTAACAGATTATGATTTAAGAAAGCAGCTAAACAGATTACAGTAAAAAGATCCTCTTCGGATTATGGCTGCACGATTATTTCCAAGCGCTATTTACTTAAAATAAGGCCTAATCATCCAAAAAATACCGCATCTTTTTACCTTTTTCGTTTTTAACTCTAACTATCAAAATCGTCAATTATCTAAATTCTAAATTTTCAGTTTCAATCGTATTCATTTTTTCAAATTGGAGTTCTTCTACTCTAAGAAAGGTTAAGATATGCCCTTCATATTTGGCACGTAGTCTAAATAAAACCTTAATATTTTAAAAAGTAATCAAAACTGAGACTATGTGTCAAATATGAAGCACATACTTGAATCTTTTCCAAGTGGAAAAAATCCAATTTAAAAAAAATGAGTATAATTGAAACTGGAAATTGAAAAATAGGATAAAATTGGCAATTTTGAAAGTTCATAAACGAAAAAAAAAGTCAGAACAATGAAGTAAAGTATTATTAGATGATTAAGCCTAAAAACAATCAATTATAGAGGAAGAAACTATATTTTAGCAATCAGTACACAGTAGTCATTTATTTTGAAAAAAATCATATCAGCATGCAACAAACCAGCAATTTTGCACCTTAAACAGCATTATGAGTCATGTGTAGGTTTTATATTTTAATGAGAAACTGAGAATAAGACGGGAAATAATTCAGAAACCAAACTCACAAGGCTTCCAAACCCAATATAAATAGGTTTCGGACCAGCTTCGAGCCATTTCACTAGTGATTCTGGAGGTTCATAATTTGATGATAAATCAAGAAAGCAGAATCCAACGACATCGACCTTTGGCCCCCAATCTGCAAATCAAGCACAAGATGCTCCAGAGATTAATACCTTCCATCGAGAATGAACCACGCTCGATCTACGATTAGTAACATATACCAGTTGCTTGTAAATAAACAGATTAACTTATCATGACATCATCGGGCTAATTTGTGGTCCTTCTTAAGTCTTTTCTAAGAAAAAATTTATAAAAAATCCACGACTAATAAACACTAAATTTAAAGAGATTCGCTCAATTTCATGGAAGATTGATTTATACATAATAATCTACAGATTTTGTAACAGTTTAAAACACAAAGGTCACATTTGGAATTCATGTGTTCTGCAAAGAGTCTACATTTGAGTAACTTATGAATGTATATCAGATAGTCATGATCTAGCTCTAAGCAGCACATATGAATAAAAAGATTGTAATCACATTGCAGAATATCTACTACACCATTGCTCACATAATGTAAGTTTACATAATACTTCCCCTATTATAAAAATCTTTAGAATTACACAAAGGCAAACTAGAGTACCTTTTGGTTTAGGAACAAGGTGGGGACTCCATATGTATCCGTGGGGAACATCAGAATCAGAGCCTTGTGAACCACTAAGATATGTAACAGGTCGTAGCTTTAGCTTTTTTTTCCTAAGATCATTAATCATATCTCGTATACCAAGCCAAATCAACGAGTCAACTATTTGGTACGAGAGCTGCAGATATTGCAGAACACCGGCAGTAAATTGGAAAGAGCCACGAATTAAGAAAGCAATTAAAGCAACAAGAAGCTGTCAAATAGTCGACAAATAAAGGTGAAAGGTCAACAGGCTCACTCGATATCCAGCTGGTTGCTTCACTCGGGACAAAGGATGTGGAAATTCACTAGTTGGCCTGATTGAAATCACAACATTTGCTTAAAATAATTAACGATCACTCAGCATACCATTTAACACCAAATAATAATAATAAAGAGGTAGAGAACAGAAACTACTAAAATAAGCTAATTGAATACATAATTAACTCAGATTAATTCCATTACCCAGATAAAACTTACGTCCATGGCATCGTGAAAAATACATGAAGTGGTACTTTTAGCGCCTCCGCCACATGAGAATGCCCTAAAAAAAATAACAAGGTCAGCTATAGAACGTTGAGTAAGAAATTTTGGTACAATCCAATCAAATTCCCGATATAATAGGAAGTAACATGAACAAATATTTTTCGAAATACTATTTGTTGGAACAAGTTGAGGGAATTTTTTTATAGTTTAATCCATAACAATTTCTTTTGAGATGTTCTCCCGGATCAGTTGCTCAAGTTAAAACTTTAAACTTCAAGCATATTTTAAAGCACTTAACGGAAACATAAATATTTTGATTAAAGACATGAACATCTAGTAATTGTGCACAAAAGTTAAACCTAACTTCTTGTTGCATCTCCCCCTCTAAACACAGTTTTTGAGTTTCCCCTCCAGACATTTATGAATCACTTCTACAGTTCTACCTCCCCAAAATATGATAATTATTTACCCAACCTATCATTGTACTTTTCACATCCATTGTGATGTTCTCATTTCTTTCAAATCAACCTTTTATCCATCTTTCTCGTCGACCGCCTGACATACTCTATACATCAGTTCATCTAATTACTATCTCATAAAATCTTCCGTTCAGCTCGGGTTTCTTCTCTACTTCAGTCATCCTGCTTTTAAATCCACAGTTAATGTGCATATTTTTGAGATCTTTATGAGATGTAGACTAAGCCACATATAAATTGCAATGCAGATAGATAAAATTGCGGTTCATAAACTATATCTACTTAATTTGTTATCAATTTATACATTTAGACTTCATAACTTATGGTTAACTTATCAATTTACAACCATCACAAGCTGGGAAGCTATCCTCTAGTTAGGTCAACTCATCATGATTAAAGAAAAAAACAAATAAATTTTTGGTATAAGCCAACTGCCTCGTCCTGCTTTTATAACAAAATAATAGCATTGTAACCTTTTAAATCATTATATCTTTTCATAATGAATTAGCCCCTCTTGATCTCAATTCTTCCAAAAAATGAAGGAAAACATTATACAAATTTCCTGGTGCTAAATCAAAAACTGGAATAATCGAAACTCCCCCTGCAACCACCTCTACCACCCAAATCGCAACCTCAAATCATAAAATAACAGCTAGGTAAGCAGAAGTTCAGAAGCAAAATAAAGCATCAAAAGAAACAAGGCTTTAGCTACTTTACACGTCAAAAATAAGATAGACACAAAACAGGGGAGTAATAAATATAAAGGAAGCAAAGAGAATCAAGGCAGACGATGTTTGGGTAATGATTTTGTTAATTGACTGAAATGACAATCGATCTAATAGGCCAGGAATACAACTACTACCATAAGAAGCTAAAGAATTACCGATTATGCAAACACAACAATTTGTTTTCATGGATTGACCTAATATCAAGGCAACCTTTCTACCCAGTTATACTTTGCCAACAATAAAAAAGATAATTTTATCAAATCCCATACACCTTAAAAGAATACATGAATACCCTTTTAAATTAGTATTAAGTACCAAGAGGTATCCTTGTAATAAGAGAAACTGAAGCATAAACCAATAGCACAATCTCCAAGGACTATAACTCAAGAACAATCTCTCTCAATGTTTGAACCCCAGTTGCAATTGAGACGACGAATTTTGCTGAAACCAAGTAGGTCAACTTTTCAAGGAAAAGTATCACTATGAACAAACAGGGAAACGAATAAAATCACTCTAATCATTCATCGAGTGATTGGAAAATGGTACAATACTGAAGTTACAACATTTACAAGTTTCGGTAATTCTAGTTATCACTATAGAAATTAAAAAAAGAAAAAGAAAAAGTAACCACGATTTTCCTTAAACCCCTTAGTAATATTGATTTTTATAAATGTACATGCATGCACACTCTTTGTTTTTCCACCTGATCACATCATTATCATTGGCAATGTTGTAGAAGATCTAAATCACCAACAAATTTGTGAAACTTAAATTTAAAAAAAAGTGGTGCTTCTTCAATTAGTTGAAACCAACTAGGCAGACGTAAATATCATAAAAGAAATAAAAAGGATTTACAAAAAATTTATTCGAACTTGGCACACTATAATAAATTCAGAAAGTGATGATATCCTACCGTATGCTGGAGGATTAGCTATTATTGCGTCTGCTTTAAACGGAATGCCAGTATCCATATCAGGATCCTTACAAGCAGGAAGCAAGGAGTTAATAATGTCTTTCAACTGAGTTCGTTGAATAGGTATCTCTGAAGGCCCCGAGGGCAAGAATCCTTTATTTTTGACCATATCTGCCAAGATGAAAGCAAATCAATAAGTAAAATTACTGATGAACTTACATGTGACAATTGGTGAAGATACGATAGAGATAAGCAGCATGCTCATATCATATCAATAAGACTCAATCTCACATATTAAAAGCACGTAGACATTTACAAATTCCTAGGTATCTTGTTTATTAAAAAATAGGTACTAGATGATTGCACTTTCTTATGCAAAACTTTAATATATCAAAATGAATCTAAGATTTTTTATGTCGAACTTTGCTAGCAAGAAAACGGTATATTGCTATATTGTATGCCCCTTTCCAAAGATAATATTAAAATGAATGATGAAAAATGAAATGCACATTCAAAAGACAATTTGCATTTTCTTTTCAGGCATGTTGATTACAGTAAAACTACAAACAGTGTCACAAGGACACAATATATGCATACGGATGTTATAACAAACCAATGGCAAATATGAACCAAAAGTGTCAATTTTCTATATATGTTAAGAGAATCATTTTCCAAGAAATGATTTCTAGTCGTGCATAAGAGACATCAAACCGCTTCAGAAGAATAACATAATCAGAGAAAAAAGAAATGAAAGACGACTGCGGTGGTGCTAAACAATTTGTCCTTCTAGGTTCAATGATACATACAGCCAGCAAGAACTTTGGGATCTCCGCCTAAAGGAAAAAACTCCAATCCTGCTGTCAAGACAAACTCTTTGAAATTGGAATGAGTTGCTAGTCTAACTCGATGGCCAAAATCCTGCATACAAATATACTTGTAAATGATCAAAACTTTCAAAAAAGTGAAGTCCCAAAAGCCATAAAAACAACAATTCAATCAAATACTAATTTTTTTTATTCGTATGAATCAGTAATAAGCTCAAGAAATAAAAATAAAAGGCTTAGACTTAGAGAGGGTGAAAGAGAATGATAAAGAAAAATATTAGAAATGAAAGAGAAAGATGAGGCATGAGAAATAACCTGCAGGCGTTTGCCAATGGCTACAAATGGCTGCACATCTCCACGTGTTCCAACTATAAGCACTACTATTTGAAGTGGGGGTATATATTGAAGATCTGCAGCATCAACAGGTTCATCTTCCACAAATGCATTATATACATCTTCAGATCGCGTACTAACAACTTGGGGTGCAGCATCACCTGGAACTTCAAATTCTACAGTTCCGTCATCTTTGACAGTAGCTATTCTGTTCAACAATTTAAGCTGCACAGTTTTAATAAAATCAAATAAAAACCAATACGAAAATGCATCATCAAAATAACTATCTTTTGGGCTCAATATTGAAAATGAAAATAACACCAAACATGTAATTTAAATTCTGCAGTTCCATCATCTTTTAGAGTAGCTATTCTGTTCTACAATTTACGTGGCACAGTTTTAACAAAATCAAGTAAAAACATGGGCATAATTGCATCCCAAAAAAAAAAAACTTTTTTTAGGCTTAAAAAAAATTTAAATGATGTAGGACAGATTTTGTAAACATGTCTATCCGTCAGCAATCACTGGAACACAAAGAGATCAAGTTTCCATCATAACTAAAACTAGTAACTTGGGTGGTTAACCCTCAACTATCATATAGAGGCGTAATGCTTAACACCCAAAAAGTGGACCCCGAAAATCAAAATATAGGCTTCATGCCACCAATCCTTAAACCCACTATTAAACAAGCACAGTGCTAGACATAATACACTTGGAAAAGCGAGGGAGTGAGTGAATGCAGAAACAGAACCAGAAACAATGTCACCGCAATTTGTTCCAAGAAAAAATCCTAAGAGCCTTTTACAGTTCACACATTAGATATCTTGCATACCCAGTAACCGCATAATTGACAAAAATGGAAATAAGCTCAAAGTAGCATAGCTCTTTGCTTACACTAGTAGAATGGCATCAACATGAGTCGTTGTTGGCTTACATATAAAACATCTCAAGAAAATAAGAATATCACTATTGGATAGTAATACCTTGCGCTGAACGGGGATATTGTCATCAAAAATTTGTGCTGCCTCTTCAGCAAGTATATTGTGAGGTCTTTGCCTCTCCGTTTTTGATCTTTCCAGCTTAAGCTCACCGGGAGTAGGTTCTAATTTGCTAGCACTGCCCATTTCAACCTTCGGGATGATTATTTTAGACGCATACCTTCCAGAAACTCCTAGAAAACGACTAAACATACTATATCACAAATTCAATCCAGCGTACAAGAATCATACAAAATTATACTTCTAAACAAGATTCTATGATATCATATGCCATATTATGAGGCCACTAACACAATGATATACCCTAGCATTCATATTTTTAAGCATAAATAATTTTAAATAATGCAACATAAACAACTAAAATCAACTAAAATATGAGAAGTGAGAACGTTTCAAAAAAAATCACGAGCCAATGATAGAGAACGGAGGGGGAGCTAAGAAAAAAGAGAAGTCATATATTTTCCTATTTCTCTCCCATTTCCAATAGGGAGAGCTTCTTAATAAGTGTCCTTATGAACCGTGCATAACCAAAACTCGTAAATGGTTAAATACACATAAGGTCTACATGTGCATACGAGTTTTCACTAGGCTCTCAATAAACTTGAAACAAGCACCGGACTATTTTATGAAATTCTCTATCCCGTGGGACTGGCTGACTCTCAAACCCGGCTTACGAGAGATCAACGCACTAGATGGGACTTCCTTTCTCAAGTCCTTTCCCTTTGGCTGCCTTACTTGCTTACCTGGGAATGACTTCATATAAAAAAGACCAACAACTTAAACTAGCCTTGTAATGAGTCTAAGGACTCATGGTCTTTCTCAGATTTATTAGCAAATGTAATGGAATTCTAAACTAAATAAACCTGAAGCAAAGTAACATTTCTTAGTGTTGAAGTGGGATAATCCACATTGGTTGTGTTTATATATCAGTTGGGCCTCTCCACTTCACACGAATTGGTTTTAAGATAATATCTTAAAACTCCGTACAAGAGAAGTTCTCAAACTATACTAGCAGAAGAAACTACTTCAATTGCTTATGTTTTGAAACTTACAATTGTACAACCAGTTCTCCAATGCCAATTATATCAATTGTAAATTAATGATGGGAACTGAAATGATGTAATTAATATTGACATTATATAGAATTGAGGCTCATTCATATCATAGTTTCTGCTAAAATTAAAATGAAAAAAGAAAAGGATAACAGCGTACAAAGCTTGTGACATATTTTTTTTTTTAATCAAGCCTAAAATTAAACAAAAATGATCAATAATTAGTGTTTGGTAGTAGAGAATACATATTTTTAGCGCAATTTAAGCAATTGTTAGAAATAGAAATTAAACACATACAAACAACTATTTTAAATGCTATAAATGCGCAAATAAAATTTTCAAAGCAAGTCAAAAAGAATAAGTGAAGAAACCTGAAGAAGAAGAATCAGTGGCTCCATTGTTACTAATTTTATTATTATTATTATTATCATTAAGTGAACTACTAGCGGCGGCCGCGGCTGCAAGAGCGGCAGCCTTAGTCTCCAATTCTCTGACGTCACTACTAGTACTAGTAGTAGTTCCAGCACCGCCGGTTTCTTGCTTCTCGATCGTCACCGAAGCTTCGCCGGAGCTCGTCGATGATGAAGACGATGAAGAGCTCCGGCGTTTCTCCTCCGCCATCGATGATGATGATCTGGATCTGCACAAGTATATTCTTCAAAAGGAGGAAAAAGAGAGTGTTTGGATTCCGAGAAAGTGGAGGAAGTTGAGGAACTTTTTTTGACAGTTAAGCTGGAGAAAGAAGGCACGTTCGGTGGAGCGGGTCGGGTCTGTGAAACGGTAGGCTGGCGGTCTGTCTGATTTCTTCTTCAAGTAGGCATTTTCGTCATTTACGATATTTGTCTGTCCTTTGCGTTTGCGCTGGCTATTTTTCTTACAGGGTGTAAATGATATTTTTGATTTCCAGAGCGTGTCGTCCGTAGAGATGGCCAGGGTTCATAAACCGAGAGTTCCAATTTGTAGCCGTCGGTTTGCGGTTCACTGAATATATAAACCGGGCCTGGACGATTTCAGGCTGGTTTTGATTTTTGGTTCCAGTTTTAGCTGGTTTAAAAATAGGAAATATAATTTTTATAATTGAATAAAAATACGTCAAATTAAATTTAAATTAAATTTCAATTTAGAATAGGTGTTAGTTATATTTAAAATTTAAAAAATATAAATGATATAAATGATGGGTAGCAAACTGCTTAGATCGTGGATTTAATTCGTCTCACAAGCATTTTTTACCTTCATAATTATCAAAAGAAATTACTATAAATGAATATACTAGATAATTTTGAATACTTCCTTTAAAAAAATTGTTTCGAAACAAAACTGACGGTTTCAGTACTACTAAACCGGCAGTTTAAAGCCGGAACCAACAGTTTTTCAGCTTGTAACCGATTTCCCTCCGGTTTTTGAATTGGTTTGAATCCAATTCGACATTTGACTAGTTTCGAACCATATTTGACTAGGCTAGTTATCGTTCAACTCAGCATGTGGCCACCTCTTGTCGTACCTATTTTTTTTTTTTTTGCCAAAGATAACAATATATAACAATGAGAAGAATGGTCACCTCATGAAGATGATGAACTATTCTTAAACACAGGAAAATAAAGTGGACTTCGCGGCTACTAATTGAGCCATCCAAATACACATTCGTTTAACAAATTAAAAAGCAAAACTTGCATAATTTGCTAAACGAACGGTAGCAACAAAAATAAATAAATTACTTATAGAAAAACCAACTTACTGTTGACATATAATGACATAATATAAATATCACCTTGATTTGTAGAAACACATGATTGAATCAATTGACGATGGAGAGAATGAATGCTTGGAGATCCCATTTTAGATGTACATGTCCAAAAAAACAAAAAACACAAACAAAGAAAATATTAGCAATTATAATTTATAAAATAGTATTTATATGTGATATTTTATTCATAAAGAGGATATAAACACCCAATTGGGGATGGAATAGAAACAACAAATTATCAAAATCAACTTGATAAGAATTGGCAATGATATGAAATATCCAATTAAATCAAATTGTTAATTGTAACTTGTAGCAATTTTGAGATTGTTCTTTTGGTTAATAGGTAAAACTTAATAAGAAATATATATTTCCTTATCAAAAACCAGTTCAGATTCTATAAAATTCTATAACTATGAGTTGAATAATTAACACTTCAACTTTAAATTAAATTATGAAATAAAATATTGGACATAGGCAGGAACAACAATTGGTAAGATGGCGGTTATTTTAAAAAAAAAAACTGTTTATGTAATTTTATCAAAGCATAGAAATATATGAACTGTAATGTTGATTAGATCTAAATTGCAAATCATTTGGTTAATTGTTTCAAACAATGAGTTTTTAACAAAAAATAGTCTCTGAAATTCATTAACCTCTTTGAAAAGTTACTATTTCGTAGAAATGTTGATTCATATGTTTAGCAAATAATTTCATCAGATCTAAATTATTTTATCAAATTATTTGTAAAATTTAGTAAGAAATTGGATAGATTTAAAAAACTGAATCCAATAATAGTCATTAGCATTACCAATATTAATAATTATAATTTCAATAGTAAAAAACAAAAACAAAGTCAAAAACAAACAATCATATGAAAGGAGACTAATTTGGTGAATTGCATTTAAAAAAATCCAAAATAGAACCATAAAGTAAAATGAGTATAGTGGAGCAAACCTGTAATACTCCAATTGCATGCATAATTTTGTCTCACAAATCAATTTTAATAAACCTGTCAAATTAGTTAAGATACAGGAGACTGTGGGTGGATGTAGGGGTGTGCATTCGGTTAAACCGAACCGACCGAACCGAAATTTTTGGTTTTTTAAGAAACCGAACCGAAATTCTGAAAAAATTTAATCTTTCAAACCGAACCGAACCGAACCTGTCGGTTCGGTCGGTTATTTCGGTTCGGTTCGGTTTTTCGGTTCGGTTTATGTGTAAAAGTGACTGAAATTTTTTTACTCTAAAAACCGAACCGAACCGACCAACTGAAAATATTCTACTTTTTCAAATCGAACCGAACCGAATTTATCGGTTCGGTTCGGTTATTCGGTTTCGGTCGGTTTTTGCACACCCCTAGGTGGATGCGCAGGCAGTGGAGAACATGCTACTTCTGTATGTGATCCTGTAGCCTTTGCTAACGCTGTTGTCGTCGAAGAAATTCCACAATCAACAAATTGTCAAGGACGGTTATTGCATAGTTTCTTCATGGATGGCGGTTATTTCTCTAATTTACTTACGGTGGTGGTTGCTCTTCCGAATGGGTTCATTTTGCATAATATTGTTGGCGAGCGGCAATGGATAATGAACGGCGGGCGGAATCGGTGTCCTCGTCACAATTACTTTCTGCTTCTTCAAAAGTTGATGATGAGTACTCATGATTATGATAATCAAGATCATGTTCTAGCGCATTGTAGCGGTTACTACCTTCATTCTCCAACACAAAGATAACTGTTGTTTAAATTTGATTGCAATGATCTTTTGAGAATTTGCTCATCTCCCTAGTCGTACCTATTTCATCCTAGAACAAAAGACCACTTCGCCCATTAACTCAACATAAAATATCAAATAAGTCGTTCCACAAAAATAGACGATACAACCGCATCTTTTTTAATGGGTTAAATGCAAATTAAATCACGAATTTTATCCTAATTTACAATTAAAACACGAACTTTAATATTTGGTAATGTCAATAACCAATTTTCACTTTTTGGCAAATTGCTACATCGATCTAAAAAACACTGATATACACATTGTAATGTACTGCCATGTGTGGTTGCATGATTGGTCGGTGTATCAGTTTGCCAAAAAATAAAAGTTGGTTACTGAAATTGTCAAGTTTCAAAGCTTATGTTGTAATTACAAATTAGGATAAAGTTCGTGATTTAATTTGCAATTAACTCTTATTTTTTAAGGGGTAATGTCATAAAAATTCATGAACTTTACATGTTTTCTCATTTTAATCATGCACTTTAAATTTTCTCATTTTCATGCACGAACTACCACTTTTTCTCAAATTCATGCACGGTGCTGAGGTGTCACGGCTCCATTGGTGTAATCCGCTGAGGTGGAGGTCATTTTACACCAATGAATGAGTGACACCTCAGTACCGTGTATAAATTTGGAAAAAAGTGGCAGTTCGTGTATGAAAATGAGAAAATTTAAGTTTCGTGATTAAAATGAGAAAACGTGTAAAGTTCGTGATTTTTTTTTGACGTTAACCCGTTTTTTAATTAAACCCATTGGTTATAATTTGAGAAATACATAACAAATCTTATTGTGTGCTTAATGTAAGAGATAAATTAGAGAAAATTATACAGATTACTGGCTTAGGCCATTTTATTTTGAATTTTACTAGATTAAAAGTTCATTTTGGATTGTACTATTATCAATTTTCTAATTTGAATTTAATGATTTTTTTTGCACAAAGATACTTTTTAAATTAGCAAAATACAACTATCCTAAATGGTAACCTCTCATGATTCTTTCATTATTGATAACCTCTCATAATTAATTTGCATGTTTCCATTTCTCTTAGATTTTTCATAGATTTGTGTCATATTTCTCTCCATTACCCCCATTAACCAAATCTTTCTATTTTATTTTAATTTTTCTCTCTTTTCTCTTTTCCTCCAACCATTTTTCCTTTTTCTACGGCGGTCTGTATCTCCTTCTCATTTGGCGATCTCTTCCCTTCCCTCTTGCGAAATCCTTTCCTTCGGCTCTCCTCTCTCCACCGGCGATCTCTTCATCTCCGCTCCGGCAGCCACCCACTCATCGTCAACCATTCGTACCATCCCCAAGTACACCAGCAACTCCATATTCTTTGTCTTTCTCAACGACAGCGGCGGCGGCTTCGATAGTTATAAAGAAGAGAGATGGTTTGTTGTTTACAACAACAAGATGGAATCAAAAGTGCTATTTTTTATTTAACAAGATGGAGTTTTTGTATTTCTTGTGTTCGATTTTTTTCTATTCTCTGTTCATTTTGAATCTGATGTAATCGTTGTAATTTATGTCCGCGAAGCAACCAATGGTGTATTAATAATATCCTACTAGTTAACTGCATGTTAACTTCATGTTAACTTTTATTTTTCAACCAAACGTTAAGTTATTAAAAACAAATTGATGTTTTTTAATGAGTAGTAGTATACTTTTATTTAACTGAAAGTAAACTCAATGTCAAAATAAAAAAACCTTTGAAGTAGTAAATTTATAAATAACATGAGAATGGATTACAGAATAATATCCTACTAGTTAACTGCATGTTAACTTCATGTTAACTTTATTTTTCAACCAAATGTTAAGTTATTAAAAATAAATTGATATTTTATAACGAGTAGTAGTATACTTTTAGTTGACTGAAAGTAAACCCAAAGTCCACATGAAGATCTACCTTCCATACTCCGTCATAATAAATCAAAACCTTCAATGTTATCATTTCTGCATTTATAAAATAAAAATTTTATTAATTTTAATGTTAGTTAACCATTAGTTAACTATAGTAAAATTTTATTATTTAAAAAAAAAATCAAATCGTTTTTTTTTTGAAAAAATAATTACAGCTGGTTTAAATAAATTGTTATTGGTTTTGAAGAATCATGTATTTCAATAATCATATATTTGCCGTTATATATGGGAATTGCATTTAAATAAATTATTATTGTAATTAATGATTCTTGAAAATCTTTTCTATATATGTAAGTTTGAGATTTTGTAGGACTTTTTAATTTTATAACAGTTGGTTTCCTTAATAATAGTTGACCGTATTTCTTTAATTAAATAAGTTATTTGTGCAATTTGAAATTTGGTAATTATATTTTTCAACTTTTTTTACTCTAATAAAATTTAAATTATTTTGACACATGTAGGGTATTTGTTAAAAAAAACCCGATAAATTACTTAAATGTCCTTCTTGATCCATACATATCTAACTTATTTAATGAAGAGTTAGATAAGTATTTATATTTTCTATTTTGTTAATTAATTATACATCACTAATTCTTTTTTATTAAAAAAAATAATATATCTAAAAATTATTCACCAAGAATATATCCTAAATTACATAAAAGTAATTTTGGTTAACAAAAAATCCGCATAACTTTTTTTTCTATCAAATTCATATAATTTTTAGGGTTAATTCCATATAAAATCACCACCTTTATATGTTTTTTTATTTTAATCATGTCCTTTAAAAAGTGTCAAATAAAATCACCACCTTTTATTTTTTTACAAATAGCATCGATGGGTAAAATTTGATGTCTTTTTTTTCAAAAATAAATGTTTTAATCTGATTTATGCCCTATTAAAATATAAAATACATTCTTCTTACTTTTATATTGTTGATTTCGATTGTCAAGTTAACAAAAATACACCGAATTTTTACATTCGTGATAGATTTGCAAAAAATGAAAAGTGATGGTTTTATTTGACACTTTTTAAAGGATGTAATTAAAATAAAATAAAAACGTGTAAAAATGATGATTTTATATGGAATTGATGGATACTGAATCCTATTTTACTTATAATGGAGCCGAGTCGCAGAAGATCTATTCTCAGACGACACCAGACTCCCGCCCAAAGGGCCGAATCAAGATAAACCAGCGGCCAAATCCACCGGATCCGCCTTGACTGGAATACATCATTCGACATCATGCCGAATTCTAGAGGACTCAGACAAAGCGCGTCGACCCCGGTTTTCAGATAAGATCGTCAGGATCTACGCATATTCAGAGTATCTGTCCTATTTGGATACAAACTCCAAATTAGGAAAATAACCTACAACTTAGGAAGATGAGACTATTTAGGAATATCTTCCTAAATAGGACTCCTGTCTGAATAAGGAAGGACACTCCTAATCAGGATCAAACCCTACAAAGTAGAAATTACTTTCCTACTACAACTCTGCAAGGTATACATTCGACTACTATAAAAGGAGCTTGAGGTATGCCTAAACACACAACTTATAACAAATACAATTATTCTCCCTTAAGCCTAAACTGACTTAAGCATCGGAGAGCTAATCGGACAAACCGTCCGATTAGCCATCTACACTGTTTTGCAGGATTAATGCCGTCGAGATGCCGGAATCCATCAATTGGCGTCGTCTGTGGGAAAAGATTGAAAACTTCAAAATTCAAAAGAGCTTTTCTGAACTCAAACAAATTCTCATTGAAGGATGGCATCCGACGGACTAATTTAAAACAACAACAAATCTAATAGATCTGCTATATTGGAAGTGTCAAAAAAAAATATCAACTGCCATCGAAATTAATTAAGCTATTAAAGAAATTAATTACGTTTATCAGTATTTGGTTGGCCGATAAAATCAAGCATGTTAAAAGGAATGGGGAAGCATGCATGAATTGGTGGCCAGGGAAGCAACTTGTACGTGATAAATAAAGTAGGCGATGAAACAAATTGGGATTGAAGCAGGCAGGTCACATTACATTTGTAATTGGCCAAATTCAAAACAAAAGGTGGAGGCATAACACAGGTCAAAAAACGAAAAAAGGGAGAAAGTGATTAATGGCGAAGGAAGCGGGTCGCATGTTGGCCAAAAATATTATCCTGCTATCAACCGGATCTAAATCACGACAAGTTTTTTTTAATTCATATTTCAACTTATATTTAATCAAGTTTAATATTTTTTATACTCATTGGAATGTCATAATGCATGATAAATCTTTTTATATATCCTGAAATTTTGCATGCTATATATTAAAATTTAGTTATTAATTTTGGTTTCAAAATTAAAGAAAAAATAAATCAATTATTATTTTAGTTTAATCCACACTTTTATATGACTTCAAAAATATTATGTCTTTAAAATAAAATTCAATAAATATATTATAAAATATATATATATATAAAAAGGAATAAGAAGGCAAATATGGCCTAATCAAGAAGGCATTGCGCCTAAAAAGGCTCGATCAAAAAGAATATATTGCATGACTACAAAAGACTAATTAGCTAAGAAGGAAATAATCAAATGTAGCATATGGAATCATTAGTTTCCTTTATCAAGTAATAGATTTACTACTTGAATATACAATATCTTTATGAATAAGAAAACCGTTTAATAAAAATTTATAATTTGAGAATGGACTATATCCTACATAATTTATATGAGATCGCTTGCTATCTTGAACACAACTCTATATGATAAATTTTTATTATATTGTGAAGTCCATGCAGACATAGAAAATAAAAAAAAAAGGAGAAGAAATATTGGAGAATATTGGAGAATATACTGAAAGAAAAGACGAGATGTCCTAAACACCAGAAAACTAGGCGAACAACGCCCAACAAAAAAGGAAGAATGAAAACGGCCCAAGAGGCGAAAAACGAAGACATGATCTAAAAAACGGGCATAAATACCCTTTGAGATCGGTGTATTTGTGGGGGAGCTTGAAGGATAAAATACAAATTCCACGAAGAATGCGATCAAGAAAAAAAAAAGACAAACAATTAGCGGAAGCAAATAACTCAGATCTAATGATTACAAAAACAAAAAAAAATCCAGAAAAAGGAAATAAAGCGAGAGATGGTGGCAACAGAACTCCTACAAGGAGTAAAAGAAAATAGAAAGCATAACAAAAATCGGTGGCAAGAAAAGAAAAAATAAATATAAAGGCCGAAAGAAGAGAAGAAATAAGAAATCAAATGAATTTTATCCAGAACAATAATGAAGATGGAGAAAGAAATCAATAAAAAGAACACCACTTGAGATCATGAAGAACCAAGCGATGTAAAAATGAAGGAAAAGACCTCGGACAAAACGAATGAATAAAAAAAGAAGGCTCCGCCAAAGAAGAATAAGCCAAAGCTTAAACAAGAAGAGACTCGCCTTAATAAGGCTCGGTCAAAAAGAATAAACAAAGAAGGCTCCGCCAAAAAAGAATAAGCCAAAGCTTAAACAAGAAGAGACTCGCCTGAATAAGGTTCGGTCAAAAAGAGTAAACCAAGAAAACAACAAAAAAGAAAATAAAACTTGACAAAGAAGACTCATCCAAAGGAAAACCCCAAGAGGGACAAAGAAGATAGATTCGTCTGAACCTTGAAAAAAACCCCAAGAGGGAAAGAAGGATGGATAAGATAGAAGTCAAAAGGCCCATCATCAAGTATAGACTTTTGGTCATACCCGATGGTGTCAATAGCTCGTCGTCAAGTATAGATCTTTTGTCATACCCGACGGTGCCAATCGCCCATTGTCAAGTATAGACGTTTGTCATACCCAATGGTGCGAACTATCTTTAATTCATACAACGTAGCAAAGCAGACAGAAATCGGAATAAATAAAGGCGAAACGCCGAAAAATCAGAGTATAGATTTACTCTAAAATAAAGGCGAAACGCCCAAAAAACCAGAGCATAGATTTACTCTAAAATAAAGGCGAAACGCCCAAAAATCAGAGTATAGATTTACTCTAAAAATAAAAGCAAAACGCCAAAAACAGAGCGAAATATCAAAGATCAAAATCAACTCGAAGCAAAATAAAGCGAAAGACGAAAATGCCAAGAAATAGAGGAATGCGAAAGAAAGAAAACGCCGAAAAATAAGAGAAATGCGAAAGAAAGGCAAAATGCCAATCAAAATGAATGCGAAAGATCTCAAAACAAAAGACCGAGTCTAAAATGATTCGGGTAAAAATAAGGCCAAGTGCCAAAATAAGGAGACTCACTCAAATCAAAAGAAATAAGGCTACATGCCCAAATCAACGAATCACAAACAACTCGCCCAAATCAGAGGAACAAATCTTAGTAAGGAAGGCAGTCCACCCGAAAAGAATTAAAATCAAGGAAAGTCGACGAAATAGATTGAATGACCTGATCTCAAAACGGGCATAAATACCCTATGAGATCAGTGTATTTGTGGAGGAGCTTGAAGGACTCATATCTGTCCAATGAAGAAAACAAAAGGAACAAAATGAAAAAGAATTGCAAACAAGAAGAGTCACCTCGAAGAAACAATTACTCATTAAAAGAGTAAACATCAGCTGGAATAAAAGACTTCGAGTAATGAAGATAAAGACAAGCACAAAGAACACAGAAATGTTGAAATCCGAAAACCAAAAGTAAAAGATGAAATACAACAGTTTAAAGACAAAAGAAGATAGAATAAATGGACACATGTCCTACCTTCAAAAGATAACGAATAGATGAATGACACATGGCGAAAAAGGAGAAAAACTAGAATCTTGCTCAAGAAGCAAAAAGGAACGCCAGAATATAAAACGACTCGCCTCAAATAGAGCTGAAATACTCCAAGGCATAAAATACCATGACTTCAGCTCACTTGCGGGGGGGCTAATGATGGATACCGAATCCTATTTTACTTATAATGGAGCCGAGTCGCAGAAGATCTATTCTCAGACGACACCAGACTCCCGCCCAAAGGGCCGAATCAAGATAAACCAGCGGCCAAATCCACCGGATCCGCCTTGACTGGAATACATCATTCGACATCATGCCGAATTCTAGAGGACTCGGACAAAGCGCGTCGACCCCGGGATTCGGATAAGATCGCCAGGATCTACGCATATTCAGAGTATCTGTCCTATTTGGATACAAACTCCAAATTAGGAAAATAACCTACAACTTAGGAAGATTAGACTATTTAGGAATATCTTCCTAAATAGGACTCCTGTCTGAATAAGGAAGGACACTCCTAATCAGGATCAAACCCTACAAAGTAGAAATTACTTTCCTACTAGAACTCTGCAAGGTATACATTCGACTACTATAAAAGGAGTTTGAGGTATGCCTAAACACACAACTTATAACAAATACAAATATTCTCTCTTAAGCCTAAACTGACTTAAGCATCGGAGAGCTAATCGGACAAACCGTCTGATTAGCCATCTATACTGTTTTGCAGGATTGATGCCGTCGAGATGCCGGAATCTATCAGGAATTAATCCTAATTTTTTAAATTAAAATAAAATATCACGCACTTAAATTGTAATCCATTTACTTGAACTATGCATACAAGGTTATTTTTATAAAAAAAAAAAAAATTACCCTAATATTTACCTTGTGGCTCACATTTCCCCCTAATATTTTTTGAGTTTCAAAAATGATCCAAACATTTTGAAAACCGAACAAATAAAACCCCAGGTTAACGGCAGCATGTTTCAGCGTTAAGTTTGCTGACCTGGAATTAAAATACCCGTTGCCAGCAGTCCATGTGACATTTACTCTTGTCACCTATCCCTCCCATCATTGCCTTAAACAAAATTAAAACACTAAATCCCTAATTTTAAAACAACAAAATTGAAACCTTCAATTTCAAACAATTGAAACCTTCAACTTCAATCAAAAACCGAAGAACCCGGCATGTACTCCTCCTTATCCATAGTTGACTCACGCACTCGTCGGAATGAACCAGCTCTTCAATTTAATTATGAAGGTCTTTCGAGATTCTGTCATTGTAGAATTAGGGAGTGTGGTTGAAAGCTCCATTAAGAACCTCATGAACTGTTGACAATCCGGGGCGAAGATTTTTTAATTGACATTTCTCAGCTGTAAGTTAGTTTTTAATTTCATTTATTCTTTAAAATATTGTTAATTTACAAAGTTGATTGGTTAGTTAATTGTGATCTTTGTAATTTGGTGTAATTATTGGTTAATTTGCTAAATTGATTGCTTTTTATTGGCCGAGAAAGTAAATGAATTCAAGAAAATGTAATTGTTTTGAGTGGCTTGATGATCCAGTCAATAGTAGGGATGCAGATATAATTAATGATCTTATAAAAGATAAGTTGGTTTTGAAGAGAAAAATTAGAGTCCTAAAGTTGCAACTGAGGTAAAATGGAGGGGCAAATCATAGTGAGTTTGAAGCTGAAGTTGATGGTATTTAGACAGAGATGAAGAGATTGAAAAAGAAAACATGTGATTGACAAAGAAGAAATCAAGACTACAACAAGAAAGAAGAATATGACATATATGTGTGCTTTTCTTTCATGGATTGTATTGGCATATGTTCTATTAGTGTAGGATTATTTGATTTATAATTGGAAGTTCCTTTCATTAATAAAATGACAATGATTTACTATTAGAGGTTCATTTTTTATATGAAAAGCTAATCAGGCAATCACAAATGCATTACAAAAAAGCTTGCATGAGGAATATCCAGACCCTAACAAATGGAGCATAAACGGTTCTTGTCATCACCATTACACCAAAATGCTTACAATAGTATCGTTCATTGCCCCTAATAAATATAGCATAAGTAGTTCATGTTCATTGCCATTAAAACTTACAAAAGTAGTGCATGACATACACTATATGTTTATGTCATCATCAATGCACCAAAATGCTACATAAAACCTAGCACAAGCTAAACCAATCCAAAATAAGACTAAAGTGTTTTGAAATCTAACCAAATTACAACAGTTTTTCAAAACAAATCAATGCAGCCTACTGTATGATCATAGACTCTAGTCATTTTCCCTATTCTGCAAACCAACAACTTGTTGATCCCTTTATTGTTGCAGCTGAGATGTTGTGATACTAAGTACCTCCATCCATTGTAATCCAGGAATCGAAAAAGGCAAGTCTGTGGCATAGAGAAGTTCAGTTCCATCACTAGTGAATTGAACAGTTTTTGCATAAGACTTTGTCTGAGTCTGAGTCCGAGTTCTTGCCCTTCTTATTTCTCTTTCATTTGCAATAGGCCTTTTAATATGAGGATCTTGATCTGTCATCATAGGTGCAAGCACAGGTGCATTCAATGCTCCTTTCTGTTGCCATTCCAGGCTAATAAAAACGCAAAACACCAAATATAAAACCAAATATCAACACAAAAACACAAAACACCAAACACCAAACATAAAACCAAATATTAACACATAAACGGAAATGAACAAATAAACCAAATATCAACACATAAACAGAAATAAACACATAAACCAAATATCAACTTACATCCATAATTGTATCCCATGTAACCTCATCATAGTTGTACCCATAGCCTCTCTCAGCAGTCAAGTTTTTTGTAGCCATCATTCTTGTTTTAGCCATTATTGCATCTTACATCCTTTTGCAATGAACTGTTCTCCTTTGTCCACTTAGAACAGATGGAGCTCTTGGATCAGACCCTCTACCGGTTCCTCTTCTTGGACTAGGTCTTGTTAGGGCAGAACATGCACTTGGGCTAGCTGATGTACTTGCACCAGCAGATGTGCTTAGGCCAGCTGCAATTTTTGGGCCAGATGATATAGTAAGGGCACTAGAAGGACGCATACCAGCTATTGGACACATCCCAGATGCTACACTTATCCATGCAGGAGCATTTGGCCTTTGAGGTCCTGATAAAGCACTAAGACAAACAAGGACAGTTGCCCCTTGTGGTATTTGTTCTTCTTCTGGCTGGGCTTGTCCAATAACAATTCAAAAATACCAAAATAGAAAACAAGCATTTGCAGAAGAATTCATATAACAAACATGCCACACATTAATCAAATTAAAACATTAGGGTCATATTTGTACATGTAGCAACATAAATCAAAATAAAATATTAGGGTCATATTTGTACATGTGGAGGTCTGTTCATGTTTTGATATTTTTTTTATTATGGCCCTCTACTCCACACTTGCCACATTTTTGTTTTCTGCCTTTCTTGCTTAGCCTTGTTCCTGGTTGAGACTCATGCACACCTCTAATCCTTTTTTTTCTTGGCCTCCAAGGCATATTTATGACTAGAGGTGGCTCCATTTATTGAGACTCTTGTATTCTAAAAAACCTCTTCCTAGGAACTGGATGCATACACTGTTATTAGACTCGTACGAGTCATGAGTCGAGTCGAGTCGAGTCAGTGCAAAAACGATGTGAATCTATAGGGTGAACCGAAAGTAACCCAGAATCGGTCTAGAATCGTTAGAATCGGTGGCGACTCGGTTGACTCGAACGATACAACCGATTCAGATACAGTTTCATATTTTTTATACAATTTTCGGGAAAAAGGAGAGAAAAGCACTGAAAACAGCAAATTATTAATACATAACTTGATAGATTTTGTTTAAGAAGAAAAGGAGAATCAGTTGCAGAAGATTGAAGTATGAAGGAGGAAGAAACCTAAGGAAGAAGATGAAGAAACTTAAAGAGAGAGAAAAATAATTTTTTTACTTTATTAGTATCATATTGTGAGTCTAGTAGTAGAGTTTTATTGGAATTTGCAAAAAGGAAAACGTGGGAGAGAGGAATTAGAATTTAGGACTACTTTTTATGTGGGAGAGAGAAAATAGAAATACTTATTGACTTGTCAAATCAAGTCTTTTTTGTTCTTGAAGTTTTCCATATTTTTAGGGTAAAAGTTACGTAATTTACTAATACAATGTTTTTTTACTAATTTACTATTTATAATTTTTTTAATTTTTTGTTTTTTAAAATAGCCGAATCTTGCGATTCGATTCGATTCTCGATTCTCGATTCTCAATTCACAAAATTGCAATTTTGGTTCTCGAGTCGACTCTCGATTTGACAACTATGGCTGCATATAAAACTGATATGCTGCCATATAGTTGGACTTGTGATGATACAATGAAATGTGACCCTATGGATCAATCTTCAGGTGTTGTATTGTTGTCATTGCATGGACACAAGAGATTCCTATGAGTTCCCAAGCTCTATAGGTGCACACTTTCCAATCCAGTAAGATAGTGTGCTTGTCCTCCCCATCACCTATTTCAAACCCATAATCCCCATGAATACACCTTCATATATGTCAGCAGTAAGCTCCTTGTTGTCTTGGAATAAGTCCATACAAACTGGACTCCAGTTTATAACCCATTTGTCTACAAGATTCCTATTTGCAGCAATTATGGTCATTATCTTCAATCTAATTTCCTCAAGCACAGACACTTTTAGCTTATGTCTTGCTTCTCTAATCCAAGCGTTGAAACATTTAGATATATTATTGACGACTGACAGGGATGAGCACCTACTTGTGAAGTAGGCTCTTGACCATGTGTGAAGTTGATAATGAATTAGGTCTGTGACTGCTTCAAGTTTCACCTCAGCCAGCTTGCAAAGATTTTCTTTAAAATCTTCTAGAAATGTGCTCCAAGCACATATCCATAACATTTTCTCCATTTCACCCCCTCTCCATATCTTCCCCAATTTGCAAGGATGCGCCTTGCACACGTACGATGCTCTGGTAGCAAGTTTTTGATTTCTTTGGTTAAGCCTTGCAAGTCAACAAACAGAACAATTACAAGAAATCACAACAAAATATAAATCACAAGAAAGCAAGTCACATAGCATACCTTTTGCATGTCTAACATGATTGTTATGTGTTTTGCATCCTCAAGATTCAGCTCCCTAGACAGCCAACACAAAAACCATCCCCAATTATTCTTAGTCTCTTTGTCAACTATAGCCAAGCAATGGGAAACATCTGGTCATTACCATCCTTTCCCGATGTTGATATTAAGATGCCTTTGCATGTCCTTTGTAGGAAACAGCCACTAGCTTCCTTGACATTGGTAAAGGTCATACCAAGTTGAAAATGAGGTTGTCCCGGCCTTACCTCAAATGGCACCCCTGCCATAGGCTCTTCCTCAATGCTACCATCCCTATCATTTGCCCCATCATCGGCACTATCATCAGTGCTATCTATTTAAGGATAATCAAAATTATACTTTGTTTGTCCAACCCCATCCCCTGTATCTACTATGTTGTTGTTTTCATGCCAATTTTATTCTGTTTCACCCCCTGACCTATACTTTTCTCTATTCCCTTATATTGCATCTACCTCAGCCCTACCATTTACTTGTTGCTCCTCTGTATAAACACAACTATGTTGTTTACCTAGGTTTCCATCTTGGAACATATATCATGAACCTCATCCACATCAAACAGGTCAGTCCTGTCAAAATCCTGCTCAGCCACATCGAACAATCCACCTCTGTTTAACTGCTAACCATGCCCTTCTTAACCAAGCCCATCTTCCCTGTGCTGTCCAGGCCCATGCTCCCACTTGGAAAATGTGTTATTTCCAAGGGGATTATGTTGAAGATCAAGCCGCATGAGAGCAAAAGAATTAGGACAAGATGTGTCACAAGTGACAATTGTCCATTTGTGATACACACTTCACAAATTGGAGACATTGAAGGACTGTCTGTGAAGACATTAAAGCCAGAGCATGACTGCTATAGGATTTTTGAAAATCATAGTTGTACTGTAAAGATCATTGCTAATTTCATGAAGAAGAAACTCTATAAGAAGCTAGATATGTCTACAAAGGACATAAAGGCTATAGTGAAAGAGCAACTTAGGGTTAAAGTCTCCATTGCAAAGTGTAAAAAGGCTAAAATGGAAATAAAATAAGAGTTAAATGAGAGTCATAAGGTTGAATTTGGGTATTTGGAGGCCTATGCTGCAACTCTGGAAAGCAGCAATCCAGGAACCATTTCCCATATAGACTTGTGTACTTAGAGTTTGAGAGAAGTGAAGAGGGTGTGTTAAGAGAATGTTTATTTATTTTGATGCTTGCAGAAGGGGCTAGTTGGCAGGTTGTAAGCCAATTATTAGGTTTTCACCAGACCCAACCTCTTTGACCAACAACCTCCTCAACCTCAGCTACTAACTCATTATCAGCACCTAAATTATTATGATCTATGCTAGCAGATGAGGGACCTTCTATACTCAGTAGGGCAATAGAAAATATGGGTTCATCTACTGCATGATTAGCATATAAATCTAACTCTAACAACCAAGAATACTTGCTAACGTACTTAATTATTTTCTGAACTCCTTTATCATTATGTAGTAAAAATAAACCATCATCCAAACTTCTACCAGGCTTAAGCACAAATATGTGTTCCATATTTTTAAACCTTAATCACTCCTTATACCTGAATATATTATCATCAAATATTAAGTAATTACAATCAAAATTGTAAATTGTCTCAACATCTCCATTGATGTACTGTAAATTAATGTCTGAAAACCATTCACCTCCATAATGAAAACTAATATTAATCCTCTTCTCCATTCTGCATATAAATGTACCAAATTAGGGTTTGATAATTGAGACAAACCAGTTTATGGTAGTTTCAAGCAAATTAAGGTTTTTTAATTAATAAAAATCAATGATGCACAATAAATTAAGGCTTTCTAAACTGCAATACATCAACATTATCCCTTTACCCAATTCCACTTAAATTAAGGTTTAATTGATCAAAACAGTTTCACAATATGGTTCGATATGGCCAGGAAGGCTAAAGACTTAGAAAATTTAGATCATCGAGTTCCAGAATTGCTCATCAAAAGTATATTCTTTTCCTTCCTAAAGCGAGCATGCCTATGAAACAACGTTTCGAGCGTAATTTGTTTTCTTAGTAGAAACAAAAGTTGAATCTTGACTTGTTGAATGTTGAATCTGTCTTTGTCCTAAGAATTTATTTCTTTTTTCTTTACCCCACAACGATAGTATAATATTGATGCATTATTAAAGTAGTCTAAGAAAACCTATCCAATTAACATCAACCAAAGAAAAAAATAAACAAAAATAAGTACAAGAATCTTACCTTTTTCAGACCTAATGTTCTCCTCTTAGTCTTCTTCTTCGTCCTTTATAAGAGAATGGAGTAAAAAAAAAAAGAGGTATTGACCACACTAATGATTAGTAAATGCAAAAAGAGAAAAGAGAAACACCGTTTTGAAGAAAATTGGGTATAATGAAGTCAATTTGAAACTGACATACAGTTTTAGAAAAGACGATGGGTTAATTTCGTTTAAGGCATGATGAGGGGTAAGTGGCAAAAGTAAATGCCACATGGACTGTTGGCAACGACTATTTTAATTCTAAATTAGCAAACTTAACGATGAAACACATTACAGTTAAGGGGTTTTATTTGTTCCATTTTCAAAATGTTAAGGTCAATTTTTGACTCAAAAAATATTAGGGGGAATGTGAGCCACATGATAAATATTAGGGTCATTTTTATACCTTAACCTTAATTTTTATCCAAAATCAGTATCACTTTTTTACATGCTTCGCGCAAGTAGATATGTTAATGGCTGTGGGTGCCTGTTTAGTCCGTTCAGTCCCATCCACTTAGACTGGATTTGTACAATAATTGTTATCGCAAGTTTGGGCATTATACCCCGAGCCTGAAACATTTGCTATTTTATAGCCATTTGACTTTTATTTTTATATAACTCTTCATATAAATTTGAAAAGCCCTACCATAACCTGTATATATAAAATAGAGTTAATTTCATATAAAATCACCATATTTACACTTTTTTTTTTCATTTTTATAACGTTATTTAAAAGGTGTCATAAATTCACCACCCTTTATTTTTTTTGCAAATCTACCACCAATGAGAAAATCTGATGTTTTCGTCTTTCCAAATAAATGTCATAATCTCACCAATGTTTTAATAACAAAAAAAAAATACTTTTTTTCTTATCGATTCCGGTTGTTGAATTAACAAAGATACATCAAATTTCCACACCAGTGATGGATTTGCAAAAGAATAAAGGATGGTGAATTTCCTTTAAAAGAATAATTAAAATAAATAAATGTGTAAAGATTATGAGTTTATATGGAATTAACCTTATAAAATATAAAGGGCGGGTTTGGTAATAAATATAAAGCTCAAAAAACTAGGCTGTGTCCAACTTAGATTTTTATAAAAAGATAAAATAGCCTGACAAATCTAGCCCAAGTCTGATTCATGAACTTGTCTATTTGCATATGGCTTGTAATACAATTCAATAAACATGCAAATGTTTTTTCATTTGAATTTCAATGTTCGAATATGCAATTTTAGTTAATAATATTGTTTAGAAGGTAAATTTTTTAAGAGAAATATATATGATTAGTGACAATCACATTTGAGGGCCAAGAGAGCCAAAGTAATAAAAAAATACAAATTACTCCAAAATCCTCATATATACCATAATTCATATGATACATTTTATATGAAAATCAAAATAAATCGCCTACTTTCGTTAATTATTAGAGGTTTATGTTAAATTTTTCTATTTAAATATACAATCAAAAGATACAATCAAAATTTTGATGAAAAAACTCTTGTCTTCTTCGTAATTCTAAAATAAAAAATTCATAATACTAAACTATCAGCGGCGCCATCTTACCACCATCTTGTCAGTGTGACAACCCTACTACCTCCCTCTGTGCCACAACCACTCCTACCTTCCACCCCTAGTCTAGTGCCACCCTTACCTTATTTGTCTAGATTTGTTTGAGACGAACCTTGACGAACAACTAGATTCGTCTCAGCTCGTTTGGGTTCGTCTCAGGTGAATAGTTGGATTCGTCGTTTGGACAAACCGGCAGCGTTCGATGTTTTGTCTTTATGTTCGTGTTTAATGGTGGAAACATAAAACAATTAACAAAAGCCCCTAACTATTTATAATATAAAAAGTAAAGAATCAATTAATTTTATTTTTAGACAAAGGATATCAAACTGTAAAATATGGTATATATATGGTGGGACCTCATAGTAATTTGCTCTAAAAAAAAGATCTTACAATGGTTTTGATTTACAGACTTTTCTCTAAACATTTCCCCTTTAAATACAAAGAAATTATTTGAATTTTAAATAATTTTTTACGTGTTTAAATAAAAATGTTCTTATTCAAACTTTTTTATTCTTTAAAAATATAAGTAATATATTTTTCATCTTTTATATTCTTTTTGCAAAAAAGGTTCAACTCAAGATTTTTTAATAAAAAAATTGCTTTTATATTTAAATTTTATATGCAGAACAAACGATTCTAATCTATTTGAAGTAAACTGGAAAAAAGAGTAATAACATATGTAAATAAAAAATAACAAATGTAGGAAAAAAATCAATATCATTAAATCAAGGCTTGCTCAAATATTAGAATTGGTTAGAATATAGTATTATAAAAAATTAAATATTATGATATTTTGACATTAAATTATTATTATTTTATAAATGATTTATTTATACATTTTTTTTTCAGAAGATACATTTTTTTATTAGAAAGTGTATTATATGTTATATTTTTATTTAAATTTGAAGCCTCTAGAAGAAAAGCATGTATCCTATAGTTGAAACTTCTTTGAGAAAATTAAAGAATAATTAAGAATGTGGTCATTGTTTACCCAAATGCTAACAAACTGGAAACTTTTTTCTTCTATCAGATGGTTTCACATTAAATAACCTATTTGACAAAATTATTATATTTTATACCCATTTTTATTTCCAACGTGTTTTCTTCCATTATTTCTCCGCTCCACAAAACTTCAACTTAAAAGTTAAAATTATACCTGTTTTATTGAACCTGTGAGTTTGTTATTATCATCAATCAGCGGTGGAGGCGGCAGTGGTGGAGATGGTAGAGACGACAGTGGCGGTGCTAAAAAGTATACAGGTGCAGAAAAAAAATGTTCATGTTCTTCTTCGAAACCAAGTTCCTTGATTGGGTTTCTCAGAAGGGATTTGGTACTTTTTGGTTTATCTTCTTCATCTCTTGCATTTCCATCTTCAGGTAAAGGCCTTAGTTTTTATTAACACATTTTTCTCACTTTTTATCCATTTATATGTTTTGATTTATAGTTTTGACCTAATTTTTGGATGGCGTTTGCTTCCATTTCTATGGGTTTCAACTATGTCAGCATCTGATTGTTATAAATTAAATTGAGAATTTTTAATTTTAAGTGGCTTGACCTATTTTTTAAAAGAATAGCTTGACATTTTGAATGGTGTCACTGAATGTACAAACTTCTGCAAAATTGAACTTTGTGAGACTTGGGTTGATATTATTTATTCTATTGCAGGGCCCTTTGCGGGAAGATCGAAAAATGAATTAATAGTTGATGAAACTATGCTTATACTTACATATCTTGGTGGGTATGTAGGTGAAATGACACTATTATTGATGAATATTTGAGTCCCTTTCATAATAGCTCAATGGCAAAAACTTAAAAGACAGACTGTAATTTACAAGTACAAGCAAACTATAATTGATTCAAATTTTTTTCTATATTTTTAGTGTTATTCTACAATTATATAACATCCACATTTAATGGCTTGTGATTCTTTTTTTTTTAATGTGTTTTTAGAGTATCAAATTGAATGTCAATGTTCGTCCACAATCAAATTTTATCTTTGCCCATATATTATAATAAGAGAGGTTTTATTGTATTTAGTAATGAATGAATTATATTGTTATTAGTTTAGTTTTTATGTGTATGTATCACATATATATATATATATTGGATACATCAACCATACATTGTAGATACAACATTGACTTAGTATACATACACCATGATACATTATAGATAACATTATCATATTATGATTTTGATAAGGTTCAGAAAAAGGAGATTAAAAAATGCTTTCAGAGTGATTTATATCACTATGATGATCATCGACTTGGAATCGATGAGTGAGACTGCTTATTACTGTATCTAGGCTATTTTTGAAATTTATCCTTAACTGTTTCAGAGATGTATCTAAAATATATCTGAGATGTATGCGATATGTTTTCGAGATGTAATTAAACAATTTTTAAAATTTGATTTTATGCAAAACAAAAATTGTAAATTTGTTTTTATATTTTGAATTTTTAATATATTTCATGTCGGCTACTGTTGTTTTGAGACATATCTAGACTGTTTTTGAGATTAACTTAAACTGGAGATAAATTTAGTGGAAGCATTATATAATTATTGGTTTAATTTATTGTGTATACATTATAGATATTAGATACATTCATGATGTATACATCGTATATATATACACCACCTATACATTGTACATAAATAATCGACACATCATAGAATACACCATTAATATAATGTAGATACTTTTATTATTATTTCAACGAAATGAATTTCGTAGATACAGCATTGATTACAATTTTTAGAATCCATCTCCAACTCCGAATGATTATTTTCAACAAAAAAAATTTCAAAATGATCGATACATGTGTGTATTAGTGATATAGAGATGATACATAGTAGATACATAAATGATACATGTTTAATTTTTTTTGGATTATTTTAACGAAATAAATTTTAAAATGACCGAGATATTATTGATGCATCGTAATATATTACCGATACATCATAAATATACCATCGATACATCATAAATATGGAGGAGAAAAATTAATATTAAAATTTTAATACATTACCGATGTATCATCTATATCTTGCAATACACTGTAAATATATGGCCGATACATCGTATTATACATTATAAATATAAACAATAAATTGAGCTAAAAAGCAAAACCTCGTGCAATATGGAAAAATAAGAAGACGGAGCAAGCATCATATATTTAATAGGAAGACATTTTTTTAAATACATATATCGAATACATATTAGAAGCAATTTATATATATATATATATATATATATATATATATAATTTAGGGTTAATTCCTAAAAAAATCACGAACTTTACACAAAGTTTCATTTTAATCATGAACTTTAAAAGTTGTCATTTAAAGGCACGAACTTTCATTTTGTTTCAAATCTATCGCCAAAGTAAAATTCGGTGTATTTTATCGAACAAAAAATTCCTAATCCTATATACTCTAACTAAAAGATAATGTTAAGATTTAATGTCGATTTATAATTTGGGTCTTTCATTAATAGTTTATTGAAGAATTTAGTCAACAAAAATACACTGAAATGATAGATTTGAAACAAAATGAAAGTTCGTGCCTTTAAATGGCAACTTTTAAAGGTCATGATTAAAATGAAACTTCGTGTAAAGTTCGTGATTTTTTTAGAAATTAACCCTATAATTTATATATGATAGATACATATATTTTTAATACATAACATATAATATATATACTTTTTTATAACGTAATTTATGCATTTTTAAAGCATGTGATACATATATTTTTGAATTTAAAATATATTATACATATACACATAAATAGTACATAAAATAACGTATGTGTATACACACATATATATTTTATTTATTTATTTTTATTTTTAAAAATATGAGAAAATGAATCAGTGACACATTTCAGATACATAACAGATAGATAGCTGATACATGTTTAAATTATTTTGATATGTTGAGACTCGCTGACATGCGCGTGTCAGATGCGATTCTAACGCATGTCATACGCGTTTTTGACCAGTTATGACACGTTTTTTATCTTTCTTTTGTTGCTTTGTGTGTGCCATGTGTCTCCTATTTTGTGGTTTGTTTAGAATATGTAAACTTTTATCTTTTTTTAATATCAATGTAAATTATTAGATTGATGTGTATTTTGATTATTTTTATTTAAATATTAATATTTTTGTGATTTTCTCAATTTCTTTCTGCACTAATACTAATAAATGTTAGTAATTTTTTTTTTGAATAAATACATAAATACAGTTTAAATTTATGTGCAACTTTTTTTTAGCAAAGATAGACCTATTCTAATTATAAGCGGGGTTATTTAAAATGGGTATAATTACTCAAAAACCCTCCACCTTTAAATTTGTTTTCAATTACACCCTGACGTTGGAAAAATCTCTCAAAACCCTCCCACCTTTAAATTCCATTTTAATTGCACCCTGACGTAGGAAAATACTTTCAAAATTTTCCCATCTTTAGATTTTTTTTTTTAATTGTACCCTAAATTGAAATTTTTTTTCGTTTTGATTTTATAAAGTTATTTGAATAATTTGAATAATATTAGTGTTTAATTAGAATATAGATTAAAAATAAAAGATTATTTTAATTGATTTTTTTATGTGAAAATAGATCAATTTAATATTTTGAGATACAAATTGAAAAATAATTTAAAGGTGGGGAAGTTCTGAGAGAATTTTCTTATGTCAGGATACAATTTATAAAAAAAAATGTGGGGAGCTTTTGAGTGAGTAAGTCTTTAAAATAATATGAAACCAATGATAATAATATAAAAATTGTAATGAATGGTGTTAGAGATGGAGCCAAAAATGGTGAAGAAGCAAGAAAATCTCAAAATGCTGTGGAAAACGTGGACTTTCTTTTGCATTAAAGTTATGAAAGAAACTATCACTACCGGTGGCTAGTAGGACTTGTTCAAGTTGGTAATAATGGGGTACACGGTCCACCTTCTAATTTATTTGATATTTTTATGCTTATATAGTTATATATACTCCCTCTCTCTCATTGACCCAAAATAATACACCAGTTTTTTCTTACAAAGGGACTTAAAAATGGAGAAAGCAATGAACAGACAGAGAGTTCTTCTTAGTCATTTGCAACCCACTTCATCTTCTACCTCTCTGTCTCAGACCCATCAGTCTCTTTGTCTCTCTGTTAGTTTCTATCAGCAAAAATTATTTCTTTTGATTCATTATAGCATATGTTTCAGATTATATTAAGTGGATCAGAATATTTAAGTTTGTTTTTTTTTTTTATATATATTTGAGTTAATCATGTTCCTTTTTTCACTCAGGTATGTGTTATTTTGTACAGTTAACTCTCTTTTTTACTTTGTTTTATGTTTTTTATCCTATGGTTTATGGTCAAACTATAGTCAACTATTGTAAATCTAGAGATTTTGAAAAAAGCTAGTATCTTTTCAGTCTTGAATTGCATTTATTTTACTTATTTTGTTAGGTTTATTGTATGTTCATTTGACTTGGATAGCTTGATTAATGTTGCATATGCAAGAGCAAGAGGTTAGCTTAAAAAGATAACATATGGAAGAAAAGTTGTTACTGAGTTTTTATCATATTTTTCTTTTAGGATCTGGATTACAATGTTTCAAAATGTTTCATCTTTATTGATTAGATAGTTTGTCATTTTAGTTTGGGTGTAAATGGTGTTTGTTGTCTCTGATTATTTCTCATATATTTGTTAGACTTCAATTTGTGCGGCTGGGGACAGTGCTGCATATCAACGTACAGCTGCTTTCGATGATGATATCGTGATTGTAGCGTAAGTTTGATATTGTTTGTACTAGTTTCTGATAGTGATTGTTGCATATTTCGTATTCCATTGCTTCATTGAACTTGTGTGATGTAAACCAGAGCTTACCGTACTGCCATTTGCAAAGCTAAGAGGGGTGGTTTCAAGGATACGCATCCTGATGACTTACTTGGTGAAGTTTTGAAGGTTAGATGTCTTTGAATTGATGTGAATGAATATCAGCTTGTTAGAATCATGATAAAAAATGGTGAAGTTTCATGACTTTCATGATTTAGCATTACCGATTTAGCTGACGAATAATCTCAAATCTAGGCACTGATAGAGAAAACCAATGTAAATCCGAGTGAGGTAGGGGACATAGTTGTTGGTACAGTTCTAGCTCCTGGATCACAAAGGGCAACCGAGTGCAGGATGGCTGCTTTTTATGCTGGTTTCCCTGGTACAATCTCATACACTCTATAGCATGAGTTATACTAACAATTTATAGTAGTGGTTTTCTGTGTTGAAAACTGAAGATACTTTATCTAAGGCTGATCAGAAAATTTAGGACTATTTATAGAAGTATTTAGCTTTCTAATTTGTAAATGCCTCATATGTTGCAACCAGAAACGGTGCCCATCAGAACAGTCAACAGACAATGCTCGTCTGGTCTGCAGGCAGTTGCTGATGTTGCTGGTTCCATCAAAGCAGGGTTTTATGATATCGGTAAGAGTGTTTTTGTGTCTATTTTTTACAAGCGACCCCCATCTTTGAGCTGAATTATTTTTATATCTTTACCAACATTAGGCATTGGGGCTGGGTTGGAGTGCATGACTTTGGATAACATTCAGCCTGTTCCCCCTGTTAATCCAAGAGTAATCTCAAATCCGCTTCTATCTATCTCTTTTTAAAATATATATACATCTGATGGACGTGGTAATTTGTGAATGGTATATTGCAGGCGGATAGCTTTGCACAAGCCCGTGATTGTCTTCTTCCCATGGGCATCACTTCTGAAAATGTTGCACAGCGTTATGGTGTTACACGGCTAGAGCAAGACCTGGCTGCTGTAAGTTTATGAAATTATGAACCATTTTTATAGTGATATGCAGATTTAAGGAGTAAATGTTTTGACACCTTATCTTCATAAAGGTTGATTCTCATAGGAAAGCGGCCGCTGCAACATCATCTGGCAAATTCAAAGATGAAATCATCCCAATTTCTACAAAGGTATGTGAGAAGAATTGAAAACTTATGAGATTTAATAATCTTCAACTTTTTGTTTTTTCTGTCTGACGATTGTTGTTCATAGATTGTGGACCCAAAAACTGGTGAAGAGAAGTCTGTCATAATTTCAGTGGATGATGGAATTCGACCACAGTCGAACATTGCAGATCTTTCCAAGCTAAAGCCTGCATTTAAAAAGGATGGGGCCACAACTGCTGGTATTTAAATAGCCATATTAGCCGCTCAATACTTTTGCTCCTTAAAATTATGCAATTGACATCTCGCTTCGCTCTTGTGTTATCTTAGGTAACTCTAGCCAACTGAGTGATGGTGCTGGCGCAGTTCTTCTTACAAAAAGAAGTGTAGCTGTGCAGAAGGGTCTTCCAATTCTTGGTGTGTTCAGGTACTTATCTTCTGTACGGAGGAATAGTTCCCGTGTTGAAATGTCAAAAATATCTCTCCATGCTTCTAATAAACATTGAATACCCTATCCCTTTTCATCACTAGTTAGGATACTTACTAGATATTCTAAAGAGGTCTGAGATGAAAGGAAAGATAAAACTAGAGGATCAACACATAAATTGTGTCAAATTATGGAGAAAAATCATACAAGGATTTATCTGATATCATATCGAAATTCGACGGCAATTAACTTTAAAAAAATTGTTTGAACGGTGCCAGATTTCAAATAAACAACCAAACACAAGCAAGTCCTGCCAGAAAATTGTGGCAACTTTATTACTTGTATCCAAATGCAATTGCTTAAGAAAACTGTTTGACTTGAAATGTTTAGACTTGTGTTGACAGATGCTTTTCATGGCAGTGTTGCTTTTTTTAAATGTATTATACTCTCCACCAGAAACTTCTTAGGGAAGTTTTATAAAACGTAAGATTTTAAAACAAAATAGCATGCGGAAAAAGGGAACGACACAAGGGAAGATAGTTCAGAATTGACAAATGATATTACTTGCTTTCGAGAAGAAAAAAGGGGAAAAGAATTTTCGGTTAGTAAAGAAATGTGCACGCATGGATCTGTAAATTATTTGCTTCTGCTGTAGGAGTTTTGCTGCTGTTGGCGTAGATCCTGCTCTGATGGGAATTGGCCCAGCCGTTGCAATCCCAGCTGCAGTAAAAGCTGCTGGACTAGAACTTGGTAACATTGACCTGTTTGAAATTAATGAGGTAGTGGAAATAAATTATTGGTTTGTAGTTTGATGTTTGTACTTTTTTGTAAAACTATAATGTAACAATTCGAGGTAAGAAACATGCTGTTCTTTGTTCAGGCATTTGCATCCCAGTATGTTTACTGTTGTAAGAAATTGGAGCTTGATCCAGAACAAGTAAATGTCAATGGAGGCGCAATTGCTCTTGGTCATCCTTTGGGTGCCACAGGTATTTATAACGACATCTCTAATAAAATCGATGGTTTGATCTACTTAAGGTTGTTGCTCAATGTACCATGCATAGCATGCCTTGCAAACATGTTTTTTCTATACTATGCGTATGCATAATACTATAACCAATTTTAAATACAGGAACAGCCCATTGATGTAGTTTGTAACTTGAGAATTATACCCTGATAAATTTATCAGTTAGTCATTAGCTCAAATCTTGCTGCTGTTGGTGCACAGGTGCCCGTTGTGTTGCTACTCTTTTGCATGAAATGAAGCGCAGAGGGAAGGACTGTCGCTTCGGAGTTATCTCGATGTGCATAGGTTTTTCTCTCTTCCTATCTCTCTTTCTCTCCCACACACTCATAGGTGGCTAAATCTAGTAAGGGCATGAGGATATTGTTATAATTAGTTGAACCACATAGGATAATTTTAGGCGAGTTTGCAATACGAGAATATTATTACTAGCAATCTCAACCGTTGAACATAACTACAGGTACGGGTATGGGAGCTGCAGCAGTTTTTGAGAGAGGAGATTGTGTCGATGAGCTATGCAATGCTCGAGCAGTTGGTAGTAGCGACCTCTTATCAAGGGATGCTCTCTAGAAATTTATTGTCATCTTCATCAAAATCATTTATGCATAGCTCTAAATGGCAGTAAACACAGCTAGCCATCTTATGTGGACTGCAAGTTGACAAGTAAACGGATCAGCTATAACTTATGTTTGCAAGAGTGAATTTATCAAAAACTTTGATTGCAATTTAGTTGTAAAAGAGTGAGATTTTAGCGATTGATAATAAAAACCCGTATATAGAGAAATAAAACCCAATATTTTTGGCATGAATGGAAATTGAGAAGTTTCATTTTTTTCATTGAACGTTTGCCTTGAATAATCACTTTTAATGATTGAATCAACTCGTTAAAGGGTAATAATATGATTAAGAGAGCAACAGATTCATCAATCGAACTAACTCGATCACATACAGAGTTCCGAATTTGCATAAAGAACTAATAATCCATAAACTGTAAGCGAGAACTACACACGGCTACTAAAGGTTCCCTTCTTCAAAAACTTGTCATTAGAATAAATCTTCTTTTACTTCTTAGCCGTCTCATGTTTAAGTTCTTGACTACAGAAAGTTATTAGTCACTAAAAAACTTTTACAGCAGTCTGTGTCAACGCTGCGAGCAAATACATGCTCGAATAAATCAGGGCAATCCGTATTCTTAGAAATATTGCTGTAAAATTAGCACCGCCATTTTCATTTTTCGATTCCAGAAAATGTAGTTTCAAATAGTTTCCATTTTCAAAGTCTTCGACTACACACTGATTAGAAACTTTTTTTTTTTTGAAATAATTAGAAACTTAGAATCAGCCTTACACCATTATATCATTGCAGGTCTATTGCTTTCCACAATATTGCTGTACGAGGACTTAAAAGTTTTTATTCATAAAATAAAAGTATATATTAGAGGGAGTAATAGCTATATTTTTCATTTTTTTGCTTTATCAAAAAAAAATTATGAAAAATATAATATATACTTTTATCTTGATATTTATATTTATGTCCTCAAGCTGTATTAAATTATTTAAATATAGTAATACATTATATTTTCAACATTTTTATTAATAAAAAATATGGTCTTCGGCCACAATTGATATACTCTAATTGGTCAAAATGGTCAACCTTAACCTTATAGGAATATAAAACCGATAACACCCGCACACTAACACATTAAGACAAACGGATAACACCATTAATACAATCAATATGACGCGAATAAACACTCCATTAACCAGTACAAATATTTAAAATATATAACATATAATTTTAAATTTCAATTATCAATCTACTCAAATTATAACATTTTAATATAATTATTTTATTTATATATTAATATAATTAAGTTTAATACATATATAGATTTCTTTTTTTATATATTATTAAATCATTAACTCTTTTATTTGTAGACTTTTAGAAGTAGTATAATTAATAAACGGATTGGCAAGTCAATCGGTAACAAAGTCAATCGGTAACACAGTCCATTTATTTCATGCCAGAAACGGGTTGATAAGTTTACAACACAAAACTGTTAGGCTTAACATGAATTCGATAGTTTTATGTGTTCGGCGAATCGAGTTAGTGTGTCATAACTCATTTTGACAACCTGAATCAAAGTGATTTAGCCAAAGCTTGCTCTTCATGCCAAGTCTAAAAGTTGAATATACAAACCAACCTGATAGAAAACTGAAACATGAATGAATAAGCCAGTAGCAAAAGATCATGACATAGCACCATCAAGAATCAATGTTTGGATAATTCAATTGACATATGCCAGTTTTGATGATAATCACAGGATCTTAGTATTGCGAAAAGTTGTCATATCTAAGATGGGTTTGTGTTCTGGTTGTCATTACTAAAAACTAGTGTTCAAATTCCAACTAAATCTACAGGAAAACATACATCTACTGAACAGAGGTATCATCTGGAACTGTTGCATTCTCATTCTTGATCAGGAGAACCACCAGGGACCAGCTGCACATAAAGCAAATTAAGTTAACACTTTTGAGTTTGATTTCATAAGTCACTTCTAAAACAAGAAAAACAAACAGAGACCTCTTGAATTTTGATCGGGAATCCTGCAAGTGTGAGAGTAAGTAATAGCACCCAACTTTTAATGAATGTCCACGACTTTCGGAAGGAAGACATTCTTACACGAACTTTGTCCACCGCGTCATCCGTGGACAAAGGCAATGGAGTTATAATACACCATTAAGTAGTTGAAAATAAAGTGATGTTTACTCATCAATAGGTTATATTTTTAAGAGTTATGCAAAATGGCTATACGACTTGATAGCATGACACACTTACAATGGCAATATTGTTCCCGTTTAGTAGTATCTGATCAAGCTTTGTTACACGGCGCCCATCAGCGGTTATCTCACTGTAATCTCAACAAAAACAGATTATAAGCAGAGAGACGGAGAGAACAACAATGAAGCCAAATGAAAATGCTCTCTTTTTAATAACTGAATGCACATCCTCGAGTGATGTTAAAAGTGCTTTGAAACATGTAACAGATATGTAAACTTCTTTAGTTGATCATCATATATATTATCCGACTCATCTTATCATTAGCTCCTACTCTATTGTTTATTTAGATCTCTTGGCATTAAATTCAACAGCTAATTTGCTAAGAAAAATGCTCCAACTTGTCATTTTTCATACACAGTCGATTAAAAAGATCGGCTTGATACCTTAATAAAATCAGAAAACTGTATCACGATTAGGGTTGAGCTATTTATCTAATCTATAACAGGTTCTTACTATTATGCATCTCGGTTAACATTATATATCATAGCAGCATCACATACATAAGAGGATAGAGGACGTACATTACGACCGATTTCAGTTCTTTTTTCATGGAATTTCTGAACTAACATATCAAGCAAACAACTGAAGTAACTCACAAGTTCAGAATTGAAACCACAAAAATGGACAAACCACAAGTAAAACATGCGTGGCTTAAATTACAAAATATCAATAACAGAAACCCTAATTAAAACCCTAATTCCAAAAAAAAAAGAAGAGAAATATAACATACTATTCAGTGACGTCTTCGAGCACCATGTTAACATAGACATCAAATCCTCTGAGAGTGCCAACGAGCTCCTTGTCACCCTTCATAATCACCCATATTTTGGAGCCTATACACCGATCTATAAGCTCTGCAACATCAAAAATTAAACATTAAAAAGTTAGAGAATTTATCAGTGGTTTGACCTAATTCAAATTGGAAAGAATGACGATGAAAATAGAACCTGAAGGTAGTAATTGAGATGGATTGTTAGCCATGAATTTGTGTAAACAAGCAAAGATTACTAGTGACCGACAGACAGGGTCGAGTGTTTATGTTCACTGATGCTTGGCTTGATTTTTAGTTAGTTGCCTAACTAGGGCTTCAACTTTACTACCCCTCTACCTATAAGTGTATTCATTTTTGAGGAATTTACTTCCGTACGCTTTCATTTAAAAACATTTGTAAAAATAAGTTCTCATTTTTGCTATTGTAAAAGTATTTTTTTTATAAGGACATGTGTTTTTTTATCTATTAATAATCTACCAATAATCTCCAAAGGAGCATTGCAACAGAAAAAATTGTGCGTATTTTTGCAGCTGAAAAAATTGAGCATATTTTTGCAAATATTTTGTACGGTTAACTCTTTTTTTTACTTTGTTTTATGTTTTTTATCCTATGGTGTGTGGTCAAACTATAGTCAACTATTGCAAATCTAGAGATTTTGAAAAAAGCTAGTATCTTTTCAGTCTTGAATTGCATTTATTTTACTTATTTTGTTAGGTTTATTGTATGTTCATTTGACTTGGATTGCTTGATTAATGTTGCATATGCAAGAGCAAGAGGTTTGCTTAAAAAGATAACATATGGAAGAAAAGTTGTTACTTAGTTTTTATCATATTTTTCTTTTAGGATCTGGATTACAATGTCTCAAAATGTTTCTGTATTGATTGGATAGTTTTTCTTTTTAGTTTGGCTGTAGATGGTGTTTGTTGTCTCTTATCATTTCTTATGTGTTCGTTAGAATTCAATTTGTGCGGCGGGGGATAGTGCTGCATATTGTAGAAGAAAGAAATATATGACTGAATTGAATGAATTTATTGATATGAAATACCTCCTATATATACAGGAGTAATTACAAAAGAATATAATGAGATCCTACAAATCAGGCAGTGATAGCTATCTAAAATACAAGGAAAGAAAGTAACGGCTATATACAGAATTCTCAACATTAATATGACAGATATATTTCCTAACACTCCCCCTCAAGTTGGAGAGTGGATGTCTTGTACTCCCAACTTGCGTATAATTGGAACAAAGATATCTTTCCCCAATGGCTTAGTGAACACATCAGCAAGTTGATGAGTTGAGCTAACATACTTAGTGATCACCGATCCATCTTGAATTTTATCTCTAATATAGTGACAATCCACCTCGATATGTCTAGTCCTCTCATGAAAAACAGGGTTGGCCGCAATGTGTAAAGCTGCTTTGTTGTCGCAAAATAATGAGGTTGGTTCACGAAGCAATAGATTAAGGTCCTTCAACAAGTGCCATAACCAAGTCAGCTCACAACATGTCCCTGTCATAGCACGGTATTCTGCTTCTGCTGAAGATAAAGAAACCGTTTTCTGGAGCTTCGACTTCCAAGAAATCAATGAGGGCCCAAGAAAAATACAATAACCAGTAGTGGACCTTCTAGTTAAAGGACAACCTGCCCAATCGGAATCACAATACGCTGTTAATCTCAAATCATTAACTGAAGGAAAAAACAAACCTTTTCCGGGAGCACTTTTGAGGTAACGCACAATTCTTAGAGCTGCATCCCAGTGAAGCTTTCTAGGTTGATTCATGAATCTGCTCAATACATGGACGGCATAAGTAATATCAGGGCGAGAGATGGTTAAATAGATGAGTCTACCGATCAACCTTCTATATTTTCCCGAATCTTTGAGTAAATCACTTTGGTCAGATAGCTTTAGACCTTTTTCCATAGGAGTATCAACCGGTGCAGCTCCTAATAGACCTGTATCTTCAATGATTTCGAGTGCATACTTACGTTGACAAATATAAATCCCATGTTTAGAAGCAGATACCTCAATACCAAGAAAATATTTTAGGTTTTCAAGATCCTTAAGGCGAAATTGACTATGCAAGAATTGTTTAATAGAATCAATAGACTTCATATCATTTCCCGTAATTAAAATATCATCAACATAAATTAAAAGTGCAGTAAAGGAATTTCCATGCTTTTTTGTGAATAATGAATAATCAGATTTAGATTGCACATACCCGGCTGATCGGATAGCATTAGAAAACTTTTCAAACCACTGTCGTGACGCTTGTTTTAAACCGTAGAGAGACTTATGCAGTCGACAATATAAATGGTCCTCCCCCTGTCGCCGGAGACCAGGAGGAGGTGACATGTAAATTTCCTCTGACAAATCCCCATGAAGAAATGCGTTGTTTACGTCCAATTGATGCAACTTCCACCCACGAGCTGCTGCCAAAGCCAATAAACAGCGTACAGTGATGATTTTAGCGGTGGGAGAAAACGTTTCGTGATAATCCACCCCTTCTAATTGATTGAATCCCTTGGCAACCAATCGTGCTTTATATCTCTCAACGGAACCGTCAGCTTTATGCTTCACCTTATATACCCAACGACATCCAATGGGAGTTTTGCCAGCAGGAAGACACGTTAATGTCCAAGTACCATTTTCTTGAAGTGCTTGTAACTCGGAATCCATGGCCGCTTTCCATTCAGGATGCAGAGCAGCCTCAGAGTATGAGCGAGGCTCACAAACCTGTTCAAGCTTAGCTAAAAAAATTTGATGATAAGGTAAGTACCGATGATATGAAAGATAATGAGCCATAGGATATTTGGTGCCCTTACCTGGACCGGGCAACAAGGAAGACGATTGTGCAGATTTAACAAGATTACATGTATAATCATTGTAACGGACTGGGATAACGGATTGACGGCTGGAGCGACGAAGAGTGGGTAATGCGAGATCCGTAGGTTCAGATATAGGATTGGGTATGGGGACAATAGGAGGATTAGAGGGATTCAATTGCAATTCAGATTGTGTTGAAGTTAGCTGGGAAGGTACAGAAAATGGTGGAGTGAGTTGAGTTGTGGTAGGTGGATGACGACGCGAGTAAGTACGAAGTGGTGGCGGTGGAAGGATTGATGGTGAGGAAGAAGAGGATGAAGTGTTAGTGTCTGGATGTGAAGATGAAGAAGAAGGTATGGTGGAAGTAGGAGACTCCAAAGATAGATCAGCATGGGTGAGGCAAGGAATTGGGCCTGACTGTTGACTAAATAAAGGAGTTGGCTGCTTAGAAGCATATGGAAATATATTTTCATAAAATTTTACATCTCTGCTAGTAAAAAGTTTTTGACTCGATAAATTATATAATTTGTAACCTTTTTGGCCAACTGGATAGCCGATGAAAATAGACTGAATAGCCCGAGAATCAAATTTATGTGTAGGATGAACGTTGGTGGCATAAGCTAAACACCCAAACACACGAAGGTGGGAAAAAGAAGGCGGTGTTGAATGGAGAAGTTCAAATGGTGATTTGTAGGAAAGAACCGGAGAAGGCAAGCGATTAATTAAATGAACTGCTGTAAGAACACATTCTCCCCAAAATTGAGTTGGAAGGTGAGCTTGAAATTTGAGAGCTCTTGCAACTTGAAGAATATGGCGATGCTTGCGTTCTACAACTCCATTTTGTTGGGGCGTATAAACACAAGAATGCTGAAATATGACACCATTATCAGAAAAAAAAGTACGGAGGGACATAAATTCACTACCATTGTCACTACGAAATTTTTTTATGCGAGAGTCAAATTGAGTTAGAGCATATTTGAAAAAATGTTTTAAAATTGGTTGTGCTTCATCTTTATGGCGCATTAAAAAAATCCAAGTGAAACGAGTATAATCATCGACAATAGTAAGAAAATAATGTGCTCCCGAAAAAGAGGGATGCCGATATCGACCCCATATATCACAATGAATGAGTTCAAAAGGTCGTATAGAAGAAATCGTACTAGAACCGAAAGGTAATCTACTTTGCTTCGCCAAAGGACATACGTGACAAATATTATTAGTTTGCATTGAAAAGTTTAAAAAACGCTTTGCTATAAAATTTAAACAAGACGACGACACATGGCCAAGACGATTATGCCAAAGGTCCGTGGAGCAGCTTAGGGTGTGATTACAAGAAGGCCGTGCTGTGGATATAAAAGGGCTGGAAATGTTTCTTTTTGTTGCTAATGTCGTCAAGTAGTACAGTCCGTTATGTTGTTTACCCAAACCAATCGTCTTCCTCGTTGCAAGATCCTGCAAGATACATGAATACGGAAAAAAAGTTACTGAACAATTCAAACTTTTTGTCAAACGACTTACTGACAGCAAATCCACTTTGAATTTCGGCACAGACAACACATCATGAAGATAAAAAGTAGTATTAAGAGGAAAAGACCCTTTAGCAGCAATATTAACCTTATCTCCACTAGGCAATAACACTGGTGGTAGAGAGTAATTTTTACTAGAATTTAACAAAGAGGATGAAGTAATATGATCCGTCGCCCCGCTATCAATGATCCAATTGCGGGAAACAACGTTGGACAAACCTGGTTTTGTGACTGTGTTTGCACTTGTGCCTGCATTCTGATTGGATTTATGAATTTTATCATTGAACAGAGCTATGAACTGATTAAATTGAGCCTCAGATAAAGTGATATTCTGGCCACATGCTTCATTCAATATCTCAGAGACCTGATTGGCAGAAGGATTCCTTACTTTGTTTTGTTGGCTATCAAAATTCATACCATAATTCTCTTTTGCTTTAGGATGACCAGATGGATAACCAATTATTTCGAAACAAGTTTGAACCCAATGTCCAGGTTCTCCACAGTTCGTACACTGCGGCCTTCCTCGACCCGTGCCGCGGCGACGTTCTGGATCAAAACGTCGAATTTCTTGTGAGGAATCTCTACGGTCTGTACGAAAGGATTGCCGGTCAGATCTCTCCATCCTTCCTCCTCTTCCTGAATTTGGATTAGGCCTGGTGTTGTGTCGCACCGCCATTGCTGCACCCGAGCTTGATTCGATTGGAGAATGAGATACACTAAGGAACCGCTGCTTTTCTTCTTGAGAGACTGCAGAATAGGCTTGACGGACTGTTGGCAGAGGATTCATGAGGAGAATTTGTCCACGGATGGCGCTATAGGTTTCATTTAATCCCATCAAAAACTGCATAAGTTTTTGTTGTTCTGACTGTGAGGTTTCTAAATAAGAAGCCAACTCATCCCAAAACCCTTTTAGTTTTGTATAATAAGCAGATATTGATTTCTGCTCTTGCCGAAGACAAGCGATTTCTCGCTGGATTTCAAAGATACGTGGGGCATTGCCTTGAGAGAATCGTTCACGAAGGTCCTCCCATACCTCGTGAGCAGTAGGATAGTAGATGATGCTGTCTGCAATTTCTGGATTGACAGTGTTGACAATCCAAGAGTGTACCATGTCATTACATCGTGACCAAGTTGCATAGCCTTCTGGATCTGTTTCTATTGATGGAGATTTGACTGAGCCGTTGACAAAAGAAAGCTTATTCTTGGAGTTCAGGGCCAAAGTCATCGCCCTCTTCCACCCGGAATAATTGTCCCCATTCAAAGGCTTGGAAACAAGAACGAGACCTGGGTGGTCTGAGTGATGAATAAAGTAAGGATTTGAAGAATCGGCATCTGATTTGCCGGACGATTTTGGGACTGATGGAACAACAACACCGTCCATGGTGATGAATAAGAATTGTTTGCAGGAGAGTTTTGAGTACAGCAGTCAAGATCTAGACCTGCTCTGATACCATGTAGAAGAAAGAAATATATGACTGAATTGAATGAATTTATTGATATGAAATACCTCCTATATATACAGGAGTAATTACAAAAGAATATAATGAGATCCTACAAATCAGGCAGTGATAGCTATCTAAAATACAAGGAAAGAAAGTAACGGCTATATACAGAATTCTCAACATTAATATGACAGATATATTTCCTAACACATATCAACGTACAGCTGCTTTCGATGATGATATCGTGATTGTGGCGTAAGTTCGATCTTGTTTTAACCAGTTTCTGGCAGTGATTGTCGCAAATTTCGTATTCCATTTCTTCATTGAACTTGCTAATGTAACCGGAGCTTACTGTACCGCCATTTGCAAAGCCAAGCGAGGTGGTTTCAAGGATACGCATCCTGATGACCTACTTGGTGAAGTTTTGAAGGTTAGATGTCTTTGAGTTGATGTGAATGAATATAGTTTTGTTAGTATTATGAAAAAAGATTGATACAATCTCATACACTCTGTCTATAGCATGAGTTACCTTAACAACTTATAGTACTGGTTTTCTGTGTTAAAAACTGAAGATACTTTATCTTAGGCTGATCAGAAAATTTAGGACTATGTTTCTAAAAGTACTTAGCTTCCCAATTTGTATATGACTCGTATGTTACAAACAGAAACGGTGCCCATCAGAACAGTCAACAGACAATGCTCGTCTGGTCTGCAGGCAGTTGCTGATGTTGCTGGTTCCATCAAAGCAGGGTTTTATGATATCGGTAAGAGTGTTTTCGTGTCTATTCTGACAAGCGACCCTCATCTTTGAGCTAATTGTTTTTATATCTTTAACAACATTAGGCATTGGGGCTGGGTTGGAGTGCATGACTATGGATAACATTCAGCCGCTCAATATTTTTGCTCCTTAGAATTATGCAATTGACATCTCGCTATTGTGTTATCTTAGGTAACTCTAGCCAACTGAGTGATGGTGCTGGCGCAGTTCTTCTTACAAAAAGAAGTATAGCTGTGCAGAAGGGTCTTCGAATTCTTGGTGTGTTCAGGTAATTATGTTCCGTGCGGAGGAATGATTCCTGTGTCGAAATATCCAAAATGGCTCTCCATGATCCAGATAAATATTGAACCCTGTTCCTTTTTCATCACTAGTTAGGACTTAGGATGCTTACTAAATATTCCGAAGTGGTCTGCGATGAAAGAAACTGAGAAATCGTCACATAAACAGTGTCAAATTATGCAGAGAAATCATACAAAGGTTTATCTGATATCATGTCAAAACTCAGATGGCAATTATACAACCAACCAGAAGCAAGTCCTGTTAGAAAATCGTGGCAGTTTTATTATTTGTATGCAAATGCTATATAACTTTTTAAGAAAACTGTTTGCCTGGACTTGTGTTGGTAGACGATTTCCATGGTGGAGTTGCTTTAAATCTGTATTAAAGTCTCCACCAGAAACATCCTAGGGAAGTTATTGAGAAAGTAAGATACTGAAAGCAAAGGAGTATGCATATAGAGGGAAGAGCATAAGGGAAAAAAGTTCAGAAGTGACATTGCTTTTGGTGTAGGAGTTTTGCAGCTGTCGGCGTAGATCCTGCTCTGATGGGAATTGGTCCAGCCGTTGCGATCCCAGCGGCAGTAAAAGCTGCTGGACTTGAACTTGATAACATTGACCTGTTTGAAATTAATGAGGAACCGGAAGTAAATTATTGTTTTGTAGTTTGATGTTTTCAACTACAATGCAACAATTTGAGGTAAGAAAACTGTTCTTTATTCAGGCATTTGCATCCCAGTATGTCTACTGCTGTAAGAAACTGGAGCTTGATCCAGAACAAGTAAATGTCAACGGAGGAGCAATTGCTCTCAGTCATCCTTTGGGTGCCACAGGTATTTATACAGTTGTTGTTCTACGTACCATGCGTAATATGCATTTCAAACATGTTTTGTTTATACTATGGGTATATGCATAATACTAAAAATAATTGTGAATACAAGAACAGCCTATTAATGTAGTATGTAACTTAAAATTATACCTTGATAAACTTATCATTTAGCCATTAGCTCAAAACTAGCTGCTGTTGGTGCGCAGGTGCCCGTAGTGTTGCTACTCTTTTGCATGAGATGAAGCGCAGAGGGAAGGACTGTCGCTTTGGATTAATCTCGATGTGCATAGGTCTCTTTCTCTTTTCCTCTCTTTCTATATTGCACTCATACGTGGATAAACCTTGTAAGAGCATGGGAATATTGTTATAATTAGTCGAAACTTGAACCACATTGGATCATGTTTAGTTGTTAACCAAGTCGAAATTCACAAATTAGTCAGTTTTGTAAAAGCCGTACTCTGTAGATAATTGGTTAGCACCATTGTATGACTAACCATCTCAACCGTTGAATATAACTACAGGTACAGGTATGGGAGCTGAAGCGGTTTTTGAAAGAGGAGATTGTATCGATGATCTATGCAATGCTCGAGCAGTTGGTAGTAGCAACCTCTTATCGAAGGATGCTCTCTAAAATAAATAAAACCCTGGCATGAATAGTATTAAAAAGTTTCAGTTTTCTGATTGCACATTTGGCCTGATGGAGTCCATTTGAATGATTAATTCAGTTGCTCTTTCAAAGCTTTATCTTTTGTTTATTGTTGTAGGACTTAAACATTACTTTTAAGTCCTAAACTTGCAATGTTGTACGCTATGGACAATTACAATATTATATAAAATCAACTTTTTTTGTTAATTAATTCCATTTTTTGTGAATTAGCCTTTACATTTGACACATTTGATTTAATTGATTAAACTTGACAAAATTAAGAGACCAACTGATATAAAAAAAAAAAAGTTTATCGTATCGTTAATTGTCCTTCGTGTGCAAATTTAGGGGGGGCAAATTGATACTTTAGTCGATTAATTGTAGCATTCACTTCTAAGGATTAAAAGCATTCCATCTTTCGGACAAAATCTTTAATTCCTAATCCTAATTTAGATAGCGATTTTTGTAATAACCTGCTAGCACAAGTAATGTGGTTAGACTCGAAACTTTTGTAAGTTAATTTCTCATTAATGAAGGTTCCTACATCTTCCCACAAAAAAAAAAATCCTAGTTTAGATTGAACAAAAGGAGCAGAAAACACAATGCAGAGCAAATGTTGCTGTCAAAAATCCCTATGAATATGAAGCAGCTGATGATAAGCTCTAAGAAATTTACTTTTACTAATACATGCCAACAAATTACATAAACAATGGAAAAACTACAGCAAAAGAAAAGACAGGAGAGTAGTAATTACATTAGACCTAAAGAAGCTGCCTTTCACAAGTCCTTGTATAGCAACTGATACTTTGGTATTTGCTCTGGAGGCAAAGGGCAATTTACAATAAGCTTGCCGTTCATGGCTCCTCTAAATATGGCCTGCAAAGATGGAATCCAATTTGATCTTTAGCAAACACTGGTTGAAAAGTTTCATTCCTATTAATGAATGTTTTTCTATTCAATAAAGGTCAACAAAAACTAATATAATTCCAACCAACGTTAAACGTATTTAGGAATATGATTAAGAAAACTACAAATTACAAAACAGAACACTGGAACTAACTCGACCGCACACGCGGAGTTCGGAATTTGTATTAGAAACTAATATAAGCTGTCTACATAATAATCCATAAACTGTGCTATTCAAATTTGGAGAGAGAACTGTACAGCTACTACTAGTTCCCTTCTTCAGAAACTTCTCCTCACATTAAATCTTCTGTCAGCCGTCTCATGTTTATATTCTTGATTACAGAAAGTTATAAATCATTTAAAAGGCATTTACAGAGACCCGTGTGTGTAGTTGCTGCGAGTAAGTACACACTCGAACAATGCAACATCCACGTAATCTATACTCTGAAATACGAAGACTTACAATATGCAGTTAAGCACTGTCATATTCATTTTTGAATTCCAGAAAATGTAGTTTCAAACAATTAACAACCATTTCTAGAGTATTTGACTATAAATTGATTAGAAACTCAGAATCAGCATTGCATAAACATTCACTACAATACAATGTAAAGAGAGTTCAATCCCCCAACCACCATTTTATCATTGCAGGTCTATAGCTTTTGATTATTAACCACATAATTAAAATCAAAATTAATAAATTAAAAACTATAATTAATAAAAAGAAAAGAAATCAAACCTCAACAACGTCAATGAAGTCTTGCTTGTTTTGGAAACCACCAATCCATTTCGTATGATCAGCAGTCCTGAAAATACCACATTATAAAACTTAATTATAATTAAAATAATAATCCTACTTTAAAAGTAAAATGATATGAAAAAGGTTATTCTCATAAAAAAATCCACACATTTCGTTTTTTTTTTAATTTAAACACATTTTACTAAACGTGGCGCCCTACAAAGTTGTTTTAACCATTCTGAATGACTAAAACGATGTTTGGACTGTATGTGGTGCTACGTTTGGTAAAATATGCTTAAATCGAAAGAAAAAACGCATTTTTTTATGACAATAAGCTAAAAAAAGATACATGTAAAATACCCAGAATCCATCTTCATATGGTGGGCATTAAAGAAAAACACGGTGGAAGGTGTAAATGTAATGTCGAAGTAATCAACGTAAACTTGAACATCCTCTGAATCAATATCTACTAATGCTATACTTGCGAATTTTGATACTTGACGAGCTGATTTTGATAGCTGCACCACCAATTCACTAATTTTTACTTGGAAAAAAAAATCAATTTATTGATTAAGTTAACGAAGAACATAATAAATACCAAATCGTCGAGATGAAGGCAAACGACGTCGGATGAGCGGCCAAAGCGGAGGACGAGGACTTTGTCGATGGTGTCTCTGACGATGGAGTCTATATCTTTCTTCTTCCTTACCGTTTTTAATTCGCTGCTCATCTTTATTCGTTTCTTACTTTCTTTGGACTCTCTGATCTTCTTCTCAGACTCGTAAAATTTTAGCTTTTTTATCTTTGAAGTTTAGGTATTTACTAATATTTGCACTTTATACCTCAATACGGAAAAATTACAAAAAAATATCTCATATTTTTTTTCAGATTTATGTTTTTACTCTGGGTATTAAAATATTTATAATTTTACTCTGTTATCATCTAGTTATCATAAGTATTTCTGTAATTTATACTTTTTATTGGTTATCATATAATTACCATAATCTTATCATATTTTATTATCATCTAGTTATCATACTGTAGCGTTATGACGACGACATAATAATGTAGTGATACTGACATGATAATCAGACACTGTTTTATCATAATATAATCATATATATCATAACATTATCATCTAGATAAAATAAATATTATCATCTCGGTATCATATGATAATGTTATGATAACGATATGATAATCAATCATTATTTTCTCCAGAAAATCATTATATAAAACAATGTCACAAAACAGAAATACACTGCACAATGTGAAAAATTGAAAAGTTGGAATGTGCGATGCAACAGTTTAAATAATAAAATTAAATCGTTACGAAAGTGAAATATTAAAATTTAATATACAGATAATCCTAAAAATTATAAACCGAATAAAAAAAGTAAAACTCCAACGCATATGGGAATATAAATTTAACGGTTTAGTTTTTGTGAAAGTTAACGGTATAATTGTTGTCTAAAAGTTAAAATTATACAACACAACGGTTATGTCAAGACATTCGTTTAATAAACTAATAAGGCGTTTGCCATGTTGGAATATTTAATGATAAAAAAATAAAGGATTACATGCAAATTCATACACCAACTTTAACATAATTTGCAATTACAACATAAACTTTTAAATTTGGTAATGTCGGTAATGAACTTTGCACGTTTGGCAAATCGATACGCCAATTATTTTCTGGGACAATTTTGCTAAGTTGAAAGCCGGAAAGAACACGTATATTGACATAGTGGATTTCAGTATTTGCCACTGATAACAACACAAAGGAACAAACCCGAAATAGCACACAAACCGGGAAGATCACGACAAGAAACCAATCCAACTAAATCAACCAGAACACCATATACCATCTCGGCCACCGAACAAGATATGTAAAGTTACCACCTCGGTCATACCGAGCACCATATACCATCTCGGCCACCGAACAAGATATGTAAAGTTACCACCTCGGTCATACCGAGCACCATATACCATCTCGGCCATCAAACAAGATATGTAAAGTTACCACCTCGGTCATACCGAGCACCATACATACCATCTCGGTCACCGAACGCCACACGAAAAGGTACCATCTCGGCCGAACCGAACACCATGTACACCGCCTCGGTGCCATCCGAGTTTACCCTCAACCAGACACAACGACAAACTTGTCAGAACGTACCCTGACATTCTAGACAACATCTGCACAAGACAAAGAGAACAAAATCAGGTCTGTCGGCCCAGACAAAGAGGAACAACACACATAGTATAAAAGGCTAGGAAAAAGTAGGTAAAAAGGTTAATTCTCTTTCTCTCTCTAAACTCTCAACCACTTTTCACTTCTTATTCTTTCTCTCACTAAAACAGCTACTGACTAGACCGTCGGAGTGGTTTGCCGGAATCCCCCTCCGGCACCCTTCTCACGGTTGTTTTGTGCCTTGTAGGTACGGCCTTGAAGTGTCCATCGGAGCTAGCCACGATTCAAGATCACTAGTTATCATTTGGCGCCGTCTGTGGGAAAGAAAATAAGAAAGCTTCCCCCTTTCTATCCTTTTGGAAACTAATAGGATGAGTAGAGTAGAAGGAGATGATCCTGCAATCGGAGACAATAATACGCAAAGCAGTAGAACGGGAGAGGGACTCAACGCTCCACCGAGAAGAGCTGGTGGCGAAAGCTCGTTTTGCCCGGTCACTACATCGATGGTGGGCGTTCACCCGAGCCCTATGTCGGGGATTACTACTTATTACCCGTGGGGAATGCCGTCGTCGAGTAACGTTCCTCCAACATCATACTCCACCCCTACGCACCAAACCACTCAAACCTTCTTACGACCAGGCGTAACCCCCATCAACCTCACATTCACCCCAAACGCCACCCCCACACCTGGGCAAACCACCCCAGAAGTCCAAAATCCTACGCCAGCACAAATCCAAGAATACATCGAATTTCATACTCGGCAGCTAGCTTTCCTCCAACAGGTACAACAGGTCCATACTCGACCAACAGCCCCAACTGCAACCCAGGATAACATTACCACTCCGCCGTACATACCAACCGCACCACCTTACCCACAGGAATTCTACCAAGGCCAAAAAACACCCGAGGAAGCAAACCGCGAGAAAAATCCGCGAGAACAAAACCCAGAACCAACACAGACCGGACATAAAACTCCAGAGGGGCATAAAAAGACACTAAAACGGGTAGAGATCGAGGAGAGCGTACACAGCTCGGGTGCTGATTCCCCAAAGAAAAAGAACCTGGAGCAAGAAATCACCGAAAGGGTGAGAACCGAGATGGAGAAATTTAGAAGAAAAGAGCCGAGAAACACAAGCTTCCTGAACATCGGAAACCCTCTGTCGGCAGAAATACGAGAAGAACCCTTCCCCTTAAACTACAAAACACCGCAGTTAGACGATTACAATGGAACAGGGGACCCGATCACGCACTTGAGTTGTTTCCAAGTGGTCATGATGGTACAATGTTTGTCCGAAGCAGCTGTCTGCAAACTTTTCCCGACTACCCTAAAAGGACCAGCTGCCATCTGGTATCAAAGCCTAAAAGAAGGCTCCATCCGAAGCTTCGACGAGCTGGCAAGAGCTTTCCGAACACATTTCGCACCGAGCATACAACGAAAGAAAAAGTCCAGTGACTTAAAACTCTGCTACCAGAAGCCAGGAGAAAGTCTGTAGAGTTACATCGGCCGATTCAACGCAGAAGCGGTCGAAGTGGGAAATTTGAATGATGATACTGTGATAGACGCAATGAAAGACAACACAACAATGATGGCCTTCCGGGACAACCTGATAACAAACCCGGTACAAACTTACTCCCAGCTGATGGACCGAGCCTGGAACTACATAAATTTAGACGAAGAACAGCGGCGAAAAGCCGCACAAACTACAACATCGTTCCGAACACCGAGGCCTAATTTCGATCAAAGTGCCAGGCACGATAGATTCGGACCAAGGAACCAACAACAAGCCGGTCCGCCGCGAGCAGACCCACACCGACCAGTAAAAGTGGAAGACCAAGCTTTCATTCCACTCAATACCCCGAGATCACACATCTTGATGTGGATACAAAATAACAATGAGCCAGTGAGATACCCACCCAAACTACAATATGAAGGAGACAGGAAAAAATATTGTCAGTTCCATGACGGTCACGGCCATGTTACCGACGAATGCGGAAGCTTGAAAAAAGAAATCGACCGTTTGGTACAAGTCGGTCGGTTAAAAGACTTTGTAGCACAGAGCAAAAATTACAACTCGGGAGGAAGAAACCAAAGGGATAACAATGGAAAAAGAGAGGAAGCACCGCCACCAAAAAGACAAAACGTATCAGGAATAATCAACACAATAGCAGGCGGAATGACAGACCCAGAATATAAACGAGGAAGACGGAAAAGGCAGAAGATGGTAATGAACATATCAATGGCGAAAACCATGCCAGAAGTGAGGTTCGGTCCAACTGACGGGGAAGGAATAGATTTTCCTCATCAGGACCCGCTGGTAATCTCGGGTTTGATAGAAAATTTTTGGGTGATGAGACAATTGGTAGACGAAGGAAGCTCAGTTAACCTAATCACGAAACAGGCATACCTCGGAATCGGCTGCTCAATACTGAATCTTAAACCAGTCAAAACCCCCCTAGTTGGCCTAGGGGGAACACCGGTACAAGCCGAAGGAGTAGCAGAATTAACGGTAGAGCTGGGGAAAGAAAACGGATCCAAAGAAGGAGGCCTGGTCGGCATCACTAAGAAATTTAAAACACTGTTCATGGTTGTTGACATGCCGCTTGCTTACAACGTCATACTCGGCCGACCTATGTTGTACAGCACAGGAGCGGTCACATGCATTAAATACTTGTGTATGAAGATACCAACCGAGGAAGGAGTGGTAACAGTCAGGGGAAGGCAGGACATAGCCAAGCAGTGCTACTTGGTATCGATGGAAGCGGTATCAGAGACACTAGCCATTGAAACAATGGAGATACCAGACTCGGATGAAGGAAAGCTCGAACCACACGGAAAGATAGAAAGAGTTAGCCTGGCAGGTATAACACCAAGATCGGTCCAAGTAGGCGCAGAACTACCTAAGCCAGTAAAACAGGAGATAACCGACATGCTGATCAGAAACGAAGTCGAATTTGTCAATACACCAGGCGAAATAGAGGGAGTCGACCCAGCCATAATATCACATAAACTCAATGTCGACCCAAAACACAAACCAGTCAAACAAAAGAAAAGAGCTTTCGCAATAGACAGACAGATCGCCATCAGAGCCGAGGTAGACAAACTGCTAGCGGCAGGATTCATCAGAAGAGTATACTATCCGGAATGGCTATCCAATGTCGTGCTCATAAAAAAGCCGAACGGAAAGTGGAGACTGTGCATAGATTTCACAGATCTAAACCGAGCATGCCCAAAAGACAGCTACCCCTTGCCAAACATCGACCAGTTGGTTGACTCAACCAGCGGCTACGAAGTGTACTCGTTCATAGACGCAGCCCAAGGATACCACCAAATCCCAATGCACAAAGACGATGAAGAAAAAACAAGCTTTGTTACCGACAACGGCACATACTGCTACAAACAAATGCCATTCGGACTAAAAAATGCAGGGGCAACATATCAGCGTCTAATGAATTTCGTGTTCAAAGACCAGATCGGTCGCAACATGGAAGTTTACGTAGACGACATCATCGTCAAGTCCAAAAAAGTAGAAGATCATGCGAGAGACTTGGAAGAAGTCTTTACAAAGCTAAAAAAATACAAACTCAAGCTAAATCCAGACAAGTGCGCCTTCGGAGTCCCAGCAGGAAAATTCCTAGGATATCTCATCTCCCAGAAGGGTATCGAGGTAAACCCAGAAAAAACAAAAGCAATCCTAGATATGAAGGCGCCGAAATCAGCTAAAGAAGTTCAGAAGCTAAATGGAAAAATCACAGCCCTCGGTCGATTCGTGTCCAACTCGGCCAAAAGATGTCTCCCATTCTTTAAAACATTGAGAAATGCAAAAAAGTTCGAGTGGACCGACGAATGTCAACAATCTTTCGAAGAACTCAAGAAATTCCTGAGTTCACCACCATTGCTCGGAAGGCCGGAAACCGGAGAAGTACTATACCTATACTTCAGTGTCACTAATGAAACAGTGGCATCGGTACTGGTGAAGGAGGAATTGACTGAGCAAAAGCCGGTATACTACACGAGCAAGGTGTTGAAAGGTCCCGAGATCCGATACAGTAAAATTGAGAAGTTTGCACTCGCATTGGTTTTAACAGTGGAAAAGCTAAAAAGATACTTTCAAGCTCACACTGTCGTAGTCCGAACAAACCAACCCCTACGAAAAGCACTGGCAAGACCGGAAACATCAGGACGGCTAATCAATTGGTCAGTCATGATAGGATCGTACGACATCAAATACGAGCCGCGAACAGCAATGAAAGCCCAGATCTTAGCCGACTTTGTAGCCGAAACAACAACACACGACCAACCCACCGAAGTAGACAAGGGTCTTACCAGCTGGACACTACAGGTCGATGGGGCATCAAATATAACCGGAGCCGGAGCAGGCATAATACTAAGAGGACCACACAAAATCAAAATGCAACACTCAATCCACCTAAATTTCCCAGCAACCAACAATGCAGCAGAGTATGAGGCTTTGATAAATGGGCTAAGGATGGCTACAGTAGTGAAGACTGAATATGTCAAAATCCAGAGTGACTCTCAGCTAGTGGTTAATCAGGTACTCGGGACATACGAGGTGAAAGATCCAGAAATGAAAAAATACGTAGATCGGGTGAAAGAGCTACTTACAAAAATTACCGAAAAAGGCGGGAAATGGGAGTTGGAGCAAATCCCCAGGGAAGAAAACACCGAAGCAGACACACTAGCAAAGGCAGGAGCATCCAGAGAGATAATGCCGAGCATACCATGCTCAGTTCAAAACTTCAGCAGCATCCAAAATCCTGAAGCCACATTCCTCATAAACCCTTTAGATCAGTGGATGGAACACATCATTTCATACATCGAGAATGGGAATCTGCCCGAAGATAACAAAGCAGCAAAGAAAGTAAAACGCCGAGCACCACACTTCTCATACCGAGACGGGACTCTGTACAAAAAATCCTTCTCACACCCCTGGTCCAGATGCCTCACAGTAGAAGAAGGGAAATATGTATTGGCTGAGATACACGAAGGTATATGTGGGAGTCACATCTCGCATCTAGCTCTCTGCCGAAAAGCTGTTTTACAAGGTTACTACTGGCCGACACTGGCACAAGACGCAGCAAACCTGGTACAAAAATGCGAAAAATGTCAGTACCACCAAAACGTCCACCATCAGCCAACAGCGGAACAAAACCCAATAGTAAGCCCTTGGCCATTCAGCATGTGGGGAATAGACATTGTCGGGCCTTTTCCCACGGCAAGTGGACAGCGAAAATTCCCGATAGTAGCAGTTGACCACTTCTCAAAATGGGTAGAGGCCGAAGCTGTTTCCACCATAACAGAAGCGCGAGTTCGAAGCTTCGTCCGAAGAGAAATCATCTGTCGTTTTGGGATTCCAAAAACCATCATAACCGACAATGGAAAGCAGTTCGACAACAAAAACTTCAGAGAGTTCTGCAAGGAAAAAGGAATTGACCTAAGGTTCACTTCGGTCACCCACCCACAAAGCAACGGAATGACAGAAGTCACCAATCGGACCATTATTAATGGCCTAAAAAAACGCCTCGACGAAGCTAAAGGTCGATGGGCCGACGAGCTACACAATGTACTATGGTCATACAGAACCACCCCAAAAGCTGGCACAGGAAGAACACCATACAGTTTGACCTATGGGTGCGAAGCAATGGTACCAGTCGAAATAGGCATGCCCACCATAAGAGTACAATACTTCGACGAACAACAAAACGAAGAAAACACCAAAATTTGCCTCGATCTGCTAGAAGAAAGAAGAGATCAAGCATTAATGCACATCGAAGCATACAAACAAAGGATGGCAACATATCATAACAAACGAGTCAAACCTTTGACATTCGAAGTAGGCGACCTGGTACTACGACGAGCTGATATAGCAAGAGGAAACGCAGGCATCTCCAAGCTCGGAGCTAATTGGGAAGGGCCTTACCAAGTAAAGAGAGTGGGAAAAGGTGGAGCCTATCACTTAACCTACATGTCCGGAAGAGACCTACCAAGAACCTGGAATGCCAGAGTTCTCAAAAGATTCTACCAGTAGACAACATTCAGTTAATCGAGTCTGTCAGGGGTTTTTTCACTTGCATTTAGGCCAAAGTCGGCTGTAGGCCCAAAATGCAAGTTTTTCCCCTATTAATAAAGAACAAAAAGAAAAGAAAAAACTGAGTCAAACCATAGCATAACTTAACAGAATTCAAAGCTATTGCTTAAAACCGAGTTAAGTCATAACTTAACAAAATTCAAAGCTATTGCTTAAAACCGAGTTAAGTCATAACTTAACAAAATTCAAAGCTATTGCTTAAAACCGAGTTAAGTCATAACTTAACTAAATTCAAAGCTATTGCTTAAAACCGAGTTAAGTCATAACTTAACAAAATTCAAAGCTATTGCTTAAAACCGAGTTAAGTCATAACTTAACAAAATTCAAAGCTATTGCTTAAAACCGAGTTAAGTCATAACTTAACAAAATTCAAAGCTATTGCTTAAAACCGAGCTAAGTCATAACATTACAAAATTCAGAGCTATCACTTAAAACCGAGTTAAGTTATAACTTAACAGAATCCAAAGCTATTGCTTAAAACCGAGTTAAGTCATAACTTAACAGAAACACAACTCAAAACAAACAGGGAAACCGATCTATTACTTGTCAAGAAAAAGAAACACCACACTTCACAAAAAATAAACCGATCTATTACTTGTCAAGAAAAAGAAACACCACACTTCACAAAAAATAAACCGATATATTACTTTGCAAAAATTCGTTACAAAACAAAGATCCTAATCTATTACAGCATTACTAACATGCTCCGGAACCGACAAGCCAGCCCCGGAGGAAGTCCCATCATTCTCGCTTAAACCAGCTTCCTCATAATGACGAACTTCAAGCTGCACAGTCGGAGACGAGGTAATAACAACATCATCATTTTTCTCAGCATCCCTCTGCGGAACAACAACATCAGCCGACTCAATCAAAACAACATCTGTCTTCTCGGTCAGACCATCATCAGCACCACGAGTCGGCAAATCATCCCTAACAAGAGGGGCACCATCTTCAAGCTCTCTCCTCAGCTCAGCAGCAAAATCTTCAGCACATCGTTCGGCATCAGCCACCTCATTTGCCTTCGCAAGATTTCGCTCATCCTGAATCTTCTGATACATGCCCTCCATGTCAAGATACAGGCAAATAGGATCAACATCAGCTCGGAGAAGCGGCCCAACACGCTCCTTCAGGTCATCCTCCATGGCATCTGTTAGATGAGCAAACTCCCTCATCATATCGTCCCGTTGAGTTTCCACGATTTTGGTGGTATCATCGAGAATGTCATGCAAACGCATGTAACTTTTATGATGACCCTCTATCGTTTCCTGAAAGACAGCCTTCTCCTTGTCAAAAGCCTCGGTTAGCTGCTCCCGAAGCTGCTCTTTCTCCTTATCAAAAGCCTCCTTCGCAAGAGCAAGCTCGGCTTTTTCCTTCTTCAAAAGAGAGACCTCCTCGCTCAGCTTCTCAATCTTAGCATTGAAGCTCTCGGTGTTGCTCGTCAAGACGGACTCAACATTAGCCCTCTGAATCTGCTCTTTCTCCAAATCAGCAACAGCCGTGGTCAGCTTCTCCTGATCCAAGGAAGCTTGAGCAGTCAAGTCTTCTTGAAAGGACCGTGCGCCCAGAAGATGGTTTATCAACTACATAAACCGACCAAAAAGTTAGTAAAATTTCTTAAAATAAAACCCAAAATTATTATCAGAAAAGACATACCTGAAAAGAAAGGGACACGCTGGTGTCAAGAAAATCCTTGGGCGAAGTGGCCGCCAGCGCCTCCCGGTCCCGAGGAAGAAATACCATCTTCCCCAGAAAAACCGAAGTCGATAAAGAATCAACAGAATCTTCCATCGATTTAGACTTCAGATAACGAGCAAGAAACCGAGGAGACAGCCTCACTTCATCCTGAGCAGCAGGAGTAGCCCCCGATTCAACCAGTTTGGCTTTTTTATTCGGAGGAGACAGCGTCTTCTCCTTCTCGGGTGCACTCAAACCCACAACAACGTCAGTGCCGCCGACGAAGGCCACATCATCCTTCACTGGCACAGCCAAGGAGGGCCCCTTCCCCTTATCCAAAATTTTTCGCTTCATCGGTTTGGCAGGAGGAGGCACGGAAGCCAAAGGAATAGCCGAGGTTATGGTTTTTCCCACCGGTTTTGGCTCATCCTTGCCTTTAGCAGTAGAACCTTTAGCAGCAGCACCACCACCCTTCCGCCGAGCAGCGTTAAAAGCACTCATGTTAAACACTGGCAAACACAAAAAAAAAATATATATACAAGTATTAGCACACCAATAAAAAACAACACACCAAAATAAAGCAAGACAGAAAACCGAGAACAACCTTCCCGCTTCGGGTCAAATTTAACAATAGGCAGTTTCGGTATAAGGGAGTAAGTATTTATGGGACCAGTCGTCTTCAAAACGTTCTGGAGAAGCCTATGGTTCTCATTCCCCGCAGCATCCCGCCTCAACAGAGTCACGGGAGAGGCACATAACCACCGCTGCGGCAAGTCGGCAAAGGCGGTGGGATGATAGATCCGAAACCAATCCTCCCTAATCCTCTTAACCGAAGTAGACACTTTCTCTATTACATGCCTAGGTTCCGATTTAAGAATCTTGAAAGTAGAAAAATCATAGGCACCACCAAAAATAAGACCATAAATACTGGCAAACAGCTCTACCGAGAAAGGAATCCTACGACGTCGGCATAACCGACGAAGACACAAGAAATGCCTAATACCATTCGGGTGAAACTGACTAAGAGGCATATTATAAAATTTTAAAAAGGCCACTAAATCGGTTTGAAGAGGAATACGAACACCCGAATGAAGGTGTTCCACACTCACCACTATATAATCTGGCCCAGCCAGATCATTTATTGTTAGACCAGGAGGGGACAGTTCAAACCGATACCCCTCACGAAGGTTTATTTGAGAAACGAGATAATCTAAATACCCCTGGTTCAGCTCGGCAAAAGCATTTTCCATCCTAACTCTCCGAGACTCAGCAGTCTTACTACTCCTAGGCCTAGCTCGTCTCGGTTTAACAAAGGAGGTCGCTTCCGAACAACCTACATCCTCTACCTTACGAAGGATCTCAACGGACTCCCCCTTGGCCGAGTCAGAAGGCTCGGCCTCTGATTTATTTCCCCCCGAAGTACACCCGTCCGAGTTACACTCCTCATCAACAATCTCCACAAAATCATTCTGGGAATCCTCCACAGAAGACATTATTTGAAAAAGTATAAACACAAAATCAAACAATCAACAACCCACCTATACTAACCCAGAAGAAAGAACACTCAAGAACACGAAGAACAAACAGAAAAAAGATGAAGAAATAGCAATAAACAAGATCAAAACCAAAGAAAATAGGCAACTTACTAATGAATATCTTCAAAAACACGAAAGTAGACACCAACGAAGGAAAGACAAACGAGAGCAAAAGGAGAGAAAAGAAAATCAGCAAATAAAAGAAAAGGCTTTTTATAAGAACCGAAACAGGGCAACTGAAACGGCACCTCAATAAATGTGCTAGTGGATACCAGATGTCAAGCAACGTCATTAAAGAGAGGACACGTGTCCAAAAAGCGTACTAAGGAAGAAAGCAAACCAAAAAGACCCAACTAACCCATACCAGTCTCGGACATAAATATCCGAACAAGCAGGGGGGGGACTTGTGATAACAACACAAAGGAACAAACCCGAAATAGCACACAAACCGGGAAGATCACGACAAGAAACCAATCCAACTAAATCAACCAGAACACCATATACCATCTCGGCCACCGAACAAGATATGTAAAGTTACCACCTCGGTCATACCGAGCACCATATACCATCTCGGCCACCGAACAAGATATGTAAAGTTACCACCTCGGTCATACCGAGCACCATATACCATCTCGGCCATCAAACAAGATATGTAAAGTTACCACCTCGGTCATACCGAGCACCATACATACCATCTCGGTCACCGAACGCCACACGAAAAGGTACCATCTCGGCCGAACCGAACACCATGTACACCGCCTCGGTGCCATCCGAGTTTACCCTCAACCAGACACAACGACAAACTTGTCAGAACGTACCCTGACATTTTAGACAACATCTGCACAAGACAAAGAGAACAAAATCAGGTCTGTCGGCCCAGACAAAGAGGAACAACACACATAGTATAAAAGGCTAGGAAAAAGTAGGTAAAAAGGTTAATTCTCTTTCTCTCTCTAAACTCTCAACCACTTTTCACTTCTTATTCTTTCTCTCACTAAAACAGCTACTGACTAGACCGTCGGAGTGGTTTGCCGGAATCCCCCTCCGGCACCCTTCTCACGGTTGTTTTGTGCCTTGTAGGTACGGCCTTGAAGTGTCCATCGGAGCTAGCCACGATTCAAGATCACTAGTTATCAGCCACGTAATATGACACGTTTGCAAATGAAATCACAAACTTTAGCGTAAACTAATTTTAAAATTTTGGCAAAAACATGCATCAACCTTTATTTTTTGGTAAATTGGAACACCGTTTATTTTTCAACTTGTCAAACTACGTGGCAATCCCGACTTCCAGCTCAGCAAAAATATCCCAAAAAAATATCGGTATATTGATTTGCGCAAAGTGCAAAGTTCATTACTGACATTGCCAAGTTTAAAAGTTTATGTTGTAATTGTAAATCAGGTCAAAGTTAGTGTATGAATTTGCATTTAACCCAACAATAAATAATAATTTATGATTTTGTATCACGAATGCTCATTGACTTGATCTAAATGTGACATGAAACAACCGTTGTATGAGATAAAAATTTGTTTAAAAAATATATTTTAATAAGTTATAACTAGTAGACCCCACTTACATTGAAACAAACAAATTGATATGTACAAAGTCTTGCTAGTGAAATCTAGTTCAAGTGGCTAAAACTCTCCAGTGCATTTCTGACTAACCATTAACTACTAACGTAATTAGTTCTATTTGATCTGATAAAAAAAGAAAAAAAAAAGATAATATACAAAGTTTTTGATAAAAATATATTTAAGATGAGGGGTTCAATGTCGGAATGTCCCTTCTGTCCCCTGAATACATTCACCACTGATCATCAAGTTACGGTAGACTACTGTTGTTTGGCGACCGATTAACAGAATCTGGCAACGACCATTTATTAGATTTCTAAAATTAGTTGTTGTCAGCCAATTTTTGTTTTTTAAAGTTAGTAAAAATAAAAATAAATAGAAATTATTTAAAAGTTACAGTATAGAATATAAATTAAAAAAATCATATTTTTATATAAATTAATTAGAAAAAGTATCTTGACATCTAATTTCTTCATAACATGTTAGGCAATTTATCTCTAAATTTTTAAGATAAAGATTCATAAAAAAAATACACTTAAATGCAAAGATTCATCAAAAAATATTTAAAAGGATATACTAGACAAATTCATCTATGAATGAAGACGAAAATCCATACAAATCCATAAATAAACATTGTATTTTTCACAAACAAAATTAGTAAAAAGTACAATTGTTACCACGAAAAAATCGATTGGATTGTAGTATTAGCTTTAGACAACTAATAGAAAACAAATTCCCCAAGGAAACAGAGTTTGAATTGGGAAGAAATATTCAAGAATAATCCAAAATACTAAAAATAGATAAAAAAATTAAATAATGACAAATGTAATTGGTTGATTACTCTATTAATATTCTTACAGATTCGAATAAATCGGCTAGAGTTTTAGTTGTTACAACTCGCACAACTTGAGATAAAAACAACCACCTACACCATCACATAAGCATTCAATCTTCTTCTTTACCTTAAATTCTTTTAAACATCTTTTAAATTTTTTTAACTCTTTTTCTCTCTGCAAAGCAGGTAACTTTTTTGATCATGTCACTCTCTATTGCCGGCTTTTGATTGTTTTTTATGTCAATTTCGTATCTTTTATGCCAATTCTTTTCTGGGTTGTTCTTATTTAATCGTTTGGTCACTTGTTTTTGATTTTATTTGATTCTGTTTTGTTGGGTTCTCATAAAAAAGTTTTGAGTTTTGAAGGGTGAGAATAAAGATTCTTACTTTAATTGACTGCATAATTTGATGTGTTTTTCTGTTTGTTAATTGGAATTTAGCGCAAATTTTAAGTATTGATTGATAATTGTTTTGATTATTTTCATTGTTCTTAGTCAGTTGGTACCTATGTCGAACACTTTGGTGTTTCAGACATGAAACTACAATTTTGACACATGAAACTTTAGAATAACTTTGTTTCGCTGTGTCTATGTCCAAGTGTCCTGTTTTCCCGTGTCAGTGTCCGTGCTATAGTGATTTTATCCCTTGCTGTGTTCTACCTTAATTGATTTATGGGATTGTATAAACACACCTTAAAGTTTTGATTTTTGGAAGTGTAAAACTGAAAATTGTTACTTTTTGGTTGATTGCAGATTTGTTGGAAGTTTATTGAGGATAAATATCGAGTCATGGCGGTTTCTGTGACTCAAATGTCTCTGATCGTTGCAACTTTGGGTGCACTTTCGTTTATTTTTGGTATAGTGGCTGAAAACAAGAAGGTAATTTCTTGAATTATATTTGTTTACAGAACTGAATTGTTGGATTGTTGTTTGGTTTTGATTGGATGGATGTGTGTTTATATAGCCTGCAGCTGGAACTCCTATAACTGGAAAAGGTGTAGTGATTTGCAAGTATCCGTCTGATCCAACGGTTGCCTTGGGATATCTATCTTTTGCGTTTCTTGTGGCGTCTACTGTGGCCGGATATCTGTCTCTGTTTTATCCCTACAAAGGGAAATCTGTTCCTCAGTCTGTGTTGTTTCGAAGCACCACTTTCTCATCATTCTTCAGCATTTCCTTGTAAGTTACTTTGTCTTTTCTATTTTGTTGTCTTTTTCGTCTTTTGTTGTGGATTCCTTGTTGTTAAGGTTGAATTTCAATGATGTTGGCTCCTGTATGTTCTATTTGAGAAATTTTTAGGTGAAGAATTTAAGAATCCTACATGGTGAATTGGGTTCCGTGTGTGCATCGTTGTGTCTGTTGTTAAGATTGATTCTAAGCACATGCATTTGGAAAATTCTTGTGTGCTCGAGTGTTGTTACGCCCAGCTATTAGGTTAATGAGTATGAGACACAGGAATCAAGTTAAAAACAAGCAAGTATTATGGCAATCGCCCATGCATAAGTGTCAGAAATATGCTGAGCTTAATGAAGCAAAAGCTGGCAAGATTATTTTCCTTTGTTGATGTAGTCTTTTGGTTAATGCCATATGCAATGATTTTAAAAACGAACTTCAATGGTTGAACTGTTGTTAAGCTATCATCGAGTTCCAATTTGCAGCATTGTTGTTTTGAACTGCCATCCTGCACGGGAATTTGTTGAGTCTTACGTTTCGGCATTTTGCTGTCATTTTTAAAAATTCTTCTAAAAATTAGAAACTTTAAACTGATTATTCTAGTAAAAAAAGTAAATTTGCAGTTCCCCTTTCAGCGTTTTACAACATACATGGACTCATTTCACTTATTGATTGTTGATTTTGAGATCAGTTTGTCCTTTGAGGAATGCATTACTCTTTTCCCCTTCCGTTCTGTTCCTTTACTGAGATCAAGCATATTTGTCCGGTGCCTAATACATGTCTGTTTTCTCCTTCATGTCCTGATTACATTTTGTGTGTGGACAATCTCAGGTTTACCGGAGGATTGGCAGCAACATTGCTGTTATGGCCAACAATCACAGAGCAACTTCACTTGACTCGCAGAGTTCATCTCAATCCCGAAACTACTTGCCCTACTGCTAAGACCGGTCTTTTGGGTGGTGGCGCCTTTGTTTCTCTTGATTCAACGCTCTTCTGGTTAGTTTCGCTTATGTTAGCTGATAATGCACGAGAGGACTACTTTGAAGACGGAGAGACCGATAGCAAACCTCAACCTGGTGTTGGTATGCTGCAAACAGATGAACTGGTTGCTGCACCTCTCAAGGGCATTGCATAAGCTTAATTTGCTGTATTTATTTTGCTGCCTCTAGACATTTTCATGTTTTGTTAATAATACTGTATTATTAATTTGCATGATCTTTCTATGTTATGAATTTCAGGGTAGTTTTCTTTTTTCTTTTTTAAATTTTGATCAGCTTATGCATTGATAGATTGAGGGAAATGTCTAGATAGATTTATGTTTTCTTTATGGATTTAATCGATCAGAATGTTGAAAGATCTTGCATTTCTTGCAAGGACTCTTCATTTTTTAATATTTAATTAGTTTGAATTTTTTAAATAAAATATTGAGTCTAGCTTGGCTATTTTTTTTAATAATTGAGTAAGAAAAGCGTTTGTGGTAGAATTTGATTCCACGATGTAGCAGCTTGTTGTCTAGCCTTTACACTATTGGTAAATATTGAAAATCTTTTTTATAAAAAAAAGTTACTGGACCTTTCATTTATTTCGTTAGGTGACGCAGTACCAATTAGCAGAGTTGGAACCAACAGTAACCAATTCCTTTGGCTTAATGAACTTTGAAAATTTCTCAATAATCAATTTTTTTAAATTTTTTTAATTTTGTAACAAAATTGTATATTTCATTTATTTAATTTAATTTAATTTTTGAAAGTATAAAACTAAAAGATCCTAGCTCGATTAACTCTATCCAAATATAACCAATAGTTCTCGATAAACAATAATGAATACTTTATATATTTACCTAATAAAATATTTCAATAAGAAAAATTAAGATTTTTTCTCATTTTACTCTTTTTATTTAAATATTTATAATTATATCTAACAATAAAAACTAGTTGTTTTTTAGAGAAAAAAAAATTAATTACATTCTTTTTTTCCCTCCATCTCTCTCTCATGACATAAAATATTCTTTCTTACTAAAAAACATTAATTCCTAACTCGTGATTAGAATTAACAATATTAACTTTTTTTCCGGAAAAAAGATAGTAGATAGATAATCAGAAATAATAAAGTACAAAGGAAGATTACAACGCTTGCAGAAATAAAGACTTAACAGTATAAACTAAGTCGTGTGCCAAATCATTAAACCTACGACTCACATATTGAACAAAACATTTTACAAATCGACTCTGAAGACGCCATACATCTTGACAAATCCCCCAAGTTTTGTAATCCACTATCTTGTGCGAATTAATAACCTGTGAGACCTGAAAAGCGTCACCCTCTATTATGGCATGATTCTAAGAACAGAGAACAATCCAGTTCAAAGATTCTCATAGTGCTAAGAGTTCCAAAATTCCAGGATCCCATATATGTTTGAAATGTGCATGAAAACGGCCAATAACACAGCCATTAGAATCCCTTGCCACTGTTGCTATAAAACTACAATGATGTAGTTGAGAAGTATATACATCATAGTTAAGCTTTATGAACCCCGGAGGAGGAGCTAACCATGTAACATGAGCTGGTATTGTATAATGAACTGAATATGACGATGAAGACGACTGAGTAATGCCTGCATATTCAGAATAAGCATCAACATCATCTTGCATCACCTTCAGCTCATTTTGACTTTTATTGTCAATCTGCAACTTGTTACAGCACTTTCAAATAAACCAATAAACAAAACAACAGAGATTTAGAGATTTTTTTGATGGATCCTGCGTAATTAAAATATTAATTATATAGTTCCAAAGTAAATAAAATGGCAAGGAAGGAAAGTTCATCGTTGGTATTCTTATGAATTATAATTATTTATTTTAGTTTCAAATTTAAACTAATTGCTCCAATATTTATTTTTACGGTTTCTATTTTATCTTTCTCTCTCCAAATATATTATCAAGCTAGTGATTTTAAAGAAAAATCGACAAACGCACTTTTAATATAAATTTATGATGTCTGTTTGAGCTTACAATTAAAAATGTTTATTCTAGTTCGATATCTAAAAATATGTATAGAACAAATTATTTGTCGAAAAAATCAATTTTTTTTGCAAAAGAACAGTTTTACACAAAAGAACAAAGGCTGAATACATAGTTTGACCCCTGAACTTGTACCCTTTTACCCATCTAACCTCCAAACTTAACGTCTCACCTATCGAACCCCCGAACTTGTTAAATAACCCGATTTGACCCCTGAACTTGATAAATACGTAAAGATTTAACCCCTCCGTACACAATTTCTTCTAGAACGTTTCAAGTGACAGGTGGACACGAAGGGTTCAATTCTTACATATTTATCAAGTTCAGGGGTTAAATCGGATTATTTAACAACTTCAGAGGTTCGATAGGTGAGACGTTAAATTTAGGGGTTAGATGGGTAAAAGGGTACAAGTTCAGGGGTCAAATTATGTATTAAGCCAAAGGAACAAAAGTGTGTGTTGGTAATATGCCCATAAGAGTTTCATATGATATTGACATACTATTTTCATACCCGTATTCTGAAAAAAGGATATGTCATGAAAGACTTATAAAAAATCTTTTTAATAATATTGGAAATTGTGTTTTATAATTTTTGTATATTCTTTTATATAATGCAGTTTTTTTTACACATAATGAATAAACCGTTACCATTGAACAAAACAAATTGCATATGTCGTAAAAATAAGCTCCAGTGTCAAAGAAAATAAAAATTATCGTTAAAACAATATTAAAATATTAGAAATTGAGGGGAAAAATTAATTAAAAAAAGAAAAAAAATTGTTAAAGAAGATTTTAAAAAGAAAATGTAAATTTGAGAGGACGAAGAATATTTTGTTCATCAAAGCAAAAAATGAAAATTTAAAACCATTTAAAGAATGTGTAAAAAATTTTAGGTATTATTATAGAAAAACTGTTCTAAAATAAAAACAGACTAATCTTAAAAGTATAAGTATTTTTTTTATTTGTTATTGTTGAGATATTTTTTTATAAATATATTTAAATTTGGAGTATTATATATAATTTCTCAACAATAGAATAAGTAAGAGTGATTATCTATTTTATCTAAATTTCAATTTTTTTGTTTCTGTAAAGACACAATTAAAGTATATTATTAAATGAAATATTACGTTTTTATAATTTTTAAGTAAATCAACATAATATAGTTAATAAATAATAATTTTATAATCATCATTTACCAAAAAAACATTTAGTTGTATTTACTTTTATCAGTTTTTCTTCATAAAATAAAGAAGTTTGACCATTTTTATATTTAGTACTAATTCTACTACTTTTTTAAAAAAAATAGATAGATTTATTTTTTTAAATGTATTACTTTACAATTATATTATGTTCGGTATACTTTGTTAATTTCACCGTTAGATAAATGTGATAATAATTCAGCCAATGGTGAGAAATAGACCAAATGAAATTTATTTTATTAAAAATAAAAATAATTGTAGAAAAATACACATATTTATATCAAAATTAAATAAAATTCAATAACCCATTTATTAGTCTTTTTATTCAATAAATATATTTTAATCATATGATATAGTTCATGTAAATAAATTTTTCATAAAAGTATATTTCTTCAGTCTCATTTAAAAAGAAATATATCTCAATTTTTAATGTTTCATATAAAAAGACAATATCATAGTTTTTCTTCCATTTTGTATAATTTTTTTTATTATTTCATTTTTTTTAAAATAATAGCTGTTACTCTATATATAAATTATAAAACTACATTGATAGGAATATAATAAGAAAATACAATAATATTTATTGTTTTCTAGTTTATGTTCATAAAGTATTTGTTCCTTCTTAAACAAGATGGAATGAATATTTAAAATGAAAGTTGTAACTTGTAATTCATTTGGCTTAATACATAGTTTGACCCCTGAACTTGTACCCTTTTACCCATCTAACCCCCAAATTTAACGTCTCATCTATCGAACCCCTGAACTTGTTAAATAACCCGATTTGACCCCCGAACTTGATAAATACGTAAACATTGAACCCCTCCGTACACAATTTCTTCTAGAATGTTTCAAGTGACAGGTGGACACGAAGGGTTCAATATTTACATATTTATCAAGTTCAGGGGTCAAATCGGATTATTTAACAAGTTCAGAGGTTCGATAGGTGAGTCATTAAATTTAGAGGTTAGATGGGTAAAAGGGTACAAGTTCAGGGGTCAAACTATGTATTAAGCCTAATTCATTTTCAATCCTATCTAAAAGCATGAAACTGCCACGTATGCAAATAAGAAGGGAATGCCATTGCCATCATCTCCCACAACACAATCAATACAAAGTCACAAGAAGGAGAAGGCGGTTGTAGCCACAATATGATCCATGCTTCCATTTTCTAATTTATATTTAAAATTTAATTAACTCCATATTTTTATATTCATAGTATTTTTATATCTTTCATAATTATATTAAGTATGTACTGTAATTACCCCAGCATATTTCTTTTTTTAATAATTTGCGAAGAGAAAAACGCTTGTGGAAAAAATCGAATAAAATCTAGCAGTTTGCTGCTTAGCGCTTATACCATTTGAGCTGCTCATTGGTATTACCCCCACATTTTTAATTTAGTGATCTAAACTTCAATTATCTAAATAATATTGATACAGATCCAAATCCCGGCTATTCTCTTACCAATAAATAAAGTGGTTGAAAATGGACTCCTATTCTTATAATTTAGGATTGTCCGATATGAAACTTGCAGATTGCCTACATTTCAAAATTTACCGTGATTTTAGAATTCGGCTCGAAAAAATGAGTCTCGTAAAAAAAAAAGTAAATACTGTAATTTTTGCGAAAAATATATGTACAAATAAAACATTAAAAACAGGTGTATAAAAAAATTAAATTAAAACACAATTATTAGTTAAAATTTGATGAAATTCCCCTTCCATGGCTTATAAAGTTGGTATAAATTAGAAAATCATATTCTTCCTAACTTTTGAGTTTATAAATACTTATAAAAAATAATACACACACTATCCATTTCTCTCAAATTTTCTTCTTCGTTTCAATTTTACCCTTTACTTTTCTTCTCCTCTCTCCCTATATCTCAGCAACCCTCTGATCAGGTCTTTATTTCACCTTTTTTTTGTGATTCATATGCAGTAATTGTTTCTGAAACTTATATCAATTTTAATTTCAAATTCTGATATGTTGATATATTGATTTATGATTCTGATTTCTTTTGTTATGTGTTCAATTGGGTATTTGCCGATTCTCATTTTAACTGTATGAATTTGCTGGAAATAATTAAAACCCAATTATTTCTTTGTCTGACATGATGATTAAAATTGTTGATGTTACTGGCATATATTAGGCATTTTTGTTGTCTGTTTATTTGGAATTTGGTGGCTGATGTAATTGGGTTGCTAATATTTGGTAGTTGATTAATCATTGATTTTCATGTTTGATAATAAAATAAAGATGGATGCTTTATACCTTTCTAAAACTATTGATTAGCAATAATTAAGTGTTATTTAGGGATTTTATGGTGTGTGACTGTGAACTGCTGGTATTTCATGCTTATTCACTAATTTACATTTGGGACACATTTTATTTAGGGGTATTAGCATATTAAATTCTACCGCATAAGTGATGTTTGTAACGTTCTAATCCCATGGTTTAAAACGTTACATATAAAATCCCAACCTTTCGCGTTGTTACATTTCGTGGCCTGAAACTGTTTTCCGTTAATTTGGATCAAACATGGCATCCGTGCATATGTGTCAGGTTGTACATGGCCTTCCACTCCGGTATGCCACGTATGATCAAAATTGCCGGAATATGGATTTGGGCTACAAAATGCAGAAAATGCGAAAGGATAGGATGTAACATTTTAAACTATGGGATTAAATCGCTACAAACATCATAATACATTGAGATTTAATATGCCAATTCTCTTTCTATTTATTAACCCGGGACCCCTTATTGTGAGAACATCATTTAAGGTTTTAATTTTCAATTGGTGTTTTTCAGGGTTTGATAATTTTACTGCCCAATGCCTACTTTTTTTTTATTGATTTTGTAATCTTTTGTTTCTACAAAATTTGCTAGAGTATGTTTAACTTGTCTTCGCTATGAAAAGTATCATAGTGGAAGTCCCTAACTCCACTCACAATAGTCTCATATTTTGGTGTCGGATCGAAGTACCATACCTTGTCGACTAGGATCATTACAGTCTCTTTTATAATATTTTATTGCCATGACGTTCTTATTGCTCTTGTAGATGCTAATCTAGCTGTTTAGTTTTTCTGGATTGGATCAGTTTTTGTTTGATTCTGTTATGCTAGTGTTTGTTTTGCTCGTCTTTTATATAATTCTTGTGGCCGCATTACATACATTTTGTTTTCTTCATTGTTAATGCAACTTCTGATCAAGGTCTTGCCTATTTGACCATGACTGCTATTTTCTGTTTGTGCTGTTACTGCAGGCTAAAGAATTCGATGGTAAATTAATAGCTCAGGAAATAATCGTTAAGGTGTTTGCCTCGTTATTTCATTTGTAGAATCAAATCAAAGTTTATTGCATTTCAGTTGCTTATACAAGTAGAATTCAGAAGTTTCTGATTGGGATTTTTTGCTGGATTACTTCCAGGAGCAAGTATAATTGCTGTTGAAAGATTATAGTTTGTAAGTTTAAGCCTTACCTTGTTCTGTTGTCCATTTTGTTATTTGCATCTAAATAATATTTGTTGTGAGTTTCTACTCACTTAAATTTTTCTGTCAACTCTGGTCAAGACGCATGCCGACTTTCATAGTCAATGCTCCGCCGTCTTGTATTGAGCAAGCCCCTTTGTAGTTTATAAGAGGCCTAGTTTGCCAGTTCATTTTCCTTTATTTTTTTTCCAACTATGCTATAAACCATTGAGATTTGGAATATGAAGAGTAAGTTGAGAATGGGTAAAGATAGGAGCATGAAAAGATGATGGATGTGGATCGTTGAGAATGGGTCAAGATGCCTACCGGCTTTCATAGTCAAAGCTATGCCGTCTTGTTTTGAGTGATTCCGTTTGTAGTTTATAAGAGGCCTTGTTTACCAGTTTATAATCCTTTTAATTTTCAACTTGCGATAAACCATCTTGATTTGGAATATGAAGAGTAAGTTGAGAATGGGTAAAGATAGGAGCATGAAAAGATGGCAAATGTGAATTGTTGCATGACAGTCTTTGTTAGAGCATCTTTTAGTCGTTACTTTATAAATCAGAGTGAACTGCTGGACATGAATAGTTTTGGTCTGCAATATTGTTTTTATCGTCCCACCTAAACATGGACAAGGTAAGAACACCGGAGCTGATAGCTGGGGTGTAGCATTTTTCCATTTTACATTTGTCCATATCTGGATGGAACTTTCGACTCTTGTATATTGTTTGTATTCAAGGTAGCTGGAAGTTAGCTATTTATTACCAAAAGTAGAGCTTACATTTTATATCAGCAATCTACTTTAAAGCTACTAGATAATTTATGACATTCTTGGGAACTGAATTTGGGATCTAAGCTTCTGGTGTTAGTGGAGATGCATAAAACTTTCGGTTCCACCACAAAACAATGTGCTTTTTGTTTGTTTACAGACATCAGTTGGTTCTTTTAAGTGGCTAAAACTTGGTACTCAGTTTGAATGTAACTTTGAAGATGCATCTGAATGACAAAAAATTGCATTTGGTCTTGTTGTAGGCCAAATGAATTATTTATTTCCTTTTCCTTCACTGTTTCAACTTTCAGGGGCTTAAGATTTGGTTGGTCGTCTCAGGGTCAGTAATTGTGGCATGTTAAACTTTATTAGATGAGATAAATGTAAGGGTGACAAAATGTATCTGGACCATGAGTACTCTGTATGCAGCCCATTTAAATTGAATTTTTCCGTTTGATTGGGTAATGGGTATGGGTAAGACCCAAACTCATACCCAAACAATGTTTTGGGGTTTGGTAGGGTATGAATCATGTACTACCTACCAATACTCATACCGGACATACCTATACCTAGCTAAATCATTGAAACTTTTGATCCATACTATATACATAGATTGAAGTTTACCCTACAACAGCTTTTGATAAACCTACAATTTGATCATTGTTTTCAATATTTGTTTTGGGTTGTTAGGAGATGGGGAGGTGGGTAAGTGAACTGAAAGTGTTGGAGGAACCGTTGGCAATAGCTACTATGATAGATAAGAAATTTGTGCATTTCTGGTGTTTTAATGTAGTAGGAAGGTAGATGTCAGCAATAAGTTGTCGTAGAAATAACTGCCGTGCAAGTATGAACAGCATTTGGTACTGATAGAAACATGAGGAGATGTGATATATGAACAGGATGTTGTTCTATTTTGTGAGAAAGGACAGCACATGTGACCTTTTGTAGAGATAAAATCTGTTACAATGGTCCTACACCTGTGATCCTACTTGTTATTATTCTTACTGTATTGCTAGAAGTGTAGTTGTGAGCAGTGACTTAGCCATAAATTGAAATTAAGAGGGGCAAAATGTAATATTTATCTATGGAACATGTAAAAGTTAGAACTCATTAAAATTAAGGGGGTCAACATGTAATATTTCCCTATGTAACATGTCAAAAATAGAAATCATTTTAACGAACTTCACTTAGATTTTTCTTTTTTAAATTAAGAGGGGCAATTGTCCCTCTTATCCCCAAGGCAGCTAGGCCACTCGTTATGAGAAAGACTTGTTTTGAGGTCTTAAGATATTGACGAGTTCATTTTTAAGCTGGCATAGCCTTTGAACCATCACGCCAGTCACAATTCCCCTATGATGATGTGTCCTTGGTATTTTCTATGTCAAATAGTAAAACCATGTTCCTTTTGAATCCTATGATCTAGCATGGTACTTTATTAATCATCTCTTGAATAATGTAGATAGACAACGATCCCTGAAAAGTCTTAGAACCATAAAAAATTGTACGATGCTTTAAGTTTTATAACTGTGATCAAAATACTGATACTTCCTGTCAATGGTATTCAGTTAAAGGGTGTGATTCCGTTAATGATACTAATAATGCTGTTTCGCCTGAACCATGTTAGATAGTATACTATTGTTATTCTTATGATTTTCTATGTCGAGTAACTGATTACAGAGAATCCAAGATGACTGGTGTGAAACGAAGGCATCATACTGATTCAGATATCTGTAGTCTTCACAAAGAATTAGATGAGGTCTCATGTCCTATCTGCATGGACCATCCACATAATGCTGTTCTCCTCCAATGTAGCTCTCATGACAAGGGCTGCAGATCTTACATTTGTGATACAAGTCACAGGCATTCAAATTGCCTAGACCGCTTTAAAAAGCTGAAGGACTATTCTGGGAGCAATAATGCAACGTCTGATGATTCTTTACCAGTCAACTCATTCAGCTCCAGGAATATCTCTGGTACCAGCTTGATGTTGGGAACTCGTACACTTGGTTCTAATGAAAACCGCAATCTAAATGATAGTGACATCATAACCTTAGTTGGAACGCCGGAGCAACATTCGGAAAATAGTGTCCAAAATACTAGTCGGCAGTTAGAGGCGCAACGAGGAGTTTTGGAGGCAGGTGATTCTGATAGGATTGTACTTGAAGAGGCTGATGTTGTGAACTCATCAGATTCAGGGTTGAGTTTAAAATGCCCTTTATGCAGGGGAACAGTAGTAGGATGGGAAATTGTGGAGGAGTCAAGAAAATATCTAAATTTGAAGCAGCGAAGCTGCTCCCGGGAATCTTGCTCCTTTTCTGGAAATTATCAAGAATTGCGCAGGCATGCTAGGAGGGTTCACCCAACTACCCGGCCCTCTGATGTAGATCCCTCTAGAGAACGAGCTTGGAGATATCTTGAGCGACAGAGAGAGTATGGTGATATTGTCAGTGCCATTCGTTCAGCCATACCGGGTGCTGTTTTGGTTGGTGATTATGTTATTGATAATAGTGATAGATTTTTAGGTGACAGGGAAAGTGGCACGAGTGATGCTAATACTCCATTGTTGACTACTCTCTTTTTATTTCAAATGATTGGCTCAGTTGATGGTACTGCCGAACCAAGGGCTCGGTCAAGAGGTTGGACTAGAAACCGCAGATCAGGTGGTGCATTACCTGAACGACCATACCACTGGGGTGAAAATCTATTGGGTCTGCAGGATGATGATGACAACAATGACAATGATGCTAACTTGCATATATTAAGTGACGCAGGTGAAGATTCCTCTCCAGTCCCGAGAAGAAGACGTCGTTTGACTAGATCAAGATCTGACGACTAATGGTTGGAGATATTCTGGTAAACTTCTGGCATTTAGTATATACTGGAATTGTATTGCAAACATCCATATTCTGATCTATAGGTATCTTTACCATTAATGTTCCAGTAATGTGCAGAAACTTCCTGCAGGACCAAGCGTGAGGGGGAGTTATTGTTGATGGTGATTACAGGAAGAACAAAGATCTAGTACTATGAACATTTCTATCTCAGTTCAAGTTGGATTCGATTACCTGCAGTTTCTTCCACGAATATGAGATGGATCGATGTTCTAATGCCAACACTGTTTGTATTTATTGGAAGAATATTGTTAATTAATAGGGAAACAGAATTTGTTGTGTTTTTCTTGCTTTTAAATGGGATGTATATTCTTCAGATTGTTGTAGTTGTAGAAGTGTCTTATCTTAGTCATTGTATTGAAAGCGTGAAGATGCAACATGACAAGATTATTACTAGTAATTGCTTAAGACTGTATTATAAGTTTAGTTCACTATCACATTGTTTATAGTGGTGTCTTAAACTTATAAATGGTTGCATCTGTTCTAATATCCTGGTGGAATAAGTATTAGAGGAAATTAGGCTCAACAACCAAAAGCTATAATATTCTCACTTATACGGACATGCATGTTTCTTTGCAAAAACACGCTACTCTCCTTCGTTCTTTCTTCTTTACGTTATTACTTGATGTATATACTGTTCAAGATATTGAAAAACACGGTAATCTCTGTTCGTTCCACTCGTTCCTAATATATAAGCTGAAGCTTTTAATAAAGTTTCCATGCCAATCTTTGTTTCTCTGTCAACAATCACCAACTTTCCATTTTGTTGATGAGTTTTGCTTTCTCTACCGTACTGGTTATTAATAACTCCACCGTGGCTATCTGACGTGGCGAATTCCTCCGATATTTCCTCCGTTTAAATCAGTAAAAATGGCCATGAATTGGACTTTTTTGGTTCTTCATTCTGATTATTAGATTTTGATTACTGGTTTGATTTAGGGTTTTATTTTTCTTTAAACACATCAAGAATGGCGAGAGTAAGAATTTGTTGTCCATGGATTGCATGAGGAATGAAAGAAATTTAATTTAGTAATGAGTTATGTCCACTACCTGTTCGACGTATTGCCTCAGTGAAAAGGTAGGCTTCCTCAACTATAAATTTTGAATTCACATGCGTCTCTGATTGGTTATTTGCAATTGGATTGTGGCAATTATTCTTTTTGTTTTGTTTTTTTGTGTGGCAATTATTAATGTTTTATTTATTTAATTTGCGTGCTCTATCTTAAATGAGTTGACTTACTAATAAAATATTTATTTTGATTTGTTGTCATGTCTTATATTTCTATTTTTTAGTAAAACTAAAACTAAACTGATAGTAAATTGTTCGTAAACGGATAGTAAACCGACTTATCTATTAGTAAACTGATAGTATACCGTTTATAAATTAACTTATTTTTTTAATAAACTGTTAGTAAATTTGTTTTCTATGTAAACCTATAGTAAACTAATAGTAAACTTATTTTTATTGAAAATAAAAGTAATAAAGTTGAAACTAATTTCATTACATGTTTTATAATGTTGCTAGTAAACTGATAGTAAAAATAAGTAATAATTTATTTTAATATTCTAATACTTTATAATTTAAAAATAAAAAATAAAAAGTTGTCTTTTTAAATAAACCGATGGCAGACTATTAGTAAACCGTTAGTAAACTTACAGTAAAACAAATGTTTTGTAAACTGTTAGTAAACTTAAACCGTAATTTTGCAAATGAGAAAAGTATTTTTGCAAAAACTTTGGTCAAATCGTATTTTTGCAACTGTTTTAGTCAATGAGTATTTTTTAGAATATTTAGATGTTTTGTCGGTATTTATCTAAAAATCTCTAAGTATTATCGGTCTGGATCTGATTCAATCATTATAGGACTTTTTTATAAAATATCTGGAATTTTTTTTTTACTTTTTTACCATATGAAAAAATATCCTTCAATCTTCCCAAATTTTTTAAAAGTAACTACAAAAATGCCAGAATAGTCACAAAATATGTACTAAATTAGAATAAACTACGCGTGTGTATTTTAACCACAAAATGCGATACCTTTTCCACTTTAATATGTTGGGATGGCTAAAATATTGTTTTAACCATGTTTTTCATTTAATTTACATGATTCCCAACATATATTTTAGGTTTATTTTGCGTTTATTTTACATTTAGTTTGCATTTTAATTACTAACTTATTTTAGACTTATATTATATTTATTTTCAAATTATTTTAATTTTTATAATTTTTATTTTCAGTATATTTTAATTTGATTAATAACTATTTATTTATTATTTTTAGTTTATATAATATTTTTATTTTATTGTCAATGATTTAAAAATATTTCTTTTCAAAATTTATATAATTTGCATTTATTTTAATTTGTAGAATATTCATTTATTTTAGTTTATGTAGCATTTATTTATTTTCAACTTATTCTATATAAATTTTATTTATAGAAAATGTTTTACTTATAAGAGGTCAATGGTTCAAGTTTCATTGATGATAAAATAGTATTCTATTTAATTTTTAGTTATCTAACTAGTGTTGTTCCGACCATTAAAAATGGTCAAACCACCAATCACTATTGGTTCGACCAGTGGTGGTCTAACCAGTGTTGACCGCCTTTGACCAGCAGTGGTCTGGTCGTAGACCGCCGTTGACCAGCGGTGGTTCGGCCGTTGACCAACAGTGATCCGACCGTTGACCAGAGGTGGTTCGGTCAATAATGGTCTAATCTAGGGCTGGCAATTCGTGTCACCGTGTTATAAACGTGTCGTGTACCCATGTAAAAATAGGTAATTTCTCTCAACCCGGACCCGACCCGTTTAACTAATCGTGTCAAAATGCCAAACTCAAACTCGACCCGCTTATTAAACAGGTTAACACGGGTTGAACTGTTTAACCCGTTTATAAAAACAGGTCACAACAGATCACATGTTTAGCCTGTTTAACACATTTACTAATGACCCATTTAACACATTTAACATATATTTTTTTAATTAAATGAGTATAATTAAATAACAAAACTCCAAAAATATTACCATAAATCTCAACACAATAATAAATAATATTCATTATATGAGTATATTTGGTCACATATAATAATTTAATTAATTATTAAAATTAATAATAGATTTAAACGTGTATTAACGTGTCTTAAACGGGTTAGACGGGTTTAACCCGTTTAACCCGCTATATAACCGTGTCATAAACGGGTTGATCCGTTTATGACACCAACCCATATAAGCTCAACCCGAACCCGCTTATGCGATCTCAACAATATCACTTACTAGAAAGCGGCTATGCGACAAGTAGAGTTAACTTACTATACAGCGGCTATGCGATAGGAGTACAGGAGGTTACTACCTTACTCGATAGAGTATGGAGTCAACTATCTATTATACAACTGATAAGCGTTTTCTATAATGAAGAAGCACAACTTCGTGTTGTGTCGTGTCGTGTTAACAGGCCGTGCAGGAAATTGTCAGCCCTAGTCTAATCAGCAGTGGCCCAATCAGAAATAGTCCGATCTATTGAAAATCGGAGGAAATTATTGAGTGTAGTAAAATAAGGCTTAAATGCACAAAAAATCACTAACTTTCGCGTGTTTTTGGTATTTAATATGAACTTTTAATTTTAGCATACAAATACATGAACTTTTAAATTTTTTCAATAATGATACCAACACCGTTTTAAGTGTAAAACGGCATCGTTTTGAACGTAAAACATCACCGCTTTGGATATAAAACGAGACAATTTTAAATAAAAACATGCAAACGTGATACATAATTGTAAAATTGGAAAGTTCATGTTAAATATTAAAAAAATTAAAAGTTTATATTAAATACCAAAAATACGCAAAAATTGGTGATTTTTAATGCATTTAAGCCATAAAAGAATAATAGGTAAAATACACTATAGGAAAGAAAATTATTGAGTGTGATAGAAATAGAGTTAAGGATCAATTTACCCCCTGAACTTGGCACGAAATATCAAATAAGTCTAACCTTACAAAACCGGATCAAATCACTCTAGAATTATGCAAAACTGGATCAAAACCCCCCCTCGACCGCTATTGCCACTCTCACCCCTCGTTTGAAACACACTCTCCATGGTTAAAAGTCTAAAATAATTCTTATCTTTGTTCAATTATTCAAATTAATATTTTAATTTTTTTATTTTTATTAAAAAAATTAAAATATAAAATAATTAACTATCCGTCGGATACCACTTACCCACCGGATAGGACCGACCACCTCCGCTGGAATTTTTTTTACGGCGGAAATTTCGTTCTTCGTTGAAGAACAGATCCCAGGGATATGATCTTCGTCTTCTTCATGAAGGCGAAGAACAAATCTTTTTCTTCATGAAGAAGACGAAGACAGTGAACGTCAAAACAGAGCAGTTTTCCAATGAAAATTAGGGGATAAATTGATCCGGTTTTGTATAGTTTAGGAGGGGTGATATTCCACTCTCCTAGGGAGGTATTTGATACAATTTTCCAAGTTATGGTTCTGATTGATCCACTTTCGCAAGGTTGAACTTATTTGTTACTTCGTGCCAAGTTCAGGAGGGATTTTGATCCTTTATTCGATAGAAATACAACAGGTAAGATACACTATAGGAGTAAAATAAGAAGAAAAATAATAGAAGGGTAAACATAGAAATTTGTTTTAAAGAAAGGGAGATTTCTGATTAATTCTTTTTCTGAGTTATTAACATATATATTTTTTATTTTTAGATTTCATGATATTTTAATGAAACAAACTGTCACGACCCAAAATATTGAGCCGCAACCGGCGCTAGGGAACGGGAGTGATAGCTCCGGAACCCGTAGCAAGCCTCAAATCACTATTAATTTTTCGCAAATAATAAACAAACAACAGTAAACAACGGAAGCCAAGTATACATAACATGTATACACAAACATTTACACTAACTGTTCAAAAACCTCGCGGGCTCTAGTTACCGTACCCTGTACGAACTGGCCTCGCGGTACTATATCCATCAGTTAGTGTATCCAACATATCACCGACATCTGGTGCCGTGCACAACATACAAAACACGTAGCCTACAAAAACATATAAACAGGACAGCAAGTAATATGTACACTCAAAATGTACTGCTGTCTAGGCTACGACTCTGTCAACACGGGACCACTACTGCAGCATTCACAGAAGTCAGATACTAAACATATACAACTGACTTCTGGACTTCAAATTGGCCTCTAGCTAGGTCCACATACTAAGTACCTGAAAGACATCAAAGGTGAGGGGTCAGTATTTGGGAAAATACTGAGTGAGGTTGCATTTTACTAACGGTATTAATTTAAAAACATAGCATCGCATCTCAAGAAAACAATAATATAAAACATATAAACATGTATTTGATCCGTACGAAACTAATATCCTAGCATGCGACACATCTCTCAAACAATCGTATATCGTTCAACCCAATCATAAACCTCAAGTTGTGAGTCCAACTCACTGGTGGGCCCAGCCCACTAGATACGGGGACTTCCAGGCTACACCGTAGCCGAGTTCACTCTCGTATCGAATTCATATCATATCATACATATCCAATCATTTCTCAAATGCAAACACACTAGACTGACTCAATACTGGTGATCACACAGCCTATTGACACCCAATAGGTAGCTAGTTTCTTCGGATCGCATACTAGTTCTCGTATATACATTTGATAGAAACATATAATATTTAATCAAATCTAACATGCGATGCGTAAAAACAGTATACATATTAATATAAAATGACTTTATATATATAATACACGAAAGTAAAGTGCAACTCACAGTGACCGCAATCCAATCAATAATGTGGTCGATGAAATGATATGCCCTCGCTATCCCACGTCTACTGACCTCTCTGCTTGCTGACACGTCTGATAAATAATTAACGTTTAATGATTAGACGTTAATCTCGTATTCCAATACGTATAATACTTTTAATTTATAGGGTTTAGTTTCATTTCGATGAAGTTTCAAGGAGTTTTCAGGACAATGCGCAGGTGCTGCCTGCACACTGACACTGTTTAGTAAAACGACGATCTCTCCCAATTGAACCGTTGGATCGAGCTGAAATTTGACAGACGCGTTCCTAAGAGGCAAATCTATAAACTGACCATTGGGATTTTGAATCTGCCAAGTTTAGGGTAGTGTGCGAAGCACACAGTGAGTGTGCGAACGCACACCCTAAAATTCAAGGAGTGTGCGAACGCACACTCAATGTGTGCGAACGCACACCCTTGAAAGCTCCCCGGAAAGTCGTTTTTCGGGGCTTTTCGTCCATCCCGACATGCTTACTTCATTTTAACACACAAAACCCATATCTTGGTTTTTACTTAAACGTTATAAACGATCCAAAAACATCAAATTCAATCCTAAAACATAATCTCACCAAAACAGCCATAAACTCATCATTTTCAAGCTAAAAACCGACCTATTACCTTGATTTGATGCTTAGGGTTGATAGAGGCTTCGATTCTGAAGAAATCGCCGCGAAAATCACTCGAATCGGACGTCGAACGGCGAAACGGCGGCGAAACGACGGTATCATCGATATTTTCCTCCATTTCTCTCGATCCTTCTGCTCCCTCTCTGATTCATATCTTTGTTTCTTATATCATTTGGCTAAAGTGCCATTTTAGTCCTTGTCCTTTTTGTTTCTTACCATTTATCGTTTAAACTTTTCTTTCGTACGATTTAGTCCATAACTAAATCGATAATATCTTAAATTATTACTTTTACGTATTATTTATATCCGATAAATAATACGAAGCTCGATATTAATAGTTTCCCGTCAAAATCCAAAAGTTCCATTTTCGACACAAAGTGGCTAAATTACCACTTTGGTCCCTGCACTTTATTTTGGGCTTTTCTTGACATTTTTCTTTTCAATTCCAATTCTGTCTTTACAATTGAAATATAACCTTAATTTTCTCATAATTAATTTTCCCAAAACCAACCTACTAAAACTTATTTATCGGAAAACTTTCTGATTTTGCCACTCTGGCAAATCCAAAATGGACACGTGGTCCAATTAAATAATTAAATATTTTGGGGTATTACACAAACACCCTATTTATTTTCTTATTCAATATTTAAATTTTAAAATACTAATATAAATCTTAATTTTAAAAATATAAATATATTAAATTTTAAAATTTTAAAATATAAAAATACACAAATAATACTTCCTCCGTCGCATAAAGATAGAAAAAATATTCACTTTTATTTGTCCTATAAAAATAGAAAAAGTAGCCACAATTTTTTTAAATTTAAAATTAAATTATTAAAATATTTGTATGATTTTATTGTTATAGCATTCAATATAGTGGCATTATGATTCATTTTTAAAAACTTTAAGGCACCGTTTGGATTGAGGGTTTTTAAAATCCATGGATTTTAGCAAAATCGATAGATTTTAAATTAATGGAATTTAAATCCATAGATTTTAAAATTTCATCGTTTGCATTGAATATAAAATCAATGGATTTTTAATATTATTTATGGAAAATAATAAATAGTATAACAATCCATCATCTATAAAAAATGATGGATTTGGACTTTCCCACCTAGTAGGTGGGAAATCAAAACCCTCAAAAATGATGGATTGTAGAAAATGAGGGAATTTGTAAATCCATGGATTCTATTAATTTTTTTTCTAGGCAAACGATAGATTTTATCCAAATCCATGGATTGTTTACAATCCATCGTTTAGAATCCATCAATTCAAACGGTGCCTAAAGAATATCGTAGGAGTATTTTAATAAATCAATCATAATTAATGAATTTATCAATTCTTATGAAAATATTATTTTTTTATTTTTATGAAATGGAGGGAGTACATATTAATTTTTTTATATGTCTCTGAGATGTATAAAAATATTATTTTTAGAACTTAAAAAAAATAAGAAAAAAATTTCGAACAACTAGAGCTGGGAGCGATCTTAGAAATCAATCACGTCCCGGTAAAAAATCTCAATATCGTATTCGTTTAGAAGAAAAACAAAAATTACGTTTTCATTATGGTCTTACAGAATGACAATTACTTAAATACGTTCGTATTGCCGCAAAAGCCAAAGGGTCAACAGGTCAGGTTTTACTACAACTACTTGAAATGCGTTTGGATAATGAATGTGTATCAAATATGTATTGGAAAAGTATTAAATATGTATCAGAGGTGTATCAAATATATAACGGAGATGCATCAATTATTTTTTTTCAATGCACTTTGTATGTATCAAATATGCATCAGCTGATTCAATTAAATTGATAAAAATAAAAAATAACAATTTAAAAATTTAAAAATTTAATTAATTCAATTAATTAAACTTCTTGATCCAATTGTTTTTTTTAAGATTAACTCACCTACGTGTCGATTAGCTATTTTTTTAAAATAATAAATCTATAATTATCTAATATATCTGAGATGTTTTAAAAATGTATCAGAGATGCATTGAAAATCTATCAGAGATGTATGTCATATAAAATTTGACAATAATTTATTTAAATTTATTTGTCAAGTGCCTTGTTGTATGTTTGATTATTTTTTTTTTACAAAAATTAAATTCACCATATTATTATTATTTAAAATTAATATTTTTGTCCAATCTATTATATTTTAATTATAATAAATTTATTATATATATATATCATACATGTATCTATTATTAGATTATAATAATTATATTAGATATATATCAAGATTCAAATTCTATAATTAACACCTATCTTCTTTAAAAAGCTGCTCAAAAATCAATAAAGAAGATAAAGCACTTAAAAATTATTAGACCTATGTCTCGGAGAAGGACACACCCATCCAAAAATAGGAAATAGGACAAAAACAAATAAAACGGAAGCAGTAACTATTTAATGTATTTATATTTTTTTAAATTAAAGTTAATATTAGTATTTTTAAAATTTATATAGAATTATTTTTAAACAAATTATTATGACACCCCTCACATTTGACATAATTCACAGTTTAGTTCATCTTTTTGAAAATTGAACTATATAGCCTTCACTTTTATTTTTATCAACGATTTAGTCCTTCCGTCCATTTTGGATGTTAGTCAACGAAGCCAACGAAACTACATGGTCCTCCATTTTGATTTTTCGCAACGATTTAACCCCTCACTTTTATTTTCGTCAACAATTTAGTCCCTCAAGTTTGATAATTAATTTACCCATAAGTCCTTTGACTTCGTTGACTGGTACTAAAAATAGATGGAGGGACTAAAATATTGACAGAAGCAAAAGTGAGGGGCCACATAATTTAATTTTCAAACAAAGGGACTAAAGTGTGAATTATGTCAAATATGAGGGGCTTCATAGTAATTTGCTCATTATTTTTTTGGCATACTTTAAATAAATAAATAAATAATTTTCTTTGAAAGGAAATATATAAATAATGTTTTTGATATATTTAATGAAGATAAAAAAATATTTTTAATGTGCTTTGATTTATTCAAATTGAACCATTTTAGTCCCTCCATCTATTTTTCACGTAAAAATATAGTAATGTAATGTTTCACGCGAAAATAGTACGAGAACTTTTTAAAGAAAAGAAGTACGCATGAAATTTGGGTCCAAAAGGACTTAACTCTGTAATTATTAGTTATGTAATTTTAATTTTATTTTGTAAGACTATCTGCAGATAAAGCTTTATTTTTATTCTATAACAAATTATTAGAAACAGTTAGATTTTTTTAAATTTTTTACACTGGTATTAATAGAAAATTATTTTGTTTATCAAAATATAAGTGTTTGTGTAGAGTAATTTGTTTATAGGCCTCACTGGCAGCTTCCCGAATTCTCGAAGCAACTACCACAATAACATGCAGGGTCTCGATCAGTATTACAATAACAATTTGATTGTCTGAGAAGCACACAATTTACCCGTCTTGGACAATGCCACATCAACGTAAAACACAGTGGAAGGGAGAGTGACACATCAGCTCACCTGCTCTTTTCTTTTCATTCATTTACCTGACAACGAACCTTAAACACATACATTCCTATAATTAAAACAAACTCACATCTGTACGCTTTTTAAGGTTTAGCAAGATGTCCAACCCAACTGTTTTAACCAATCGAAATGATGATTTTGAGCTGGTCTGGTTGAAAATTAGATCGATTTGATTTGATTTTTTTTTTATTCCGTTCAGTTTTAGCTTTAATTTTGAAAAAATGAAGTTAGCCGAACCGATAAATAATTAAATATTCTGATTGTTTTTTTTATGTATTTCTGTCAGTATGAATCTGATCAGCCAATATTTTAAATATTTATTTAGTTTTTGAGTCCGTTTTAAATTTTATTTTATCTTTTTTCGATCGATTTGGTTTTGGTTGAAATATAACTTAGACTGATTTTAGCTTTACGCTGATCATTTTTTAACTCGGCCAATTTTAGAAACTCCATTTAATTTTAACCGAACAGATCGAACGCCGAGCTTGACCTTTTTACGCAATTGTATTTGTAAATCTTGAAAATTATTTTAAAACATTTTAAGCATGTGTGTTACTCAGCTGGCCAATTTGGATGGAAGTTCGAAGGTTTTTTATTTGGTTTGAAAAATGTCGGTTAGGGTTTGCACATGAGTATTGTTATTTGTTTAAGGCTATTTGCATAATTGGTCATGGCCGAGCCCTTCTTTTAAGCATCTTTTCTCATGTATTGTGGATAATGAGATGGAGATAAGCACTACTTAATGAGTAATGTGAGCTCAGTCCAAGGAATGAATGAATGATGACCACAATTAAATTTTGTAATGCACGTTTCTTGCAAAGGTAAGAAGCAATCAATAAGCTTATCATTTACAAAAGGCTAATCACATGAGATCTGTTCTCGTGATCTCGTCCTCCATGGGAGAACGAGATATGTTCTCGTCCTCCCATGGAGGACGATCGGGTCCAAGGTGGCGGGTTGAGGTAGTAGGGGAGATAAGTTTTGATATTTCTTTTATTTTTTATTTAAATTAGTGGAAAAGAGGGTCTGTTTGGATATATTTTAAGTTAAGGGATTTGTTAGGATTTGTTCAACGAGACAAAAGGTATAAAATGATCATTTCTTGTAGTTATTCTACAAAATTTAATCTTTATAATAATAAAATTATCTATTTTTTTTAATTTAGGGTGCTATTGAAACGTTAAAATACGAAATAGAGTGCTATTGATTTTTTTTACAAGGTGAGGGTGTTATTGAAAAAAAAAGGTCGATAATTTTATAGGTGATTAGCTTTTAGAAAATATCATTCATAATATTTATTATTTTATTTCGATAGCAATTATACTGTAAAAAATCAGAATATTTTCAATAATATGACATATAAGCTGTCTATATATGCTAAAAATATAGATAAATTTATTGAACATATCAGTTTATGCTCATAAAAAATTATAATAACTTTAATTCTGTAAAAATTTCGCTACGTACAAACCTTAATCTACCAAAATATTGATCAAATCAACATTAATCAGCCAAAACAAGCTTGATTTGAGCTATCACAAAAATCTCAAATAAACTAAAAAATACAGCAAAACAACTGAATTCATCATGTGATCGCTTATAACAATAATTGATCAAATCCGAAAAACACTCATAATAACAAACCATCAGCATGAACGGAGAATACAACAAACAAATTTCCTCAACATAAAAATATATTTTACATACAGACAGAGAGATAGAAATAATCCGGTCAAAAATTGAAGATTATGTCTCACAACCCTTAATATTGAACCAGTGGCTGTGAGGAAAGGTTAAAGAAGATATAGGAATTGATGGAATTTGTCTTTTAAATCTTCGATTAAACCTGCAAAAGGGTAGAAGACCAATCAGACGGTGGTTATCCGATTAACTTTTTGATGCCAAAGTCAGTATTGAGCTTTGAGCATAGTATTTGTGTATTCAATGTAATTGTGTTCTTAGACATATCTCAAACTATTAATATAATAGTGAGGGAATACCTTTTAGAGTTGGAATACGAAAGTGATTCCTATTTAGTAGAGTGTGATTGAATAAGAAACAGATTCCTTATTCAAAAAAAAGTTCTATTCATGAATATTTTCCAAAATAGACTTATCTTTCCAGATAGGTGTTTATCTCCAAATATGAAAGTGATTTCTTATATCTTGTCTTTTAGATATTATTCATTTTTCAAGTAATCAGGTCTTTGGCGACGCGCTTTGACTTGATTCCGGATATTTATCGAATCCTTTGGTATTCGGTCTTGCTGGAAATTCAGGCGAATCCATATTCAGCCCTTAGACTTAGTGAGGTCTTATGGACTTGAGTATTGATATTATTAGGCTATGGCCTTAGGCGAGTCCTAGGGTTCACCCAAAAGAGTAAAACTTGTGCGATTCGATTTCACTGTACTTATATGTTGGAATTCGGTTTCCATCAGAAATCTAGCCAACTATTTTAAATACAATTTAAAATTGGCCTAATGACTTAAAAATACCCGACCTTTTAGCCCTTTCCAAACCTATCATGACGTTAAAAGCTGATCAATTTTATCCTATTTTGTAGTATTTTTTTTTATTTTAGTTGTACCCTTATGCATAAAGTTAACGTTTTTTATTTGAAAACAGTTCAAAAAAAAATTCTTCAAAAATGATCAACTTAATACAAAAAGGTAAATTTAAAGCAAAAAAAGTCAATTTGAGGTACTTTTTTTATTTTCTTTTTTAAATGAAAAAAGGCCAATTTTCTATTTAATGGTACAATTGAACAAAAAAATGCAAAATAGGGTAAATTGACTAGTTTTCAACAGGGCAAAATTAAAAAGGAGTTAAAAAGCCAGGTGGTTTTAAGACATTAGAACTTTAAAATTATAAATTATATATAAAATGGTGGTGTCTGCTGAACACTAAAATTTAAGAGTTTGAGTTTGAAAAATGGGAATGATAGTGAAAAGAATAGGAATGATTAAAGTTAAAGAATTTAGTTGTATTTTGTCAAATAAAAAAATATAACCTAATCCTTTTATTTAGTTATTTTTAATGTTTTTATCCTTAGATTAATTAAATTGTTAATTTTTTTAATTTTAGAGTACATATGAAACATAAAAATCAAAAATTGAATTTTTTTCTAAATCATGGTATAAATGAAAAGAAAGTTATAAGGTGGTTGGTTTTTAAGTAATTAGATTTTAATAGTCAAACTGACGGTAGGAAATAGGATTAAATTAGATTAATTCCAAAAAAAATCACGACCTTTACACGAAATTTAATTTTAATCACGATCTTTAAAAGTTGTCATATAAAATTATGACTTTTTTTTCTCCAAATCTATCATTTTAGTTTATTTTTTTGGATTAAGTTCTTCATTAAATCATTAATTAAAGATCCAAATTATAAATCGACACTAAATATTATTATCTTTCAGTTAGAGTATGTAGGATTAGTAATTTTTAGTCAGAAAAATACACCGAATTATACTTTGGTGATAGATTTGAAACAAAATAAAAGGTCGTGCCTTTAAATACCAACTTTTTAAGGTTGTGATTAAAATGAAACTTTGTGTAAAGGTTGTGATTTTTTTATAGAATTAACCCAATTAAATTCTTTATTTCTGAGATGAATATTAAGTATCAATTTCATTTTCTTTTAAAATAAGGATTTTATTTTTATCTAGAGATGTTGTTTCATGAAGGAAAAAGGCTAAAAAATGACCCTAGTATAATCACCACAGCTCTTGATGCTACTTGATGTTTTATAATGATTCTCATGTTAGTAAAACTTAAAATTCACGCCCTCTATTTTGATGGTATTGTAAAAAAGTTAACTTACTGATATGGATTGATAATTAAACTATTTATTATAGAAAAAGGAAAAAAGGACAAAAAAAATGACCCAAATGTAACCACCGCGGCTCATGAATTCTCTAATGTTTTTTGAAGCTCAGTAATGATCCTTATGTTCACGAACCCTAAAAATTTCACCCTCTATTTCGACGGCATTGTAAAAAACATTTTTACTTGCTATACCAAATATAATGCTTGTCATTAATACAAACTGATTCTTCCTTCAAATCGATTTAAGTTTACAAAATCCTAAACTTTTTTTTTGCATATTATACTTTTAGTTATGAATATATTACATGATTTAATTAATGTATTCCTCATAAAATAATACTACTAAATTTAATTGTAAATTATTTAGCATGATATATACTTAATATGATAAATGTTTTTTGGCGTATCATTTTTTTTAGTTATGCACATGTTACATGATTGAATTTAGACCAAATGATTAAAAAACGCCAAATTTTTTATGAAAATTTCACAAAAATCCAAATTTTTTAATTTTATCCAATTTGTTCTAAAACGCATAATTTTGTTTCAATTTTGTCCAACTACACAATTTTGCTTATGTGGCGCCGATGTGTGGCATGCCACATCAACATACCAAATAATTTTGTTTCAATTTTTTTAGAGTTTTAAATAGCGAAACTACATATAATAAACTTTATGTGTAGAGTTTTCCTATTCAGTACTCTAAAATGATTTATTTGTATTTTTTTAATTTTATAAATTATTTATTTAACTTATTAGTTTTAATTTATACAATTATGTCCTATGATAAAATAGTATTCCCTCCGTTCCATTATAGAAGTCCCATTTGACTTTACACACAGATTAAAAAAACATTAATTATCCTTGTCTTTTTATGTTTTTTCATGTTTTGCCCTATTAATGATAGTGGAATTTTCCATAGAGCTCTTTTAAGATAACTAAAAGAAGGATAAAACATGATATTCATTGGAAAAACATTCTAAAAATAGTAATGGGACATCCCAAAATGGAATATGAGACTTTTTAAACGGGACGGAGGGAATATATTTAAATATTATTATTTTGTATTTTTATTATAACATTTTTTACGACTTCTAATAAAAATAAATTATTAATCAAATAATAAAAAACCACATATATTATAAATTAATAATATATAAAATTAACAAAAACATATTTTAATAAATAATTTAAATAATTATAAAAATAACAACAATAAAAAAATAGCAATAATAATAAAAAATAATAAAAATAAAAATTAATATAAATACTATTACTGCTACTAATAAAAATAATAAAACTATATGTTTCATTATATGTTTCTATTCTTATGATGAATATGTAAAAAAGTTTTAATTTGAGTTAAGTTATTAAAATAATAAAAAGTGTAGGTTTAAAATATAGTTTTAGAGTTAGAGATAGAGTTTATGGCTGGAGAAAAACTTATTTAGAGTTAGAGATAGAGTATGTGGTTGGAGCGAAATTAACTCTATTTCTCGAAAATAGAATTACAAATTTAGAGTAGATTAGAGATGGTCTAAGATTCATATCCTTTAATGAAAGTGCTATAAGATTTATATCATTTTTGATAAGATTATATGTTTCGATTTTATTATCACTTCATTTTATAAAATAAATAAAATAATTATCTGATAATAATTTGAACCGAATTCAAAGCAAAAATTATCAAAACAAATTAAATCAAATTTGATGATTTAATTTCTGTTTGATTTCATTTTAACCTGAACATTTATCAAAACTAGAATAGCTGGGTTGAACTAAAATATAATATTAAACCAGTCAAAACCATGTATACCCTTCATACTTAATAGATATGAGAGGAAAAGTTCTAGCAAAAATAAAAGAACAAACTAAATTCTATAATAGTATTCCTTTCTATCCCATTTTGTTTATCTTATTTTTATTTTCACACATATTAAAAAAATTACATATTAACACATTCTTTTTTATACCTTTTATTATATTTTTTGGTTATTGAGTTATGATTTATATTTATATATAAAAAAAGATAAGTATACTCCATGCAACAAAAAAAGCATTAAATATCTCAAAAAAATATTTTTATTTAATAAAATAGTCTAATTTTTATATTGAATATACAAAATAGTCAAACACACTTATTTGTTATACACATTAATCAATAAAATCTATTCATTAATATTAAATATAAAATAGGAAAGTAAGTGTCTATAATCAAATTGTGACAATCATTTTGGGACGTCTAAAAATAATATATAGGACAAATAAAATGGGACGGAGAAAATATGTAACAAAAACATATTTTAGATCGTAGTCCAATTGAAATGCTCTAATAATAATAAAAATATATTCAAACTCATATATGTGGGATAATTGATTTTGGGATTACTATGTTTTTTAGAAATCCTAAAATAGCGACCAAATATTGAAATGTAGTAAAATAGTTACTAAACTTTTAAATTTGTGATTATGAAAGATTGTTAAGTAATTTGCGGTTAAATTATGCATACGTGTAATCAATTTTTGATTATTTATGACAAATAATATATGTATACACATAATCAACTAAAAATTAATTTGATTTTTTTTTCTTCATTAACTAAAAAATTCTTATATCTTAAAGCAATCATATAGTTTAGTAACAAAAATGTTATATTATAAAGTTGGGTCACTATTTTATAATTCCTAAAAAGTACAATAATCTTTAAATCAATTACGTTACCCCGCATACTAGAATCAAAATGCTTTTACATACGCAATATAAGGTACAACAAAGCTAATTTTCCTCTCAAAATTACAAATTAATTTCACTTATTATTTTGATCAAGTATTAAATACTATTAGTATCTTGATCATTCTCTAACTTAAGTACGAGAGTGTAGTCTAGCCGCACCAATCCGACTTAAGTATCAGAGTGTAGTCTAACCGCACCGGTCCGACGCCTTCTAGCTTTATGTCGGAACCATCAATTTCGAAAGCACAAAAAGGTTGAAACATTCTAGTTTCTCCAACATTAAATGGTTTTATCCACACATAGGGACCATTAGGGTAAAAACAGAAAAGAGAAGCACAAGTGTATGGCTTACAGAAATGCCACCATAACCTAGCTCTTATTTAATGTAATTTCCCGTACTAACCACATGATCATCATCTTTATTATAAAAACCAATACATAATAAGATCAACAGCCAACCAGACTCTCCACTGATTGCCTAGTTGTCTCCCTACTTTCATTAGATTCTCTCCCAGTTTTCTTTGTCTTCTTCTCTCCAAAACCCCTTATTGTGCAGACAAGAATCTTTTCAGCCTTCAGACAGCACACTTAGATCACTGATCTGTCATTTGACCAACTATTATATATAAATCATAACATGCAGGTAATTAACTCATCATTAAATCAAGATTATTATCTTATAAACCTAATTAGTGTGTGTATAGTCACTTGAAAGCTTATAAATCCCATCGTTCTTATTGTTTCAGATAATTCATTGCCTCTTTAAGGCAGCGCAACAGAAAGAAAGAGACTATAATGGTAAGATTTTTTTTTCTTTTCATTTAAACATCGTTTTAATTTTTACGGATAATGTTTAAAGAATCACGAACTTTACATATTTTTTTTATTTAAATCATGCAGTATATATTTGTTATTTCCATGCACGAACTATCATTTTTTTCAAATTTATATACGGTGCTGAGGTGTCACGGTGTCATTGATGTAATTTGTTAATGTGGAGGTCATTTTATACCAATGGATTAGTGTCAATTCAGTTCCGTGTATGAATTTGAAAAAAAAATGATAATTTGTGCATCAAAATAACAAATTTTAAACTACGTGGTTAAAATGAATAAAACATGTAAAGTTTGTGGTTTTTTTTTATATTAATCTTAATTTTTAGCACAACGGAAAGAGTTGTTGTGTTTTATATTGCATAAAAACATTACGTTTGTTCGATTTAAAAAAAAATTATAAAAATATAATTTTATAATTTTTTTATTTCAGTATTTTGTAACGTTTTTGTTTTAACTTAAGTATGAATTTGTGTGTTAAACTTTTAGGGGATAGGCAATTGAAAAGAAAAAGGAAGCAAATCCAGTGGATGTTCTCTAAGAAGATGAAGAAAGAAGAAGTGATAAGTAACAAAGTGGAAACTACTACTCATGCAAGCAATAAAGTTCTACCAATAACAGACACTGCATTATCTTCTTCAGCTACCACAAATAATCAATGTACTGCATTGGATAAAGTTGATCAGAAGCTTATTAAAACTAATAAAGCCATTTCTAGAATGAAAGACCTAATTAAATGGGCTGCTACTGCCAAATCTGAAAAGAAAGCAAAATTCTTGGCAAGAAAGGTATATTTTTTATCTAATTAATATCATTTTTTCATGCAATAACAAATTTTATCTAATTAATTATATGTATGTTTGTATGTTTTGTAATTATATATGATTTTTTAGATGATAATTTTGTAATGTTTAAGTTAATGTTTATTCTAATTGAACCAATTAAATAGTTTGGTCGAGTGTTGGTTTGAATTTGGACTACAGTTTAGTTCGATTTGGACATGTAATAAATTTTGTTTTGCTCCGCGTTGGCTGATTCTAAGCTGAACCGATTGATGCACATCCTAGCTACTACATAAATAACTTAAAACAAAAATGGCGGGCCACTTTATGCTAAATATTCATACTTAGATTTATTACAACTGAATATTTTTCGTTATTTTTATATATTATCGTAACATTTTTGAAACTGCTGCTAAACTAGCGTTACCGTTGTTATAGGTTCTACATTTCAGAAATAAAGGAGTTATGAAAACAGTAGCAGATGATGATGAGCTGAGCAATGAATCTCCAAAGATAAGTTTCAGATGGGATGTTGAAAGCTGTTCAACTATTACCTCTTCTTGTTCAGCAATTTCCTCCATCACTGACTTGACACTGAACAATTTTCAACCTAATGATAGGAAGGCAAATTGGATTACTACTGATTCTGAATGTAAGATACATATTTGAATTTAATTTTTTTATTTTCTTAATTTGCTTCTTTGATATTAGTAATCAACTAATTAATTTTATAATCTGGATTTGCAGATGTGGTACTAGAGCTATGAAGGAATGAAGACTAGCTAGATGTTTTTCATGGCTAACTTAATTGTTGTATCATGACATGAGCTAAGGATTTGCTTTTTTTTTTCTTTGAGATTTTAGATGTTTTCAGTTTAACATCAATTGTATTTAAGGATCTGAAAATGTAATTAAGCATATTAAAATGAAATTTGGAGTTAAAGTTTTGGTGTTCCCTTTGAAACTATGAATAATGATAAGGCCAAACTCATTTTGAAGCTTCTGTAGTTTTACCGTTTTATTTATTTGTTTTTTTTTTTCAATGTTCGGTATTCATAAAATTCATGTACTTCATAAATTTAATTTTTTTTTATGGGAACACAAATTCAATTTAGTAGATCCTTTTTTGGAAGGAATGTGTACATGTGTTCACTTGTTGTTATCATTACTACATGAAAAATGGTATTTTGGATTATGGGTAATTTTTTAATTTAATAGGTTCGCTTATTTTAAAATTTTTGTTTATTGGATCCATGTAATTTTACTTTTTTTATTTATCTGGTTCCTTTTCAAGTTCGGTCTCACGCCCTTTTCACGGTGAGTGAAATCTATGATCCTTCTCCATCCAAAAATGACTTAAAAATTCAAAATAAATTAAATATATGGACTAGATAAAAATAAAAAAACTTGAATAAAAAACCAGATAAATATAAGAGTAAAAATACAGAGGCTTCAAGATATGGGTTTGGGCCAATAATAGTAATGAATTTACCAAGTTCACTAAAATGCATATTTGAATTTCCGCACTATGATAAGTAAAAATTTGTCATATCACTCCTTTCATCGTTTTCCTTCCTTAAAATACGAAAAACTTCAACCAAAAGTCTGTAATTTTTATCTTTTTAAAATTTATGGTGTACTCAATTTTGGATTTGCTTGCTTTGTGGCCAAGTCAAATTTTCTCTGTTTCTCATTGCAAATTACTTATTGTTTAATTTTCTCATAAATCAAGAAAAAAGAATGATTTGTTGTTCCAATTTTCTCATAAATCAAATTTTTCGCTGTTTGGTTTGAAACTTTTGGTGATGTTATTGTACTCCTTGTGAGGTTTTATACTCCTTATAAGGTTAAATTATTTCTTGTGAGATTTTGTACTTCTTGTGAGGTTAAAGTACTCCTTGTGAATTTTTGTACTCCTTGTGAGGTTAAAGTACATTGACGAAGGCCTCTACTATCTGAAATGTTTAAGATAAGTTCTGATACAACTTTAAATTTTAGTAACATATTTGTAGTTATATGTATGATTTGTATGAACATTTCGAGTTTTATTACTTATTGTAGTTTTATTGCAATCTCTGTTAATCAGTTCTCATAAACATTATGTACTTCTATTTACCGAAATTAATACAATTGCTATTTCGCTAAAAAAAATTAGCACTATCACTTTTTTCTCTGAATTGGGTTTCTCCATTATAATTTGCATACATCGACTACTTACACTTTTAATTTTGTAAATATTAGGCCCCTTCGTCACCTAAAGTGTTATCAGTACTAAGTCAAATCGAAAAAACCAGATGAATGACTTATTTTCAATAAAAATAGAAGTACAGTGACCCACTTAAAAAATTAATATAAAAATACATAAATTTATCATCTCAGACACACTAACGATATGTCGTGTACACGCATTTTATTCCTGTGAAGTAGGGACCCAATAATTATAAAAATAACTGTAGAAATTCAAATTTGACAAAAAAATAGAGAAACTCAATTTTTTAAAAGAAGTGATAGTACATGGACACCAATTCCTGCCTTAATTCAACTTGAAAAACAATAAAAATTGATCATTCTTTCTTCAATTGCTTTTTTTAAAAGTGATAGTTCCATTCGCTACAGCTAATCAAATGCTAGATTCTACAACCGTATCAACATAACACTAGTTAAAAACTCAAAACTGTACTTTTGAGGATCCACTTCATATCATATTATATAATGAGCGGAGTGGATTTCAGGGGCACTCGCCCAGACTTATGACTGGCCTCGGATCTGATTAGTTTTGAAAAGAATGGAGCCGCCACTTAACTCAATTAGAAAATGCCTTTTATACCATGACTAGATTGACCTCACACACCTATTGTTGAACCAAGTTCCATTTGAACCCTAATTTTGAGTTTGACAATCAATTTAAAGATGCTAATCATGTTTATTAGTGCGTAGAAACATATAGAAACCATCCCGGGTCGAATCGAAGTTCTGTAGCGAGAATCGAAAAATCTAATTTTTGACAACTTCTAGCAGCATATCAAGCCTGAGATGCCTTTGTCATCGCGAGTGTGATACTTCAATCTCCAGCGTGATACACATAATCACGGGTGCGATAAATGGTCAGCCAAAATCCTTTTGGGTTTTGACTTATATCTCGGGCGCTACATAACAGATCTTGGGCGCGATGGATGTGACTGTTGTAGGTCCAACAGCTCTTTTTGAGCACCCTTACCAAATGGTGACACCTAGCTTACATCCATTGGAAGAATCCCTGAAGTTTGAAAATCGCGGGCACCACGAAAAGAATCACGGGCGCGACATGACCTTATTCAGCACAAAAATGTCCTTTGATCTTGTAATACCCTGTATATTTTCGGCGTTTTCCGACGAGCTTCCGGTTGTATTTTGATACCTTTTGAGGACTCGTGGTCCGGTTTATGTCTGTCTTATGGTTTGGTTGGTTTGTGTGAGTTAATCAAGTTTTGGTTAAATCATTGGTTGGACCATGTTTTAGGTTTGGCCTTGTTCTTTATTAACTGAACAAGACCCTTGCATTTTGACCCCTGCTCTTTACTGAAATAACGTGTGCGTTATTTCTATATCCTCTTTCAACCTATTAATACGACTCCTAGTCTTTTATTCGTTCTTAGCGTTACCTTCAAACCCTAGCCGCCTCTAACACCTAAACATATTCTCATTATACTCCATCCTCATTCCTTTCCGTTGCCTTGGATTTGGTAAGTATTTCACGTCGCCTTCTTTCTTGCTTATTCGGTATCGTCTCGCCGTTCGTAACTGTTGTGTTCTTTGTTTATCTTGTGTAAGGACATTACCTCACGTCCCATCTGATTCATATCAGTCTCAGGAATTAGTGAAAATCATCGTCTTCAAACGGTACATTGATTCTCTGCGTTCTTACGTTATTGTTACTTTCGTTCGTAACTTGTTACGTTTATCTTTATAGCATCGTTCTGAGGTCGTCTCCTTCATCACAGCAGTCCCCATCCTTCTCAGAAAACCTTTGGCGTGTAATCTTAATTTGGTACGTTTGAATCTCTTGAGTTTACGTTAAATCGATTCATTATTCTTGTTGTTTGATGGCTTCCGTTCCTTGTCCTTGTTGCTGCCGTATTTATGCCTCATTACTGATGTTAGCTATGTGATCTCCTAAAGTTATAATTTGTTGTGTTTGGCTTAATAATTGATTTGCTATTACGTTGTGATAGATTCCGTTATTTTGCTTGTTGCGTTTGGTTGTAACGGATTTGCTGTTCATATTGTTGTTACTGAGGTTTGTCCAAGGTGTTATGTTCTTATAGTAATCTGATTATGCTAAGCTTGTGATTCCAAATTACTACTGTTGTTCTTGATCTCATTTTTTTGGGCTTTGGTTTGTGCATGTTGTTCGGTATCGGCGTTTCATATCATGGTTACTAAAACTTATATTTGATTATTGTGATGATTCTGCCGTGAATCCTCAAGATATGGCTGTTTTGAGTCTCAATTTTTAATATTATTCTTAGTGCTATTCATGCATGGATTATGTATTGTGAAGTTTGATTATGGTTACCCATGATTGTGGTTACTGTTAATATGGGATTTATCTTTGGCTTTTGAATTGCAAATTGTTATGGTTTTTAATTTGTTTTATTTGAATAATTAAAATCTGAAATTATTAATTTGATTATTGCCGACTTAAAACCGAACCTTTGATTATCATTTTGATTTCTAAATTGCTAAACGATAACATTGTATTTTTTTTTATCTAGAAAATAATGTTGCTTTAATTATAATTGGATTGGTATTGTTAATTATATTTTGAAACAATATTTATATTAATCTTATTATAATTAAATGATTTTAGAATTAATTATTTATTTTGACTATATTAAATGAGAATTGGGGATTTTATTTTAATTTGAGAGTTTATCAAATTAGCTATATTATTTTTAAAACTTAAAAAATAATATTTGAGTTATTTAAAATAAAATTAATAATAATTATTTAATTATTAATTTTAGATTTTGGGCTTAGCGTGCCAACGTGATTAAATAATATTTTAATTTTTGGATTTCGTTATATAATTTGACAAATTGAAAACGATGATTATTTTATAATCTAAATTAATATAATTACTCGGGTAATTATATTTAATTTTAAATATCTTTTTGGGATGTCATTTTGGCTAAATTACAATTTAGCCCTTGAACGTTTTAAAACTTATTTGATTAAGTTTTTGATTGTAACTTGGTGTACTTGAAGTTAAAGCTATTGGGTTCCGTTTTAAATATTAATTTACTATTTTATCAAGTTGATTCTATAATTATAAACTATGGTTTATAATTGGATATAATTATGTTTATTTTATCAAAGTGATTTTAGGAATTATAAACTCTGGTTTATATTTTGATAAAATAGTTTGAGTCGGGTTAGACTTGAGTCACCCGACATGTGAGGTTGCTTGGTAGTTATTGGTAACTCGGCTACCCCAATATTTGAGGAAATGGATTTAAGTTATTATTTATTTATTATTTAAGCAATATTTTCGGAACGGATTTTAAAGCGGAAGCCCAATAGACTTTTCTTAATTAATTGAGTATTGTGTTACTCGATGTGATTCATTTTGACTCGGGTCATTACGTGATTAATTGTTCATTCTATTCTTGCTACGTTTATGCTTGGCTCGGTATTGTGCTAGTCCTATGTGGTGTCTAGTATTCTTAGAGTTAGGGGTTGAATGGAGTTTAACTTATATATTGTTTTAGACCCGTCGACTGCTCGTGCTTCGGAGTCTACGCAGGGTTAGCTGTTTGCCAAGATTCACGTGGATAAGCAAGCAGTGAGTTTGTAGTGCTATTTACCGCTTTATTAAGTACCGCATCGTATTTTAATATTATAAATGTTTGTGAACTGTTTTTACGGATTATGGATCTGGATTGAAACGAGCTACTCGATAGGCTTGTATCGAGACTGTGTGCACCGGTAAGTACTCTGGGAAACGGCAGACTATGGTCTTGCTTACGCTGGTAATTTGACGAGGATTTGTTCCCGTACACTCTGGGTTTATTTTTCAGTATGCTATGGCATACTTACGCTGGGATCTTTTCAATACTGTTTTCCATAATCATACCATATTAGTATAAACTATTTTGATTTAAGGGTTTTAAACTTAATAAATGTAAATAGTATTGCGAACTCATCTCAGTATATCTGACCCCGTTGTTTTCCCAAATTTTCCAGGTTTATGATTTGAAAGCTGGTCCACTACGATCCTTTTATTCTTCGGAGGGTTATTTTATTTTGTATAGATTGTCAAACTGATTTTTATTCTTAGACCGCAGTAGTAAAACTAGAAGTTCATATTACATTAAATGTTTGTCAGATTTGTCTGACTGGCTTTATTTTATGTTTTGACATACTTAATTGTTTAACTCTGGTTATTTATTAATCAATGTAAGTAATTACATTTAAGTTGTTATATTACTTTGTATGTTTGATTTTATCCGCAAGGCTTGCTACGGGTTTTGGTACAACCATACCCATACCCTAGCGCCGGTCGCGATCCATGAAATTGGGTCGTGACAAAGTTGGTATCAGAGCTTTGGTTTCAAACCAAGGCCATTGCATGCTATGTGTTTACTCTGTAAGTTGTTATTGAGTCATAGGTACTACTGCGGAATTAGGCTTCACGTCTTGTCTTTTAAACGTCATCTTTTGATTTTAAAACTTCCTGCCTACACCGATAGGATTGCGTCAAGTCAGTCATTAATTATGCTGTGATTTGATGCTTTTATTTTATTATATTGATGTTATTTCACTTGGGTAAATTAATTTATTTTGATTTCTCGGGAAATCTTATTTTGGTAATTTTCTTTATGTCATACTTGGGTATGATGTAAATTGCCTTATCTTGATGATGTTGCTTTTCACTTGGGTGATATATATTGGTTGTTATACTTTAAGGATGTTGGCATTATTTGGCCGAGAGCCTTGATTTTTTTTTAAAAATGATATTTGTCAGGATTGGACACTGTTTTGAGTTTGAATGATTTTTGACCGAAAAATCTTTTTCACATTTGTGAATTTCGTGGTTGGCCACGTATTGGTTTTAAACTACCTTAAGGAAATCATTTTTGCCTAACTAGTGTTTTGACGTAAAAAGTCAAATGGGTAGTCTGGACACGACACCCTAAAATATCATTTTCAGTATCATGCCAATAAAAATGAAATTCATATATTCAAAAAATTAATATTTGACTAAGGATTGAAAAAGGGTTATTCTTTTGAAATGAAATGAATTTCTCGAATTCTTAAAATTAGAATGTTACGTCTAGCTTGGTATTTTCAAATGATTGTTTGGAAATAAAAGTTATTTTGAAAGGTGTTACAGTTTTGACAATTTAGTTTTACTTTTGTAATTTTACCATAATTTGGTTTGTCAACACTTTGGTGTTGTTGGTCTTTTGGTCGATTTGATAGTATTGACCGAAGTATGTGTTTGCAAAAAGATTGTAAAAAAAAATTGTTTTCTCACTTGGATGATGTGTTGATGTTGTCATTTGGGTGACATCGAGCTTCTTATTATTTTGAAAATATTGATATTGTTTTGAAATGCGTTTTTTCCGAATTTGAAAATGTTTTGTATACATTTTATAAATGGTAACTGCGGGTTTGACTTGAGTCACTCAAATTTGGAGTTGAGCTTGGGAGTTGTAATTACTCGGCTAACTCGATCATTTAAAAATTTAGGCATTTGGAAACAAATTTTTAGTCAATGTTTTGTAAAGAGGGTTTCCGGAAAATGAATTTTAAACTGAAGGGGCTCGACATTAACTTGAAATCTACTTTGTAAATCTTACCTTTTGGAATGTGTTTTGATAAATATTTTTGGTAAATATCTTTATTTATTTGATCTGATTTGGCGTTTTGAGCATGCCATTTCATGATTTAATGTTTTAATCATTGTTGGGTTGTTTGAGTCGTTACCAGGTCGGTAGGAATTCGTTGATCATATAAGATGTTGCATGCTCAATTCTTTTGGAATTATATTTGTTACCTACCCTAATGAGTAATTATTTTACTGCAAGATGTTTAAGTGCTTTTTGGTTTTGTGAAAATTCGTAACCTATATTATTGCGTTCTTGTTAAGTCTCTCATGTTTGGTTAAGTTATACTATAGTAGTTATCGTTTTTGTTTGCCTCATTGTGTGGAGTATCACGTGAGGATATTACTCACTTGTTTCTTTGGGTTAACTTTGGCATTGGGTCGATGTGCGTTTCGAACCTTTGTTTTGACCCTGCGATTAGTTTAGATGTTGTAATTGGTTTAGCCGGATCGAACTTTTGACCCTGGAAATCGAAGTGATTAATTTTTTTATCAATAGATTTGAGGAGCGATTCTCAAGAGTTGTTCGCAGATTCGAATTCTGAATCTGTCCTGGTCAGAGGAAGACGATTTGAGTTATATTACTCAGCACAGGTGGAATAATTCTACTCGTGAGTGTTTACCTCGTGCGTGGAATTTCGAGCGTTATGCATTTCTAGATCGTGTTCGTTGTGTAAATTGGAGTGTCAAGATTTTTTTTTTTTTTTTTTTTTGCTTTTGGCATTCTGGAAAAGAACGTAGTAACTCTGTTCGTGGTTGATCAGTGTAATAATTATATTGGTGTTTTTCATTAGGTAGAGCGGTGAAATACCGAAACTGATAGTGGAGCTTTGAAGGCAGTCAAGTTGCTTGATGCCTTTTGAAAATTTTCAATTCAATTTTAGGGAGAATTCATTGTTAGGTAAATTTTAGTTTTGTTGTTGATTTTGGGTTATTTTGTTAATGACGATGCAAATTGGTGGACTAGGATAATGGAGATGGGTAGATATGTCAAGATGGACGAATGCACGTCTCGCAGAGTGTAATGTCTAGAAAATGTTTCGAAAAAAAAATGATTTCAAATGTTAACTTGTTAAAGTAATTGAAGTGTTTTTATCACGTAATTGTGCTCAGACATGTCATGAACATGCATTTGAAATGCCACGAATAGGAAACTGCATTGAGCATTGAGTATGATAACTAATTAAAAGAAAATAAATAATTGATACATGCATTTAGAACATTCATCACGACATTAAATTATTAGGGTTGAATGCAACTCTTTGGGGATGAGAGCTGTCATCACCCTGGCGCACAACTATGTAAAATAAATTTTACCAGTGAAATTTTTCAACAAAAAAATGTTTTCTTTTATAAACTCGCGAGTTATATTATGAAAACGGTGTTAAAAAAAATTATTATTAAATTACAAACGGTTTTGAAATTTTTAATTGGTTGGAAACTAGACAAATACTTTGTGATGACGGTGGTGATTTAAGAGAAATTGTATTATAAGGATTTATTTTATATTGTTGGAGTATTTGTATTTGATAAGGAAGGGCTATGGTTATAAAGTTGTACTCGAGGTTTAGTTGTATTAAGTGCTGCAAAAATATTGGGTTCGGATTAAAGAATTGTATCAACTTAGAGTATATAATTTGAGAATTTCTGTTTTAAGGAAATTGGTTATACTCTGCATGTTCATTTACACTGAAAGACTTAAATTTTTTTTTATTTTATAAATTCGATTTCTATGTAAAAAGTTTTAGTATCAGTATGAAAATTATTTTGTAAACAAAGGGATTTTTATTTGCAAAATATATTTTTGGAGAAAGTGATGAAATTTTGTCAGTTTGATTTAAAAGTGGATTTTAATTTTTTTTTTTAAATGAACGATTTTATAAAATCGTGAATTTATTTTGAAAGTAAGGTTCAAAAGTTATTTCAATTGAGAGTGTTCGACTATTTTGGTGCGGTTACAAATTGGAAAACTTTCCCACAATTTATTTATTTTTGGTTTGGAAAATAAAATGTAACTTGTGATACTAAAGACTTTTAATTAGATACAGATAATTTTATTAAATGATATTTTGTGTTTGCGGAAAAAAATTCGGTATGTTGCGTTTCAAAAAAAAATATTGTTTTGAGCATAACCAATGAATTGATTAAGTACGGTTTTGATCTAAATGATCTTTTGTGGGATTCGAGGTTGTAGTTGGATGATGGAATTTTTTTTTTTTTGGATTTGCAAGTTAACTTAGAAATTTCGTGTTTATCAATTTGGAGAATTGTTGTCAGAAGTCTAAGTTATGTATCTCTTGGAATTGTGTTATGTGTTTTTCTTGCGTCTTGGTTCGTGAAGTTGATAATATTATCGAGTAGATCTTAGTTGATTGAACCAGAACGATTCTTATGGTGTTTAGTTTTCAGTTGTGATTTTTGCAAGAGCGTATTTAATCAGGATGACTTATTATTTTGCTTGGTTGCTTTGTTAAGCGGAAGTTAGTATAGCCAATCGTGGTTATTGCTTGAATTTAGTGAGCAGTGCTCTAAAAAAATTTTCGTTCGCGAGAAATCTGTTGAGATTGCCGTTGTGTCTTGAATAGGCTGAATTATGCAGTTTTTATTTCGTTTCTGTTTGGGTTTCTCACTCTGTCGTAAAGTGCTATGGAAATTCAGAGTTTGAGGTGCGTAATTGTTTTCTGTTAAATCTATTTGGGAATCGTTAACTCTTAATTTTTGTGTTAGAAATGGTTTTCGGGCGCGCTGTTCGTGATTTTATTGTACTTCGGTTTTGTGGTAAATTCGAGGACGAATTTTTAATAAGTTGGGGAGAATGTAATACCCTGTATATTTTCGACGTTTTCCGACGAGCTTCCGGTTGTATTTTGATACCTTTTGAGGACTCGTGGTCCGGTTTATGTCCGTCTTATGGTTTGGTTGGTTTGTGTGAGTTAATCAAGTTTTGGTTACATCATTGGTTGGACCATGTTTTAGGTTTGGCCTTGTTCTTTATTAACTGAACAAGACCCTTGCATTTTGACCCCTGCTCTTTACTGAAATAACGTGTGCGTTATTTCTATTTCCTCTTTCAACCTATTAATACGACTCCTAGTCTTTTATTCGTTCTTAGCGTTACCTTCAAACCCTAGCCGCCTCTAACACCTAAACATATTCTCATTATACTCCATCCTCATTCCTTTCCGTTGCCTTGGATTTGGTAAGTATTTCACGTCGCCTTCTTCCTTGCTTATTCGGTATCGTCTCGCCGTTCGTAACTGTTGTGTTCTTTATTTATCTTGTGTAAGGACATTACCTCACGTCCCATCTGATTCATATCAGTCTCAGGAATTAGTGAAAATCATCGTCTTCAAACGGTACATTGATTCTCTGCGTTCTTACGTTATTGTTACTTTCGTTCGTAACTTGTTACGTTTATCTTTATAGCATCGTTCTGAGGTCGTCTCCTTCATCACAGCAGTCCCCATCCTTCTCAGAAAACCTTTGGCGTGTAATCTTAATTTGGTACGTTTGAATCTCTTGAGTTTACGTTAAATCGATTCATTATTCTTGTTGTTTGATGGCTTCCGTTCCTTGTCCTTGTTGCTGCCGTATTTCTGCCTCATTACTGATGTTAGCTATGTGATCTCCTAAAGTTATAATTTGTTGTGTTTGGCTTAATAATTGATTTGCTATTACGTTGTGATAGATTCCGTTAGTTTGCTTGTTGCGTTTGGTTGTAACGGATTTGCTGTTCATATTGTTGTTACTGAGGTTTGTCCAAGGTGTTATGTTCTTATAGTAATCTGATTATGCTAAGCTTGTGATTCCAAATTACTACTGTTGTTTTTGATCTCATTTTTTTTGGGCTTTGGTTTGTGCATGTTGTTCGGTATCGGCGTTTCATATCATGGTTACTAAAACTTATATTTGATTATTGTGATGATTCTGCCGTGAATCCTCAAGATATGGCTATTTTGAGTCTCAATTTTTAATATTATTCTTAGTGCTATTCATGCATGGATTATGTATTGTGAAGTTTGATTATGGTTACCCATGATTGTGGTTACTGTTAATATGGGATTTATCTTTGGCTTATGAATTGCAAATTGTTATGGTTTTTAATTTGTTTTATTTGAATAATTAAAATCTGAAATTATTAATTTGATTATTGCCGACTTAAAACCGAACCTTTGATTATCATTTTGATTTCTAAATTGCTAAACGATAATATTGTATTTTTTTTTATCTAGAAAATAATGTTGCTTTAATTATAATTGGATTGGTATTGTTAATTATATTTTGAAACAATATTTATATTAATCTTATTATAATTAAATGATTTTAGAGTTAATTATTTATTTTGACTATATTAAATGAGAATTGGGGATTTTATTTTAATTTGAGAGTTTATCAAATTAGTTATATTATTTTTAAAACTTAAAAAATAATATTTGAGTTATTTAAAATAAAATTAATAATAATTATTTAATTATTAATTTTAGATTTTGGGCTTAGCGTGCCAACGTGATTAAATAATATTTTAATTTTTGGATTTCGTTATATAATTTGACAAATTGAAAACGATGATTATTTTATAATCTAAATTAATATAATTACTCGGGTAATTATATTTAATTTTAAATATCTTTTTGGGATGTCATTTTGGCTAAATTACAATTTAGCCCTTGAACGTTTTAAAACTTATTTGATTAAGTTTTTGATTGTAACTTGGTGTACTTGAAGTTAAAGCTATTGGGTTCCGTTTTAAATATTAATTTACTATTTTATCAAGTTGATTCTATAATTATAAACTATGGTTTATAATTGGATATAATTATGTTTATTTTATCAAAGTGATTTTAGGAATTATAAACTCTGGTTTATATTTTGATAAAATAGTTTGAGTCGGGTTAGACTTGAGTCACCCGACATGTGAGGTTGCTTGGTAGTTATTGGTAACTCGGCTACCCCAATATTTGAGGAAATGGATTTAAGTTATTATTTATTTATTATTTAAGTAATATTTTCGGAACGGATTTTAAAGCGGAAGCCCAATAGACTTTGCTTAATTAATTGAGTATTGTGTTACTCGATGTGATTCATTTTGACTCGGGTCATTACGTGATTAATTGTTCATTCTATTCTTGCTACGTTTATGCTTGGCTCGGTATTGTGCTAGTCCTATGTGGTGTCTAGTATTCTTAGAGTTAGGGGTTGAATGGAGTTTAACTTATATATTGTTTTAGACCCGTCGACTGCTCGTGCTTCGGAGTCTACGCAGGGTTAGCTGTTTGCCAAGATTCACGTGGATAAGCAAGCAGTGAGTTTGTAGTGCTATTTACCGCTTTATTAAGTACCGCATCGTATTTTAATATTATAAATGTTTGTGAACTGTTTTTACGGATTATGGATCTGGATTGAAACGAGCTACTCGATAGGCTTGTATCGAGACTGTGTGCACCGGTAAGTACTCTGGGAAACGGCAGACTATGGTCTTGCTTACGCTGGTAATTTGACGAGGATTTGTTCCCGTCCACTCTGGGTTTATTTTTCAGTATGCTATGGCATACTTACGCTGGGATCTTTTCAATACTGTTTTCCATAATCATACTATATTAGTATAAACTATTTTGATTTAAGGGTTTTAAACTTAATAAATGTAAATAGTATTGCGAACTCATCTCAGTATATCTGACCCCGTTGTTTTCCCAAATTTTCCAGGTTTATGATTTGAAAGCTGGTCCACTCCGATCCTTTTATTCTTCGGAGGGTTATTTTATTTTGTATAGATTGTCAAACTGATTTTTATTCTTAGACCGCAGTAGTAAAACTAGAAGTTCATATTACATTAAATGTTTGTCAGATTTATCTGACTGGCTTTATTTTATGTTTTGACATACTTAATTGTTTAACTCTGGTTATTTATTAATCAATGTAAGTAATTACATTTAAGTTGTTATATTACTTTGTATGTTTGATTTTATCCGCAAGACTTGCTACGGGTTTTGGTACAACCATACCCATACCCTAGCGCCGGTCGCGATCCATGAAATTGGGTCGTGACAGATCTAGAAACGACAGGACCTTACTCAGCACAAAATAAATTTAAATTTTTATTTATATGAAAATAATTTTAAAAAACTTCGTTTCTATAAAGTAAAAGTATGGAGACCTTATTTGTATAAATTGAAAGTGCAAGGATTTACATATCAAATTATAAATATAAATTTTGACTCTCATTAACACGGCATGTACTACACGCGTTAACAGAAAAATTTACGTTAACGACAAAATGAAATTGGAGAGATTTAATGATGGAATATTTTAATACGTGTACCTTATATAAAAAAAACTTCAAAATTGGTTAAGCTTTTACAATAAAATTAGGGCTTTTTACATAAACATCTAATATTTGCAAAAATATATCTTTTATACGGGTAAGAGTTTTCAATATGAAAACTACCATCCACGCTGGAGATTATTACTTTTATACGGAAAAAATATATTTTCTACTCCAAGTCAAATCCTCATAAACCAAATATTTTTCTCTCTCCTCAATTTTCTCTCTCTCAACTCACCTTTTGTTCTTCCGTTCTTCGCACCAATCCGCCTCCGCTGTTCCATTTCCATCGTTTCTCTTCCATTGTTCCACCTCCATCGTTCTGCCTCCGCCGTTCCGTCTTCGTCTCGCCGTCATCTTTCTTTTATCGTTTTGATTTCAGATTTGAATTTTTTTGTTCTTTTTTTTATTTTCAGATCTGTAATTTGTTAATTTTTTACTGTTTTTCACCATTAAACATGTATAAAAGAGTATCTTTAGAGAATCTAATACTCATTTCATGTTATGTAGAATAATTTTGTGATTTTATGGAATAAAATTATGTTATTTCTGCATTTTTCTTGTGTTTCTGCGTTTTTTTTAATTCTGCAGAACGATTTGTTGATGATGAATGATTGCTGAATTATTGTAATATCACAGTGTTTTTGATTTTATGTTGACTTTATGTTGATATTATGTTGCTATCAACTGATTTTTTTTAATTTTAAAATTGGCAAATAAAATAATATTGTCTGTGAAATAAACTAAAAAATTAAATTAAATTAGATTGAGACTAGATAATGATATGGTATCATCATGGAAGAAAACAAATAACGAAGTTGAATTATTGTAATGATATAGTGTTGACATTGTGTTAATTTTCGGTTGATATTTTGTTAATTTTAGCATTTGTGAAAAAGAAAATAATGATGTTAAATTATTATGGTGTTACAATTTTAATCTTATGTTGATATTGCGTTAATATTATGTAGATATTTAGTTGATTTTATCATCAACGAAAAAAACACATTATATGTGAAAATAAAATAAAAAAATTGAAATTAAATTGAAAAAATGTTGAAAAAATAAAAATTAGTATAAAAAAGATTGAAAAATTTGAATCAGTTAGTTTATTACATATGTTGATATGAACATAAGATCAACACAATATCAACACAAGATCAACATTATAACATTATAATAATTCAATATCATTATTGTTTTTTTCACCAATGTTAAAATCAACAAAATATTAACCGAAAATCAACACAATTTCAACATTGTAACATTATAATAATTCAACATATTTATTTGTCTTCTTTTCCAATGCTAACATATCATTATCTAGTCTCAGTTAAATTTTTATTTTTTTAGTTTATTTCACGGACATCATTATCTTATTTGTCAATGTTAAAATCAATAAATATCAACCGATTATCAACATAAAATTAACATAAAATCAACAACACTGAAACATTACAATAATTTTATCAATCTACCATCATCAACAAATCGTGCTGCAGAATTAAAAAAACGCAGAAATATAACCAAACATAGTAAAACTGCAGAAATAACATATTTTCATTACATAAAATCATAAAATTATTTTATGTACATGAAAATTATTATTACATTCCTTAAAGATAATCTTTACACATGTTTAATGGTAAAAGAATTATTGTGACTTAAAAACAGTTAATAAAATAATTTCTAGATCTGAAAATGAAAAAGAAGAATAAGAAGAATGTTGAATCTTTTCGTTTCAAAATCGGATCATATGCCTTTAAAAAACTTTTTAAAATCGTTAAAAACTTCTGATATCTATTATTCCTTTCGACAATAAACTCCGGTTCAGATCTGAAAAAGAAAACACAAAAATAAGAAAACGGCGGCGGCACAACGAAGACGGCAGTGGAGTGGCACTGAGACTTGATGAAGAGCGACGACTATCAGAAGAAGAAATCGTGTGGAGAAGAAGAAAAGAAACTGCTATTTTCAGAGAAAAAAAAAAAAGAAACCGCCAATTCAGAGTTAAGAGAAGGAAGTTCGTAAAAAAGAGAAGAATTTAAAACTCTAGATCAACAAAGTAATAAAATCCAGTATGAAAAGTAAAGAAATTGTTTGACCCGTATAAAAGATATTGGGCTGAAAAAACCCGTAAAACATATAAAAAGCCCATAAAATTATTCGACCACCTTTTGCGAGGGAGGATGTAATTTTTTCTAAAATTGAGGGGTAACGATTAATATACTCTTAAGTTAAACACGAAAGTCCAACTATTCTCCTTTTTACTCTTTCCCCAAGCAAATACCATAAATGAAACTTATCTAATTTCATCTCATCATAAACCCTACCTTCCCAAACCCAATACAATCTCTACCGTCCGTGTAATCCATTCCCCATCTAACCGCGTGAGACTTAAAACATAAAAGCCACTATAAAGGGCCACATCACCCAATAGAAAATTTAAGGACTTATTTTTCAAAAAGAAAAATTTAAGGACTGATTTTTCAAAAAAGAAGAAAATTTAAGGACTTAATTTAAAAAGTTAAAGGGGTTTATTAGATCCTCTAGACTTCTGTAGCTTATTTGTTCATTACTTGGACTGTCTCTTCTACTTCTTCAGACTAGGGTTTTATACCAAAAAAAGTTAGGGTTTCTCTCTCTCTCTCTCTAAAATCCAGACCTCAGAAAACCCTAAAATCAGAATCAATGGATAGATACACTAAGGTTGAGAAACCTAAACCTGAATCGCCCATTAATGAAAACGAGATCCGAATCACTACGAATGGACCTGTTAAAAATTATATTAATTATGCTACTTCTCTTCTTCAGGTACTCTTTTTTCTTCTAGACTTGTTTTTTTTTTTGGTTTGGTTTGTGGTTGTGTTATGCATTATCTGTGTGTTTTAAGTTTGTTTTTTTGAATATTTAGTATTTTGTTGCTGTTGGGTTTTGATTACTTTGTTTAATATTGGTTTCATTAGTGGTTTTTATGCTGTGGATTATTGTGATGGATGATGAACTAGGTAGCACGTTGGACATGGACACGGCGAAACAGTGTTATTTTAAGGTTTCCCATGTAAAAAAATGAAGTTTTGTGTCCAAATGTAAGTGTCCAAAATGTTTCCGAAATGGGACACGTTGATTAAATGAAGTGTTCGTGCTACCTAAGTTCTGAATGTTTTGCCTGTTTGCTAATGTCTGTGTTTTTTTGGTTTTGGTGATGTTAAGGTAGTTTTGTTGTCTTTATACCTTGTTTACTTTAGAATTTAGTTGTCTAGTTATGGAATAATTCAATTTTTGTTGTTTAGTTGTGTTTTTTTAATAATGCGGATTGGGGTTTTGGCAGTTGCGTTATGTTTTATTTTTTAGAATGTCGCTGGCATTGTACAATTGAGCAATAGATTAGTGTAGGATTGGAAGTTGGAAATGAAGTATAGGAATTGGGTAGTCTGCTGCTTGAAGATACTGAACTTTTTAGGAAATTTTTTAAACGTACTTCAAATGTGGACATTCATTCTGTTATGCTAATACTCTCAAATGGAAGTTGGAAACTGAAAGTTTAGGAAATTCGTAGTTTCCTGCTAGAAGAAATTGAATTCTTTAGGAAAAAAATTTAAGATGCTTTAAATGTCGACATTTTCGTTATGCTATTACTCTCAAATACGACACCACTTCCTAACAAAAGAATATCCACTTGTTAAAGAATCCAGCTGGTAAAATGTGACTTCTTTTAAATAATTTAATGTTTTAGAAATCTATAATTTAAATTTGTGTTGATTGATTGGTTAGGATTTTATGCTAGATTACTGTAAAGCTCACCACATATGGTAGATTGTTTGCCAAAGCCCTAAATAGTTTGGTAAATTTATGGTTTGCTTTGTCTCCAAGTGAAAAAAGGGGACTATTGATGTCAAAACTGTTAGTTGGAAAATCATAGTTGATAAGAATTTGTTGTTTTCTATTGAAAATTTTGGCTTGTTGACCTAGATGTCAGGCATGAGGAATTTTTAAGTAGTTACATAACATGTAATTAAGATTTTAGCTGAAATTTTGACTACAAACACAAGAATCATTATTATAAGTTTTAATGAACTGGGTTTTGCATGGAACAAAAGTTACAATCACTAGCATTGGCACGCTTTGAAGCTTTGGGGTTCTATTGATGAGTTCTGTGTGATTTAGTGTAATCTTTTGGAATAACTTAACTTCTATTTGAGCTTCACATGTCTGCTAATTATGCATTTGAGTGTGATGGACGTTTGTTAAGACTGTTACTATAGACTATTTATTTATATTTATAAAAATATCATGTAAATAGTCTTTGTTATGTTGGTACTTATGGCATTGCTGTTTGTGTTGCGAGTCGATGATAACTTTATTTATTTTAATATTTTACCAGGAGAAACAGGCAAAAGAGATTGTCTTGAAAGCAATGGGGCTAGCAATTAGTAAGACGGTCTCCATTGCGGAGGTTTTAAAGGTTAGAATGCTCTTTGATTGGTGTTGCAATATTAACATTTCTCTCCCTTGCTAATGCTCCACCTCTCCTTCGAAAAAGAATTCTAAAACTTTCTTTATCTCTCCCTTACTCTGCTTTTATCTCGCAATCCAATGCAGAGGAGAAATCCCCGTTTATATCAAGATACTGCCATCAGTTCAGTAAGCATAACTGATGTTTGGGAACCCATTGAAGAGGGCCTGTTACCGTAAGCTTTCTGAATTCTTATCTGTTACATACATATTGTCCAGTATGCATACCGTGTGAATATCTTGATACCACTATCGAGGCATCTTACTGGCAACATTTGATGCAGTGTGGAACAAACTCGTCAAGTCTCAATGATCACAGTTACCTTATCATTTCGAGAGCTAAATGGAAATTCTCCCGGGTATGTTCATTTATTCATTTATTGTTACACGGGTTGATTTGGAAAGTAAAACGTGGTGTTTGGTTGTTTAGCTGTTTTAGGATATTCCTCGCTTGTGAACTGACAAATAAAAATGGTTGTATAGTAATTCTAGTGGAGGGACAGCGAACAGAGTTCGTTTTTTTTAAATTGCTGATCCTTACAAATAACATTCTGTTAGTATGCAAAATGATTCTACCTGGGTACTGCTCCATTTTTGAAGAGAATTTTTTTTTCCTTAGTTATCAAGCTCCACCATCTGTAGAACAAGCAAAGGAACAACAGCATCAGCAGCAGCTCAGACAATCGCGTCCTTCACAAAATGCTGTTCGTGATGGTAAACTATCTAGCCTGTTGATATTTCAATATGATTGAAACATTCTTTTGTACTAACACAGTTATGCCTTTAAATTTTATAAGATTCATATGTCCGGGGAAGAGGTCGTGGTAGAGGGAGAGGGCGGGGTTTTTCCCGCGGTGGATATGGGTATGGAAATTATCAGGGAAACTATCAAGGAAATTATCAGGGTGACTATCAAGGAAATTATCAGGGAGACTATCAAGGAAATTATCATGGTAAAATAAATGAGTTTGAATTTTATGTTTTAGTGTTTGTCTTTAAGTGGTAAGTAGTAAGTGGTAACTATATTTTCTAGAGGTCTAATTCTCTTTGTTTACACCTTCTCTATTAGATAATGGAGGTTACTCAAATAGGGGTCGTGGTGGCGGGCGAGGCAGAAGTTGGGGTTATCGTGGTAAGTTTTCCTACTCAAACTGCATATCCATTACATGTTCATTGTGAAATTAGTGTTCAAATTATTAGAATTTTCACGTGTAAACTATTGCACATTATATGTGCCATTGAATTACCAACGTTAGGGCCATATATCATCATAAAATGCATAATTTAAATGCTAACTCGGAGTTTCACTTGTGCATATGAGTGAAAATGTGAAATGTAGCGACTGAAAGTTTGCTCTTCTTACATTTCAAGGTGCTGGATATGTAAGAGGCAGAGGTGGTTCGTATGAAGGTGCTGGATATGAGAGAGGCAGAGGCGGTTCATATGAAGGTGCCGGGTATGAAAGAGGCAGAGGTGGTACGTTTGAAGGTGGTGCCGGATATGAAAGGGGTAGAGGTGGAGGAGGCCGAGGTAGTACATTTGAAGGTGCCAGATATGAAGGAGGCAGAGGTGGTACGTATGAAGGTGGTGCCGGATATGAAAGAGGCAGAGGTGGTACATATGAAGGTGGTGCCAGGTATGAGAGAGGTAGTGGTGGAGGGGGCAGAGGTAGTACATTTGAAGGTCCCGGATATGAAAGAGGCAGAGGTGGAGGCGGAAGAGGCTATATCCGAGGCCGTGGAAGAATGGGTGGTCGCGGAGGAAGAGGAAACGGGGGTGGGAACCAGGGTTAGTAGGGGGATGAGTGCTCTTTTTGCTTTAGCTAAATGCTTGCCTTGGCCAGTGAGCTAAATTTTATCATGAAACTGTTTTGAGTGGCATGATTAATGTGGGTTTGTGTTAGTTTTCTCCAACATGGGCAAGGTTTTTCTGTTTTTATGATTGCTGCATTTAGCAAATAGCAAGACGAGGCTTATGATTGCTGTAATTTGTTTCACCCCCTTGTGGTTTCAGTCGCCATGTTCATATTTGGTTTATCATATATCTTCATTTCTTTCACATCTCTCTGCTCTTTAACATAACACATTGATTGGAAATCACACTTTTGATTGTTTGTCATGACTCATAATAATTGCTCAGACGAATAAGCTTAAAGGCCCCTGAATTTGCATCCACTGAGCACAACATTAGTTAAAAGATGAGTTTTGGCCATTACAGGAATCATAAAGAAAAAGGCTAAACCTATTTTGGACATGATAAACCATACAATTACAATTTTGGTTTATCATGTCCTTCACTTTCTATTCTATTCGGCTTTCAAGTTTTTAAACTTTCACTTTTTGATTCATTGGATCTTTAAGTGGAGATTTATTTAAACATCACTTAAGGGACTCAGTAAATTAGAAATTAAAAGTTTAAGGATCCAAGAGATCCACTTAAGGACTTAATGAATTAAAATGTGAATGTTTAAGGATTTGGCTATATAGAAGATGAAAAATCTGATAAAATTAAGATAAACACTCAATTTTTAAAAATAATTTGATTTCTATCTCAAGAAGGAAAAAATAGAAAAAATACCTCATCATATTAAAGTTTTTATTTATTTACACTAAAACATGTTTATATTATAATTATACCTACTATTTATTAATTTTTTTACTATAAGTATATTTTTCTTACTCTTATCATGTTATAGCTGTCATTTTTTTTATATTTCCCTCTTTTTTTCTCTCTCCCCTATTCTCTTCTTCTTCTTCTTTTTCTTTTTCTTCTTCTCTGGTTCTTTTTTCTTCTTTTCTTTTTTATTTTTTTCTTTGCTCAGCCGTCGTTCTTTCATCGCTCTGCCGCCGTTCTTTCATCACTCCGCCGTTTTTTATATTTAATTTTAACAATTTTTTCTCAACTCTAGGTGATTAATACGATTTGTTTTAATTTTCATATCGAAATAAATTACTCTTGAATTTTCTCACTTTTAGATCTAAAAATTTGCATTAAAAGCGATTTTATACACAAAAATTGATTTTCTGCAAAAAAAACAGCTTCTGATTATCATATGAGTATCATCACTGAATTATCATGTACGTATCATAACACTGCAGAGTAAATTATTTTTTTTTATTAAAAACAACCTTTGATTATCATGTTATTATCACTATATTATCATTTCGTTATCATAACACTGCAGGAAAAAAAGCAGCCTCTGATTATCATGTTATTATCATAACATTATCATATAATACTGCAGTATGATAACTAGATGATAATGAAATATGATAAGGTTATGATAATTGGATGATAATGTACGTGAAAAATATAATTACAAAAAAATTCATGATACCAGTGATAACGAGATGATAATGTGAAGATAATAGTATGATAAGATTCTTATTGATAATAAAATGATAATAGGATGATAATATGATACCTGCATGCAAAAATAATTACAAAAAAATTATAATAACGAGATGATAATAATCTGCTACATACGATATTAATAATGACATGATAATAAAATGACAATGCAATATGATACATTGATAATTATATGATAAGGTGAAATTATGATAATCATATGATAATGTAATACTGTGATAATCATATGATAATATGATTTTGTCTAATATTATCCAGCAGTATCATCACATTATCATATAATAATCTGCTACATACGATATTGCTAATGACGTGATAATAAGATGCCAATGCAATATGTTACATGCGAAGGTGAATGTGTGATAATCATATGATAAGGTGATATAGTGATAATCATATGATAAGGTGATAATGTGATTTTGTCTTATATTATCCAGCAGTATCATCACATTATCATATAATAATCTGCTACATAAGATACTGATGTCATCATGATAATAAGATGACAATGCAATATGATACACTGATAATTACATGCTAAGGTGAAGCTGTGATAATCATACGATAATATGATACTCTAATTATTTATTTAGTTCATATAATTTTTGAATATGCTATTAATATAATAAAATATTTAAATAGTAGCATATATTTTTAAATTAAAAAATATTTGATAATACTGAAATAAATGAAAAGAAAATGTTTAATTTATTGATAATGTGTAATCTGTACTCTTGTTGATTTAATATAATGAAGAAAAAAAATATTGAAGAATAAAAAAGAAATAAACTAAAGAAATGACCAAAAGATTGATAAAGAAAGAACAAAAGAGATGTTGTCTACACAAAAAAAAATATGGCATGAGAATTTATTAGGGAGAGAGAGAAAGAGAGGGAGAGAGTAAAAGAGAGGAAAGAGAAAGAAAGAAAAAACAGAGAGTTAACACTGTTATATTATCAGAGTAAAATTCTAAATATTAAAATATTGGGAGTATAATTCTAAAAGAGTAAAAATTATGATGTATTTTTGTTAACTTTTCCTTATTGAACTATAAAGGCCTATTATTTTTATATTTTAGGTAAATTCCTAAATCTCTCTAAAATAAAGGGCTCTTTAGATAAGCGTCTATGAAAAGCAAAAATATTCTCAAAAATACAACGTCAAAATTTGTTTTTGAAAAATACAATTTGTGTTTTTTTTTTTTTTGCAAAAATAACTTTTGTTATTCTCAAAATATTTTTTTAATTTCAAAAATACTATTTTAGTTTATCAGCGGTATACTAACAGGTTATTAACGATATAAAAATTATTAACGATATACTAAAAATTAATTAATTATAAGTTTATCAGCGGTTTACTGACGGTTCACTAACGGTATCCTAAAAATAAAATTATTAATTTTTTAAAAAAATACAGTTTATTTAAAATACACAATTCAAATTCAGATGGTTCATTAACGATAAATTCTATATAAAATTTATTATAAATTTACCAAAAATTAACCAAACGTTCACTATCAGTGTACTAAAACAAAATTATTGGTGTACCATTACTAATGCACTGGTTAACCAACAAAACACTACAAATATACAAGTTAAAAAAAATTACATTAGCAAATCAAGAGTACCATTGCAAGACAGCGAACATTTTACCTAAGGTTAACCATTAGTTAACCAACACCCAAAATATTATAGATACAAGTGAAAAAAAACAACAAATTATATTAAAAATTAAAAGGATTATTGTAGAACAGCCGCCGCCTTCATTGAAAAAGCACAAAACATTCAACCTCTCCAGCTCCGATGAAGCCAAAAGCCCCTCTTCAAAAAACAACGTCTTATTCTTTTTCTATAAAATGAACAACCGCTCCTCATCTTTAGATTTGATCTTAAATCTGAAAAAGACTTGACTGAACGAACGACGACGGGCTTGTGGCGATGGTGTGCGTCGACGGCAGGCTTACAACGGCGGCAGCTTGCAAAAACGATATTCGTCGCAGTGGGATCTGACTGAAACGATATGACGATAATATAACGGGACTGATATTGAAATAGAGAAGAACGGCGATGGCAATGAAAGAAAAACAGAGGTGGAACCGTATCTAAAGAATAAAATGCTGCTATGAACGGGTTGTGGCGGAGGGCTTGCAACGATAGGGGCGTAAGATAGCAGCAGCTTGCAAAAATGGCAGCGGCAGCTAGAGACAAAAATAGAACTGAAATTGAAGAAAATAGAAAATAAATAGAAAAAGTGCAGCACATATTAGGGTTTCAAATAATTTCATATTTATGAAAAGGGAAAACCTAAGGATGTGAGAAAAAAAAGATCCAACTGTATGTTTCAAAATTGAAACTTAAGGCTGTAATTTTAAGATTAATTAGGACTAATCCCGTGTATTGTCTAGTTTTTTTTTAAAATAGAATTGTATAGTTTAGAGACTCCAAAATAAATTTACCCAAAAAAAATAAAAGAATGGTAATTAATGGTGAAGGTAGGGCTGTGCATTCGGTTAGTTCGGTTGGTTTGGTTGCCAAACCGAACAAATCGAACACCAAAATTTGATAAAAATCTAAAACCGAACCAGACCGAATTTTAATTTTGGCTTATATCAAACCGAACCAAAAAGTTTAGTTTAGTTCGGTTCGATTCGGTGAAAAATCAAAACTTGTAACTTTCTCCATTTTTTAATTTTTTTATCATAAAATCAATTGTAATATTAAATAATAAGTGTCTAATAAATGCTTTTACGTATTTATTAGCATATTTATAAGTTGTATGAAAATTATTAACTTTTTTTTTTGATAATTGGGGAGGGGGGAGCGCTTGTGGGAGGATTAACTTATATATCAACTATAATTAAAATATAAAATCCAAAATATATAAATATATAAATTTATATATTTTTTTATTTTTTATTTGATTGTTCGATTTTTAAAATGTTCAAACCGAACCAAAATCCGAACACCAAACTTTTACCTAATTACAAATCAAATTAAACCAAACCAAATCATAGTCACCAAAAAACCAAATCGTAATTGTAATTTCAGTTTGGTTTGATAAAATGGTTCGGTTCGGTTTTTACACGGCCCTAAGTGAAGGTACTCGTGAATTGATATTATAAGAAGTAAGAACCCTTTTGGAACATAAATTTCTCATCGTGCCAAGGAGTCAGAAACCAAGCCATCTTTGCAAATGATGTACGACATTAGGCTCCCAGCCTTTCCCGATCATTTTCTTAAGCAACCCAATAGTGATTCTCTTATGAATATAGCTCATGTACCTAAAGAGAAACACTTACATTATGCATTTGTAAAATTTTAAATTTTTCAAACCGGTGTTGGGATTGCTTTATGCTATTTGTTCTTGATGTATACTACTATGAAAGAGATTTGTACATTGCGACATTCCAATTGAAATAAATTGAATGAACTTTTTTTATTTATAATTTCTAAAAAATAAAAAATTTCAATAGCATTACATCTAATTTAGTAATCTAATTTTTTGATCGGTCGGCTTCTGGGGATTATATATATAATCTGTTTTAGAATGTATTTATTATGCGTTTCTGATTCATTGTTTTTTATCTCTTTTTGAATTTTATAATATCTTTTTTAAATAAACGTGTATCTATACTATATATAAAAGCACGGATGGGGGGGGGGGGGACAGGCAAATTTACGGAATAATCCTTTCCAGTTACTACTAAATAAAAGTTTTATAGTCATTAACTAATTAGTTATTTAATTAATCACTATTGTAATTAAAGTCCTAATTAGAATAGGTAGCTAAATTACCTCCAATTTAGCTTTTAGTATGTAAAAAATAACTAAATTGTCTCCAAATTAGTAGGAATACCTATCTTTTAGTTTGATTGAACTATAAAATTAAAATACTCCATTTGGTCAATATATTATTATTTAAATTTCTATTTTATTATTTTTAAAGATATTATTAATAAAAATAAGTTAATTATTTAATTATGGTTATTATAAAACCAAAAGAAGAATAAATTTAATATGAAAAAATATTTAATAACCGAATATATATATTTATTAATAATTATAATAAATTTACTAATATGTTCATTGACGAGTTACGTTACGAGCCACGTGCATAGCACGTAATGCGAAACTAGTCTTTTAAAATAAGCCAATCAATAACAAAAATTTCAATCAAATTTTTTTATTCTTAATTATTCTGAATTTTCAAAATTGCTTTACATATTAAATATTTAAATTAAAAATTAAAACTTAAAATTAATCAAATTAAAATACTAGTGAAAAAAACTTATCCAAAAAATAAATAAATTATATTAATTAATAATTACTAAATTAATTGCATAATTACAAGTTTTTATATGTATAGAGAAAGGATAAATAATTCTAACAATTACAATTATAAGTATTAGCTTCTATTCCTGTCTAAGATACCATGTGCTACAAACTTTACAACCTTAACTCCAAAAGCAAACTTTTCAGGGTTAACCTTTAGATTTTACTTCTCTAATTTCTTAAAAATCTCAGCTAAATCCTTAGTGTGATCCTCATTGTTTTTGGATTTTACTACTATGACATCAATATAAATTGTCGTATTCATCCCTAATAAATCAACAAATACAAAGTTCTTCAATCTCTAATAAGTTGCACCGGCCTTTTCTAAACCAAAAGGCATTTTGGTGTAGCAATATGTTCCAGATTAGTTATGAATGAAGTCTTCACTTCGTCATCCTTGTACATCGGGATTTGATGAAACCTCTGTGCTGCATCTATAAATGAAAATAACCAGTGGCGGATACCAACTGGTTAATACTCGGTAGAAGATAACAATCCTTCGGTGTTGCTTTGTTTAAATCCGTGAATTTAATACATAGTCTAAATTTCCTACTCGACTTTGTCATCACAACCACATTGATAGCCAGTCCGGATAAAATACTTTTCTGACAAATCTCGCTTCCAGTAATTTATCTACTTCGTCTCTGATTGCTATTTCTTTTTTAGCTGAGAAAACTATTTTCTTATACCTGATAGGCTTATACAACGGGTCAATATTCAGCTTATGTGAAGCAATTCGGGATCCACTCCCACAATCTCATCTAGGTGACTGTTAATTCCTCTCTATTTTTCTTAAGTTCCTCTATGATTTATGCCATGTATTCCTCTAGTATGCTTGCCCTTAACTTTATAGTTTTGGGGTCATTCTCCCCTAGCATCACTAATTCCAGTTCTCCATGGGGTATGTATTTTGCATCAATTTCCTCCTCTTTCATAAATTCAGGCGCTTCTACCATGAAAATTTACGTTAATTTTTCAATCGAGATCAAATAACAAGATCTATCATCTTTTTAATTTTCTCTAATAACTAATGTATCTACCTCAGTTGGTATCTTTATTATCAAATATTTTACGCAAGTGATAGCTCCAGTGTCATATAGCATTGGCCTATCTAGTATAGCATTGTAGGATAGGTATAGATCAATAATAGTGAAAGGCAATTTTACCTTCCGTGTTGGTTCCTTCAATCTGGTAATTTATGTTTTTCTCCTAGTTCCACCGATAGTTCCATCTTTTCTTTAGGGTATCCTAGTTCATCCATAATTTCCAATATTGGAGTATATCCGGTTTGTAATTTTTCAGTGTTCCTCCAATTTCTATATAGACTTTCCAAGACAAGAGGTTCATCGAGCTCCCTTGATCAATGAGAATCTTCTGCACCCAAAATTTTTCCATCGTTGTTGATATTACCAAAGCATCCTAATGTGGTTGAACTATCTCTCATATGTCTTCAATCGCGAGGTTTCCATTTTCAACATAGCCGTACATTCCATCTCTGGCTAGGACTTCAGTTTCTTTATCCTTAATATTTCATGATCTGTCAAAAAAGAGCTTTCTCAAACATAGTAAACCTCTTGTGAAAGGTTCCATCATTCCAAATTCCTTTTTTTTATTTTTCACACGAAGATCTCTTCCAGCAAGATGGTTTTCAGATCTGGACCAGTTCCGATAAGCATTCATTCTATTTTTGCCCATGAGTTCTTCTTCGCTGGTAAAGAATAAGTGTTTTTGAATCAAATGAAAAGTAATTTTTCACAGACAGTGGCAAGTGATAAATTATTGAAAACATGGGGATGATCTACTAAAGCTCCAGGATCTAAAAACAGAGAGTACGGTTAGAAAGAACGCCAGAAGGGGTTTTTCAAACGCTCACTCCGACGCTTAAGTAAGTATTTGGTGAAGAAGAAGAGTAAAGTAAGAAGAGAAAAATTTGAGATAAAAAAAAGGATTAACTTATAAAAAAGGTAAAGTGGTTTATATAATGTACTTTTTTTCTTCACTCGTGCTTCTGTGGTGAGATGTCTCTTTATATTGTAGGTTGAGCTGTACTTTTCAGTTATTTTGGTGTTCGTAGCGCGGATAGCGCAGTTTATGTATGTTCTCCTGTCAGATAACCTTCAAGGTCCTCTTAACTAACGTGTCCTTTTTTTTATTTCTATGCAAGTAATATCCTTTATGGCTCAATACCGACAACTTCTTTGGTGATCCTGGATTGAGATGAGACATAAAGTAATCCCAGATAAAGACACCTTTTTCCCGGGATTGAAATCCTCATGGAACTACGGGCCTGGTTAATTACATTTCACTAGAGTTGGTCACATATATATTTTCAAAAGTTACTTCGTCCCTACTGAATTATCAACCATATATATAGTTTTATTTATTTTTAATTAAACATCTTTCATAATCTTAACTTTCATACCGGTCTATTTAAATAAAAACAAAATTTATCAGCAAAATATATTTTTTTAGGGCCAAATCACTTTAAAATACCAAAGGTTTGCGTCTCGTGTTAGTTATAGTCAAATCTTTTTAAATCACCAGATTTAGCCATTTTGACCACATTCTGTTTCTTTTTTCGCAATTTTTAAATCGAACCCATTTTTTTGACACCCCGTCGTCCACATCACTGCCAACTAAGCAATTGGCTGACATGTCAACTAATATGTTTAGGATAAGTTTGGCTATAACTAACACAAAAGCAATAGGTTTGGTATTTTTAGGTGAATAAACTTAATAATAAAATCAAATTAATTTTTAAATTTAATAATTAGTAAATTGATTATATTATTTATAAAATTCATATATATTTAAAATAATTAATATTTTCTTTTTAACACTAAAAAAAATTAATCTAATTTTTTTATTAAACCTAATTACATCTAATAAATTTATTTTATAATACATTTGACGGATATATAATTGAATTAAATTCTATTAAAAAAATAATTGGAAAACGGCATATTCATCTTAGGATTTATATTTTTAAAATTTTAGTTGTTGGTCCCCCGCCACCATCGCCGCCTAAGATTCGGTTGTTCGTCTTCTGACGAACATCCTCAGTTTGTCTTCTCAATATAGTTTGGGTCCCCATATTTATTTTCTTTAATAAATTGAAACAAATTAGTTATCCTTTTTCATATTCTTCTAAAGAGACAAAATGAAATTTTTTGTTATAAAAAAAATATGGTTGATAGTATGACAGTCACCAAATTTTTTTGATATTACATCATTAATTATCTATTATAAATAATAATAGTTTTTCAAAAAAATAATAAATAATTTTCAAAATAAAAATTAAAACTAAGTTAAAATTATTTTAAAATTATAATATATATATATATATATATATATATATATATATATATATATATATATATATATATATATATATATATATATATATATATATATATATATAACTATTTTTTTAAATAAATTATCAATATAAAATAAAATTAAAAAAATATTATATTATATTAAAAAAATGAAGTTAAAAATATATTTAAAATTGATAAAAATTTCAATATGGTTTATTTGTTTTAAAATTTTGATTTTTTCTGATTTATAATCTAATACAACTAAAATATATTGAACTTTTACATATAATTGAATCAAAATTTATTACGTCTAAATATGTTTGTAAAATAATTTGAATTTATTTTTTATTTTTTAAGTTATTTTAAGAATACATGTACATTTACATATACTTATAAATATTTTATAAGTTAACTAATAATAAAATTTATTGTGAATTATTTTAAGATTTATTTAGAAAAAAAGATTAAATTAGGGACCCATATTAAATTTTATTTATAACTAGCATACCCTAATTGATGGAAAAAGAAACTTAGTTATTATTTGATGAATATATAATTAACTTAAATTTTGTTTAAAAAAAATCAAAAACCGTCATATCAATCCCGAAGTTTATATTTTTATACCATCAAATATAATTAGGTTTAGTAAAAACAATTAGATTAATTTTAATTAGTGTTAAATAGAAAATATTAATTATTTTAAAATATATATGAATTTCATAAATAAAATTAATTAATTTCATAAACATGGTAGAATCTAACCAGACGGTTGTGGTCCGATTAACTCTCTGATACTTAAGTCAGTTTAGGCTTGAGCAACATTTTTAGTATACGAATGTAATTGTGTTTATAGACATACACCAAGCTCTTTATATAGTAGTTAAGTCAATACCTAGTAGACTTCGAATAGAAAAGTGATTCATATTTATTAGGGTTTGATACTGAATAGGAAAGAGATTCCTTATTCAAGTGAGAGTCTTATTCAGGAATATCTTCCTGAATAAGCTTATAGTTCCCAAGTTGGAGTTTGTGTCCAAATCAGAAAGATATTCTTTGGATTCGGTTCTTGGACGAATCCCTCAGGCGACGCGCTTTTCCAAGTCTTCGGGGATTCTGCCTTATCCTGGGGGTTTAGATGATTCTTCCTTCGACCTTCGGTCAATGCGAATCCCATGGATTCAGCTGCCAATATTGTCCAGTTCTTGCCCTTTAGGTGCGAACCGGTATTCTCTTAAAGAATGTATCTCATGCGACTCGGGTTCATTACAATTATGATAGGATTCGATATCTATCAGTTATGAACTATTTAGCATTGTGTATGTTTTTAACTTGGCATCAAGGCGCTCCATTCAATTAATGGTTTTCATTTCGAAAATGTGTTAGAAATTTGGTGTTTCAGAAATAAAATTTTACTTTTAATTGATTTTTTTTAAATATACCATTTTACCGTGTCCGTGTTGAAATGTTCTATTTCTTCGTACCTATTCCCATGCTATCTAGGTGTTTAATACTCTTTCCGATCCATCATATTTGTCGAATTTGGCTTTAACACTAATTAAAAAATAATTAATATGTCCTAATCTACTAGCACTTTTACTATGTTATCCCTATCTTGAAATTTATTAGCATTTATAACTACTATTTTTATTTATATTGTTATATTCTTTTAATAAATTATTAGCTTAATCACCAAAAATATGTCAAACCTATACGTATTGTGTCAGTTATAGTCAAACCTTTAAAAATCACCAGATTTACCAAAACCTTATATGTTCTGTTTCTCTTTTAGCCATTTTTAAATCGAATCGGTTTTTTTGACACCATATCGTCCACATCACTGCCAACTAAGCAGTTGGCTGGCATGACAGCTGATATATTTAAATTAGATTTGGTTATAACTGACCCAAAATGCATATTTTTGGTAATTTAAGGTGAATAGAGCTAATTTTAAAATCAAACTAAGTTTTAAATTCAATAATTAGTAAATTAATTATATTATAATAAATTTATATATATTTAAAAAATAAATTTTTTTATTTAACGTTAATTAAAATTAATGTTTTTTTTACTAAACTTAATTGATTCTAATAAATTTGTTTTATAATATTTGATGGATATATAATTAATTTAAATTCTATTAAAAAAAAAAAATGTAATAGTCACCGGTCCGTCGACACCGCCGTCGTTTGAGACTCAATTGTTCGTCTTCCGACGAATAACCTGAGTAATATACACAACAAACATACGACATGGTTCATAAATCAACTACACACACATAATCAGAAAAAGTATTACTCAGTAAACTGCTTATTTAAAGGACGAGTGTAATTTTTTTTCTCACTTTTTTTTCTTTATAAAGTGAAGCCCATTGTGGTATAATCAATATATATTATGATGTTTATAAAGTATAGACGCACATGTCATTTTATTTTGCAGAGCCAAAAATTTACCTTAATTTACGCATAATCAATTTTATTATTATCTAAACTCAGTCATAAACAACCGTCAAAATAATAAATCAAGATCAGAATCATCATGCACATTAAACACTTTTACCAAACTTAATTAAACGTCAATTCCTAATTAATATATTAATTCTTTTTTTAATCAAGAATGGCTACAAATTTAAAATTATCCTTTAATTTTAATTATTAATTAAATTAATTACATATTCATTAAAATATATTATAAAATAAATTTATAAGATTTAATTAGATTTAGTAAAAAAAATTAAATTAATTTTAATTAGTATTAAATAGAAAATATTAATTATTTCTAAATATAAATAAATTTTATAAATGATATAATTAATTTACTAATTATTGAGTTTAAAAATTAGTTTGATTTTAAAATTAAGTTTTTCTTCTTTTCCAAACGATAGAAATTCATTAAGAAGATTCAAGTACAATCTATGAAAGTCATATCACAACCCACATTATGATCTTTCAAATTTGAACAATTAGAAGTTAAGTAACAATTCCGGATAAGCAATAAATAATCAAAAGTGAGAAAAAATTCGTGACTATGTTCCCGCATAAATTTAACAACGATGAAACTATGTTTCTCGTAGACGGAGTATTTGGATAGTTCTTCTTATGATTTGCTTTTGAAACCGCTCTATCCGGTTGAGCCTAGCATTCTGATCTTCATCTTCAATGAATTCTTAGCAAAGATAACCCAACAAAACTCCCTACTTTTAAATCTACAAAAGTTTAAATGGATTTTCAAACTCTCTGAATATAGATCTACAAGAACTTTGATAGATCTAAAAAAAACCCCATTTTTAAAGATCTTCAAGAACTTGTATAGATCTAAAAGACACCCAACATATATTTTAGATCTTAAAGAATCGGATCTCAAATTCGAAAACACACCAAAAACGTTGATAGATCTAACACCTACAAACACCAAATACCTTTAGACTTATTCAAATATGAAAAATACAAACCAAGACTCAAAAAACTTCATAACCAAAGACTTTATTCAACTAAAGAAGAACATAATAGATCTAATAGTATATAGTATTATGGGCGGAGAGAAAATAATTTTCCGGCTAAAGCCGGAGAAATCATCTTCTCCCACCCTTAAAAAGATGATCAAGTGAAAAACTTTTCTTTTTAGAGAGAAGGGAGAGCAAATATTTTAGAGAGAGATTTCATATACTCTCACTCGCTTTTCAATAATTTTGTATTTTAAAATTAAGTTTATTCACCTAAAAATACCAAATCTATTTCTTTTGTGTCAGTTATAGTCAAACCTAATTTAAACATGTCAGTCATTTGCTTACTTGGCAGTGACATGGACGATAAGGTACCAAAAAAATCGATTCGGTTCAAAAATGGCTACACAAGAAACATAATAAGGTTTGGCTAAATCTGGTGATTTTTAAAGGTTTGACTATAACTGACGCAAGACGTATAAGTTTGATATTTTTTGGTGATTAAGCCTAAATTAAATGGGGGAAAACTTAGAAAAATAACAATTAATACTTTCTTGATATATTAAAGTGACAAATATTATGAATTAAACCAATTTTTTAAATCCAACAAATATTATAGACCGGAGGAAGTAGTATATAATAAACTTTCCAAAAAAATGCTATCTTTCGCCAAAAGAGATTAAATAGAAATAGAGATACATAACATATGTTGTCTTTTCATCTAATCTTATCAGAACAAATACATGGTTTTGGTACAGTTTCTCTTGGTATATAATTCTGTCTAGGTTCTTTCTTTTGTTTTTATTTGGTCAATGTTAATGTTTTGTTACAGTTCCTTAATTTAATTTGATTTTACAAGTAAACTTTGTAATCCAAATTAAAAATTTTTTTTGAAGTGTTCGATTAATTGTTACATTAGTCCAACTGCACTTCACCTCATTTATAGGCCAGGTTCAATTAGTTCATGTTTTTCCAAGACTTTGAGTGAAATTCTCACTTAGCACTCCCTCCTTTTTTATTTAATTGTTTATTTAGCCAAATTAATTTATTCATAATTAATTGTCCATTTAAAATTTTAAAATAACATTAACTATTATCTTTCAACTCTATTCCTGCCTAATAAATGACTCTATAACTCAGTTTACAAAGTATTTATTACTCCATCCGTCCCGTTTAAGAAATCTCATATTCCATTTTGGGATGTCCCATTTAAAAAGTTCCATTATTATTTTTAGAATACTTTTTCATTGAATACCCCATTTTACCCTTATTTTAGTTATCTTAAAAGAGTTCTATGGAAAATTCCACTATCATTAATTGGGGCAAAACATGAAAAAACATAAAAATAAAAGAATAATTAATGTTTTCTTCATCTGTGTGTAAGGGAGTACTTAATAGGGTTATATTAGTATTTATTCTTATAATTTAAGATAAAAAAATCCACTTTCTTACTCTGTACAATTTTAGTTAAATGGACAACTAAATAAAAACGGAGGAAGTATAATGTAATTTTTGTTGTTGCATGGGAATCAAAAATCCCATAAATATACCTTTCAATGATATTTGTGATTAACATACTTTAAAAATAGCATGTGAATTAAACTAATTGATGGTGTGAAATCAATTATTTCACTTTATTTTATTTGATACACGTTTGTCTATAATTGGTTCAAAAAAAAATAAATAACTAAAATCTTACTCTATTCTATTTTATATACTCTTGTCACAGTTAAAAAATATTTCCTCAAGTTTTACTAAAATTTTGTAATTCACCAAAACCGGCATTTTGTTAAAATTATGAGTTCAATTTTTTTACAAATGCTCTCTATCTTTAATTGTTAAAAAATTGTAATTTTATTAATTATATAAAAAAATTGTGATTCAACACATAACAGTTAGAGAGATGAAAATTTTATTAATTAGAATAGAATAGAATAAATGAAGTAATTATTATAAAATTTTATTCAATTATAAATATGGAGAAGACTTATTTTATATCTCGCTAATTTTTTTAAATATTACTCTCTTCAATTTATAATATTTTTCGCATTTAATTGTTTTACATAAATTAAAAAAATATTAAATATGACTTAATTTATATATATTTCTATTAAATTATCCATATTTATTAATTGTATTTTTATTTTCCATTTATCCTTTTTTTAATAATTGAAAAGGGAGAGCGCTTATAGAAAAATTTAAATTCACGACCTAAGCAATTTGTTGCTCAGTACTTATATTTGAGTTATAGCTCATTGGTTCTACTAATTGTTTTAATCTCATTAAATTATTTATTGATGGGATAAATTTTAAAAAAGAAACGTGTTTGATATTTTTTGATGAATTTTGAAAAATGTTCTCTTAATATTTTAAAATAACAAATCTTATAAATCAAAAATAAAAATTATCATATGATAAATATTATAAATCGGAGGAAATATGGTTAATGGATTAATCATAGAATTAATCTAAGATGATTAGTATTATCTCTGACCAGGGAGCATTTAGAACTTAGAAAAGAGAGAAGATAAACTGTTTCAAGTAAAGAAGCCAATCAAAAAATGAGACATACAACTGATTGATTATTGTAATAATACAGATTCAAGAACAAAGACAACCCTTTGTCCCAATACATTTACACATCTATATATATTTGGACCCACTTCTTGTTTCTTCAAACTTTAAAAGTCTTAGTTTAGTCTTAAATTCTCTTATTATTCTCATCACAACATTAATGCAAAAGCTAGTGTTGCAAACTAAGAATTAAAGAGAAAAAAATCAATGGAAGGGATTATTAGCTCTAAGAGCAGCAGCAGCAATGATTTTCATGTAATTTACAAAGTTCCTTCTGGTGATGGTCCTTATGTTCAAGCCAAGCATGCTCAGGTTTTCTTTCTCACTAATCTTTTACTTTTAATTCTTATTAATTGTTTAATTAATTTTACATTATACATTATGAATTAGTATGTCTATTTGCAAGTGTGATTCTAGTTGAACTTGAACTTTATTATTAGCTTGCACAGTAGTATGGTTTTAGATTTCATTTGTGCACCTACATTTATGTTTCCAACCTTAAATCTAGAATAAGTAGAAAGTAAAAATTCTAGAATTTGTACAATAAATAATTAGCTATATTCATAAACTAATTCTTCCCTAAATCTAGTAATTAGTTTTATTATTAGTGAGGATAGAAACCCTAACTTTATAACAAAACAATTTTATATATGTACAAGATCCATTTACAAGCTACTTGTGTTACTAATTTGAAATTTCTCAAGATGCTTATAATTAAGAATTTTGCATGGTTAACTATTATGACTGCTTTTTTATTTCTGAACTTCTATGATTCTTGTGGTTTGACCTTTAGTTCATGTTTTCAACATGCATAGTCATGATATGATGTATGTATGGTCTTGGAGTTAAATAATTTTAAAATTATTGAACTATGAGTCTTTCGATTGTTATATTTTGATAACTGAATTTTCACTTTTCCATCTATAAGAGAATTTTCAATCAATCTTAGCCGCAATTGCCTATGGCAAAGTTGGATACCCATCAATCTAACCACATCGGCAGTAACAGATTCAAAATTTTAACATTGGAAATGCCAAATTATAATTATGTATTATATGAAGGAGACAATTTTAAAGGGTCCGATTATGAAATCTTTAAAAAAATCAGTGCTAATTGACATTTTTGAAAAGTTGGAGGGGTCATGGCCATGCATGCCTCCCCTCCTTCCGTCATTGCACATCGGGGAACTATTTGCCGGAACTGATTGGATTCCGTTGTTGAAAAATGAAAGTTCAGATGCTAAAAATCGACCGCCCTTTTATAAAAGTGTATAGTTCAGTAACGGCATAAAGTTGGTTGACAACCCTACATTGAGACTCTTGTTTGTCTTGCCCACGATCCCATACAAATAATATTATTATTATTAATATTTTGCAACATAAATAAGTAAATAGATTGGTAGACAGTGATGGTCCACACTAAATTAATCATTTCATAACAATTACTAACTATTATTTTCTGTCTTTTTGTCGTTTCAAATTTAATGAATACTTCTTCATTTCAGTCCAAATTCATAGTTCAAAGCCTTCCATTATCTTCAAGTCTTATCCTATATAGGGAGTAAAAGATGAATTTTAGTTATACATGCAAGTTAAAATTTAAAGCATGTGCATGTATATTTTTAAGGTGTAAAATACATAATATTGAAGTTAAATAGTAATGAATGGATTTGTTTCGTAACGTTTAAAGCATGTACATGTATATTTTTAAGGTGTAAAATACATAATATTGAAGCTAAATAGTACTAATGAATATAAGTGTGAAATGCAGTTGGTTGAAAAGGACCCAGAAAAAGCAATAGTATGGTTTTGGAAAGCAATAAATGCAGGAGATAGAGTAGACAGTGCACTGAAAGACATGGCTGTGGTGATGAAGCAAATTGACAGAACTGAAGAAGCCATTGAAGCTATCAAATCTTTTAGAATCCGTTGCTCTAAGAATGCTCAAGAATCACTTGATAATGTCCTTATTGACTTGTACAAGGTAATATATATATATATATATATCATACATATCCAAAAATTATAAAAAAATTAAAGTGTTATCCATGTCGCATTCGGATCTTATAGGATAGTCGGCTCGACAGGGGCGGTCTTAAAAAGAGCATACAGTTGACAATAGCTTATCCTATAATTTTAATTTTTTTAAAAAAAGTTAATATAAAATTAAATAGTATACTTTTGCCATAAATATTTATAGTTAGCCTATCTTAAAATTTATATTTTGTTAACCGTTGTTCATCTGACAAACTTTCAGTTCCATTTATAAAAAACTTTGGATCTGCCACTAATGGTTGGACAATGCCAAATGACCTTATTTTGGTATGCAGAAATGTGGAAGGATAGAGGAGCAAATAGAACTACTAAAAAGAAAGTTAAGAATGATATACCAAGGACAAGCCTTCAATGGCAAACCCACCAAAACTGCACGCTCACATGGCAAGAAATTTCAAGTTTCTGTACAGCAAGAAGTCTCCAGATTACTGGTAATTAATTCATTTTGGCACTATTTTAAAAACTAAACCGATGGTTGAACCAATGTGGGCATTAGTTCTTGGCCGCACCAATGTGGCCATTGATTCCTAATTCAACTGGTGTAGCCACTAGTTTCTAATCAAACCAGCTGAGTAAAAATAGTTAATAAATATTGTCAGACCTTGCTTGTAGGATACATGGTTAAACTATCGATTCAACTGGTTCAACCGTTTGTTTAACTGGTTCAATCATCGGTTTTAAATTTCGGTTCAATCAGTTACTTCAGACTAATCTAGTTAAACATAATTTTGATTTTTTTGATCAATTAAACAGACACCTAGCCGATTCCCAATCTACCAGTTCAACTAGTTGATTAGTCCGGTTGTTTAATCAATCATATTTAGCCCCGCCTGATATTTCTTCCTTTTAGATAGTATTTTGTTCAATTATATTTCGAAAATTACTTTATTTTTTAAATTTTACTTATCGTTGAATGAAAAATGTGACAGGGTAACTTGGGCTGGGCCTACATGCAGAAATCGAACTACATAGCAGCAGAAGTGGTTTACAAGAAAGCCCAAATGATCGATGCGGATGCAAATAAGGCCTGCAATTTGGGCTCTTGTTTAATAAAGCAAGACCGATATGATGAGGCCCATGAAGTTGTTGAAGATGTAATAGAAGGTAGACTTGCTGGTTCAGATGATTTTAAATCAAGAAAAAGAGCTAGGGAATTGATAATGGAAATTGAATCAAAATTACTGCCACCTGTCCTTACTGATATTTTGGAGACTGATGATTTTGTTAAAGGGCTTGAAGAAATGATGAATCAATGGGCTCCATCTAGATCAAAAAGGCTCCCAATTTTTGAAGAAATTTCTTCTTTTATAGATCAAATTGCATGTTAATTTTGTTTTGATTTTAATTTGTGGGTGTGTTAGAGGTTGTAATTGGTGTTGTAAATCTAGTTGTGTGTTGATAAATAGGAATAAAACAATATAAAATGAGCCCATTGTAAAATATTTACATCTGTTTCCATAATCAAAAATAATTTGGGGTTTCTAATGGTAAAATCAAAAGGATAAAAACAATTGGTTACTTTTAGACCTTTAATTGTTGTTGTTTTTTGTAGTTCAAATCCATAATGAGGCTCATGTACTTTACACCTTTACTTCAGCATGCCCTTATCTCAAAAATGTTATTTGCCCGGTCCTTATACTTAATATTTTTGAAATATGATGCCCTTTTCAGGATAGAATGGCTTGCGTACTGATCAATCGATGTTAGTTAACGGTACTAATATACACGTTATTATTTGTTGATAAATCGAGTGGGACACGGTGGAAAGAGAAACCACGTGTATAACAATGTTTTAAAAAAAACATTTAAAACTAGGGTTTCTCTTTTGAGCATTTTCTGTTTCTCTTATGTTTTCATAAACTAGGGTTTCTCTTTTATTCTACTCCTTAGGCGTGCTCCATGTTCTTTGAAATTTCAAGATGTCGTTATCAAATGGTGAAGATAATGAGTACAATGGTGTTATTCCTGTTGTTGATATCCCTAATTGCAAGTGTGGGAAGAAGGCTTGTTGATGTCTTGGTTTAATAAGAATCCCGGGAGGATATTTTTCCGCAGCGAGGTACATTTTGTCAATATTATTATTTATTTAATGGTGTTTTGATTATTGATTTAGGTTTTTAAGTGTTGTAGGAATTTTTTCTAAAATTTAGGGTTTCATGATATTTATAGTTTTTGATTTAGGTTTTCTGGAAATATTTCACAAATGTTGCTTTTTGTAATGTTGGTTTTTGTATTAGGATGTTTCGAAGAAAAATCATAAATGTTGTTTTCTATAATGTTGGTTTTGTGGAAAATTTCACAAACAAGTTTAGGGTTTTTTACTGTTCGTTTGTATTGGTTTATGTGTAATGTTTTTTCTAGTTCACAAATTTAGGGTTTTGTACAGTTTGTTTCTGTATTAGGTTGTTTGTGACTTAGGCTCATTGATTCGCATATGGTGTTTACTTGTAGGAAACAAATGCTCTTAATTTTGCTGGTATGATGAAGAGTACCTCGACAACTAGTGGTCCTAAATTCCTTTACGAAAGCTTTCTTTCTTTTCTCTCTCAACAACCAATGGTCCACTGAGATGAACAAAACAATTAGGGTTTTGTCTAGAACTTGCAGAAACAAAAAAGTTAGGGTTTAATACCAACGAATAAGATTAAATGAAGAATTGAAATTTTAGGTTCTAACGACGATGAAGATTAAACGAAGAATGGCATATTTAGGGTTTTGGATTATCGATTTGCTAAACAATCAAATATTATCTTCTCTCTCTTTGTTAGGGTTCAAAATAAAACATCACTGTTTCATTTAGTTTAATTTGAAAAAAAATCGGTGAAGTTTATATGTAATAACTCGTAGAAAATTGAAACGACGTCGTTGGGGATTTTTGTCTCGTCATTGTCCACGTGGAATCCATTTGGCACCGTGTTGGAATCAAATTTTGCCATCTGGTTGTCATATAAGGTCTCCACGCTACCTAACGATGATTGGTCAACACGTAAGACATTTCGTCCTGAAAAGGGCATCGTATTTCGAGAATATTAAGTACAGGGATCGGGCATATAATATTTTGGAGATAAGGGTATGTTGAACAAAAGGTGTAAAGTACAGGGGCTTTAATATGAATTTGGCCTTTTCTATACTATAATAAGAGATTGAGATCTGAAACTTTTAGTTAAAATTATCTTAAACCACGATAAATATAATTTTTAATCTCAAATAATTATTTATTTATGGGAAAAGAGTTATTTATCGCCCTAAAACAGAAATTGGATAAACTTAAAAAAATTGAATTTTTGTAAACTTTCATAAAATTTTAGCCTTTTTTAATCATTTGGCCTTGAAAAAAAAAAGTCGGTAATTTTTGAGAATATTAGACATAAAAAAAATTCTTATTTTAGAGAGAATCGAGAAAGCCATGACTATTATTTCCCATGTCTCCGTATTTGCTTTGGTGAGTTTGTCCCGTTTGATTTGAAGTCTTTAAGCATAATCACAAAGTAATATGCATAATAATGGGTTAAATACAAATCAATGCTTTTTTTTATTTGTATGTTAAATCAATCCTCCAATTGATTATCTTATTTTAAAAAAAATTGAATTTAGAATGGATCAATTATATAAAAATTTAGATTTATCAATTATATTTTTTATAATAGAAAATTAGATAGGACAGTTATATAGAAGTATAAATTTAATGACTATATTTCAAAAAAAGATGAAGTACTAATTTTTTGTTTTTAAGAAGTTTGCGGGGCAGTCGCCACTTCACCGATAAATGTTCTTTGTGTGACGTAGAGAAAACGCAAGCACACTTATTTATTCATTGTCGTTTTGCTAAAGAGGTGTGGCATGGTATTCTTCAGAAACTTGATATCATGTGGGTTTTTCCGAACTCTTTTATTGCTTTCTATAAGCAATGGTTAGAGATTGTTCCTACGAGTCGGTACTTTGAATTATGGCGGATGCTTTGGTTTTTGACTGTGTGGGAGATTTGGAAGCATCGTAATAATCGTATTTTTCAGGGAAAAAACGGTTCAAGCATGGATCTCAAAAAAAAAATTGTCCAACTACACAATTTTTCTTGTGTGACGCTTATGTGAGGCATGCCACCTCAGTGCTATGTAGGCGCCACATAGGTAAAATTTCGTAATTGGACAAAATTGAAATAAAATTTTGTATTTCTGGACAAATTGGATAAAATTAAAAGGTTTGGACTTTTGTGAAATTTTCATGAAAGATTTGGCCTTTTTTAGTCATTTGACATTTTTTTCAATAGCACCCCGACCTTATGATTTCGTCAATTGCACCCTATTTCGTATTTTTACATTTTAATAGCAACCTAAAGTATTAAACTGAATACTTTTTATTTGGATAAAGTTCACAATAAATTTTTCATATATGTCAAAAAAATTAAATGACAATTGATGTTTTAAATTAATCATACAAACCTTCTTCTCCATAACAAAAAAATGTATAAATAAATCAATTAAATAAAACGTCACGGTCTCCCTTCAAACCTGCCACCGCTCTCTGTCACCACCTCCTTTCGGACATGCCACTTCCGCGCTCCGTCACTGATCTTCCACCGGAGACGAGCTGCTGGTATTCCATGGAAGACCAATCTGGTTTTCCTTGGGGAAGAACAGATTTGCTAGTCTTCCATTGAAGACGAACAGACGAGCTGCTCATCCTCCATGAAAGACGAACAGCTCGTCTCCGGTGGATGACCGGAAACGGAGAGCGGTGGGTGGTGGCGGAAAAGGACGATGATGAATTCGGTTTAAATATATATTTAATTTTGAATTAAATGATTAATTATACAATTATTTAATTAATTAATTAATTTTTTTATTTATGATTTATTTGAAAGTTTTTTAAGTTAACGAATTTATTTGAATTTGTTCAAGTAGAAAAAAGTATAAAATGACCTTAAATTTGATTGTTTTATAAAATTTAATCCTATAATAATAAAATCATCTATTTTTTTAATTTAGGGTGCTACTGAAACGTAAAAATATGAAATAGAGTGCAATTGACAAAATTATAAAGTCGTAATTCTATTGAAAAAAATAAAGGTCAATAGTTTTTTAGGGTGTTAGCCTTCTTTTAATTTATATCCTTAGTCTTATTCACACCCTCGATGCACACCATTATTCTTTTGGATTCTTATGTAGATGGCCAACGATTTTTGCAAATTTGCAATTTCAAGATTAGGGTTTGTTAATTACTTGATATTAAATCCTCCGATTGTTTAATCTTTCATATATTTTAGGGTTAATTCCTAAAAAAATCACGAACTTTACACAAAGTTTCATTTTAATCATGACCTTTAAAAGTTGCCATTTAAAGGCACGAACTTTCATATTATTTCAAATCCATCATTTCAGTGTATTTTTATTGACTAAATTTTTCACTAAACCATTAATGAAAGACCCAAGTTATTAATCAACATCAAATCTTATTATCTTTCAGTTAGAGTATATAGGATTAGGAATTTACAGTCAGATAAAATACACTGAATTTTACTTTAGTGATAGATTTGAAATAAAATGAAAGTTCGTGCCTTTAAATGACAACTTTTAAAGGTCGTGATTAAAATGAAACTCCGTGTAAAGTTTGTGATTTTTTTAAGAATTAACCCTATATTTTAAATTTAGAATGCTAATTTTAATAATGATTGCTACTTGTTGTGATAGTATCATGCTCTAAATATAGTTTCAGTATTATGAAGTTATATTTTCTACAATAAAAACTTTGTTTGCCCCCTCAATTTTAAATTTTCTAGTTCCGCCTCTGAACTAGGTTTCCAATTTTAATGCATAAATGAGACGTTGAGATCTGATTGTGAACAATAAGAGATTTTGATTATGATTGGTGAGCTGAAACATGATCGATAAAAGTGGTTTAGTTTCCATAGTACCGGCCCTTCGATTTCTACTATTAGGCTTAGCCGCTTCTTGAACAACTAAAGGCCAAATTTCAATCTTTCCATCAAAAGACATACCTGATTATTTATCAACTTGAGGTCGCGACACAGCATCAAGAAACATAATTTTTGTTATAAAACATTTGCTCTTACAAGTTCGATGAGGCTCCTCTTCATTTGGATGGAGATAATATTTGTTTGATATTGTCGACATGTAATAGCATTTCTCATCGATGTGTATTTAGTTGTTCATGTCAAGAAAGTGAGGATTGTTAATAGCACTTTCATCGACCATTGATAAACAAAATTTCAGCCTTGATTTCATATTTTGATCGGTCAAATATGGCTTCAACGAAGTTGAATGAGCTCGGATTGATCCTTCTTTAATTCTCCTATGAAAGGTTGATTTTGAAATGTTCAATGCGGCTGAAGCAGATCTTATGTTTGTTCTATGTTGAAAAGGTACGTCTTTAATTCTTTCACAATCAAATTCAACTCTCTTGCGACCAACATTCCATAAAAGCTTTAAGTCTAAATCAGGAAGAGTACCATCATGCATAAGAGACTTTGCTAGACTCCATAAGCGAGAAACCGATCTTCTTGATATTGAAAATATTCCAGCAACTTCATCGAGTATCCCACTCGGCAATTTATTCAATTTTCCAAGTTCACTCCGTTGTAGTAACATTTTATCACATTTTTCTTCTGCTCGATTGTAAAGTTTTTTCTTTTATTCCCAATAGGCATACAAACACCAGTTTCCATCTCTGAAGAATCATTATCTTCAACTTGAAAATCTTCTAGAATTGTAGATTCAATGGGTGGGTTTTGTTCAAAATTTAGTAGTTCAGGTGAAGGAAAAATATCAGATGGAATCTCATTTAAATCAAAAGAGTTTTGATTGCAAAAGTCACTCATATTATTGTTTTGATATTTTCTGTTTAGATGAATATTGATCTTGTGTTATACACAATGAGTTACGTTTCTTATACTAATAGGTTAGAAACCAGTGGTAATTTTGATGGCAAGTTAAACAAAATTTGGAGCCAACTAAATTTTTCAAATTTTATTCAGATATGTCCCTCCACTTTAACTTGTCATGGCTTATATGTTCACTTTGTATTCTTTATGGAAAAAATGGCGGTATTATTTTTTATTTTTGGCTCAAAAATAGTCTTTCTCATCAAACATTAATTAGACATTGGAAAGCTAAAAACAAATTGTAATTTCCAAAAAATGATTAATGGAATGTTGATATACTAAGATACTTAAAGTATGGGTATAATTGAAAAATAAGTAAAAATAATTAACTTTAACTAATTTAACTAATATTTCTTAATTCTTGTGTAAATCCTACTATGCCTATCTTTGTGGGACAGGGGGAGTATTTTCTAACATGTTTTTCACTTGTGTGTTTTACAAGTTGTACTATTTTAGAATTTGTTATCCCTTTTGTTAAAAGAACATTTGCATTTAATGTTCATGTCTCGTAATGATTGTCCTTATGGCATACACTTCTCCAACGGACCTTTGAGTTTACTACTCCTTATCTCTCTTACTTTTAAAAGGTTTATTATTTTCTTGTCTAATTTGCAATAGTTTGGGCAATTTTCATTAAACATGAAAAGTTGGTGAGTTTGTGTATTTAATGTTTGCCAATCACTTGTCAGTACCTTGTCCTCTCTCTATAAATCTTGGTTTTCATATCTACATTTAAATTATATATCTTCTTAGTTTTTTATTTTTAATCTTTCCACATTATTTTGGAGGATTCTTCCTTCTACTTGCTTGCAAGACCTTAGAACGCATGTGGTCTGCTTAGCTAATATATTCATGAGATATCTAGTCAAAAATTTATTGGTCAACCGTGTATAATTTTTGATAGACCTACATTAAATTTTAGTTAGTGATTTACCTTTGAGAAAAACTCCAAAGTAGTTGTTGAGTTTTAAAACACCATAACTGTAATTTGTAATCAAATTTTTTGTTTATTGCAAAACGCGCTCTTTGGTTGAGTAGTGAATATAGGTTTGTGTATAAACTGAACCACTATAGAATCTCTTTGTCATTTTCTCTAAATCCTAACCTTCTATAATATTTTGATGAACAATTTTTTAATTTTTTTAAAACAACATATTCACACCCTCTATAAGATTGCATTTGGAATTATAAAATCGTTAAAATATTATATAATATAATGTTACCGTCACGGATAATAATTGCAACCTTAGCCCCCATATCAAATTATGATAATATTTATAATATCCATATTCAAAGATAGGTCGACCAGGATCTTTCTGACCACTACTTAACATTGATACTCAATATCACACATATAATCAACATATTTGAGGACCATGAAGGTCGAGAGTTCCAAACTCCATCAAATACATCACCGATTTCACTCGATCCACAAGGTATGAAGTCTAAGAGTCTCATATTCCATCAAGTACATCATTATGAAGGTCGATAGCTCGAAACTCCATCAAGTACATCATATCCAATCCACATATATCTAGCATAAATCCACATATATAGAATTTCGTAGTATAAAATAAATTTCCCAATAAAATAACATATTAGTTACTTAATAATCAAAAATAATATATAATCTTACAAAACTGATGATACGAGAACGAATCTGACGAACACTCTTTTAAATATTCTCTGACTCTGATATTTCTGACGTAGACGGGTCTAAAGACAAACGTCTAATAGACACAAATTGTGAATTAACAATCACTCCTAACTTTAAAAAATGTCTAACGACATCAATTAATCATATATCAACACAACCAATTATCCCAATTCAAGATATTTGGCATACACATCATAATAATTTAACACATACGAGTTTTCGATTATGCTCCGAGTTTTAAAATCATTTTCGAATAATAATTAATATTTTTCAAGACGAGTATATACAACATATTTTTTAAAAATCCATAAAACTCACTATATCTCAAAGAGTTATTTCAACTTTCGAATAATCAAATCCTCGGAAGAAACAAATAACTCCATATTTCTATCTCTTGTTCAAAATAATAAAGCACATTTTTCAAAATTAACTTCATTCACATCAGATCTCATGGATATGTCAATTTCACAAAAAAAAACATGGTATTCAAAAATTTCCAATAAAATGTTTAAGCTCGAAAAATTATTTTAAATACCATCAGAGCATAACTTCAACCTTCGCACTTAATATATAACTCAACATGTCAAACTTATAGCACCACACTATATTAATCCATTACACTTCATCAAGCCAAACTTATCATGATCACAATATATTAGCTCATATACCATAATCAATTTACCTCCAATCATTCACCACCATTATTATAAAATTCTTGTCATAACATATACCTTTTTCACATCAACAAGTATATTTATAACTTATCAATTCTTACGAACACATGTGTATCAACTTCATCAATTTTCACCTCAATTCATCATTATTATAATCACGTATAGATTCATCATGATGGATATGGGTTATCGATACTAGAAGTAATCAAAAATTAGATCAGATCCTATAAGGATATGGGTAGTTCAACTGTACCAGGAGTATTTAAGACCTAGCAGAGTCCTACTCAAACAAGAATAGACGAACCGTACCAAACATATTAGATCATATTGAATCTCATGAATGTAGGGATAAAGATAAGATCACAATCTTATCTTCACAAGGTTGTAGAGTTCGAATAAAACACTCACTCCAAATTATAGAATCCAACTACAACACTAAGACAAGCGCCTATATAAAGAGGGGTTTGAAAAATCGGGTATACACAAATTCATTCTTTCTACCAAATCATCATTATTCCATATATTTTAAAAAAATGATTTAGACATGAGATTGTGTGTATTCAGACCAAACAGGTCTGAATCATAATTACACATAACTCTTACATACAACCCTATTTAATCAAGGCTTAATGTCTTAAAAAAACCCTGACCTTTCATCCCCTTTTCAATCCTACCCTGACGTTGCAAATCTTTCAATTTTACCCTATTTTGTATTTTTTTTTTCATTTCAATTGTACCCTAAAACACAAAATTGGCCTTTTTTTATTTGGCAAAAATTCTCTAAATTGACCTTTTTGCATTAGATTAACTTTTTATATTAAATTGACCATTTTTAAAAAAAATTATTGAACTTTTGTCAAATAAATAAAGATCAATTTTATGCTTTAAGGTACAATTGAAATGAAAAAAATACAAACTGGGTAAAATTGACAACTTTTCAACGTCAGGGTAGGATTGAAAAGGGGATGAAAGGTTGGGATTTTTTTAAGGCATTAAGACTTTAATCAATATACAGACCAACACTCAATAGTCATCATAATTATATCAAATGATTCACACAACTCATGATTATTTCATCATGCATGCCATGTAATCACATTAAGTTATCCTTCAAGAATTCTCATCTTCGTATCAATTCTCATAACAATCAACATCAACAAGTCATCATGCAGTAGAAGAATGACAAGTAGGAATGAGTTCAAAATACCTCTACATAATCTCCTTTGAAAGAAAAAATAATTTGACTAGAGATTTGGAGAGAAACAACCCTTAATGGTACTTGAAATTCATAAAACCAACTTGAAGAAATCTTGAAAAATCTTCGTTGCATGCGATGTTTTCCTAGGTAGAATTGTTTGATTAGGTGTTTAGAATCATTCGACGGCTTCAATTTCAAGATTAAAGGTTCGGACAGTGAGGAAATTAAATTGGGAGAGAAAAGAATGAAATAAATAGGCTAAAATGACAAAAAAAAGGCTTTTTTGTTTTGTCCTCGGCATATTTATAGAAAAATAGCATAAACGATCATTTAAGACAGTGAACGATCGTTCACATGATCGTACACTTTAATGGTTCGAATTCTGCACCATGAACAATCGCGATCATTCACTGCTTGAGACCCTTAAAACTCAATTTCTTTCAATAAAAACGAGTTGTTGGACACCCGAAACAATATCAAACTTCAATATAATATTCAAACCACTTTAAATTCCAAACATAACATGACAATCATATCACACGAAAAACAACACACGCCGACAAACACATCAATGTATAAAACATAATTGCACCGGAAAAGAACGGGATATTACATTAGTGGTGGAAGTGGTAGCGAGTGGTGGGAGAGCTGTGGAGAACAATGGATGTTGATGGGGGTGGTGGTCGTAGGTGGAGGTGGTCGAAGGTTGTGATGTGTGGAGGTGGTGGTAGTTAGTAGCTTGAGTTTAGAGTTAGTTTGGGTTGGTTGAAAGTAGGTTTATAGCTGAATATTTTTACAATTATATTCACTTTTTTAAATATTTTTTCAATTTTGCTAAAACAAATATTTTCCAAAAAGATAATCAATCAGTATTTTGCAATTTCTTTCACTTTTTTGTTGATATATTTTTATAAACCCCTAAATATTAGGGGTAGTTTGTTGCTTTGTTTTAAAATATCACACATGGGCGACCGGTTAAATCAAGAATCGACAATAATCTAGTAAACAAAAACTGAAAAAAAATCGGATATCCGATTCAACTATATCAGATCGGAAGAATCGAAATAAATTAGTAGTTGAATAGGTGAACTGCTGGTCTAGCCGGATTACAAGAATTAGCGATGAAAAAATGTCACTAAATATCAAAAATACATCACTAACTCTATAAATGTTTTTAAATTTTTCTAAATTTCCATTCAACCGATTGAACCGGTTATCCGGAAACCAGTGATCTTATCGGTTTGGCCACCCGTTCGGTTTTTAAAACACTCAAGCTCTTTGGTGACTGAAGGATGATGACAGCCAGCACAAGTGGTGAAGTGCAACCAACCCGCCACATAACGCCATTTGTCCATCTCTCTGTTCCATTTCGAATTCCAACGCTCCTAATCTTCAATCCCCTTCGTCTTCTTCCTTACTATCCCAACCAAGAAACATCACCACTAATCCATTTAATCAGAAAAAAGATCACAAAAATGGAAGCAAGCAAGGAGCCAATAATAATAACAGAGAAACAAAAGATGAGAAACTGGTCGAGGCAAATGAGATCTCAAGGCAAAACAATCGCCCTCGTACCCACCATGGGTTACCTTCACCAAGGCCATTTATCACTCGTTCAACAAGCTCACACTCACGCAGATTTAACAGTCGTTTCAATCTACGTAAACCCAGGTCAATTCTCCCCTTCCGAAGATCTTTCCACCTACCCATCTGATTTTCATGGCGATATTCTCAAGCTCATGTCTGTTCGTGGTGGGGTTGACGTTGTTTTTCATCCCCATAATTTGTATGATTATGGGGACGATGATGGTGGTGAAAAGATGAGGAATTTGGAGGGTGAAAAGGTGGTGAATTGTGTGGAGGAGAAGGGTTTGGGGCATGAGAGTTGGGTTAGAGTTGAGAGATTGGAGAAGGGTTTGTGTGGGGAGAGTAGGCCTGTGTTTTTTAGAGGAGTTGCTACTGTTGTTACCAAGTTGTTTAATATTGTGGAGCCTGATTTTGCTTTGTTTGGGAAGAAGGATTATCAGCAGTGGAGGATTGTTCAAAGAATGGTGAGAATTTTGATTCATTTTATTCGTCGTTGACATGTTGATTTGGTTTTATTGTTGAATGTTTCAATTTCAGTTGATGTTTGTCTGATTTGTTATGCAACCATGGGGATGGGTTTAGGATTTTATGTTAATGTACTTTAAATCTTAAGTATGTGTCTGAGAGGCATAACCATATCCCATATTGCATAAAAAGTTGTCGGCTTATATGTTTCGGAAACAATTCTGAAACTCCGGAACTAGGGGCGGAACGATTCTTAGGTTAGGGTAGGCTCCAGCCCTGACTGTGACCGTTTTTTTAAGAAAATAGAGGTACATTTGTAGTGAAAATCAGGGCTAAAGCCCGGGCCGGAAAAAAAATTAGATTCTGGCACTGTCTAGAACTTTATAATTATAACCTATTTTGTAAACATATTTTTTCGCCGTTTCTCATTTCGTTTTTTTCCATGTTTCAAAGTTTCAATTCACTTCTGGACAATATAGTGTATAAACTTTAGTTGTCATGCTTTTGTTTTCTAGTTGCATAGTTTCCTGATGTTGCAGTTTTCAGCTTAAATCATTTAAAACTATGGATTTGGGATAGAAATTCATATAGAACCTTTTTCTTTCGCTTTGTAATCTGGCTAAGATCACTATTAGACTTTCTTATTACAAATCTGGAACCATTTACTGATTGGTTACACTCTGATTAGTGATTAACTATCTGCAGGTGCGAGATCTTGATTTTTCCATACAAATAATAGGTTCTGAAATAATGCGTGATAGCGATGGTCTTGCGTTGAGTTCTCGCAATGTGCATCTTTCTACTGAAGAGAGGACAAAGGTTCTTTCAATAACTGTGGAATGTTATGTTTTCTTTAATTACTACTACATCTTTTCATTTAGTTTTAATGTCTGCCAGACGCTCATTAATATTTTGTTGTTTGCTTAAATAAATTGGGTGGCTTGATGTACATCTATCAGTTTCTAGGAGTTTTGAGATTTTACTATTCCGATACAAATCGTACTGTTTAAAACAATTCCGGTACTTCTAGTGAGCTCAATAAGAAAAAACATAATTTAAGAAATGTTTGTCAAAAGATTTTCTATGCACTAGATTGCTCAAAAGCGTGTCCACGGTGCTATGTTGCACAGAAACAGAATTGCCGAAACAGAAAACGGTGAAATGACATTTTTGACAAGAATTGATTAAAGATATAAAATATTACAGTAGAATTTTAGAAGCTTTTTGGAAACAGAAATGAAATGCCAAATAGTCAAAGTTCTCATACAACATAGAGTACAACTCCTTGTAGTTTAGATTTCAATTCTCTCTTCCATGAATTCTGCAGGCTTTGTCTATTAGCAAATCGTTGTTGAAGGCCAAGTTACATGCAGAAGAAGGCCGAACGAACTGTAGAGAGTTACGAGATATGGTCGTCCAGACAATAAATGAGGCTGGAGGAAAAATTGATTATGCTGAGGTGAGCATCTTCTTTCCATAACAGTGGTTGCATTTTGAATTTATTTGTGTCTTAAAAAACTTCCCTCAAACCATAGGAGGTAATCTACATCTCGTAATTTGCTTGGCAAAACAACATTTTCTTAGAATTTTATTTGTTTATTTTTTATCCTTCTCACTTTTCTTTAAACCCTTTAAAATGTCTTAGGCCATTATTTGGTTTAGAGATTGGAGGAACCTCGGAGCTGATAAAATCGGGTGAAATAAAAAAAAGAAAACCTTCAAAATTAAGCTGTAGGAATAGCTTCGGCGGTGGAAACTGATACATAGCAACTGAATTAAACAAACCTAACATTGAAGATACTAATGTTGTCATTTTACTGTTGTCACCAGATTGTAGAGCAGCAAAGTTTGGAGGCTGTGGAAGAAATAAAGATTCCTGTTGTATTCTGTGTTGCTGCCTGGTTTGGGAAGGTCAGATTGATAGATAATATTGAAATCAATATGAAATGATTCTTAGTCGACAGGTTAGGTTAGGAGACGATTCTTGTTGTTCAACATTTTAGGTTACAAAAAAGATTTAAAAAAAAATGGATTCCGAATCTACTACATTGCTTTTTCATGATATGTTAAGTTGAAATATATGTTAAGTTAAAATATTTACCCACTGATTCCATTTATTCATGTCCGATCAAGCAATCAAAATTCATTAGGAGTGAGCATCAATGAGGACATATTTAGAACATATTTAACTACAACAATGAATTGACAAACTTGCACACGTCAATAAACTGACTAGTATCAAAATAAGAGTACGAACTATACACAAGCAGCATCTTAAAATATATTTGGTTCGACGTCATACATGATTCTAACACTTGAAGCCTCCGCAAACGGACAATACAATGATGAGGATCAAAGCAATCAATATACCCAGCACTATCAGCTTTATTTTCATGTTCTGGAACCACATCTTCCTCCTCATCTGGGTTCCCTGTGTTCTGAAATCTTGTGCCTGCACCAACCCCCAAAATTTCCACATCATATAATGTCTAAAAGAATAGAGTTTTTGCAATTAATGGTCACTTCTAATTAGGGAGGGAAAAAACACCACAAAAGTCGCTGCCTAGTAAGAGTATGCATCCAGCATTTTGGTTCGATTTCTATGTTTAAAGAAAATGAAAAACAAACCAAAAATAAAAGGACAAATTTGGTTTGGTTTGCTAGAATTTTACAAAAACTCAAAAATAATTCTTCGTTTTAATAAATGGGCAATTTGCCCCATCAATTTGTAAGCAATGGGCAATTAACATATAAATTAACTTTGTTGACAAATCAATACATGAACTTGATTATGCAATTTGCCCCAATTTGGCAATTTGCCCCTCAATTTGTAAGTTAATTCTCTTAAATTGGCAATTTGCCCCCCTTAACTTGTAAGTTAATTTGCCAAAATGGGCTAATTGCCCATAATCACCAAGTTCGTGTACTGATTTGCCAACAAAGTTAATTTATATGTTAATTGTCCATTACTTACAAGTTGAAGGGGCAAATTGCTACTTAAATCAAATTTAGAAATTGTAATATAACCTACATTTTGACCATTTGCTTGAACACATGTAATATTTTTTTTTTTTTTGAAAACGTAATTTTTTTTTTAAATCTGCATAATATATGCATAATTTGATTTTTTTTTTTTAATATTAAAAATAGAACCGAACCAAATTTTTTAAAGATATTATTATAAGTAAATTGCACAGCCCATTTTTGGTTTAATTCCAAAGATAATTCTTCTTAAAATTTTAAAGTAAAAAAATTAGAAACTAAATATAAGTCGAAATATAATACAATGTACATTTTAACCGTTTTAACACAAAGAATTTTGTTATTTTTATGAAAATTGTATAGTATATATCTATTCTGTTTTTCTTAAACTATTCAGTTTCTCAAAATTGAAAATCCAACAAAACCAATTTTTTTATAATAAGTGAATTGAGCATCTCATTTTCAGTTTAATTCTGTTTGATTTTCAATTGGTCTGGTTCGATGCACACCCGTAGAGGCGAAGAGTGGGGGTACATCTAGGAAACACTCTAGTGGGGGCTGCTGGGTAACCAGCCTAGACCTGCAGGACCCCCACCATTCCTAATTATAGGAGTGGATGATGAAGTAACAAATAGAAAATTTCAGAATTAGGGCAGCATGGCCTAATTAGCATCTTGGAAAATCTGACTGGATACAAATTGAAAAGGTTTCAGATGGCAAAGGAACCTAAACCTACACGTTTTAGGAGCTTATAACTTTTTCAGATGAAATATGCAAGTTGTTTAAAAGTGATCTTATGTTTGTACTTTTATTGTCTTTGCCAAAAGGGATGAACTAGAAGGCCAGAGTCCAAAAAGAAAAGTTTAACATATATGAATCTATATGAAGTTAGCTCAACAACAAAAGTGCAATTTTGTCAAGAAGGCAAATGGTGTTCATTAATTTACCTGAGAGCGTAGATTTTCGGTTTTGTCAACAAGAAGCTCAATTTTCTCTCCACGATCAAGAACCTGCAGAAAAAACATAATAATTAACAACATAATTCTGACTCTTAATTCTCAAAACATTTTCATTATCATAGATAACGGGAACCTTCTCACTCAAAACAGCAACACCATTCACTTTTCAAAATTCTGTAGCTACTACGACTTGAAGTAATTTAATTTAGCATCATTGTCTTACCTTCTCAATGTTTTCCATCATCACTCCTTTGACTTCAGAAACTTGAGCTTTAACTTTAGCAAGCTTGCTGACCTCTTCAGGGTGATCCACACAGTACTGCATCTGCTCCTTCAATTTGGACCTGTATCATCAAGCGGATTAGCTAAATAGTTAACATAATAGAATCCATGCACCATGTTTAAATCTTATACAATGAAAAGCAGTTACCCAAATTCCTTGTTCAAGCCATTAGCAACTGCTGTTGCAGCTTTTCCTCCACCATATTTCTTGGTAAATTCCTCCTTGATTCGCTCAAGAAACGCAATTGGAATCTGTCGGCCAACAGACTCAACTGCAACTACACAATAAGCTGCAAAATTTGCAAGATTGTTAGTTCAATTTACAAAAAGGATAAGACCGAAACAGCCAATCACTTAGAAAATACAAGCCAGCATGAATAATCCAATTAAAAAAAGTCGACAAAGTGTATCTCTAATGTTCCATCAAATACATATTAATACCTTTAAGTGTCCTTCTACTAACACTATTTTACTCTAAAACAGATATTACATACAGATGTATTAATTAACTAATTTTACTGCTTCATATATGAAATATAATTCTCTTTTCAAGCCTCGATTCTCAGTTCTACCATAGCTGATAGCTCTCTATCTCTCCGAAAGCTTTAACACGGGGAAACTTAAATTGACAAAAGGCAAAATTATCAATATGAGTGGTAATAAACCTCGACTGCGATAAAGCACCCTATCACAATCTGGTTTTACTACTTCATATGAAATAAAATTCTCTTTTCAAGCCTCAGTTCTCAGTTCTACCATAAGTATCAATATGATTGGTAATAAACCTCGTCTGGGATAAAGCACCCGATCACAACCTGGTTTTCCTAAACAACCCATCATCCTTGAAGCACATTTTACGTTCATGCATTGCAAGTCCCAATGATACTCGAATGTCTCTAATCATCAATTTTACAGATAAAAAATGGCAGAACACAAGAATGGATCAAAGTGGTTGAAAAGAATCTCCAAACGAGACAAAAGTACTGTAACTTTTATTTAATTTTTTTAGAAAAAAGAACTCTCATATACCAAATTTTTTGGCTACTTCATGCAAGTCCCTTTTCTCCTTAATATACTTCAAAATAGTAGCTAGAGGATTTAATCAGATTTAAATTTAGCTTAAGATACATATATTTTTTTCCTTTTCTAATGTACTCATTTAAGATAGCTATTAAACTTAAAGTATAATTTTTCATCAGTTCTGCATCACTAAAGGAAATAAAGAAATACTAATAGAAGTTACCAAATGACACCTTCACCATGGCTTTTCATTATTATAATTTTTTTAACAAATTCTTGAAATATTATACCTAAAAAATCACTCCAAATCTGCTTCCATGATCTTCAAGAATTGTCATCCCGTCCTATTGCACATCCTTAATCTAACTAACATTCACTTCCCACTTACCAACTATGAAGATGATCCATAACTCCATTCTACCTCTTAAAAGGAAATCTGCGCTAAACGATGTCCCCGTCCTATGGTAATTTGAGCTAAAACAGCTCTTCATACTAGATTTAGTAGTAGATTACTACACTGATCAACTACAGTAACTAAAACTAACATTAATCATATCCATTTAAACTATACTATTCATTCAGCACATGAAAACAACAAGACATCAAATCCAAGCATAAAATATGCTTTCAAATCACAAAATAACATCAAATCAATAAATCAGATCAAATCAAATAATAAGAAAAGAATAAATGAACAAAAAGAAACAAACAGATCAGATCTTATAAACAGCTAAACTTAAAAAAAAAAAAAGAGAAGAGTAATTACTGAAGCCGTTATCGACAAGGTAGTTAAACGTATGACCATCGCAGTTGTAAGTGAACTTATTATTAGTCGCCGGAAGTTTCTGGAGACACTGAGCTGCTATTCCGGTGAAATTTCCGGTGAACTCCGTGTAATCAGCTAAAATCACTGTACCTCTCGCCACAAAACTGTAAATCAACGACTGCTGCCCCATGCTTTGATCTATACTCTACTAACCAGTAACCACCGCAACAACAAGAACAAATAATAATGGTGAAACCCTAATCTTTAAAAATGGAGAAATTTTTGGGGAAATGAAAGTCAGAAAAGGCGAGGGGTAGTGGTTGCTGATATTGTTGAAGTTTGAAGAAATTAAATTGAACTTTTTTTATTTTTTTATTTTTTGGTTTGCTTAGTTAAGAGGCAAGGTAGCGTGCCGTGGTGTTTGATTTAAGGCGCCCTTTGTTTTGTTAGGTATTAACGGAATTGCCACGCAGTTTCTGATTTTGAAATTTCTTTTTGATTTGATCAACGGAAGGAAGCGGAGGATGACTTTTTTTTTTAATTTCTTGTTCTAGAAGTTTGGAGGGTGCCCTTTCTCTTCTAATCTTTTTCTAATTTTTATTTCATATGGGGAAGTTTTAATTTGAAAGGCTCAATCCATATTTGACCCCTATGTTTAATTTTATAATTGTCATGTTTCATGTGGCATAATGTTAAAATGATTTTGAAAGGTTATAATATGTTGGCTAATCCCCTGAAAAACCCCTCACCTTTCAACTTCCTTTCATTTGCACCCTCACCTTTCAAAATCCCCAATTTTACCCTAATTTCCATCTTTCACTTTCAATTACACCCTTAAATATTAAATTGACCTATTTTTACTGCAAAAAGTTCAAATTAATACTTTATATTTCAACAAATATTATAAATAGTATCTAATCTAATAAATTTTATGGAATTAAAACGGTAAAATTAAATAAAAGTGAATGTGAAATTTAGTAATTTTTAAAATATTTTTTAGAGAAGATGTTTTTATTGTTGAAATTTTAACATTTAGTACTATTTAGAAAATGAGTAAAAATAAAAAATATTGATTCGAAATTTTTTGAGTGAAAAAAAGTCAATTTAATATTTCGAGGGTGCAATTGAAAGTGAAAGGTGGTAATTAGGATAAAATTGAAGATTTTGAAAGGTGAGGGTGAAAATGAAAGGGGGTTGAAAGGTGAGGGGATTTTTAGAGGATTAGCCTAATATGTTTATACTATGGTTTTGGAATAGCATTCATACCTAAATTATTTTATGAAACTTTTGATGAAATGACATTGTGGCCTAATGAATGTGAAATAAGTTAAAGATGTTTAAAATCATTGATTGTTGTGAAATGGTAAAGTCTCTTTTTCTTCATCTTTTAAATGGTGGGTGGGAGAAGATGAATTTTCCGGTTAGCCGGAAAATCATCCTTTCTCTGCACATATTACTAATTATTATAGATCTATTTAAAGTTTAGTTTTTAATTTGGATTTTGTTGATTTTCTTGTTGGAATAAAGTTTAAGGTCTTTTATACCTTTTTTGCTTAGATTTCTTAGATCTATTTAAAAAAAATTAGTGTTTGTTTGAGTTTTAATTTTAAAATCTTGTAGCTCTAAGAAATTAAAAAGTTATGGATCTATTTCTTTTAAGTTTAAATGAAGATGAAGATCAAAAATCGGAAATAGTAGGTTTCAACGGATCAAGCGGATTGAATGGCAAATCGAAAAAGGAAAATATCGAAACACCCTCTTAACGTAATCGTTGTGTTAAAATTCGGGGACATATGTCTAGGATTTTTTGTTCTTTCGATTATTTTTTACTTGCATCTTTATTGTGGCCTATTATTTTATATTTTAATTTTTGAAAGATCATATATAGGTCATTTGTTATATGACTTTCACTTTTGTAAACTTAATCTTCATAATAGACTCTATCGTTATGAAAAAAAAAAAGTAAGCCATATATAATTGTGAAATGAATCAAATGAGTTAAAAATTGAGAAATGAAGAGAAGTGAAATTAAATGTTATGTTTAATTATAATATTTATGCTTCATGAAATTGTTTGCTTATTGAGTTATCGTTTCAGATTGATTTAGTTCGGAGTTGCCTTCCGAGAGTGATAGGTTTCGTAAATATTTAGGATAGATAATGTTATGTGTTTATGTGATAACCGCGACATGTGTTAATATCTGACAGGCTTATTACGTGTTTCAGAGCTACCATGTGATAATGTTAGGGTTTATGGGCTATGGTTTAGGGTTTAAGGTTTATTCCCTAGACCGTGAAATCGAATTGTGACAAGGTAAGGGAAAGGGGTATACTGCTTGAGAAAAGTTTTTCCATATGTGAACACATGTATATGAATGGAAAGGACAATAATTAAGAGGAAAACTACATTATTCAATTGATCCGGAAGTGAAGAAGAGGATCCTAAGTGGATTGGAATAAATGAGGTTGACAATATTAATAGCATTCATGAAGGGGACTTAGAGGTTGAAGATAACTCAAGTGTTGAAGAGAGGAATGTATGTTCTAACAATTCTAATGATGTACAAGCTCAATGTGAAGGAGATTATCTCAATGAGTCATCGGTGAAAGGCAAAAAAAATGGTAATATGGACCCTTAACGGGAATGCGAGAAATTTCATGTGCTATATGTTGGATCAAGTTCTTTTGATCTCTCCAATTTTGACTTTAAATTAATTTAAAATTTCTAATATTGTTATTAGTATATATGAACCTATCAAAGCCATCGCGGATCGATTTGGAGGTTTCTAGCGAAAATCAAAATTTTCAGGTTTCATCAATCCAGTGAATATTTCGCGCCTGTGACATAAGGGCGCCGCGGGCGTGACGGGAGAGAATCACAAGCATGACACATTGGCTTCGCACACACATTGAGGGGCGCAAAATCTTCTAATTCTAAAATTAGGCGAGGTTTAGATTTAACGTGTTTTAACGTGTTAGGTTTAATCCAATGTTTGCCTTACTTGCTAAATTGCTATGTTATGATTGTTATGTGTTGGTTGTTAGAATTTTAGAGTTAGGCAGAGTCTATTCTTTGTGTTTAGATGTTAACGTTATTTCTAATTATTAGACTCGCCTATATCGAGGGAGTCTGCTCAGAGACGGTGGAATCTCGAGGAGTGTTCCTGTGGCGGAGATTATACCATTACGCGATTTTTATGAGTTTATTTTGTTATGTTTAAATTATTAAGTAAATTTTATTTAAAATGTGCAAATTATTTTATTTATGCTTTTCAAAACGGATTTCGAACTATCGTATGGAAAACATGGAATGTGCTATCTAATGGGCATCATTAAGACTGCGTGTGCACCAGTGTAAGTCCAACTTAGGTATTGAGAATAATGGTTAGAGCTCGGTGGATTAAGTTCTCGGGCCATTTGTGGTAGCAATGTACTCAGTCGATTAATTTCTCGGGCCATATGTGGTAGCAATGTACTCGGTCGATTAATTTCTCGGATTCTACTAGTGTTTTACTTGGTTGATCAAATTTTCGGGCTTCACAATTTATGGATTAAGTGAAGTCGGTGATATATTCAGTAGATTAATTTCAAACATGTTTACATGAATAAATAATTATATTTAGGAAATTATGGACGTAAAAAATGTAACATGCGACGTGAAAAATGGTTTGAAAGAGGAGTTACAATATAAACACGAAAAATGGACAAAATGGCTTTTGAAGAAGTTTTGAAGTAACTAGCGAGTTCTTGAAGAGGTTTCAACTGTTTCTAGAGTTGTATAAATAGAAAAATACTTTTTTATTTGAGGGTCCGATCAAACATCCAAATTAAACACACCCAAATGCAAATTACACACTCAAACACTTATTATTTTCATTTTCTTTCAATTTATAAAATACATTTATAATTGAATTCAAGCTATTTACATTCTTTTCATTCAAGTTTACTTAGCAAATTTTTGGAGTACTTGTTAATTGTTATAAGATTCACCATACCCCGATTACTTGTTACGAAGTCAAGTTCTACACAAATTTGAAATTCGTTCTTGGCCCGCCCGCACTTTACACACACTTATTACGATTTCTGCTAAAATTGTAAACACCGAACAATTAATTAAATGTAAAAAAATATCAATTTGATCTTGTTTTTAACTGGTTAAAATATTATGCAGATTGTATTTTAGTTAAATAGAAGAAGAAAAACACCAAATTGACCCGTTTTTACTAATTAAAATATTAATTTGATCCTTATTAAGTTTAGGTAAAAATACAAAATAGAAAGTAAGGAGAGTAGAAAAACACAAGAAAAAAATTAAAAAACAAAATTTGTCTGCTGGGTGGAAACTATGGTGTTCGAAAGGCTTGAAGGCCCAGCAGGAACATCAGATCCAAACCAAACAAAATCTATAATTACCGGTATAACAACCACCATGTCCAAGGCAGGCATAAACCTCGGATTAAACTCAAAAAAAAAAAAAATAGACCAGAGTAACACCACCATGAATGGGGTTTCACCTTCCCCGCCATTTCATTTCTCTGCCACTAAATTTAATCACCAAACTACCCCTCACAGCTCTGCAATTGGCTCTGTTGTTAATCATCATGGTTTGTTAAGTTTCTCAGATTTAAAGGTTAGGACAGGCCTTAGGTTTGGTAGTGATAGACAGTCGCATGTTATTAGTGTTCGATGTAATAGCACTGCTGGCCCTGGTTCTGGTACTTTTTTTAACTCTTTTTTCTTTATTTTCTGTTCTTGTATTGTTTTATTAACCGAGTAGTTGGACATAAATGATTGCACCAGATGAAAAGATTTGATCTTTTGAAGAATTTGTTTTGGAATTTTTGATGGGGAAAAGGTCTAATTTTTGTGATGGAGAATTGAGTTGGTTTTGTTTATCTCAATTCTCCACCACAAGGTTTTATTTTCTTAATACATATTATCATATGTACTTTAGTGTGTGTTTGGTTCAAATAAGTTCTGTAAAATGTTGTAGAGTTCTTTTCGAAATGATTATAGTTGTGTTTAGTTAATTTAGAAATTCAGTTGGTTATTTTTTGAATTCTGTAGATTGGTTTTATTTATGTCACTTAACTTGCAAATGTAACTATGTAATTGTTTCATATTCGATTTAATGAGATTTGGTGAATTCCTAAAAAAGAACTTGCAAATGAAATGTATTTTAGATAAGGCAGCAAGTCAAAAGGATTTCTTTTCATTAAGTTAAGGCAAAGATTTTTTTAATCTTCTGATTTGATAATGGATCATCTTAGTTCTGTTAATTCCAATTCCATCTTCTTTGAGATTCTTCGTAACTCTCATTCTTATGCGTTGTCTGAATATGCCTTTACATCAAGATGAATGTTGTTCTCTTGTAATTTCATCATTTGTCCATTCAGCGCTCTCATGATTGCGCTCTCATGATTGCGCCGAAATGTGATTTTATTGATTAAATTTTATTACGGATTAGGTATATGGTATGATTACTAGATAAGAAGCTGTAAAACATTGCTTTAAGAAATGTGTTTATGAACTAGCAAGTAGAACATAATCTGAAATATATGGCGTGAAACTCTTTGATATCATCGTTACCTTACCTATACAATTGAGCAGGTGATAACGAAAGCAAGAATGTCCTAGATGCATTTTTCTTGGGAAAGGCTGTTGCAGAAGCAGTTAATGAGCGTTTAGAATCTGCAGTCGGGGAGTTCCTGAGCACTATTGGCAGGCTGCAAGCAGAGCAACAGAGACAAGTACAGGATTTCCAGGTAATGAGCTACCCATAAGTGAACCTATTCAGCCTTGTTTTAATCAACGTTTATTCTTTCATATGCTTGCTATCATCATGCAAGAAACTATTGATGTGCAACTTCTTTTTGAATGTTTAAAATAAGAGTTAAATGCAAAATTAATTATAAACTTAGCATGTTTTGCAATTACAACACGAACTTTATATTCTAGCAAATTACCAGTTTTTGCAATGCAGAACACTGAATAAGTTTTCGATAAACAAATATTGGCATGGACACCCGGCATCCACATCAGCATTGTTTTTATCGGAAATTGTTCGGTATTCCGAATTACAAAAATTTGACAGATCGTGTCTGACATTGTTACGATTTAAAGTTTGTGTTGTAATTGCAAAATACACCAAAGTTCATGACTTATTTTGCAATTAACCCTTAAAATAATGGAAGTCAATTGTACTCGCAAATCCTTTGATGTTGTTGTCAATTGTTTATATAACCGACTTTTGATTACCTGATAATGCTATTTGTAGTTGCCTCTTCATGTGTGCCGAAACCCAAATTACAGCATTACTTTTTGGCATTGTTCAGATTATTAGAGGATGTAAAATACTGTTGTTACTTAATATTTCAATCCGTCGAACCATTCAACATTATTATTTATGCTTGTTAGCCATGCATGCTTATTCCATAGCCATTTGCAGGAAGATGTGTTGGAAAGAGCCAAAAAGGCCAAGGAAAATGCAGCACGTGAAGCCATGGAAGCACAAGGACTTGTGCCCGAGCCTCGTACAGTTGATATTGCATATGGTGTTAACTCGACTACTTCATCACCAACTACCAATGCTACCAATCCTACAATTTCACCATCATCTCCAAATTCAAGTACTGAGGATTCTGCTTTTGGGGTGTCAATTGATGAATGAATATGTTGTTCTATATATCGTATAGTTCGAACCTGTTAAGTTTTGACAAGGTTAAAATTTGTAAGGTTGAGATATGTTGTAAGGGTGAAATATGTTGTTCTATGTATCTTATAGTTGGAGCCTGTTAACCAGTGTAAAATGATACCTTTTGGTCAAGTGATTTAGTAAAAATCCCTGAGGCAAAATGCTGCACTAATAAGTTGAATCGATTGGCAAACGAATTGAGATCGACTCAAAAAATATTTAAAATTGATTCAATAGTCATGCTTGAGTTCATTCATTATATACACTCAGCTCGACAAGTTTATATATCTATTCAATTTTAATTATTTCATTTGTTAATCTTCATAATTAAACATATTTATAATGATATTTATATTTCTACTAAAATTAAATAGTAAATAGTAAACAAAGAATTGAATTCAATTTTCAATTATTCTATTAAGCTCTAATTTGAGCTTCTAAAATAACACTTGATCAAGTTTTGAGTTGATGTTTAAGCTTTGAGTTTTAGAGACTTGATCCAATCCAAGTTGAGTTTTCATCTTTGAGTTTTATAGTCAAGTCCCGAGGTTTACAATGTCCCGATTGAACTCAACTCGACGTACTGCTACGTTTTGAATCTGATCTCCACAGTAGGAAAGCCATGATGCCTTGCAACTTATACAAACAAGCTCCACTTGATTACAAGATTTATAAACCCTCTCGTCCATTAGCATATTTTAGATCACAGGCCAAGAATACAACTTATACAAGCATGCTCAATTTTCTGGAATTATCAAACATATTCCAAAACGTATATGTAGATAAAGAGTCGGTCTCTCTTCCGACTAGGCACAAAGATTTCTTGTGCAGGATACAACTGTATATGTAATGAATCCCCCTCAGATAGCTATCATAATGCTCAACCGAAAAGAACATTTGAGAAAGAAAAAAACTAAACTTCTGAAAATACAAAACCCTTTTGGTTCATGGTTATACATGTTATCATATCGTCAAACTTAACATCAGGCATTGGCACCTCACCAATGATTTCGCTATCATCCTTTTCGACGTCCATGTCAGAACCCTTTTTCTCGAAGCAATCTGCTTGAAAATTATAGTCATCACCCATTGCATCCACTTCACCTGCTTTTTTCCTTCGTTTCACTTTTGTGTTTAGCATACCTTCTGCGTCATATAGCTTCTCGTTTTGTCGGCCAGTTGGGTTTTCTCCTTTGGCTTTGTTTGTATTATTTTCTTCAGAACCCATAGGCTCGTCTTCAATAGGCTGGTCTTCACCATCATTATTCATATCTTCCGAATTTTCATGACCTTTACCTGATGGTTGGGTTTCCTCATCTCCCTGGTTGGCAAAAGGATAATTAGAAATAAGGTTGAGCAAAAACCAAACGGAATCGTTTTTTCATTTTCAATCCCAAATTTAATTCTGAAAAGTTATCTTTTCAATCTCCATTCTAATAAGAAATTTCCAAAACGTCTAGCTAATAGAAAGAGAGATCACAAACCTGTATCATGCTTTCCTTGAAACTGATTGGGCAACTAGGCGGAACTTCAACAGGATCAAAGTCATTTACAGACTTGAGGCTTCCAATGAATGAAGATTCACCGGTGTAAACTTCATCAATGTTGAACTCCTTCCCGAGCTTTGAAACAATCTGAGACTCTGAAGGTTCCTCTTGATTCCTAGTTGGAGGCATTGTGTAATGCGGAATCTTACCTGAAATATGTCAAATAAAGAATGTTCATTTTAAGAACCTGAATTTCTCTTACTAGTAAGAGCAATTTGCCACAAAGCATACCCTCATTCCAGTCACGCAGAACAATTCTGGCTGTAGCATCAATGTCCACAGTACCATCCTTCTTTAGCCTGCCCCTGACTGTAGCCAACTTTTGTAAAAAATCATCAACTGATTCAAAGTCTGGTATCTTGTATAGGGTTACCAACAGCCTAGCTGGGCACAGCTTGAGAATTTCTTTCACTGTATTACCAAGTAAGGCAGTATGCATTAATGTGCAAATCATAATATAAAAAAGCTGTATTGAGAAAACATAAAATCATACTCTAGTGAATTCAGCTCAGATAATGGAATCTAAGACTTCTCTTACATCATTCAATTTCAGCATAGCCGAGAAAAACCGGAAGAAAAAATCATGTGATAAATTTTCAAAAGAATTGGTTATGATACCTGGGCTGACTGGATCCTCCAACTTCGCAATCCTTTTGCAGTTACGAAGAGCTATGGATGCATCATTCTCTGCAGATTTGGGGATTACAACACCAGGACAATCGAGCAACTTAACATTCTTGTTTAGTTGAACTTCTTGCATTGATCTTGTTAACCCAGGAGTAGCACCAACATTGACAACATGGCTTCTCTTCAAGCTGTTAATCAGACTACTCTTACCAACATTAGGCAGCCCAACAATGCCAACTGTAATTGATTTTTTAATCTGCGGAATACCACGGTGTGCAACACATTACTATTTGAGACACATAGCAACTCAATGAAATAAAATTTTGAGATGCAGCACAGGTTCAAATACAATTAAAGGTTAACTACACAGTCCAATAAGCTTCAATTCAAGAATTGAAGGAAGAAAAAGGAAATAGACAAGGTCAAAGAGTAAAAGATAACTCAATGTACATCATAACTTCTTGAGTAGTTTTTCAGCAATTTAGTAAGTGTTGCTGCTCCAAGACAGTCACTTGTTTTTAAAATAGTTTTGCCCTTTGCTGCTTTAGAGGAAGATTTCCGCCCTAAATTTGATCTCTGTTCTTGAGTACTGCACTTGAAGGCAACTGTAGGAAATTCTTCTCTAAGATACTTTAGCCATTTTTCAACAGCTTCTCGTGGGACAAGATCTGCAATGCAATAATAAAATCAAAATGCGAGATAGCATAAAATTGAAAATAACTTGTTGAACACTGCATTTCTACTGCCCATGTTTTAATAAATTTAATAAGCAAAGCACATACACAAGAAGAAAAACAAAAGATATGTATCAAATGGATAAAAGAAAGGTAAGGAAAAAATTACCAATTTTGTTTAAAAGTAAAACGAGTTGCTTATTGTGACCAGATTTCATCACCATCTTTTCCATATCAAAACAACGGGTACCAATAGGATCTCGGGCATCCAGAATTTCCACTATCACATCTGATTCCTCGATGACTTTAACCAATTCCTTATAGAACGAAGTATCTATACGTAAAAATTTAATAATGGATTGATTTTAAAAACGTACCATTACTATTGATTCAGGATTTTTTTGCAAAATCATGTGGAAATAACTAGGAAAACAGCATAAGAGTCACACGGATTACCTCTAATTAGTTCAAGCGCCTTCTCCCTCGCTCTCCATGCCTTATGGTAAGTTAAAATGATACCATATTCCTTTTGAAAGTCTGCAATTATGTCTGCCGGCGTGTACACTGTTTTGACATCCAAAAACTTGGATTTTAGCACCTCTGCTATAATTGAAGATGTTGCCTGCCTTTTATCTTTCATTCTAATTTTTAATGAGCATGTGTGAATGTTGTTGAGTCTTCTAATAAGAAACATGCTTGTCCTTCCATCTCTTGAAGCCCTCAAACTCCATTTGCAATTGCTGTCCAAACAATTGAGTACATACTCAATCGAGCATGATTTACTCACCTTAAACTGAAAGTTGTTAGCAATTGCATATAAACACAAACAGGTCTTCATGATCGTTTTATCTTTAAAGATTTGCCCAACATAGACTTCTTTTTCATTCGAATCAGTTACAATTCGGTAGTCTTCTTCTTTACTTTCATCTTCTTCCTCGTCTTCACTGGTCTGATATCTCATAGTATCTGCATATTCTACAATATCCATGGCTGAATTTTTGGATTCTACATTTTCTGTTTGTTCTTCATTAAATGCCGTGGAAGATTTGTTGTTAATCATCGGCAATTGGGGCGGTTCGTCAGATTTTTTGGTTGAAATACACAGTGGAAACTTTGTTACGCTAGAGTCCCTCCTTTTCAGTTCAAGGTAAAATCCGAGGCTGTCATCATCTTCAACTTCTAAAGTTTGATGGTTGCTCTCTAACTGATATTTAATCTCCATATTGGGTTCCCAGTAGTCAACTTGGTGTATACGTGCAATCATTGACTGGAGCTTTTCAAAATTTGTGTCATCCGGTATTAAAATTCCTTTCATTTTGTAATTGGAGTAATTAAAATTTTCATCCCATTTTCCATTATAGCATACAAGAACCGGCACTGTGTTTTTTCCTGCAAAACAGTATATTAAAACCAATAGTGACATATTAGTTAACTGATATAAAACTATTCCTAAACCTAAAACATGATAACTTCTCTCAAATTGTTTCCATTGTCAATTAAACTGATTTTGAGTTATACAAAACATGTTGAATGACAATTAATTAAACCTATATAAAACTTATAGTAAACAACAAACATAATGAGTATTTAAACTAAATTTGGTAAACCACTTCAAATCAATTTAATTACCAATTTACATTATCCAAAACTTGATTTTAAGTTCCACAAATTTATTTAAAGACAATAATTGATACATACAAACACAATAAAAACACATTTAAACATATTAAAAACTAGTAGCAAACTTAAAATTCAAGTTTGTTTATCATCTAATATTTGCTTTATCATTCAATTTTTTCGCAGATAATTGAGATTCTACTACGATCACTTCAAACGATTGTAAGAAAACTGGAGCTGAAAGTAATCTACTCACCGGAATTGTCGACCAAGCTCATGATTTCGCGATTCTTCAATTTTTGATAGAATTTCAGTGATCCTGAGCATATACAGCGTCTGCTGTTGCTATTTATGCTTCGATTTTGCAACTGATCGTGACCGAAAATTTGATGTTCTTTGTTAATAAAGTAAAAATTCGGATGAGTTACAGGTTCTAATTTGTTCAGCCATGGCTGACTGCAGGAGGAAGAAAGAAACAAATGAATAAGAAAATATTTCTTTAGGTTTAAAAAGGACAGTTTATTTACATAATTAGCTAAAGAAACAAGTAAAGAGACTCATAAAAATTTAATTGTCAAGTTAAAATCAATAATTTTCAAATCTATTATAATTTATCTACCAAAATCGTCTATCGAATTTTTTTAATTCAATTCTCGTAATTTTTTAAACTTAATTCTCTAACCTAATTTTTTAACATAATTTTAAATTTTTTTTATCTAAAGTATGTCTTTAATTTTTTCCATCAAAATTTACTAATACTAACAATTCTTTCTATATGATAATAATATGGTCAAACACCCAAAAAATATCAAACCTTTGCGATTCATATCAATTCTGACCAAAATCTTTCAAAATTGGGAAATATCACCAGTTTTTTAATAGGCCTAATCACTCAAAAACCCCTCACCTTTAAACTTTTTTTCAATTCTACCCCGACGTTGAAAATTTGTCAATTTTACCCACTTTTAAATTTTCCGTTTTCAATTGTACCCCAATATTTTAATTTTTGTTAAATTTTTTACTTAAATGATGAAATCATTCAATTAATTAAGTCTAAACATGAAATTAAATTCTTTTTTATTCAAAAAAGTACAAATAAGTCCTTTATTTTTAAAAACTAACTAAAAACCATAATCAAATTAACACTAATTTAAATTCTTAATTAATTTAACTAAATTTAAATAAATTTTAAAAATATACAATTAATATATGCGAGACATGTAGAATGTTTTAAACAAATTTCCAAACGCAAAAGACGTTAATTTAATTTTTCAGGGTACAATTGAAACACAAAAATGCAAAATAGGGTAAAATTGACAAATTTGCAACGTCAGGGTATGATTGAAAAGGGGCTAAAAGGTCGGGGTTTTTTAAGACATTAGGCCTTTTTAATATGTTCTTTTTATAAGCATTTTTGAACCGTTTGATTATTTTTAGGGCTTTTTATACGTTTTACTGTTTTTTATGAAACATTTACTTTTATACCATTGGTTTTAAATCTTTACATTGAGCACCAATTTAATTTTCTTTTTTATACCTATTTTTATATTCTTTTCTTTTATAAGATTTCTTCTGTTTTTTCTCACCATGGTCACTTTCTTCTATCTTCTTCACGATGGTGAAGACTAAGCCACGGCGGAGGCAACAAAATGATGGCGAAGACGAAACGGAGGCGGATGCAACAGAACGATGGTGCAGATGGAACATCGACAGCGGCAACAGCTGAACTATAATGAGGCGGAATGGTAGCAACGGAGAAGGAAAAACGGAAGCAGCAGAGAAGGCATCACGACAGCGGCATAAGGTAGAACAACGGTTTCTTTTCTCTTCTCCTCCATTCTCTAAATAATTGATGTCTCTCTTTGTTTGATTTGAATTTTGAAATTTGTTAGTGAATTCCTATTATTAAATTGATAGTGATCAAATTAGGGTTTGATCTTTCCCTTCCTAATGTCAATCTAACAGGAAAAGCTCCAATTCCATAAGTGCGTTGCGAGCTTGAAATCTATCCTGAGATCTTAAACTACTTCCAAGGACCTCTACTTTAGGCGATGAACCATTAAGTTTGTCAAATTTCTAAGCGCTATTTTCTGCATTATGTTGCCTAAACTGTACATTATGCACTCTTCTCATGATTTACTTTTTATCTGCATTTTTTCTGTTTCTTTATTGAACAATCATCAAAACTTTAGCCATTTTACACTGAAAATTGGCAGCTTAGGCATAATCATCGGATCTTTAGCTTCTTTTACACTGCATTCTTTCTGTGTTTATATTACGTTTTGTTTAAAATCTCTATACTGCTGATCTTGTAGTAATGTTAGCTGGCCGTGAGTATTTATGAATCCTTTTAAATCATTTTTAAGGTTCATGGTACATTTTTGAATAGTCATAGTAATTGGGGAAATTAGTCGAGCAAACGAGAAGATTGCGACAAAGACTATTGTATTGGAATTTTAATACAGTGCAACAGGGGTCTGGGTTTATGGGAAAATGCATTACATTACTTCACATTCTATTTGCTATTCAAATTCATGTTACAAGATAATAATTGCATAACATCCATTTTGCTTTGTTACTAATGCAACAGGGGTCTGGGTTCAGTACTAGTTCTCCTAACTGAATTAGTTTTCGTGATACTGTATGTAGTTAATGTCTAGACCAACATGGTGGGGCCTATCTATGGAGTTAGGATCAAAGCTGCCATTCTCCAATGCATATTTTCCCTTCTAAAATGATTTGTTGAGGACCTTGGTTGGGTAGCTGTCATCTTCAAGTTTTCTGCAATTAGTGGATTGGACATGCAAGCCAAATTCCCTTGTCAAGACACAATTTGGTCTAACATGTGAGCCATCATCAGTGAAGACTGCACTAATAGATCCCAAATATGTCTGGTATTTTCCTTACACAATGAATAAAGCCTATAGTGTTTACCATATCTTGATCCCATTTTCATAACTTATTTGAACTTTTGTGAAACAGGATTTTGGCAATCTGCTTTCCAGATTGGTTCTATTTTGCTACGGTTTTACTCTTCTCTAACGATTATTTTCAGAAGATCGGAAAGTATATTAAGAGCACCCAGATGTGGGAAGGCAAATGATAAGGAGCAATTTCCTACTGCCGCTGCAAGGTACATTGCGTGGATTCTGAGACCTAATAATCAATCTCAACAGGATCTACTGTTTGATGATTTGATTAAAATGTCAGAGTTCTGGACTCTCAAGACAATTTGACTCGATTAAGTCTAGAAGGGTTACAGCTGGCAACAAGAATAAACATAAGAATTCCAAAAATTGTGACTATAAAGAGGACCCTGACTGAAATTTCCCACTTTTAAGCATCATCTCTTTGATGGACTACTATGTTACTCTATATTTTTTTTGGCTTTTTTTGGTTCATAACAATTAATATAATTTGTAGTGAAATTAAGTATAATAATATTGTCTATAATCAGTCATTTTAGATATGAATTATTAATATTTTTTAATAGTTGCAATATTATAGTGTTGATTTTATGTTGATTTTGTGTTGACTTCTTGCTGCTTTTGTCGTCAATGTTAAAATCAAATAAATATCAACATAAAATTAACACTGTAACGTTAAAATAATTCAACAATCAACAAAAATTAAAGTGTTATTTTTATGTCTCGATTTAATTTTAATTTTTTCAAGTTTATTGCATGTATAATATCGTTTTATTTGCCAATGTTAAAATCAACCAAGTATCAGTTGAATATTAACACAATATCAACATAAAATCAACACAAAATCAACACTATAACATTACAGTAATTCAACAATTAACCAAAAATTAAGGTATCATTTTTCTGTCTCAATTTAATTTTAATCTTTTTATTTTGTTTTATGTGCAATGTCATTTTCTTCACCAATGCTAAAATTTATCAAATATCAACTGAAGATTAACATAAAAACAACTCTGTAAATCACCAAAATTGTGGTCTTTTTTGTTAATGCTAAAATCAAGTAAATATCAACATAATATTAACACAATATCAACACAACATAAATATTAGTCAACAAGATGTCAACATTAGTCAACAAGATGTCAACATAAAATTGAAAATGAAAAAGAGTTGAAATACTTATCAACATAATGTCAACAATAAATCAACAACGAATCAACATACAAAATAAAATAAAACATACATTTTTAAAAAACTGTGACAATAAATAAAATATCAACAAGAAATCAACAAGATGTCAACATGATAATGCTAACATATCATTATCTATTCTCAGTTAAATTTTATTTTATTTTTAGTTTATTTCACGGACAAAATTATATTATTTACCAATGTTTTTTTTTTTGAATAAAATTTTCCAATGTTAAAATCAAGCAAATACAAACTGATTATCAACACAAAATCAACAACATATCAACACAAGATCAACATAAAATCTACTGTGCAACATTGTAAATATTTAGGATATTAATGATTCATAATTAAAATGAATTGTAAACAATATCATTACATTGAATTTCACAAATATTACATTTATTGTAATTCATGAATTACACGGACTACACACTTAATAAATGATTACATAGTTTGACCTTCCTCTTTTTGAGAAAAGAATTCACGTTATTTTTGATTTTTTTTTTGGATTTTGACTTTTTGTTACTATTGATATTTTTCGTCAATTTTAATATCAACACAAAATCAACACAAAATCAACATATGTAATAAATTAACTAATTTAAATTTTTCAATCCTTTTTTACACTAATATTTATTTTTTCAATATTTTTTCAGTTTAATTTCGATTTTTTTATTTTATTTCACATATAATGTGTTCTTTTTCGTTAATGTTAAAATCAAGTAAATATCAACATAATATCAACACGATGTCAACATAAAATCAACATTGTAACATTACAATAATTTAACATTATTATTTTTCTTCTTCCCCTATGCTACCATATCATTATCTAGTCTCAATTTAATTTAATTTAATTTTTTTAGTTTATTTCACAGACAATATTATCTTATTTGTCAATGTTAAAATAAAAAAAAAACTGTTGATATCAACATCAAGTCAACATAAAATCAACAACACTGTAACATTATAATAATTCAGCAACCAATCATCATCAACAAATCGTTCTGCAGAATAAAAAAACGCAGAACTACAACAAAACACAAGAAAAATGCAGAAATAGCGTAATTTAATTCCATAAAATCATAAAATTATTCTATATAACATGAAATGAGTATTAAATTCTTTAAAGACGCTCTTTATACATGTTTAATGGTGAAAAAACAGTAAAAAAATAAACAAATTACAGATCTGAAAATGAAAAAAAGAAAATTTCAGATCTAAAATCAAAAAGATAAAACAAAGATGGCGGCACGATGGAGATGGAACAGCGGAGGCAGATCGGCGAAGGCGGAATGACGTAGGCGGAACGGCGAAGACGGGACGGCGGCGGCAGCGAAGGTGGAACGGCAGAGAGAGAAATCTGAGTTGAAAGAGAAAGGAGAGAGAAATATAAGGAGAGAGAAAATAATTGTAATTATGAGAGTTTGTATGGATGGTGTAAAAGTAATAATTTCTTCCTTGCATGGTAGTTTTGAAATGTCAAACACGTGTTGGTATAAAAGTAAATCAAATATAAATGTTGGTTGTTTGTGTAAAAAGCCCTTATTTTTATTGTGGTTAAACCTTTTATTTTAACACAAAACGCAAAGATTTGATATTTTATTGTGATTATATCTTTTTTAATTTATATACATGGCTCTCATGTTGGTTAGAAAATGAGTTTGATTCGAATTTGCCTATAAAAGGAACACAATTTGTCAAAACGAGTTATATTTGCTAATTTTGAAAATTTTGGTCATAACTGACAAAAGTTATAAAAATTTAGAATTTTTAAAGTTTGGCCTAATAAAGTATTTTATTTGTTAATCTTCGTAATTGAACATATTTATAATAATATTTATATTTTTACTAAAATTAAGTTAACAAAGAATTGAGCCAAATGAACTTTTAAAAAACACTTAATCAAGTTTGAGTTGAACTCTTAGCTTCAAATTTAATAATAAGTCAAACTAGAGGTTAACAATGCCCGACTGAACTCAACTCGACTTACTGCTATTTTGAGCCTGATCTCCACAATAGGAAAACAATGTCGCCTTGCAACCTATACAAACATGCTGACCACGATTACGAGATTTACAAGTCCTCTCGTCTAAGATCACAGGCCAAGAATACAACTTATACAAGCATACCCAGCTTTCAGGAATTATCAAACATATTCCGAATTGTATATATAGATACGGAGAGAGAGTCTCTCGTTCGACTAGGCACAAAAATTTCATGTGCAGGATACAACTGTATATGTAATGAATCCCCATCAAATAGCTATCATAATGCTCAACCGAAAAGAACATTTGAGAAAGAAAGAAAAAAACTATCTTCTGAAAATACAAAACCCTTTTGGTTCATGGTTATACATGTTATCGTTCATCGTCAAACTAAACATCAGGCATTGGCACCTCACCAATGATTTCGCTATCATCCTTTTCGACGTCCATGTCAGAACCATTTTTCATGAAGCAATCTACTTGAAAATTATAGTCATCACCCATTCCATCCACTTTATCTTCTTTTTTCCTACGTTTCATTTTTGTGTTTAGCATACCTTCTGCGTCATATAGTTTCTCGTTTTGTCGGCAAGTTGGGTTTTCTCCTTTGGCTTTGTTTGTATTATTTTCTTCAGAACCAATAGGCTCGTCTTCAATAGGCTGGTATTCACCATCATGATTCATATCTTCCGTATTTTCATTACCTTTACTTGATGGTTGGGTTTCCTCATCTCCCTGGTTGGCAAAACGATAATTAGAAATATGGTTGAGCAAAAACAAAACTAAATCGTTTTTTCATTTTCAATTCCAAATTTAATTCTGAAAAGTTATCTTTTCAATCTCCATTCTAATAAGAAATTTCCAAAACGTCTAGCTAATAGAAAGAGAGATCACAAACCTGTATCATGCTTTCGTTGAAACTGATTGGGCAACTAGGCGGAACTTCAACAGGATCAAAGTCATTTACAGACTTGAGGCTTCCAATGAATGAAGATTCACCGGAGTAAACTTCATCAATGTTGAACTGCTTCCCGAGCTTTGAAACAACCTGAGACTCTGAAGGTTCCTCTTGATTCCTAGTTGGAGGCATTGTGTAATACGGAATCTTACCTGAAATATGTCAAATAAAGAGTGTTCATTTTAAGAAACTGATTTTTCTTATTAGTAAGAGCAATTTGCCACAAAGCATACCCTCATTCCAGTCACGCAGAACAATTCTGGCTGTAGCATCAATGTCCACAATACCATCCTTCTTTAGTTTGCCCCTGACTGTAGCCAACTTTTGTAAAAAGTCATCAACTGATTCAAAGTCTGGTATCTTGTATAGGGTTAACAACAGCCTAGCTGGGCACAGCTTGAGAATTTCATTCACTGTATTATCAAGTAAGGCAGTACGCATTAATGTGCAAATCATAATATAAAAAAGCTGTATTGAGAAAACATAAAATCATACTCTAGTGAATTCAGCTCAGATAATGGAATCTAAGACTTCTCTTACATCATTCAATTTCAGCATAGCCGAGAAAAACCGGAAGATAAAATCAAGTGATAAATTTTCAAAACAATTGGTTATGCTACCTGGGCTGACTGGATCCTCCAACTTCTTAATCCTTTTGCAGTTACGAAGAGCTATGGATGCATCATTCTCTGCAGATTTGGGGATTACAACACCAGGACAATCGAGCAACTTAACATTCTTGTTTAGTTGAACTTCTTGCATTGATCTTGTTAACCCAGGAGTAGCACCAACATTGACAACATGGCTTCTCTTCAAGCTGTTAATCAGACTACTCTTACCAACATTAGGCAGCCCAACAATGCCAACTGTAATAGATTTTTTAATCTGCGGAATACCACGGTGTGCAACACATTACTATTTGAGACGTGTAGCAACTCAATAAAATAAACTTCTGAGATGCAGCACAACTTCAAATACAATTAAAGGTTAACTACACAGTCCAATAAGCTTCAATTCAAGAATTGAAGGAAGAAAAAGGAAATAGACAAGGTCAAAGAGTAAAAGATAACTCAATGTACATCATAACTTCTTGAGTAGTTTTTCAGCAATTTAGTAAGTGTTTTTGCTCCAAGACAGTCACTTGTTTGCAAAATAGCTTTGCGCTTTGCTGCTTTCGAGGAAGATTTCCGCCCTCTCTGTTCTTGAGTACTGCACTTGAAAGCAACTGTAGGATATTCTTCTCTAAGATACTTTAGCCATTTTTCAACAGCTTCTCGTGGGACAAGATCTACAATGCAATAATAAAATCAAAATGTGAGATAGCATAAAATTGAAAATAACTTGTTGAACACTGCATTTCTACTGCCCATGATTTAATAAATTTAATAAGCAAAGCACACACAAAAAAAAATGTATCGAATGGATAAAAGAAGGGTAAGTAAAAATTACCAATTTTGTTTAAAAGTAAAACGAGTTTCTTATTGTGACCAAATTTCATCACCATCTTTTCCATATCAAAACAACGGGTACCAATAGGATCTCGGGCATCCAGAATTTCCAGTATTACATCTGATTCCTCGATGACTTTAACAAATTCCTTATAGAACGAAGTATCTGTACGCAAAAATTTAATAATGGATTGATTTTAAAAACGTACCATTACTACTGATTCGGGATTTGTTTGCAAAATCATGTGGAAATAACTAGGAAAACAGCATAAGAGTCACACAGATTACCTCTGATTAGTTCAAGCGCCTTCTCCCTCGCTCTCCATGCCTTTTGGTAATTCAAAATGATACCATATTCCTTTTGAAAGTCTGCAATTATGTCTGCCGGCGTGTACACTGTTTTGACATCCATAAACTTGGATTTTAGCACCTCTGCTATAGTTGAAGATGTTGCCTGCCTTTTATCTTTCATTCTAATTTTTAATGAGCATGTGTGAATATTGTTGAGTCTTCTAATAAGAAACATGCTTGTCCTTCCATCTCTTGAAGCCCTCAAACTCCATTTGCAATTGCTGTCCAAACAATTGAGTACATACTCAATCGTGCATGATTTACTCACTTTAAACTGAAAGTTGTTAGCAATTGCATATAAACACAAACATGTCTTCATGATCGTTTTATCTTTAAAGATTTGCCCAACATAGACCTCTTTTTGATTCGAATCAGTTACTATTTCGTAGTCTTCTTCGTTACTTTCAGCTTCTTCCTCTTCTTCACTGGTCTGGTTTCTCATAATATCTGCATATTCTACAATATCCATGGCTGAGTATTTGGATTTTACATTTTCCGTTTGTTCTTCATTAAATGCCATGGAAGATTTGTTGTTAATCATCGGCAATTGGGGCGGTTCGTCAGATTGTTTGGTTGAAATACACAGTGGAAACTTTGTTACGCTAGAGTCCCTCCTTTTCAGTTCAAGGTAAAATCCGAGGCTGTCATCATCTTCAACTTCTAAAGTTTGATGGTTGCTCTCTAACTGATATTTAATCTCCATATTGGTTTCCCAGTAGTCAACTTGGTGTATAAGTGCAATCATCGATTGGAGCTTTTCGAAATTTGTGTCATCCGGTATTAAAATTCCTTTCATTTTGTAATTGGAGTAATTAAAATTTTCATCCCATTTTCCATTATAGCATATAAGAACCGGCACTGTGTTTTTTCCTACAAAACGGTATTTTAAAACCAATAGTAACATATTATTTAACTGATATAAAACTATTCGTAAACCTAAAACATGATAACTTCTCTCGAATTATTTCAATTGTCAGTTACATTAAATCAACAACTGATTTTTAGTTATACAAAAACATGTTAAATGACAATTAATTAAACTTATAGTAAACTAAAAACATAATGAATATTTAAACTGAATCTGATAAACTACTTACAAACACAATAAAACATATCTAAACATATAAAAAAACCTCTAGCAAACTTAAAATTACAGTTTGTTTATCATCTAATATTTGCTTTATCATTCAATTTTTTCACAGATAATTGATATTCTACTATGATTACTTCAAATGATTGTAAGAAAACTGGAGCTGGAAGTAATCTACTCACCGGAATTTTCGATCAAGCTCATGATTTCGCAATTCTTCAATTTTTGATAGAATTTCAATGATATTGAGCTTATACAGTGTCTGCTGTTGCGATTCTTGCTTCGCTTAAGCAATTGATCGTGACCAAAATTTGATTTGATATTATTCTTTGTTAATGAACTAAAAATTCGGATGAGTTACAGGTTCTAATTTGTTCAGCCATGGCTGACTGCGAGAGGAAGAAACAAAGGAATAAGAAAATATTTCTTTAGGTAAAAATTTAATTGTCAAGTTAAATCAATAATTTTTAATTCAATTCTCTAACCTAATTTTTTAATACAATTTTCAAAATTTTTAATCTAAGGTTATCTTCAATATTTTCTATCAAAATTTACTAAAACTAAATTTTTAATCTAAGGTTATCTTTTTTTATCTTATATAGATGGCTCTAATATTGGCCAGATCGAAGTTGGCTATAAAGAAAATACAATTTCTCAAAACGGGTTATATTTGTTAATTTTAAAAAGTTTGATCATAGCTGATAAAAGTTATAAAGGTTTGGTATTTTTAGAAAGTTTGGGCTAATAATATAACAAAATTTTATTTGTTAATCTTCGTAATTGATGTTTATAATAATATTTATATTTTTACTAAAATTAAATAGTAAATAGTTAACAAAGAATTGAGCAAAATGAGCTTCTCCAAAAAAACACTTGATCAAGTTTGAGTTGAACTTTTAGCTTCAAATTCTATAATCACATCAAACTCGAGGTTAACAATGCCCGACTGAACTCAACTCGACTCACTGCTATTTTGAGTCTGATCTCCACAATAGGAAAGCAATGGTACCTTGCAACTTATACAAACATGCTACCCTGGATTACCTGATTTACAAACCCTCTCGTCTATTAGCATATCTTAGATCACAGACCAAGAATACAACTTATACAAACATACTCACTTTTCTGGAATTATCGAACATATTCCAAATTGTATATATAGATAGAGACATGAGTCTCTCTTTCAACTCGGCACAAAAATTTCCCGTGCAGGATACAACTGTATATGTAATGAATGCCCGTCGGATAGTTATCATAAAGCTCAACCAAAAAGAATATTTGAGAAAGAAAGAAAAAACTAAACCTCTGAAAATACAAAACCGTTTTGATTCATGGTTATACATGTTGTCATTCATCATCAAACTTAACATCAGACATTGGCACCTCGCCAATAATTTCGTTATCATCCTTTTCGACGTCCATGTCAGAACCCTTTTTCTTGAAGTAATCTACTTGGAAATTATAGTCATCACCCATTGCATCCACTTTACCTGCCTTTTTCCTTCGTTTCTTCTCTGCTCGTTTCATTTTTGTATTGAGCATACCTTCTGCATCATATAGCTTCTCGTTTTGTCGGCCAGTTGGGTTCTTCCCTTTGGCTTTGTTAGCATTATTTTCTTCGGAACCCATAGGCTCGTCTTCTATAGGCTGGTCTTCACCATCATGATTCATATCTTCCCCACTTTCATTACCTTTACCTGATGGTTGGGTTTCCACATCTCCCTGGGGGTCAAAACAAAAATTAGGCGGAATATTTTATGTCCATTCTAATCAGAAATTACCAAAAAAGGTCACAAACCTGTATCATGCTTTCGTTGAAACTGATTGGGCAACTAGGCGGAACTTCAACAGGATCAAAGTCATTTACAGACTTGAGGCTTCCAATAAATGAAGTTTCCCCGGTGTAAACTTCATCGATGTTGAACTCCTTCCCGAGCTCCGAAACAATCTTAGATTCTGAAGGTTCTTCTTGATTCCTAGTTGGAGGCATTGTGTAATACGGAATCTTACCTGAAATATGTCAAATAAAGAATGTTTATTTTACAAAACTGAATTTCTCTTATTAGTAAGAATAGAATTCCCACAAAGCATACCCTCATTCCAGTCACGCAGAACAATTCTGGCGGTAGCATCAATGTCCACGATACCACCCTTCTTTAGCCTGCCTCTGACTGTAGCCAACTTTTGCAAAAAGTCGTCAACTGATTCAAAATCTGGTATCTTGTATAGGGTTACCAACAGCCTAGCTGGGCACAGCTTGAGAATTTCATTCACTGTATTATCAAGTAAGGCAGTATGAGAAACCATAAATACACTCTCTTGTGAATTCAGCTCAGACAATGGAATCTAAGACTTCTTTTAAATCATTCAGCAGGGACGGTAAAAACCCGATAATAAAGTCATGTGATATATTTTCAAAAGAATTGGCTAAGATACCTGGGCTAACTGGATCCTCCAACTTCTCAATCCTTTTGCAGTTACGAAGAGCTATAGATGCATCATTCTCTGCAGATTTGAGCAATACAACACCAGGACAATCGAGCAACTTGACGTTCTTGTCTAGTTGAACTTCTTGCATTGATCTTGTTAATCCGGGGGTAGCACCAACATTGACAACATGGCTTCTCTTCAAACTGTTAATTAGACTACTCTTTCCAACATTAGGCAGCCCAATAATGCCTACTGTAATAGATTTTTTAATCTGCGGAAAACCACAGTGTGAAACACATTACTATTTGAGATACATAATGACAAATTAATAATTTAAACTTTTGAGATGGCACAACTTCAAAAACAATAGAAAGGTTAAATACATTTTCCTTAGACAAGGTTAAAAGCAACGAGTAAGAGATAGCTCAACGTACATCATAACTTCTTGAATAATTTTTCAGCAGTTTGATAAGTGTTTCTGCTCCAAGACAGTCACTTGTTTGCAAAATAGTGTTGCCCTTTGATGCTTTAGAGGAAGATTTCCACCCTAAGTTTGATCTCTGCTCTTGAGTACTACACTTGAAGGCAACTGTAGGAAATTCTTCTCTAAGATACTTTAGCCATTTTTCAACAGCTTCTCGTGGGACAAGATCTGCAATGCAACAATAAAATCAAAAGGCGAGATAGCATAAAATTGAAAATAATTAGTTGAACACTGCGTTTCAACTGCCCATGTTTCAACAAATTTAATAAGCAAAGCATACACACAAGAAGAGAAACAAAAGAAACATATTAAAGAGATAAAAGAAGGGTAAGGAGAAATTACCAATTTTGTTTAAAAGCAACACGAGTTGCTTATTGTGACCTGATTTCATCACCATCTTTTCCATATCAAAACAACGAGTACCAATAGGATCTCGGGCATCCAAAACTTCCAGTATCACATCCGATTCCTCGATGACTTTAACCAGTTCCTTATAGAATGCCCTATCTGAAGTATCTGTACATAAAAGTTAAACATGCAAACAGTTATTGACATGAAATGTAGAAATAAAACAATTTCCCCATTTAAAATAAGTTCTACCAGCATACCCCTATTTCTTGCAATTCCACCAAAATCACCATTGTTATCTTGTTTTTCAGAAATTTGGTCTTTTTCTGAAGCTACATCATCCTCGGGCAACCCCAACTTTCTCTTTTGAGCCTGAAAATGAAAAAAGACGCATTACAAGCAGCAAACCAGATACACATGAACCAGAAAATTCTTGCAGCCAACTAGCCGTAGAAATTGAGCCAACTAAAATAAATTAGTAAATCTCCTTTCTAGATTAAACAATGCACACAAAAGCATTACAAACTATAGGCGATCAGAATTCAGCAAAACATCGATTTCTATCTCAATTTCAAACCAAATAAAATTGTCGAATATGCAACAAAAAAAATCAAATCCAACTACGAAACACGATAAAAATGACCCGAAAATACGCAACAGTAAAACCAATCAAAGCGAAAAACAATACCCTCTCTTTACGGGCAACTTTCTTTTGCTCCAACTCCTCGATTGCACGAGCCCGACGAGCTTCAAGAGCCTTAAGCTCTTGTTCCTTAAAAGGCCAGTCATTAGGAATACCAGGATCCTTCTCAACCTTAGTTTTCTTATTAACTCCCAACTTTTTAGCATCCTTAGCTTTCTTTTTATGATGCTCTTTAACCTTCCTTAAAACCTTATGTTTCTGCCTTAAGGTTATTCTTTTACTCTTACTCTCTGCCCAACACAAACAAAATTCATACACAATAAAGTCAGTCACAAAACTAAACAACACCCAAATCATAAAACTGTAAATTGAGTAATGGGTGTAGCTTACTTTTGCTCTTCTTCACCATATTTGCTCGTTCCTGTGGTTAAAATCATGGCAAAAAATGGAGAAAATCAATAAAATTTGAGCATAATAAAAACTATTGAAAAAAATGAGTTAATAAGAGAAGGATGAATGGTTAACCTGAAAGAAAACCTAATTAGATGTACAGATGAGATTGAGGAGGGAGAGATGAAGTTTCAAGTTTTTAACAGAAAATGGAATTTGAATTAGGGTTTTGGAAGGGGACAAAGACAATGGTTGGGCTGGGCTGGGTTGTTTTTTAAGACCCATCTGAAAAATTGAAGCCCAATGACTGACAGGATGACAATAAAAAAAGAAATATGGGGTGAGAGAGGCTCGAACTCTCGACCTCAGGATAACTCAGAAGCTATGAGACCTACGCGCTAGCCAACTGCGCCACCACCCCATTGATGACTTGTCACCCAAAAGCTTCCTGCTGTAAACACAATTTAATCTATGAATTACATTAAAAAAAACGGATTATTTGTACCATGGATTTAAATCGCAGTAACGGCCGCAGTCGCAGCCACGGCCGTATATAACGGTAAAAGTTACGTAACGGCCATAACGTTGTGTAACGGTCTACCGAAGTGCATTTTTTTAATTTTTTTTGTAAAGTATGTGAATTTAATATTAAATTAAAGAATTAAACTGAGATTTTAATATACAAACCTCTAATAAAAGAAACTGTTAAAAAAACATATTTTACTAATTTTTCAATATCATAGTTAAATATACTTTAATTTTTTTATAATAATAAAAATGTATTCATAGGAAAAAGCAAACAAAAGATAAAAATTAAAATAGGGTTCAATATGTTTACAACATAAATTATTACAAACAAAGTCACCACCAAAAGGAGTGTCGTGGAGGTTCTGCCAGAGGCTCTTCTTCCCTTTTAAAAATGAACAAGGAATTAACAAAACTTGACGTATCTGCATTACTTCTAAATGGCTCATAACCAAGTTGCGTAGTAGATGATTGTGGATCATATTGGGTTGACTCGGTACTGGTATCCCCATATCCGTAGCTGGTATCCCCATATCCATAGTTGGTATTTGAGCTTGAACTGTCTCCTCCGTAGTTGACAGCATTATAACGACCATATCCATAAAAATTGTAGTTTTCTTCTCCGCTTGAATGAGGTTGATAATTTGTTGAAGAATGATAGTGATGATCATAAAGAGGAAGCTGAGAAGGAGGATGAGGACGAGGATGAACATCACGGCTTGAGGTACTTGCATCAACATTTGTGACATACATACTATCATAAGGAAAAGTTGATGGAACAAATGTTTCTCCTCCACCTGCAGGAGTGCTGCACTACCATCATCGTCATCATCACTAGCGCTACCATCATCATCATCATCACTGCCACCACCACCGCTAGTACTAAATCCAGCCTGATTACTTTGTTGAGTGTTAGAAGGTTGAGTTATGGGTTCATCATCATCAGATATCCAATCCATACTTTCTTCATCAAGTAGAGGTGTTTCTCTTTCTTCAAGCCATTCGGATAAAGGATCATCTTTCTCAAAAATATAATCCAAATTGATGGGATTATAACTTTGATTCAAGTCGTTCTGACTCTTTCTAGTTGCATTTCGAATTTTGAGCCTCATATTATTATGCACAAAAACTTTTGGTATTGTCACGACCCAAAATTATTGAGCCGAAACCGGCGCTAGAGAATGGGAGTTATAGCTCCAAAACCCGTAGCAAGCCTAAATTATCAAAAACTTTTTCGCAAATAATACAATGCAAACACAAACGGAAGCAAATATATATATATATATATATATATATATATATATATATATATATATATATATATATATATAAACAAATATTTACACTAACTATTCTGATAATCTCGTGGGCTCTAGTTACCGTATCATGTACGAACTGGCCTCACGGTGCTATATACACAAATTAGTGTAACTGTCCATATCACCGGCATCTGGTGCCGTGAACAAAACACATTATACGTAGCCTACAAAAATATATAAACAACGACAGCAAGTAAAACATATAACCAAAATGTACTTCCGTTAAGACTACGACTCTGTCGACACAGGACCAGTATTGCAACAATATGGAAGTCGAGGACTGTACATGTAGGTCTGACTTCCAAACTCCAAAAGTTGACCTCTAGCTAGGTCCAGACACTAAGCACCTGAAAGACATCAAAAGTGATGGGTCAGTATTTAGGAAAATACTGAGTGAGCTTGCATATTACTAACAATATTATTATAAAAACATAGCATCAAATTTCAAATAAAATAATAATACGAAAATACATATAAACAAGTATTTGATCCGTTCGAAACTAAAATCCTGAAACATGACACGACTTACTAATATTCAAATCAAAATGATCCATATGGTCCGACCCGGGAGCTATTCTGACTCAACCACGTCAGCCGCGACCAATTTCTTAATCCCAAAGTGTGGATCCAACCCACTAGATACGGGGTTCAGGTTACTTTAACCGAGTGCTCGCTCGTATCGCATTCATATATCCAACTTCGAAATTCGTATTCATAATCATATCATGCATATATATATATATCAAATCATTTCTCATAATCCAACACTCTAGACTGACTCGATACTGGTGATCACACAGCCTATTGACACCCAATAGGTAACTAGTTTCTTCGGATCGCATACTAGTCTCTCGTAGATAAAATTTAATAGAAACATATATCATTTCAATCAATCATATATAATGCGATGCGTGTAATTAATATAAATAAGATATATAATATCAAATAATTTTAATAAAGAATACACGAAATTAAAGTGCAACTCACAGTGATCGCTATCCAATCAATGACGTGGTCGATATGATAACATGCACCCGCTAGTCCATGTCTACTGACCTCACTGCTCGCTGACACGTCTGATAAGACGTTTAATACTTAGACGCAAATCTCGTGTTTTGTATGTATGATACTTTTAAGTTCTAGGGTTTAGATTCATTTTCCGATATTATTCATGAATCGATAATCCGTTATCATATTCACGATATGTCAAACTCCACTTCTTATATTAAGAATCGTAAGTCCTTCTTAACGTTTTCTATTATTTTTAATCGCTCAAAACGCCGAGCTTATCTCGAAACTTTAACTTATTGGGGTCCTTAATTCGTCTTTAGGGTCTAATGTTCGAAAATATCAAATACCTAGGTCGAAACACGGTCCGTATGCACACTTGTGCCTTTGGGTGCACGTTCGTGCGCCTCGGCTGGTGCACATTCGTGCACCAAGTGCACAGCCCCCGAAAATTCGATTTCCGGGGCTTTCCGACCATTTCGACATGCTCCAATCCTCTACACACCTAAAAGACACCCTAACTCACAAAACCCGCATCTCCGTTTTTACTAAAACGCTAAAATAGCTTCAAAAACGTCAAATTCATTTATCCCGCTAAACCAGCCAACAAAACTACTAATTCCGTACCAAATATCGACCTCTTACCTTGATTCAAAGATGAGGATGGATAGTGCCTTCGATTTCAAAGAAATAGGCGCGAAAATCACTTGAAACGGACGTCAAACGGAGAAACGGCGAGCGATCGACAATGAGGAACGATGAAAGCACGAGGAAGGAATGAAAGCTTCTGGAGGAATCTGATTCATATCATTCTCTATATATATATCATGGTCAAAATCCCACTTTGGTCATTGTTCTCTTCATTTATTACAAATTAACCTTTAAACTTTTCTTTTGTTCAATTTAGTCCATAACTAAATCAATTAATATTTCAATCACAACTTATACGTATTATTTATATCCAATAAATAATACGATCAGAGAATTTATACTTTCCCGACAAAACTTATAAATTTCCCATTTTAGAGACGTAATTGGCTAAATTACCATTTTAGTCCTTAAACTTTATTTTATAACTTTCTTGTCATTTTTCCTTTTAATCCCAACTTCATCTTTTAAACTAAGATATATTATTGAATTCCTCGCAATCATATCTCCGAAACCGTCCTACGAAGATTTTATTTATCTAAATTTCTCGGAACACTTTCCGATATCCCCACTCCAGCGTCTCAGAACTGGACACGTGGCCCAATTAGATAATTAAATCTTTTGGGGTATTACAAGTATCAAAGTCTGTTTCTTGTCTTGGTATGAATCAGCGATAAAGTGCTCCAATTTCTTTCGCAATTTGAAGAAGATGTCGTTTGACTCAACACTTTTATGGCGATGGTTTGAAGTTCAGAAGCACTTTCACCATATTGAATCCACCACTCAGCTGTAATGAAAAAAATAAAAATTAATTTTCAATTAAAATACTAATAAACTAAAATAATTAAATGAAAAAGATTACCTGGATTAGTAAAATTAATGGCTCTTTGTGACAATGCAGTACCAAAACTCTCCGTTTTATCACGAAAAATCAGTACATGTAAATTAATTTATGATTTATAAATGATCAAGGAGGTAAAATAAAAATTTTAAAATATTATTTACTTACTTGATGTAGTGCTTTGGCTTGATTATCCAAATTTGGCTCTAATCGTTTGATCAAATTTTTCGTTCCAGCAAAGACCTCATTATCATTAGATATGTCATGCTTGCTATACTGAAATTGTGGATTGAAAAAATATCCTGCAAAATTGATTATATTAGCCTAAATTCATAGTGATATCTAAGTATATGAATTTACACGCGGATAATAAATTTCACTTGCTGCATGCAAATGATGATGTAATTGAAAGTTCCACCTTTGATCAATTATTCTCAGTAATTGGCATAACTCCTGCAATTTTGTTTTATTGCCAATTTTGCTCTCTCCATAGCCTCATATATAAATTCCATTGTAGGTCTATCATCACCATCGACTAATTTTAGAACTTTTAATAAAGGTTCTTGAACTTTCAAAATATCATTTGTCTTTTTCCAAAAATCTCTTACTTCACTTGACAAGCTAAGAATTATTTTATTAACTTCAACAACAGGACTGGTGGTAGCTCTACCATGCTTAGAAGCTAACCATTCCTCATATTCAAACATGTTCCTCAACCCAATTCTATGTCTCATTATACTTTCTAAGGCAAGAAAATCACTAGCAAACCTTGTAATTCCAGGTCGAAGAAGATCTCTACCATCAGTGAATTTTTTCATGTAATTACACACCCAATTGTGATTGTAAATGAATTGGGTAATTTGTTTTGCTATTTCCATTGCGTCTTTGATTTTTTTTTCTTTTTCCAAAATCTTCAAGGATTAAATCAATACAATGTGCAGCACAACAATCAAATAGATGTGTGGAAATGCATACATCAATTTTTTTCCACCAGCTTTTATTGCCGCTTCATTATCAGTGACAATTTGAATAACTTTTTCTGGACCAATTTTCTCGACTACGCTTTTCATTAGTCCAAAATAATATTCAGCGTCTTTAGAAGTAATAAGTGAAGCGTCAACTGACTTATGAAAAACAGTTCCACAGTTAGAATAGACCATAAATAAATATTGACATTCTGGTTGTGCCTGTCCATCCATCACACATGATTGTGACACCACGTTCCTTCCATATTGAATCAAAAGAAGCAATATATTTTTTCATCGATTTATATTCGTTTGAAAGAAATACCTCTGCAATTTCATAAGGAGTCGGTGGAGGTATATTTGGACCAACCTCGTGAGCTGCTCTGGGTAATGGTCGCGTCCAAGGTGAATTTGCAACTTCAAATGGTAATATATTGTGAACCACAAAATTATCAAATGCTTTCATTAATTTTTTTCTGGCTTTTAAACCATTTGGTGCTAACTTTTGGCTGCTTTGCTGCAGCTCTTTCTTTTTCTAATTCAACCTCTCTAGCTGCTAATCTAGTAGCCGGTGTTGATGCAGGAGTAAACCTTTCACTTCCTCCAATTCTTTCACGAGTAGTGAATGAACAATCAAATTTATTTTGTTGGCTATTACTGCTACCACCACCTACATCATATTGATCTCCCCTACTCCTTCTATATTCATCTTCTTCATATTGTTGCATGCTACCTTGTCTTGCTTGTTGAAATCCATCATCTTCCTCATCATCTTCTGAATCTGGTTCATTCATTCGAGCACATTCATCTTCAAACTCTTTTGATCTTTTTACTTTTTCTTTTTTAGCCAGATTAAATTTCATCATAAGTTTATATATATTTTTTCGGACGTTATTAAAAACTTGTGGACAACTACTTACTTGACCAGGTAGATGAGCCAAGTGTTGTTTTAAACGAATTATTCCACCTGTAATTTTTTTTACCACAAAATAAACAAATCACTTCCCCTCTATTCCCGGTTGGAGTAGTAAAATTTCATCCAACATCTTGACTAGGTTTTGATCCTGATTCTGCACGTGCTTTAGGCATTTTTAAATTTTGTCTGACAAAAAAATTAAAATATTATCATATATTATTAATAAATTAACAAATAAATTACATATTTAATCAAATTAAATGATATGATTTTAACACAATTATAATTACAAACTAAATTATTATTAAATAATAATTAAACATAAATTATAAAGTAAACATATAAATTTTTTATTTACCGGAATTAGAAGCTTCAAATAGAATATAAGAATTGTGTTTATTTTTTTTAACTGGAAACTTTAAATAATATAATAGCTCTGAGTAAAATTACTTACAAATGAGACATATATATATATAGTACATCGGAAAAAAAAATATTTACTATTTATATTTATCATTTTTCACAATTATTTTTTAGATATCAATAATTTTACCGCAATAATTCACTTCCATTATTTTTCAAATGGAATTATTTACTGACACACCAACATATAACCAACACCTACCTTTTGTTTTATATAAATATATTAACACATGTCATTTTCACAAATCTCACTCACATATAAATGTCTAATAATTACTAAAATATGACAACACATTGCAATTTCCTTTTTGACTCACTCCATATAAGACTTCTTTTTGATATAAAGTTAACTAGAAATATCATGTGGTCGTTGTCAGACAAATCAGTGAGATAAGTGCCTTTTCCCGCCCATTTCTTCAGTTTCTTCTTCTCTTATTTCACTCCGTTACTTTATAAAACGGTGAGCAACGGTGGCACCTGATATACAAAGGGTATAATGGCCGTTATTCATCAAAAATTAAAACGCATGTAACGTAACTTAAAAAGTGAACAATCAGGTCATGATTTTGTCTCATAAATGAGGCGTCAGGACCATGGTTGTTAAAATTGGAGGGCCTAGTTGTTCACTTTTTAGGATGTTAGGGGCATATTTGAACCTTTTTGAACGTTGAGGGCTTGATTCTCGAGGCAAACCTTGGGGGCATAATTGACTTTTCCCATTAAATTAAAATAAAATAAAAGTAGAATGAAAAAGTCTAATTATGAATATTTTTATGCATTCATTAGTTTTATAAAAGATGATATCTTTTGAATATTTGGTGTAGGTAAAAGGAACGCTATCAAAGGGCTATTTTTCTATCTAAACAGTGGGACATTCGCCTAAAACTCTTGGCATCTAACCATGATTGAAAAGTCTATAAAATTTATCTTTGGGTTGATAAAAGAGAGAGTGTAGAAAAAATTAGAGGTGGAAGGAAAATATATTATTCCATGTAGAAAAGAAAGTCCTTAGTGAAGTAATGGAGCAATCGATTCTGAATTATATTATGAGCTGCTTTTTTGCTTTCAAGAAATGTTGAGACGAGTTGCATAGTATGGTGAATCATTTCTATTGAAGAAATAATGAATATTATAATCAAATACACTAGATAAATTGAGATATATTTTTTCTCCAAAGACTGAGTGTTGGATTGGGGTTTGACAAGTTTCACTGTTCAATTGCGCTTTGCTTGAAAAGCAGACTTGGGGAATTGTAACCTTTCTAGAGTCATTTTGTGCTCTGGTCAATGAGGACAAGTATTATCCTCTTATGACATTATGGCAACAGTATATAATATTTTTTGAATTATTTTTTGGCAGAATATTCAGAAGTCCTTGAAGCTTCGTAAGTCGGTAATAAGCTGGAGAGTAGGTAACAATGAATATATTTGTGTATGGAATGGTAGATGGGTATGTGAGAGTTCGGTTTGGTGACCGTTGGTCTGGCCAAATCTGCCATAAAGTGGGCTACTTATTTGAATAAAATTTTGCACGATTTGAAGAAAGGTGTTGTTAAGACTACTTTTGTTCCATTTGAAGTTGAATCAATTCTCAAAATGGTTATTAATCCTATATCTTCTTGGAATAGACTGTTCTACATGCATAGTAAGGACTACTACTTAATTATTGTTGGATATCATGCCCAGCAACAACTGAAGCGTCAGAATTGAAAGTGCAACGCTGCTTCTTACTCTAACTCAATTTGCACGTTTGCAGACTAAATTGGTCATGAGATGATGATTCTTAATCCAAAAATGGCAGCCAATATGATGTCAACTTGTGCTTTATGGCATTTGAGGAGGAACCAAACACTTGTGGTAAACCCACCCAACCTTTTTATCTTGGAATAGTATTGGTGTTGAATCACATGATGCATGCTTAAATGTAAAAAAAATAATATTGTTGTTAATGATGATACTGTTGATGATGATGTTTATAACATGCTTGATGAATTGGTAATAAAATATAGTGATTGTAATCCCAAGATGCTATCTTTTCAAAATGAAGTTTTTAAAGCTAAAAAAGTGAAATGATTGTTTTAAGTAAAGAATTTCAGCACATAAACTTCCAAAATATTGTAATTAGTCTAATTTTTTAGACTTAGATCACAATCTCTTTAGATTTTTATAGGTTATTCTTGGCTAATTACGTTTCAATTCTGCAAATTTGCAACTGCGCACTGATCTATCCCGATTGAATTCAAATAGCGAACCACAAGCTCGTCACCCAGACGAGTTTCGATGGAAATCATCATTGTACGCTTCAGTCCCTTATCACTTTTACCAGTCCGGAAAAAAGGTGTCTATATATATATATATATTGAAGAGTTTTTGAAGAATAATTTAATGTTTATGAATTTATTCCCGTTCATTATAATTTGGGAGAACATGTTAGCAATGAGCTTATCGAATTGTATCATTTTAAATTTTCTAATAAATATTAAATAACAATTTATTTTGAGTTTTCACCTCATTATTCCTTTTTATAATTATGAGAGATGAGAAGTTACATCATACTAGGGATAGTAAATCTACTAATCTGAAGTCTAAGTTGATAGTATAACTATTATGTCTTAGCTCAACTATATTCCTTGAAAACATATAAGATTGATTCAGATTCACAACAAGACACAAGCAAAAACAAAATTCATCACAATTAATATCCATATTTCTCAACACTTGAAAATAAGGAATAATTGTCACACCCGTACTCTAACCTTACATTAGAAATCCAATAAACATTCATTATCATTCATTAAAATGATAGTCTAGTTATAATGTCAATTCATTAGTCTGGAAATTTATAGGACTCGATTGAAAATGAAGTTTGTCGTTAAACTAGGTTTATATGGTTTGTGTGAAATGAATTAAAACTTCAAGGTTTAAATTGAACTTATGACATTATTAAAGGACTTAAAGAGATCTTTTGATGGATGAAGTAATAATTTATGAATCATTTCTTTTTGTTTTAAATATATTAACTTTTATATATAAGTTAAAAACCACCTCTTTAATGTTCATTATTATCAAACCTAAAACCTTAGAGATCAAAACGAATTCCTTCAAATCCCTAACTCAATTTCAAAATCGAAACCTTTATTCTTCATGTTCTAAGGCTTTGGGAAGAGTGGAAACTCGAATTGGTAAGTTTCTTTAATCATTTATGTCTTTGTGTTGAAGTTTAGTACTTTGTGCCATGTTCTGTTTTATTGCAGCATATTAATCTTTCGTATTTTGAACATAAATCATGTTCTATAACTCCAAATCAAGTAATTCTTGATTTCACCAAAACGTTAGAGTGTCTTCTACAACTTTTGTTCTTTGAGTTTGTTTTGATTCCGTCTGTCTGATACCTTAATTGATCATGACATTTTATTGCTTCAGCTGTAAAGACAGTTTGACCTCACCTCACTAAAACTGGTATAACTCATTGCTTAGATATTGAAATGATGAAATTCTTTTTGATTTGGATTCTAAACTCAAAGGGATAAATTTTAAATGAAGGGTTTGTTAAAATTATATCTAGACTATTCACAGGACATGTTTGATTAGAAGCTTAATGTTCTGCCTACTAAGGCAAATTTATTGCCATGTTCATAATCATGCATAAACCATATAGAAATCCATTTGTATGATCTAAATTTAGGTCAAATGAGTAATTAATATCTGTATAGGTATGTATATATGATTGTGTTTTGTGATTTACATTACTCATTTAGGTGCTCGTTTTGGCAACGACGGTGCAAGTAGAAAGTAAGGCAGCTTGTGACGTGATTTTGGACTAGTTTTGGTTGTTGTGTGGTGAGTAGATATACTAGACCTTGCTACTGAAATAGATATGCTATTTTGATATTCAAAATTTTAAGGTTTATTGTGTTTTAAATGGTTATATATGGCTGTTTTGGAATGCACGAAAGGTGTTCGATGAAATTCCTTGTTTAAATATTTGAAATACTACATGTGGCAAATGTTGTATAAAATGAAAGAAGTTTTGAATTGAATCTATATAAGTGTTTGATTTTAGTAAAGCTTTGATGCTTTTGATATAATGAGTATTTGTTTATGAATGTGCATTACCTTTCGACAATTCAATAGTTGTTTGATTTGGTTAAGTTTTGAATGAGAATTTGAAATGGTTTTACTATTAAATTGTATTGCGTTTTGATGAAATGATTTGAGATTTCTTTATATATGATATGCCTACTCTGTAATGGTACATATTTGAGAGGTGCTGAGTTGTGATATGCACCTGATTATTGTAATATCCCGTAAAAATTTTAATTTATTTTTGATAATTTCCGACATTTTTCCGTGCTACTAGTTTATACTCTTTATTTTTTTATAATGTTGCTGAATATCATACCATTATGTTTATTTATTTTTATTAAAATTAAAAAATATGTTTTATCGATAAAGTATATTTTATCTTTATATTCTATCATGTTTTGATAAATTTTATTGGGTTAAAATGTCAATTATATATATATATATATATAATCTTATAGACTAATTATAAAGATATTAATCAAAATGGGCTTTAAATGAAGTTCTTAGCATTAACTCACGAATTCAATAAAAAGAAAGAAATTTAGAACAGAGGAAGATAAAAATCATTTCATAAACTAATACCGTGCAAGATTTGAGCACATTGCATTATGCACAATAATGTGTAGAATTAAATGCTTTATGATTCCTAATATTTTAGAATTACCTATCTTGGCATGGGCTTTGGTTCAACCAAGCGAGACCGGTTATGTTTTATTGGCCTCGTTTTGCAGCCCTAATTCTTGTTATAATTAGAACTGTTACACTTATTATTTCACTCTTTTTTTCTCTAACTTTTTCATCAAACCCTAACCGTCTTTATACCCTAGTAAAACGCTGATCTCATACGCTCTAATCCATCCCTCATTGTTTCTTTAAATCACATCAAATTGAAATCAGTTTCCTCGTTGCTGTAGTTCACATCATCCTCTTAAATCCCAAAGTTTTAGAATCGAATTCGGTACGTTAATATCTCTGTTATAATCGCTGTCGATTTATCGTTTTTTTAGATTCTATGGCTGCCGCGTATCGTTCTTTTGTTGCTGATGGGTTTTTATTTCTGTTATTTGTTTATACGAGTTAGGGTGATCATTAGGTGAATTTGCCTGTTGTTTTAGACGAAAGCATGGATTGTTTCTTTGGCCATGATTCTGGTTATGATTAGGTGCACGTTATGAACATGTTGTCATAACTGTTCAAAATTTGTTTGTTTCATTTGAAATCTATTCTTATTATTATGGTTAAGGTTTCTTGGAAAAATGAGATTTGGATGTGGCTGTTGATATTCTTAAGAGTTGTGCATGCATTATGATTTTGTTTGAATTGTTGCGGCAATGAATTGTTAATGAGTGGTTCATAACATTTTGACCATTTGATTTCATATTCCAATTGTTTTACTTACTGCCTTCATTTTTTTTCCATTATTATAATTATTGAATTGATTAAATTTTGATTTAAAACCAAACTTTCAAATATCATTTTAATTACTAAATTGTTAATTGTTAGTACTATTTTAAATCTGAAAAATAATAATATTGCTTTATTTATAATTGTCTTGGTATTAAAAATTATACTATAAAAACGATAATTATTTTATAGCCTAAATTCATATAATTATTTAGGTAATTATTGTTTAATTTAAACTTTGTCTTGACGTGCCAATTTGGCTAATTTACATTATAGCTTTTAATTATTTTTCTTAATTTATTTTAGTTAAATAAATTGTCGGTAACTATTGGTTATTTGTGTTTTAAGCGTTCCGTTTTAATATTTAATTATTATTTTATCAATAAATATATTTTGGAATTATAAACTGTGGTTTATAATTTTAATAAAATATTTGAGTCGGGTTAGACTTGGGTCACCCGACATGTGAGGTGGCTTGGTAGTTATCAGTAACTCGGCTAACCCACTATTTCGAAATTAATTATTATTTAAAGATTATTAAATAATATTTGTAAATCGAATTTTAAGCGAGAACTCAACTGACTTGTAATAGTTGTGCATTGCTACCTTTTGGGTATTTTTGTGTTGCTTTGGATTATTTAATTCTGACGTGTTATTTGTGCTAGTCCTATGTGGTGTCTAGTACTCTCTAGAGTTAGAGTCTGTTTTTAATAATTATTTTATTTGTCTAGACCCGTCTACTGTTCGTGCTTCAGAGGCGAACCAGGATTAATTGCTTGCCGGTTATCACGTGGATTAGCAAGCAGTGACTTTGTACTTACTATTTACCGCTTTATTAAGTAAATTGTTATTTTCATATTAAATATATATACTGTACGTATATTTCGAACTGTTTTTATGTTATGGCTTCTAGTTGGAACATGCTACCTAATGGGCATCATTAGGACTGCGTGCGCACCAGTATTGATCTGGGTAAGGTATATATGGAAATGTGGTAACTCGGTGTGAGCGTAGCTCTCGGGACCAGGTAGAGTAACTCGGTGTAGCTCAGCTCTCGGGACTCTGGTATAAGTGTGGTCAGTGGTAACTCGGTGTAGCTTAGCTCTCGGGACCAGACCTGTTGGATTATGTTTATTATTTAGAATTGTGGATTAGGGTTCTGTCACGACCCAAAATCGAGGGCCGCGACCGGCGCTAGGGAATGGGAATTGTAGTTCCGAATCCCGTAGCAAGCCTGAAATTCACTATAAATTTTTCGCAATTATGTTATAACACGGAAGCATTTAATTATGAAAACATTAATAGTTATTTTGTAAACACTGGCTACGTAAATCTAACATCGTTATAAACATTTTCCAAAACTATAATATTGTCCTAGGTCATGACTGGTCACACAATGTACTACTGCAGCGGTCACGGAAGTCGGACTGTACATGGCAAGACAGACTCCCGGCAAAACGATAGACTTCTAGTCACTCCAAGTCTAAGTACCTGAAATGTTTAAAAACCACGGGGTCAGCTTAAGCTGAGTGAGATATACCTTACTAACGGTATTATCACAAAATAACATCGCAAGTGAAAATCATTTATTCAAACAAACATAATATCATTATATTTCAAACAAAGAATTGATCCGATAGAAACCTTAATCTTAAACTCCTAACCTTTCCTAACATGTATCGTATTCATATCAAATCAATTTGATCCAAGTGGTACGGTCCCGAGATAGTTCAACCGAGTTACTCGTTACCACGTGGCATAGTCCCGAGATAGTTCAACCGAGTTACATCATGCCACTGCTTAATCGTAAGGTGTGAGTCCCGAGATAGTTCAACCGAGTTACTCACCAGATACGGGTCCCGAGATAGTTCGACCGAGTTACCTCGTATCTGCCAAAATTATAATCCTCCTTTCCGATACCCAAACATATTCCATTTCATAATCATATATTGAGCTCATGTCAAACAATTCTAAGTACAGACATCTAGACTCTTACAAACACCGGTGATCACACGGCCTATTGACGCCCAATAGGTAGCTTGTTTCTTCGGATCACACATCATTTTCAAGCATAGAACAAATAGCAATAACGATATACAAAATGTCAAACATAGAACAAACAACAACCAAAACACCACTCAATTTGATCCAACACCAAATATGTAATTCATTCCCACATATATAATAAATCAATTCACAATTTAATTATCAAACATAAACTATTAATATATATATATATATATATATATACTCGTCTATATATATATATATATATATATATATATATATATATATATATATAATAAGTCATATTCCGTGTATCTCACGGTAGAATAACCATTTAATTCATATAATTTCAAATCACAATAGTTATTATATAATGCGATGTATTTTTATAACTTATAAATAAAATATTTTATAATATACTAATAGCGTAATAATACGCGAGAGTAAAGTATACTCACTCCTTGCTTTCCAATCCAAATCATTTACATGCATTAGTCTTGGCCGAATACTCCTAGGCCAAAACCGTCGATCCCGTCGCCTCTCGGTTTGTCTGTCACAAACGAGGTTCAAAAAAATGCATTTAAATTAAATTGGCATTATAAAATCAAAACTACTAAATTAATATCTTAAGTTAAGTTCCCTTAACTTCAACCTATCTATAACGCTCAATTTATCCCTTAGAATCCTCTCAAACGTCCAAATTCACTTCGGCGCGTTTTTACGTCAATTTCGCCTTTTCGTTTTTAAATCTCAAAATGCTTAACCTTAATATATTTTTCCTTAGCATTTTGAGTTTAAAACAGCAAATACAATCCTTAGTGTCCTTACTTTAGGTTCACCCCTTTGACCTTAGTCGAAACGCACTTAATTCGCTAAACGTTTTCTATTGATTCTTGCTCGGTTCAAACACGATACAAAAACAACATTTGAAATTCGTTTAGCACCACTATTACCCTAAGTCATTAACCTTATTATCAACTTAGTACAGCCCCATTACACCTTCTATAACCATTTTATTTATTTATTTTGATATCACCCTTTTAACATAAGTTTCGTCATTTACGTTCTACGTTTAAAATGTCAATTTTATGGTTATTCTTTCAACGTTTTAATCGATTTAAATCAGCCTATAACTCAATATAATTACCTATGTATTCATTTCTAATCATGTCATAATCTTAAACCAACTTCAATTACAATTCACTAACATTTTACTCCAAAAACTGTTTTTAAAGTCTAGTTCGATTCCTAGTTTCGTAACTCCGTTAACTATCGAAACAATTACGCATTCGAACACGAACGGAGGGTGGCATCAGCCCCCTCCCCCTCAACTCAGCCCTCCCCTGTTTTGACAAGGGAGGGGCCGGCCAATGCCCTGGTGCGTCGCACCAGGGCTGCTGCTCACGGCAGCAACTCACCGTGCTTCGGCACGGTGAGAAATCCGGCCACCATGGCTGGAAAACAGCCACCAAACACCCTTTAATCTCACCAAATCATCAACCCAAACACAACTCTCACAACCTCATTCAACCACCCTTAATTTTAGTTTAAACTTAACCAAAATCATGCCAAAACTATTAATTCTAAGCTTATAACATCACTTTCAACAATTATCACCAAAACAGAAAATTACAGCAGCAACCCTAACCTTAAGATGAGATTTATACCTTGATTTATTGGGCTCAATCAGTAGGTATGGTTCTCCTCTTTCCGTTGCCGCAAGAATCGACCAAAACCGAGCTAAAACGAATAAGTTATGGTGAATTGAAGTTTGGTTTTCATATGGAGTTGAGAAAATGAAGATGGTGAGGGTTTGAGCTGAGAAAATGGGTGTATATTCTGATCTTAAATCATATAATTAACTATATATATTTATGGCAAAAATGCACTTGAACCCTTAATGAAGCCACCTCCTCAACATTTAGTCCTAAACTTTTTCTTTGCTCAATTTAGTCCAAAAATCACTCAATCGTTAAATCTCGATAAATTTCGTATTATTTATGTCCAAATAAATAATACTCTTCCGCCAACTCACTATTTAGACTCCGCTAATCGATTTTGCCAAATTTTGGCTAAAACGCTCAATTTTCCAATTTGAGCGAAAACGACGATTTCCGTCACTTTTTCGTCCTTATTTTTCTCTTATGAATATTGATATCCAAATTATCAATATTATTTTCTTAATTACTGATTCCCGTCAATAATTTATTTATTTAATATTTTTCGGGCAATAAAATTCCATTTTCTAATTTCTCGGGGACTTAATCTTATTTTTTTAACTCCAACTTTTCCTTAGTCCCGTTTAATTATTTTAGGCATTAAAAATATTGAAATTCCTTCTTTAAATTCCAATATCGACCTATCCTCGTCCTTAATTACTTAATTCCTTTGCTAACTCCCTTTTCTAGTCGCTCTGATCACTAATTTAAATTTCGTTGCTCACTTCGGCAACGTCAAACGTACGGGGTATTACATTCTTCCCCCCTTATAAAAATTCGTCCTCGAATTTTCTTATACTTTAATTACCTTCTTAGGTAAACTTCCTACTATATTCTTATACGTTTTTCTTCGTGACTTCTGTCACACTACACTTGTCGCTCCTCCGCGATACTGCAGTCGTTATATTTCTTTTGTATCGTACTTGATACAACTTTTAAACGTCCTTATACTGTCCTTTATTTAATAATCAAAATCTTAATTTGATTAATTTAGAACAATTTAATTGAATAACTTAATGTTTTAAGTTATTTTTAACTTATCCAAAATTGCTCTTTTGGTCAATTTTGACCCTTAATTTTGCTTTTGTCGAGTAGCTCGTTGTTACACAAAGTTGGCAGTCTTATAGTCCTCAATGCCATCTTCAACTTTCATTGAGACTCGACCTATTTTCGAGATTTCCTTGACTTCCAAAAACGTCCTTAAAGTTGACACTATGTCAACACTTTTATCCTTCCTTTAATTTCGTGTTTTTCACTCACTCTTGAGGTTTAAAGACAACAAATTTAATTTAACCATGCCTTGATTGAGTTATCCAAATTCAATTTATACAATACCATCTACTTACATCCATTAATTTCGATTAGTAATAATCGAGTTTTAATACCATATTTTTCTTCCTATCTTCGTTTACTCTAATCAAATATTAAGCGTTAAACGCGTATTATCCAATTCTTCTCAATACTACTCGTGTCCCGTATTCTCTTCGGGTCTTTACGTTTTATTCTTTTCATTATACGCTTCTTACTTTCACTTCCTCTTACCCATGTGTAAGTATGATCATAGGTATCTCATCGACACCTCTTACTATTCATCTCGATCGATTCTATAATATTTTATTATTATTTAGGCTCAATGCTTTTATTGGGGTGCATTTTATCATATACATTCATATTTTTATTATTGTCGCAGGGCTTTACATCGGAGTTCTCTTACAAAACAAAACAAAATTTCCAATCATCTTTGATTGGTTTGGCCGGCCATTTCAAACTTTTCATTTGATTTCAAATCACTTTGAAAACTCTAGTACAATTGTGGCTCAGAGTGATGACATCTCTCATCACTAAAGAGTTGCTCGATAAAATCACGTTTTCTTTCATCGTTGTACAAATATGATGCATGACCTATATTTTGAAAAACTATTTTTTTTTGTACAAAAATTGTATGCATTGCTAACGTGATTATGATTGGCCATATGCAATATCTGAGCACAATTGCACCGTTAAAAACATAAGATTTTCACATCTTTTGCAAAACCGTAAGTCCCTCCAGATTACACACTCTGCGACATTATTGGCTTTTATTATTTTTTTATTGGAGTTTATTATTATTTTGATATTGAAAGTTTTGTCGTCTGCGAACACTTGCCTAAGTGTTTCGCAGCCAAAACTATTCCTCTCCAACACTTCAAATCAAACATCCCGCTCGATACCTTCTAATGTCCATCTATCTTTATGATCCACCTTCTCGACCACATACTTGTATCTCGTAGCCCTTAGGCATACATATCGATTCTTCACAACAATCTTTATTCACTAATCGCTTACCATCCTTCTCACTAAATAAAACGTAATATCAGGAATTATGTTTGACGATATATGTATTTTATGTGTTTTATGTATTTTTCGTTCAATTGTTTTACTATAAATTGTGCATAGGATAAAGCCTAATAAACATAGTTTATCATAATCAAAATTCTATAGGCATTGCCTACACGATATACTATTTATCATATGCACGCCATATCGATCAAACACAATTACGATCAATCATATACCAAAAACAAGGCAATTAACCATATAAAATATGCAACACACGGTTTATACTATTCACGTGAACACGTGAATCAAATCAATCGCATATTAAAGTAAAACGACACAAACATTTCAATCAAACACATATAGTCAATAAGGCTCGACTCTATACGCTGCAGTAGTTCCTAGGTACTTAAGGTCAAACAGACACTTTTCATAGACTGGCAGTGGTAACTGGACCAACTGCTCTGATACCAACTTTGTCACGACCCAAAATCGAGGGCCGCGACCGGCGCTAGGAAATGGGAATTGTAGTTCCGAATCCCGTAGCAAGCCTGAAATTCACTATAAATTTTTCGCAATTATGTTATAACACGGAAGCATTTAATTATGAAAACATTAATAGTTATTTTGTAAACACTGGCTACGTAAATCTAACATCGTTATAAACATTTTCCAAAACTATAATATTGTCCTAGGTCATGACTGGTCACACAATGTACTACTGCAGCGGTCACGGAAGTCGGACTGTACATGGCAAGACAGACTCCCGGCAAAACGATAGACTTCTAGTCACTCCAAGTCTAAGTACCTGAAATGTTTAAAAACCACGGGGTCAGCTTAAGCTGAGTGAGATATACCTTACTAACGGTATTATCACAAAATAACATCGCAAGTGAAAATCATTTATTCAAACAAACATAATATCATTATATTTCAAACAAAGAATTGATCCGATAGAAACCTTAATCTTAAACTCCTAACCTTTCCTAACATGTATCGTATTCATATCAAATCAATTTGATCCAAGTGGTACGGTCCCGAGATAGTTCAACCGAGTTACTCGTTACCACGTGGCATAGTCCCGAGATAGTTCAACCGAGTTACATCATGTCACTGCTTAATCCCAAGGTGTGAGTCCCGAGATAGTTCAACCGAGTTATTCACCAGATACGGGTCCCGAGATAGTTCGACCGAGTTACCTCGTATCTGCCAAAATTATAATCCTCCTTTCCGATACCCAAACATATTCCATTTCATAATCATATATTGAGCTCATGTCAAACAATTCTAAGTACAGACATCTAGACTCTTACAAACACCGGTGATCACACGGCCTATTGACGCCCAATAGGTAGCTTGTTTCTTCGGATCACACATCATTTTCAAGCATAGAACAAATAGCAATAACGATATACAAAATGTCAAACATAGAACAAACAACAACCAAAACACCACTCAATTTGATCCAACACCAAATATGTAATTCATTCCCACATATATAATAAATCAATTCACAATTTAATTATCAAACATAAACTATTAATATATATATATATATATATATATATATACTCGTCTATATATATATATATATATATATATATATATATATATATATATATATATATATATATAATAAGTCATATTCCGTGTATCTCACGGTAGAATAACCATTTAATTCATATAATTTCAAATCACAATAGTTATTATATAATGCGATGTATTTTTATAACTTATAAATAAAATATTTTATAATATACTAATAGCGTAATAATACGCGAGAGTAAAGTATACTCACTCCTTGCTTTCCAATCCAAATCATTTACATGCATTAGTCTTGGCCGAATACTCCTAGGCCAAAACCGTCGATCCCGTCGCCTCTCGGTTTGTCTGTCACAAACGAGGTTCAAAAAAATGCATTTAAATTAAATTGGCATTATAAAATCAAAACTACTAAATTAATATCTTAAGTTAAGTTCCCTTAACTTCAACCTATCTATAACGCTCAATTTATCCCTTAGAATCCTCTCAAACGTCCAAATTCACTTCGGCGCGTTTTTACGTCAATTTCGCCTTTTCGTTTTTAAATCTCAAAATGCTTAACCTTAATATATTTTTCCTTAGCATTTTGAGTTTAAAACAGCAAATACAATCCTTAGTGTCCTTACTTTAGGTTCACCCCTTTGACCTTAGTCGAAACGCACTTAATTCGCTAAACGTTTTCTATTGATTCTTGCTCGGTTCAAACACGATACAAAAACAACATTTGAAATTCGTTTAGCACCACTATTACCCTAAGTCATTAACCTTATTATCAACTTAGTACAGCCCCATTACACCTTCTATAACCATTTTATTTATTTATTTTGATATCACCCTTTTAACATAAGTTTCGTCATTTACGTTCTACGTTTAAAATGTCAATTTTATGGTTATTCTTTCAACGTTTTAATCGATTTAAATCAGCCTATAACTCAATATAATTACCTATGTATTCATTTCTAATCATGTCATAATCTTAAACCAACTTCAATTACAATTCACTAACATTTTACTCCAAAAACTGTTTTTAAAGTCTAGTTCGATTCCTAGTTTCGTAACTCCGTTAACTATCGAAACAATTACGCATTCGAACACGAACGGAGGGTGGCATCAGCCCCCTCCCCCTCAACTCAGCCCTCCCCTGTTTTGACAAGGGAGGGGCCGGCCAATGCCCTGGTGCGTCGCACCAGGGCTGCTGCTCACGGCAGCAACTCACCGTGCTTCGGCACGGTGAGAAATCCGGCCACCATGGCTGGAAAACAGCCACCAAACACCCTTTAATCTCACCAAATCATCAACCCAAACACAACTCTCACAACCTCATTCAACCACCCTTAATTTTAGTTTAAACTTAACCAAAATCATGCCAAAACTATTAATTCTAAGCTTATAACATCACTTTCAACAATTATCACCAAAACAGAAAATTACAGCAGCAACCCTAACCTTAAGATGAGATTTATACCTTGATTTATTGGGCTCAATCAGTAGGTATGGTTCTCCTCTTTCCGTTGCCGCAAGAATCGACCAAAACCGAGCTAAAACGAATAAGTTATGGTGAATTGAAGTTTGGTTTTCATATGGAGTTGAGAAAATGAAGATGGTGAGGGTTTGAGCTGAGAAAATGGGTGTATATTCTGATCTTAAATCATATAATTAACTATATATATTTATGGCAAAAATGCACTTGAACCCTTAATGAAGCCACCTCCTCAACATTTAGTCCTAAACTTTTTCTTTGCTCAATTTAGTCCAAAAATCACTCAATCGTTAAATCTCGATAAATTTCGTATTATTTATGTCCAAATAAATAATACTCTTCCGCCAACTCACTATTTAGACTCCGCTAATCGATTTTGCCAAATTTTGGCTAAAACGCTCAATTTTCCAATTTGAGCGAAAACGACGATTTCCGTCACTTTTTCGTCCTTATTTTTCTCTTATGAATATTGATATCCAAATTATCAATATTATTTTCTTAATTACTGATTCCCGTCAATAATTTATTTATTTAATATTTTTCGGGCAATAAAATTCCATTTTCTAATTTCTCGGGGACTTAATCTTATTTTTTTAACTCCAACTTTTCCTTAGTCCCGTTTAATTATTTTAGGCATTAAAAATATTGAAATTCCTTCTTTAAATTCCAATATCGACCTATCCTCGTCCTTAATTACTTAATTCCTTTGCTAACTCCCTTTTCTAGTCGCTCTGATCACTAATTTAAATTTCGTTGCTCACTTCGGCAACTTCAAACGTACGGGGTATTACAGGTTCCAACTATTATTCGTAATATCGTATTTAAATGTTTTATACGGTTTTAAAGGTTTTCCACTTAATAAATGTAGATAGTGGTATAAACTCATCTCAGTATATCTGACCCCATTGTTTTCCCAATTTCCCCCAGGGTTATGATCAGAGAGTCTGGTGATCTCCGCATTTACTTTTCCTCGGAGGTTCCTTTTATTTTAATAAACTGTAAAACTGTTTTATTCTTAGACCGCAGTAGTTGACTAGACGTCTTTATTATTATTACAGTTGTTTGTCGGATTGGTCTGACTAGTTATATTGCTCTGGCATGTTATATTTTTATTTCGGATTGTTTATGTTATGCCTATTTTTAGACTCAGAAGTGGATAAGCATGTTATATTAATTATTGAATATTATAACTGCTAGATTTAGGCTGAAGTCTCGGTTGCACCCGAGCATTGGTTTTCTGCAGGTTTAATTAAATTGTATGTTATAAGAAAGGCTAGCTACGGGTGTTGGTACTACATTACCCATGCCCTAGCGCCGGTCACGATTCATGAAAATGGGTCGTGATAGTTATGTGCTGAGTTAGTGATATGCACATGTGAGATATTATGAGTGTCTATGCGCATTTGACGCAGGACACTTGATTGATGGTCAGTGAAGGGAGCAGGGCTGAGCCGTGCTAATGATGGAGAAGGGTTGGCCATCAAGTGTTTCTAGATATGTTGGTTAGACTGTAGATCAGTGTTGTGTTCCTGATTACAGGTCTATAGTTTATATTATTGTTGCAGGGTAACATATCACTGTTATAGTTAATGATTGATACAAACTATGTTTCATATTTAAAGGGAAATTGTTTTGATATTCGTTTATATTTGTAAATGCTTTTGTGATGGACTTTACAAGTATTTTGTGTTGTATTAAGATGTTTTCTAGTATACGTTATTATATGATATACTTACTTTAAGTATGTAAATGCTTTATGCTTGTTATGTCTATTCACTAAGTTTTCGCTCATTTTAGTTGTTTTCAAACCTTCTCAGTTTGCAAGGCAATCTACAGTACAATTGACTAGAGAGGGAGTTGGGCTTGAGACATAGAGGTTGGCCACATCTCCGAGTTTTGAGATTCTTTGATGTTTTACATGGTCTAAGTAAGGCGAGATTTGACAATAATTTTCATCAAAACTCTCATGAGAAAATGTTTAACCTTTGGCATCACCTACACTTTCCAAACAACTTCATAGAGGTCCTTTATCCCTAAACAGGTTTGACCCGCTTCTTCTATACTTCCGAATTTATCACCACCAACATCCCACATTTTGGTCCTCTCATCATTGTATTTTGAGTTACTTCTTGATAAAAGAGGAAGATTATTATGAATAAAAACCAACTCTTCTGCACACTTTAGAGTTCACTTTTTTCTTCTAATCGAATGAATAAATGAATACGTATTCCAATTTCTTTCACAACAAAAGGAGGAACTAGGTTGCCCAAGAACTTTGAAAGCCAACTTTTGAAGTAATGGTGCACTAGAACAGAAATATGCCCACCATTTTCGGGGTTCACCTACCCCTAATAGAATCTGGATCTCCAAAAGGTCCAATTTTAAGAGAGAAACTATCATACTCATCATTAGCCTAAATTCTCTCTTCTTCACCAGAAAATATTCTTCTAATGCATTTTGTTATTTTGATAGAATCCTCTCCATCATATGGGGAGGCAATCTATCTTCCCCCTCCTTTAAGCCACTTGTCATTATAAAACTTTCAATAATAAAAAATAAGAATAATGTTATAAAAATTCACAAACTTTATACATTTTCTCAATTTAATCACGTTCTTTAAAATTTCTCATAAAAATACACCAACTTTCATTTTTTTTCAAATTCATACACGGTGCTGACGTGGCACTCATTTATTAGTGTAATTTACTGAGGTGTAAGTCGTTTTTAACTAATGAATGAGTGACATGTCAACAACGTGTATGAATTTGGGAAAAAATGAAAGTTGGTGTATTTTTATGAGAAGTTTTAAAGAACGTGATTAAATTGAAAAAATGTGTAAAGTTGGTGAATTTTTATGACAGTAACCCTAAAAAATATAACATAAGAAAATAAATTTAAAATAAAAAATATAATAAAAAATAAATTTGAGCCATTTTAATGAATTATCTTGGATTCAGTGAGTGAGCCAAACAATGAAGTGGAGTATTATTATTAGCTCAATGCTTAACAAGAATGGTATGCATCACAAAATAAAAAGACGATGGCTCATGTATTCCTTTCATGTTCAAAAATAACCATTTTTACTTTTTCAATCATAGTATCCCACATCTCATACACCAAATGAAGGCATGGCTTGTTTGTATCACAAACTGTAATCATATCATAAATTGGTTCAGTAAAAGCAAGTATATAAGCTACTTTATTCCACCAATATTCATCCAACACCACATCTCGAACAAAAGTGGCTCTTCCTCTATCATTGTATTTATATTCGACCCATTTCTCACTTAAAACCATTGATTCCAAAGCATGTCTAATAAGCTTAAATCTTTTATGCATGACAATTATAGAAGCAAAGCGAGTATCGGAAACATAAAGCAATTTCAAAGAGCTAAACCGATCAAATATAGCCAATCTCATCGAATGATTCATGATAAAATTCTTAATTTGTAAGTTTGCTCAACCAAAAATTATTCTGGGTGTTTACAAGAAGATCAAAAAATAAGAAACTGTATCAAGAATTATGTAAAAAAAAATAAGAAAATATCTAAATAAAATGCTTATCCTTCACTTGACCTAAGCAATCAAGACATTTCACAAACTTAGGACTAGATTCAGTAACAACCATTACGTTAATTAAAGGCCTTCTTTGTGGAGCACTTCATCCATCACTCACAATACTAATACCTTTTTCCCACAAAGTACTTCAAATAGGCTCCAATAATTTTCTACATTTTGCTTTTCTTGTCGAAGTAGTATGGTTCTTAATTTATTATACACATGAGCTACATATCCACCCAATGCATGATTAGCAACAAATGCATAGGAACTCACATAATAAGAATTTTTAGCAAAATTGAATGGTAAACCTCCAATGTAAAGTATTCTAGCAATTTGAGCATCTAATATACCTCTAGTTTGCATGTCAAAAGCTTTAACAAGAGGAGAATCGTCAATTTTATTTCTTTTTAAAACATGTGAAATATTTTAATCACAGTACAATGAAAAGGTTACAGAGTCAGAACTAGAAAAATTAGACAATGGGACTCGTTTTTATTGAGAATTTAAAATCCTATTTGCCCCTTCTTCTTCTTCTAACTTTTTCATATGTAAGATTGTATCGTTTTTAACTTTCTTACAACCATCGATTCCCTTTCCAGTTATTTTCAATAAACGAGCCTTTACTCTAGTGTAAGTTCATTGCTTTTTTTCATCATCCACTTACAATTTTCTCCCGTATCTCCCGTTTTCTCAAGTTTTCTAACATATTTTCATAAAGAAATACTCTCTCATCCCTCGTACTTTTTGGTGTGGCATTAACACTTTGACTCGAATTAGAACTTATATTATAATCCATAGTCAAACTGAAAATTAAAATAATATAATTAAATATATAATATAAAAAACATATTTATACATTAAAGGTATTAATTAACTAAGAGGATAAAGATAAGATTATAAATTTAACCAGCAATCATTAACATAATATGAAACCCAACTTACATGATTAAGACAAAATTGCTAGTTTTTAAATTTCTATGCATGAATCGAGTGAGTTTCATAATTTCTTAATCGTTGTTGGTTAGAAGTTCTAAGAATTAAGAAAAAATTGTAACGAATAAATAAAAAGACTGAAACATACTGTACTAAATTGCAAGAAAACAATTAATTTAAAGAAAAGTATAACCTGAAAATTGAATTAGAAAGCTTGTGTGTGGCCATCCAAGAAAGGAAAAAAATACTGTACGACTCTGATAAATATTTAGCATGGGTATTTTATTTTTGACAAATAATTATTATGGATATTGATTAGGTCCCTTTATTTATAAGTAACTTTTTAGGGCTTTTAACTATTTAAGAATTTTTTTTATTTAGGAAACGAGTTTCCAACTTTTAGTATTTACATAAACGGGCACAAAATGCTTTCGAAGAGTTTTTGAAACGGAAATGTTTCTGAAACGGGAAAACTCACCTTAAATGAGGTTTCCGTGCATCATAGGTATAGTGTATATATGTATGATATACTACTGATCTAAATGAATTTGAGAATTAGAATCTTATTCGTTTTGGTGCATGTTGGCTATTTTTTGCAAACTAGGTAGTTTTACGCTTAAATGCTTTGTCAATGGAATTAGTGATTTATAATGACTTATTTGAGTTGTTGTTATATTATTGTTTATGGAATGTTTTAAATCTGATCTTAAGAGCGTGGGTTTGGCGATGCATGTCAGACCGGTTTTGGGCTAAGTATTACGAATGCTTAATTGGCTTGATTTTATAAAAAGTATGTTAATTGATTTCAAATGCTTTGTTATGCCATGTGTTATTTCAATGATTATTAAGCATGCTATGGTTATTGTATGTTGGATTTTGGCTTAATTGATTGTGTTTGTCCGTTGGGGATTTTTATCGAATACTTTGTAAGCATGATATTTTACTTGAATTTTAATGTAGAATTTAAATTTCCTTTGTTTTGCAAATTGAGACTTCGGTTTATTATGGTGTTTTCGGATTTTTAAATGAATTGATTTACTCTGATTAGATGTTTGGATCGGGTTAGACGTGTGTCGCCCGACATGTGAGGTTAAACTTGAAAGTGGATAGCTTAGCTAACTCGCTACTCTGAAATTTTGAACATGGTTTTATGATTTTAAACTTTAGTTATTTAAAAGCTAGCACTTAGATAGATTTTTGGGTATAAAAGCTAGCACTTAGCTAGATATTTGGTATAATACCTACACTTTTTGAGTTTGTAAATGCTATAATATATTTTGGTTCAACAACTTCATCGTTGGTATAGAAGCTAGTTACAAGCTAGATTTTTGGTATTTGTTAGATAAACCTTTATAAGGTATATGTTAGGTAAAGTTTTTATAAGATATATGTAAGGCTTTGAATGTTGGTTTTTAATGCATTTCATATTTTCAGGTGGTTATTTACAATGGAAATTATAAATATATTATCAATTTAGTGTATGTCCTTAACTATTTTAATCTCTAAAATATCATGCATTATCAAATTATAAGTTTCATTATTATACTGTAATATCCCATATTTTGTGTGTATAAAATTCTATTGAAATGGATAAAATTCAAGATTTTATCGGGAGCTTACGACCTAGGAATCAATATTGTTATTATCGATTATTAGGCTAAAATAGTTATTTAGTAATTTTAGATATGTGGTATGTGTGAGTGCATGGATGACATTTTTATAATATTCGGCCACAATAATTAAAATTCGGTAAAAATATTAAAACGTTGACTTAATATGAAATTTGACTTTTAAAAGTTCAAACAAAAGTTAAAATAAAACGAAAACAATTTTTGAAATTTCTTTTTGTAGTTTTTCAAAAACCGACAAAAAGGATTATTGATATTTATTTTATTATTTTAAATGATAATAAGAGACAAAAAGGATATTGCCTTGAATTGATGTAGACATCTAAAGAGAGAAGTGTCCACATGCATGGGCATAAGATATTAAAAAAAATTGATTTATGCAAGAAAAAGGGAGTTAATTTGTGCAATTACTAAAAATAAAAAATAATTTCCTCTTTTTTTTGAGTAATACTATATAACCCAACATTTTTAATCCACCTTTTTGTACCGCCTGACGTGGCAATCAAAGAGTGAATTGATTAAATTCTGTTTTTTGAGATTTACACTTTTAGGTGGGAATTGGACGAATGAAACTTTGCCACATAAGGTGGCTTAAAAAAGTTGATTTAAAGTGTTGGGTTATAAAACATTTTCCCTCTTTTTATTAGAAGCAAACCAAAAGTCTTTGCTTTCTTTCTTCTTTAAAAAAAGACTATACCCACCATTTTTACGATATAAACCTTCATTTTCTTGTCAACCCTAGCTTTTGAAAAGGTAAATAATCTTCTTTAATTATTTGTTTAATTTTTATGAAGATATTTTTGGGTGTTTATATGAGGTGTTCAAATATTTGTGGGTGACAACTTAAAGTTTTAAAAATTTAAATTTTTTTCTTGTTTATGCTTATTTAGGATGATCAATTACATGGGTAGTGGTTATTTTCAAGTTTTAATATTTCAATCTAAAAGTTGTGTTTTACATGTTCTTGAATAAAGCTTAAAATTTTTGGTGTTTATGGAATTCGAAAATTTCATAGTTATTTTAGTGGATAAAACTTGATTTTCCTTAAAGAATTAATTGAGCATTTTAATTAATAACTAAAGCTGAAAATTTATAATTTTTAAGTGTTATATGAGATTTTTAAGCTAGATAAAGTGATTTAAATAAATAAATTAAGAGATTTAAATTTATACAGTATTGGCCGGATATTTTCATGAAATTTTTCAAGAAATGGACTTTGGAATTTCACATTTTTAATTGAAGTAATAATTTTATGTTTTAAAAGGCTTATGATTTGGATATTTTTAACTTTAAAAATCTGAAAATAATTATTTTGGAGGTGAATATGAAATTAGGAAGTTGATCATAATTTTTAAAAAATTTGGGTTTAATTATTTTGGTCTTGGCTGAAATAATTAAGGATCAATTAAGAGAAAATTTAACTTGAAGATTATGTTTAAATTGAGTTTAGTTTATGACTAAAAATTCTTACAGGTTTCTCAAAAATAATAAAAGATTTGAATTTTATTTTTGGGACTGAAATATGTTAATCAAAATTTAGGAGTTTAGTTAAAAATTAATGAACTCTAATTTGGTGTGGATTATGAGCTAATTAAATTATAACTTAATAAAAAGTTAATTTATTTTGGGGGAATGCCAAATATGTCTAGAAATTTTACGGATAATAGTTTATGGAATATTATGTTTATGCATGTAATTAGAATGTTATTAAAATTGATTATGTGGAAGTATGAATATATGCTTTTGGATTATGAAAGTTTAGAGTTTGTTGTAATTTTGTTTTTGTTGGCCGAATCAATGATGAAATAAAATAGGAATTATTTGTGTAAAATTTCATGAATTATTTTGTGGTTAGACATTTTTGTATGCATGGTGGTATGTTATAGTGGTTAAAAATGATAAATGATAATCTATGTTGTGTTGGCCGAATTTTATGGGGTTTATTTGATAATTTTTGGTAAAATTATTTGATGAGCTAGTCATATATGCTTATGTGCTTAGTTGATGAATTAACCAAATGTTGGTTGATTTATTCCATGGTATTAGGTTCTAGTGAAGTTAATTTCATGTTTGTATTGAAATTAATATTTTTGTAATTTTTGGTGTTTAGGTGGTAGAGAGGGGGGTAGTGGTCGGTGAACCACTACCGGCCGGTGAACGGAGCACGGTGGCTCTGATCTACCGAGTCATGACATGGTTAGGTCAAGCCCACCCCAAACCATTAAGGACTGGGGCCAAAATGAGGCCAAGACCGTGTCGAGAGAATTTCCGTATAAATATTTGAACCTAAGGGCCCCTTTGAAATGAATGAATTCCATGAAATTATGTGGAATTCATTTGTAATTCTAATTTTTTGTGTTTGGAATAAATGAACCTATTAAAACAATTTTTAGAATTGAAATTCTGGAATTGGTTTTAGTTATAATTTGAGGAATTGCAAATCCAACTAAAATAGATGGAATTTGCAAATGAATTCCAAAAATTTAAAAGAACAATTTTATTTAACTAATTTGTCCTTATTTTATAAAACTATTTTTTTTATTTTCTTTCACCTTTTATTTTTATTACTATTTTTTTCTTTCTATTTTTTCTTTCTAATTTTCATCTCCATCTTTTGTTTGTAGTATATTTTTATTTTTTATTTTCAAAAGTTATTATTAATTATTTTATACATCTTAATCATAATACTAGTGACTTTAATATTATTAATTTTAAATATTTGTATATATATATAATATTTAATAAACTAATATTATTAAAAAAAAAATTAATGTTATTTCTATTTTCAAGATATTTTTAATAAAATGTCTATAAGGTTAATATGGGAACAAGGTTACAAAGAATTCAATTCTAGAATTCATTCCAAACATAAATATATGGAATTCATTTCAATTCTAAATTTCGTATTCTTTCATTCCAAACGGTGTAATTCATTTGTAAATGATTTCCATGTAGAATTCATTTATAAATGAATTCCAATTCACAATCGGAATTATTCCAAAGGGGGCCTAAGACCGTAGACAGGCCAGCCTAAATTTGGACTTAAAATAAATTTAAGATTTATTTGATTATTTTAAAATATGATTAAAAGAATAAAATGAATTTTTATAGTCCTAAAAATTATTATTTTTCAAAATGGACTTAACTGGACTTAGAATAAATACTAGGCCCAAACTTGTTAAATTCAAATAAAAAGCTCTAATTGGTTAAGTTATGAATTAATAGACTAAGTATCATTTAATTAAATTGGACTTTTATTAAAGGACTATATATTAAATAAGAGACTTAGACTTGTTAATATTTACTAAGATGGATTAAATAAAAATATGAATTAAATTAATGACGGAAAAAAATATTATTAGTTCGGTATAAGGTAAAATGAACGAGAAATTTTAGTAGTTAATAAAGGGCAAAATGGTAATTTGACCTAAAGGACGTAGAGTGAACCAAACCGAACCTTGAATTGATTTGAATTTCCTAAGTCGGACCCGAAATCGAGAAAAGATTTCATACGTTTTGAAATCCGATTAGTTATTGTATTTCTGTAAATGTTTAGAGGTCATATTTTAGAATAAGTTTTCCTTCTATGAATCTACTCAAATTTCAAGATGTGACGAAATGTCAATCTTCGATGGAGCGTACTTATAGAGCGTCGGTTGAAATAGACTGAGGAGCTAGTGATGGAACAATGCGGTGTAAATTATTTTGTGGACGACAGTCCGTGAGCTTATATTTTTACATGCACGTATTAAAGTAATAAAAATATATTACTCTAATAAGAGAATATAATTATTATAAAGTATTTTTAAGTATATCGTATCAATATATATATATATATATATATATATATATATATATATATATATATATATATATATATATATATATATATATATATATATGTATGTATATATATATATGTATGTATATATATAAATGTATATATATATATAAATGTATATATAATTTAAAGGTATGATTTGTGAAACAAATAAAGTATGATCTGGTCATGGTTTAACGAAACGTGTCTTTCTATTGGGCAGTAATAGGGCTATGTGATCACTAGCTAAAAAGGTTGTGTTTATTTATTTATTGTGCGTGAATAATTGTGGTAATTCTGAGGCGACGGCCTAGATATAGATGGAGATTTCTGAGACGACGGTCTAGAATCCCGAACAGATTGAAGACACAGTGGGGAAAGAGGTCCAGTCGAACGATCTAAAGACTAACGACGAAAGAACGAGTGAGTTCGGTCATTAGATCTATAAATGGAGTTGAAAACGACCTAAAGTACGGTTTAGGACTGTAAAGATTTTTGATGAATAAACTAGTGGCAAAAGAATGTGTGAATTCAGCCGTCTAACTCGTTTGAGATAAGTCTGTACAGAGACTTACATGATTGAATGTTTATGATTAAATTGTGAAATTATGTTTTTGAGATCCAACTAGTATCATTATTTTGATATACGCATTTTAAGTTGTGTTTGTTTTGTTTAATATGCGTGTGTACAGTTGCGAACTCACCAGTATATCTGACCCACGTTGTTATACCCTTTTTCAGGCACGTAGACTGTCATTTTAATAGGACTTCATATTCTTGCTCCGTGAAATTTCTTTTTGGTCAATGTGGTACTTTGTGAATATTATCTAGTAGCGCTGCAGTAGATCAGTCTACATAGACAAACGCCTAGCATGCTTTTGTTTTGCGATGATTTTCCACGAATCAACTTTGCTTTAATTTTATCGCATGTTTATTATATGTATGTATGCATGCTTATGTTTGTTTTGTAGTACGATGCTTCTCGTGTACGTGTGGTACCGAGATATGCGTATAAACAGTTGGAAACCGTAAAGGCATCGTTATAGTATGTTTTAAAGTGGGCCCGACGTGGCACATGCATTTATGTTATGTATGACTTTCATGGTTATCGATTTTGGAAGGAATGATGTTTTTATCACATTTTAAAACGATATCAAAAGTTTAAAGAACTGTCTAATAGAATGATGGTTTTCTGAAAGTTGAAATTGGAAAAGAGTTTTATAATTAATTCCGCGAAAAATTTACACCCAGTTTTTAAATAATATAACGAGGGTTTTTAGAAATGGTATTTTGAAACCGTTTGTTTTTAGGAGTTTTGATTTAATCGTTTAGGCATTAAATCTATCTTTTCTAGGCATTACCAAACATGAATAAGAGCATTAAACATCCATATTACATCTATCTTTTTAGGAAATTAAACAATATGACACAAGCAAATTTAAATGCAATTGTATAAGTTTTATGCATATATTCTCTAGCAGCATTCACTGGCTCACTTTTCTTCTTGTCTAATTTCTTTACTTTGCCAAATTCCCCCTATAATTTCAAAACTTATGTCCATAAATCTCTTGAATTACAGTTATGTTTGCTGTTAATAACCTTCATAAGCTCTCATGTCTTCCATGAGCTCACTTATGACATCTTTAACTTTGCTAGTAAAGGGAATATCATACCATTTAAAAAACCGACATCCAACATTCTAATCAAAATCGTTTCAAACAAAAAATATATTTAATACTGTGCTCTTTGAGTAATGGAGATTTTAATCAAATCCATCAAACACAAAGACTTACCTTGTAATTAATACATCTGTAAAACCTCTTTCCTGAGTTCTTTTCAGTCCATGAAGTGAACCTGGCAGCTTTTTGATTTCTTCCACCTCCAATAATAAATCTGCAAAATCATCGCCTTCTTTCGTAATTATATTCGAAGTTGGTATGAGTTCCGTCATTGCTCGGTTTAGAAGACGAAGAAGAAGATGTCATAACTGCCAATTTAATGTTTAGACAAGTCCTATCGAAGCAATAAGAAATTTAAGGTTTTAGAAAATTGAATAATTGGGGATGGATTGATAACTGTATTTAATGAGGAAGATGGATTTACTACTATGTCATAGTGCGGTTCAATTGTACCAGCATGTCATTAATGAATCATCCACGTAGGAAAGAGATGACATAAAATCTAAATTGGTTAATCCCGTTTACTAGATGTGACATAAATACGCCGGTTTTGCAATGTTAGGGGTGTACTTAAGCTACAACAAATTTAGGGACAAATTCGGGCCTTGGAGTAAACATTAGAGTCTAAACAAATATTTTCTCAAAAATTGAAAAAAAATGCACAATCATAAGAAAACAAACATCTTAGGATATAACACAATCATATAATCAATTTTTATCAAAAAAATAAATCGCCCACTCTCTCTCTCAAAATAAATCCTCTCCCTTCTCTTTAAAAATAGAAATTAAAACTATAGTTTTGAGGAGATGGTTTTGACTTTGTGGATGGAAAACCACCTCCTCCACCCTTTAATCTATTTTTTTTCTTTTCTTAATGAAGTTCATTTAGTTTGTTTGTAAAATAAAAACGCCAAACTTGAAGATCTCTCCTATTTTTTAAAGTTCGAATGAATAATCTTTCAGGAAAAGGTTTTTTTCTTGGTCGGAAAACCACCATTTTGTTTTTTCTTATGGGGTTCTTCATATATTTTTGATTTGGGAGTTTTTATTCCTCTTTAAATCGGTGGAAGGATCTTTAATCCGATTAAAGTTGTTGAGTCCCTTGATCGAATCTAAAATCCTCAACTTAAAAAGTAGAAGAAATAGAATCCTTATATGTAATTTTTTAGGGGTTGGAAGAAACTAATTTTTGGTTGAGGTAGTTTTTAGGAGGTTGAAAATCACTTTTTTAAACTAGCTGTTTGTTCAATGCTCTAAAATTGAAATCTTAAAAGTTTTTAATTTATTTATTTTATTTAAAGTCTTTTGTTAATGATTTCTAATGTATGCATTACATTTATCTCTTTGATTCTTATTGAAGTGAAAGTTTGGAAAGTTAAAACTTTAAGGATCAAGTGATTTTATAGTTTCAATCGGAAAAAAATAAATTAAAGTCCCACTACTCACTAGTTGAGGGCCTCAAATAAAAAAAAAATGGAGGTAACATCTTTATGGATCAAAGATTTTATTTTTTTTTGTTCGCTCATTTTTTACTTAGAGTTCTATAATTTTTTTTATTTGTTTATTAGATAAAATTTCGAAAGTCTATTTGGTGGTTTGTGTAACACTTTCATTTTGTATTTTAATTTCTTTTTTGAAATAAAAACATCTAGTAGTTTTTTCAATTTGTTGAAAAACCGTTCATTTATGTAATTTTCGTTATTATTAATGAAAATTTTAGCCTTTGACAAAAAAAAAAAAAAAAAAAACATCTTGGGATTAATGGATTTTAAATAAAAAAAATTTAAAATAAAAAAGAAAAGTTTTTAAAGAAAAAAAAATGGAAAAAACAAAAGACAAAAAACAAAAACAAGGCTCGCAAACAGGGAGCTAGCGACTATGAACTAGCGAGCCAAGCCAGTGATAAAATAGAAGCAGGTACGCACAATTCCAATCCGAATCCTTGGTAAATTTCATTCTTAACCTCTTCTCATAATCCAATCGATACTGCAGCAAAAGAAATTTAAAACTCATAATCCTTGCCTAACCCTAATCCTATTTGCTCTTAGAATTTACAGTAGTTATAAATGACTGCATTTTCAACTAATTCAATTTCTAATCAATTTTAGTTGAGGAGCTGATTGGATTGAAAAGAAATGTGCTGATTTTGAGAAGTTAAATTTGTGTGAAAGCAATGGCAGCGTCGTCATCATGTGTGAAGTGGCATATGTGGAGAAGCTGTGTTGAAGAGAAACCCCTTTCCACTCCAACAAAGAAGTAATCATATCTTCCTACATTTGATTTTTTTTATTTGGTTATGAATTTATCATTCTTTGCCCTAATTGCATCTTATTTTTATACTGTTGTTTCGTTTTATTATCGAAATTTAGCTTATGCATAGAGATCAACCTTTAGCAGTAATCTAGGTAGCACGGACACGGACACTGCGAAACGATCCTTATTTAAGATTTATATGTTAAAATTGAAGTTCTGTCCGAAACGCCAAGTGTCCGATACGTTTTCTAAACATGAAATGTTGATTGAGTGAGGTGTTTGTGCTATCTGGGCAGTAATTTAAGATAAAAAAAGGGAATTGTGTGGGCTGCGTTTTGGTTTGGAATTAAAATAGTTAACTGAACCAAAACTCAAGGTGTTTCCTATCTCCTGAATACTGTTGCGTTTGAAGAACTATACCTCTTTGACAGTATTGAAGGTGTTATGGAAGCTGTAACTGTGTTGAAATCTATGCATTTATGTTTTTATTGGCAACAGGAAGTTATCCCAAGGGAGCTGTAAAGTTGTCAACTTCCATTCTCGAAGAACCTGCAGCTTTGGACTCTCGTATTTGAAAGCTAGTCCTTATTGTATTAGGGATACGTCATTGAGGCTAAGTTGCTTGGGATCTTTGGTTGACCTTGACGGTGTTACAGCATCCGATTTTGTTGCTATTAGTGACCAGTTGCTTTTGATGACCACTGTGGTGCTTACGTACATGGCAGGAGTCATTCCTGTTAAGAAATCTAATGTCACTTCTTCGGGGAATTTTTTGGATGACAACTTAGACCGCGAAAGTGCAACGTCTTCTGGTAGGTAAGGGTAAGGGAATTAAAAATTCAATAAGAAAATATATATTTTTTATTTTTTATATGGCACGTTTTATGGTTTTCTGAAGATAAGAATGGAAATTATTATTTATCTGTGCTTTTCTTGTAATTGATTCAACTTATTATCTCTTGTTTCCAGTGCTAAGAAGAATGACGATCATGTTAATTCAAAGTATGCATGGGATGCAGTAAAGGAAAAGCTTCTTGATTCGCTTGATACTATAAAAAACAAGAACAAGCTAGGAAACAAATTGCTTGAAATTGAGCAGCAACAAGCCAAGCGACCACTAAGTTTGTCTGCTGTATCCGATGGTCCCAACTTGCGGCTGCTCTGGGCTTCTTTTAAGCAGCTCGAGGATGAGGCAGGCACTGTCTCTGTTTTGTTTCTTTCTCTTCGTTTTCTTTGTTTTTGCATCAACCACAATTAACTCTTAATACTAATTTGATAGGCCAAAGGACCACCGAGTCACATCTCACATGACTTAACGTGCTAGTTTTGGGATAATGGGCTAGATGAGCCTTTAGGGGCTCGAAAGATCCTGTTGGGAAAGAAATTCCTAAAGATTATTGATTAGAATGACTCTTTCAGTTGTAATTACAGGACTGGCTGTTAGCTGTGTGATTACAATCTTGCAAATTGGTATGCAGTTTGCGACTCAAATTACCATTTCTCAAAATATACTTTTATTTTTCTAGGGTTTGTCAATCAAATGGACTGCATAATGTATCTCTCCATTTAATAAAAGATTTGGTTAGGCAGCTTCTTTTTTATATGAAATTGCTAGTTTTATTCTGTCAAAAAAGGAGATAAAGGTTCCAATATTATAATGCAAACCTAGCCCCAGTTTGTGCATTTACTCCTACAAGTACTTCATTACAAAAAGGGTAAAATTGCAGAGGTACATTTGCTACCGAAATTCAATTTCAAGACGCTGTCTTAGGGCTACCCTACCATTAAATGACTTTTTCTAGTGAATGCTATTGACGATTAGGTTCTATGAAGGTACTAAAAATTTCAAATTTAAAGTTATTTAAGTTGCTGTAGCCTGTAGGAAAAGCCGAAATGTATTGGAAATTAGATATCGCTGGACATGGAGGATATTTGACCATGGAGGTCCAAGATTGTTTGATGTATGTAAGCATGCATTTCTGTCATTTATTAGTATTTTGGCAATTACAGATACCATAAATGTATTTTGCAGGTGAATAGTGTTTTAGGCAATTGTGAGGCTCTTGATTTGGACGATTGGTTGACTATTTTTCCTGATATTATTCAAAAATCCTGTGACCGTTTATGCATGTCTTGGCTATTAGAGGAACTTCACCTTGAAAATAAGAAACCAGATGAGGTATTGATTGGAAGAGCTTTATTTATATAGCTATATGATTTTTTAGACATCAACTGTTCAGAAAGAAGTCTCTTTTCTGTTCATCCTTTTAGTTTTCCTTTTTCAGGGAATTGTCTCTTTGATGATTCAGAAGTTTAAAGGAGATGAAACTGTTCTGCAGAATATAAGAAAGTCAGGCAAGGAAGATCTTTATGCTGAATTATTATACTTTCTCAGATTTGGGTCTTTCAGGTAACTTTGGTCATAAGTTTTCTGTTTGTCTCTTTTAAACCTTGTCAATTTTTGTACTGCTCATCTGGAAATATTAGTCAAGGATCACTAAAAATGTTTTATGTCAAGATTGCAATTAAATTGGTTTGGAGATAACATGTGCAATTCTAGATGGTGCTGCATCTGCATGTCAGGTTTTCTGAATATTTTAAGCTAAACCCATGTAGAGGCCCTTATATTATAATATTTTTGTTCAAAAAGCCCCTGTACTATTTTTTTATTCTTCAGGTCCCTCTACTTACATAATTTTTGATTTTCAGGTCCTTTTTTAGTTTTCTCCAGTCCCTTAACTTACAATTTTTTTGTTCCTCTAGTCCCTCAAAAGGACCTGAAAATCGGAATTTTGCCAAGTACAGGGATGTGAAGAACAAAAAAATAGTACAAGGGCTTTTTGAACAAAAATGATATAGTACAAGGGCCTCTAAATGGGTTTAGCCAATATTTTATTACAATCTTATTTGTTTCGGTTAAGATGATTATTTTTCCTTGAGTTACAAGACATTGTTTTTCAAAGGAAGTGTATGGAAGATGAACTATTTTTGATGCACAAACATATTAAGGAAATATAAATGGATGCAAAATATCATTCACATGACATGCTGGCGTGAGGATTTCCATCTGCCTGTTTAGCATGCCCACATTGCATGTTCTGACAATTTTATCCAAGTGGCCATCAACATATACTATCTTAATGTATTTCCCTAAACAATGGGTAAAGAGAGTTTTTTGTTTGGTACCCATGTGATTATCTGTTGATCTTCCAGAAATGAAATTTTGTTTAGCTTTCATCCTGAGGTCCCTGTAGATATTTACTATGATGTTCTCTTCACTTAAGTAGGAAGAGCAGTTGCTTTGATCAGAGCTTGTTTTCTTCACATGGAGAGTCCATATTGGAAGATTTGGTGATTACTTTAGCAGATGGCGTAGCCAGTGCTTATTTGGAGCTTATTTCTGTAGATGGAAATTTGTCAAATGAAATGAATGACCTGGGGATTGTTATGTGTAATCTATCAACTCGAGAACTCCAAAGATTGCGCAATGAGGTATAAATAACTAGTTTTTTGTTTCAGATATGACTATTTTTCTGTTTATTTGTCTTTAGTACAGAAGTTGGTTTAATAAGTGAAATGGTTGTTAGGATTTCGTTATCCCTGTATTTATTGCTTCATTACCATAAATATCTTTTTTTGCTGTCTTTTACTATTTACTATTGTCGGAGATATCATGTTACGTGAACGTTTAGTGTTAGCCAGAGAAAGTTGTTCACACATTAATTTTTATGTAATGAACTTAGTAGGTGACTATGAAATGGTAGTGAATTATTAAAAGAGTGCAGATTTTTTTGTATCTTTTTATTCAATGAGGTATGATCTGTTACATTTTAAAGCTTATTTGAAAATGATTCATGTTTCATAGGATCAGTTGATTGATAGAGGGAAGTCAATGGATGACTTTGAATTCTCAAAAGGAAAGATTCATGCAAATTTTTACACATTTTCCTTTCTTCTTTTCTGTACTCTTCTTTGAGGTTGTGATGAAGAAAGTAGGAAAGTTTTTCTGAAGTGTTTGAAAATATTGATTTCTAGGATTTAGAGATTGAACTTCTTTTGTTTAGTTCATTTATGAGATTTCCAAATATATGGACTTTTGGCACAAATATGTTAAGATTTAAAGTTTTTTGTTTTCTCTAGGTGTCTTTGAATCAATGGTTGTATCAAAATGTGGAGGCAATTGTATCAATGTATGAGGATCGATTTGACCTACGCACTCTGAAGTCCAAAGTCATTACAGAACCAAGCCAGACTGAGACTGAAGAAAATTCTAGTTGGTGGAAGAAACTTACACAGAGACAATCTAGAAGGTTGTCTTTATCATTATCCTATGTCGTCATAAGCCAGTTCTCAATGCCTGTTAAACGGACCAAGGAACTAAGGGCATTGACAGGGTGGTATGTCTTATATCTTTGATCCTCCTCTTTTCCCCCTTGCATATGAAATTGACATGTCCGCTATTTGTGGATCCAAACTCTTATTTGAAACATATAGCTGTTTTGCACAAACATAACGGTCTTATGTTTAATTTCCGTCAAATATAAAACTAACTTTTGTGGTTTGAACTTCATATTGCAAATCTTTTACATAAAATCATTCAGGATACCAATGAGTTCAAATGAGGTTAGCGGTGGCTAAAGTGGAGCTTTTGAGCTCGTGTCAATCTATTATCCTGTTGTAGCCTCTCTTTATTTTTATCTTTTCTTTTGGAGTGTCTTCTGGGATTTCTGGAGGACGAATTTATTATTTTTAATCAAATTGGATGGATGAACTAAATTTCCTTGAGATATGGTGAAATGCTAGTTCAGGACCAGGTATTCTGTAACAATTGATCAGATTGTGCAGCTGTTTTATTTTAGCCTACGGCTGACCAGATTAGCGCCATTAGAACATCAATTTTAGCCTACGGCTCTACACTTTCTTTTAAATATATGTGTATATAATTACAGGCCGAAATACTCGTCTTTTTTCTTCTAAATAAGTTTAATTGTTTTGCAGGAGATATTATTTCAGTCTATACCTGGAGTTATCTGATATAGGCATGCCATTGGTTAGAGGTGTGATCAACAAAGTAAGCAGTGGGATATCGTTCTTTCTAGTATCCTTGATTGGGAGGTCATTAGGTCTGATTTACACCGGAATTAGGCAGTCTCTGCGATGGAAGTGATATTAAAAATCACGATGGAAGTGAGATATTAAGGAATCTTGTTTCTACTTTTGGTTCCGGTATAATTTTGTTTCTTCTGCTTGATTTAACAGCAGCTACACATTAACTTCCAACATCCATTCTTTTTTGAGCTGCTTGCAGCATCTGCTAAATCTTTTTTTTGAATAAATATCAGTAGCTGCGTCATCGGCTGGAATTACAATTTTTTTTTTTGGTTAAGTTTGATTTTGAAAGTAAAAATATTTCTGGTCGTTTCGGTACAAGCTGAATCAAAATTTCATTCGAACCGATTGGTTAGGTTCGATTGAAAATTTTAAAATTCTTAAAAAAAGTTTAGCTCTTTGGAATGTGGACTTGATTATAGAGGAAACTAGATGTGGCACTGTTAATTAAGAAAATAGTCTGAATATTAGTGAGTGAATATTTTGCTGAAATGCGCTTTTTGGGGTTTATGTCTGCAAAATTGTGTTTTACTCGGATATTAAACTTCCAGTGTGACTTAGTTTATCTAAAATTAGAGAAAGAATACTATGTTTCAAATTTTAGAGAAAAAAGTTACTCAATTATATTTTAATCACTTAAAATGCATTACAAAAAGAATATTGAATTTATCACGAATTATAAAAAAAGTATTAAATATTAAGTTATACCTTTTGTTAAAAAAAAATATTGAGTTATACTTTTGTTATGTGGAAATAAAATTGCTGCGTTTTTTGTGTAATTTAACTATAGTGATTCCCGTTATAATAAAACAATAACTGGGTGATATTTTTTTTAACGATTTGAAATATAATATCTTTTCTGTAAATTTGGATAACCTGACTCGGAGAGTTTTATATCATGTTTTACTCATTACAAAATTACAGTTTCTAGTTTAAACAATACAGTACGGAAAATTCATTCATCACATCGATGCCCACCGGCAATAACTCCATCACGATCAACAACATTTTTTTGTCGGTGGTAAAATTGCTGTTTTTGTTGCTTCCAATAACACCTTCCACTTCCAACAACAGTTCCTCCTTCTCCCGCACATACTGTCGAAACTGTGACAATAAAAATAAAATCTAATGCTTGGAAATTAGTTAGGACATGATAAGGAAGATTTGGTTTGAATTTGATGAGTTTTAGTGAAGTATTTCGTTGTTTAGGTGAAGAAAGAAGATGATGTAAGTGTTACTGTTCAAACCAATGAGTTATATTATATAGCTCAAATGTTATAAGCGCTAGACAACAAACTGTTTGGTCGTAGGTTTAAATTTTTCTACAAACGCTCTCAGTGACGAATCCAGCTTCTAAATTCAGGTAAGGCACAATTTAATAAATAAAAATTAAAATATCATACAACAAAAAATATACATCAAAAGAATAATTATTAAAACTTTTAATAAAAAATATAATCGAAAGTAAAAAAAAAACGCATCACAAAATCAAAAAATGAACTCGTTTTTTCCGATTAAACTTGTTTGAAAAATAGATTCTCCGATTAAGGGTCTTGATATTTCTATTCAAAATTTATCCATTATTTACATAATTATAAAATTCCACGATAATTAATTAATACTACATTATTAATTAAAAATATAATTCATATGTTATTATACAACCCAATCAGAGTAATATTACTACCTATCTAGTAGTTACAAATAAACTTTCAAAAAAAAAACACAACTAGACATAGATTTATATTGCCACAAAACCATTAAAAATAAACTTGTATTTAATTTTCCATTTCTTATCTATTAATTATAATAATCCATTTTTAAACACCAATATAAAATTTATTTGGTTCTAATACTAATAAATTTCAAATTTAAAAAGAACCAATTTATGTCCCATGTCGAATTTAAATCTTAAACATAGAGAAAATTAAATTTATTATATGCAAATTTCAAATAGATGATTTTATTTAATTTTAAAATTTAATTACATTTCAAAAATTTAAATTTTATAAATTAGAATAGCCATTAAAAATTGATATTATTATTAAAATAGTGAAAGCTGAAGATTATTTACCTTTTAACAAGAATTAAGTTGCTGAAAATTTTAGAATTAAAATCTATATTTGGATGAAGCCTATACACTGTGCGCATGAATCCAACAAAGGTGTAAAAAAGAATTGGATTATTTACTTAAGAGTGATTATTGTTTTTGTTAAATGAAGTAGGTTTAGGCAAAAGCTTGGATTACTCAGTAAAATGTGATTAAACTTTTTTAATTGAGGTAGGGCCCAGACACTGCCTGGCCCTATCCTAAATCCGTTCCGTCTCTGAACGCTCTCCCTCTCTAGTTATCAAAAAAAGTGTTATTGTTCAAAGTAGAAAGATTTAGAGGAAGAATTTATGTTATTTTTATAAAAAAATTACGATTTTTACACGAAAATTTTATTTTAATCACGACCTTTAAAAGTTGGGATATAAAACCATGACCTTTCATTTTTGTTTAAATCTATCATTTAAGTGTATTTTTGTTGACTAAATTCTTCACTAAACCATTAATAAATGATCCAAATTATAATTTGACACCAAATATTATTATCTTTCAGTTAGAGTATGTAGGATTAGTAATTTTTAGTCAAAAAAAATACACCAAATTTTACCCTGGTGATAGATTTGAAACAAAATGAAAGATCGTACCTTTAAATGCAACTTTTAAAGGTCATGATTAAAATACAATATCGTGTAAAGTTTGTGATTTTTTATGCAATTAACCTAAGAATTTATTATATAAAAATCGTTTTTTTCCAAAATTAAATGCCAAATGGTTCAAGCAGGCTGATCCTGAATGGATCGATTCACAACTTAATAACTCATGCTAAATTGATCAATATTAACAAAGGTTACAATAAAGCTGGCCATGGAACGGGTCAGCCCGTGAATCGGTCCGGTTAAACCCGGTTTAAAACCGGTTAAATCTAGTCCGGAACCAATCAAATTCGGAATCGGATTAAAACCGGCTCGGTCTAATTTTAAATTTTTTGAACCGTGAACCGACAATTTGGTCGGAACCGGCAGTATAAGTGTCGAAGCCATCGATACAAGTTTTTTTAATATGTATATATATAGGGTTAATTACATATAAAATCACGACCTATACAATGAATCACAAAAAAACATGACTTTAAAAACATGTCAATCGCAGAAACAACCTTTCACACATTATTTGGTGAAATTTTGCTGATCTGGACACCCGATGCATCCGCCATGTGTCATGCCACGTCAGCAAAGCCAACCCTAAAATGTGCCGATGATGAATTTGAAAATAAATGAAAGATAGTGTCTACGATCGACACGTTTTAAAAGTTATATTTTTTTCGTGATTCAGTGAAAAGTCGCGATTTTATATGTAATTAACTCATATATTATATATACATGTTATATTATAATGTACATATTATAATAATATATTATATTACGTATTTATTGAAGTTAGTATGTCATAAAAATTAAAGTTAATATATGTCTTAGTGTTATATATTTAAAATTTGTTTTAATTAATTTTGTCGTTGACATAACATTTAACAATTTATTTTATTCTATTAGTTTCTTACAATATTATATCCGCTTATTATTTTATTTTTAAATTATATTTTTTAGTAGTTAAATTAATTTTACTTTCAATTTTTTTCTGAACCGCCCGAATCCCGAAACCGGAACCGGCACAGAACCGTTACTCAGATGGTTTCGGTCTAGTTCTATGTTTTTTAAACCGCAACTCGGCGGTTCTAAACAGGAACCGCCATGTTATGAATCGTGACCACCTTTAGTTACAGTCAAACATTAGAATGTCTATTTTTTATTTTTAAAGGATCATTTTACTCCTTTAATTTAGCACAAAAGATCAAATAAGATAAAGTTAACGGTTTTAGTAAAAATCTCTAAAATTTAGCATTTTTTTACTCATTTTACCCTTTTAATTTTAAATTGTCTAATAGTTTTCCTCTAAGGAACCGGAAAACGAGTTAAAATGTAAAATTAAAAAGTGTTTTTTTTTAAATCACAATCTTGATCTTATTTGAAGTTTTATAGTAAATTCGAGTAGCAAAATAATCTTAGTTGATTTTAATCTGGGAAGATTTTTTTTTTTTTTTCAATTATTTAGTTAGAAAATGGTGGGAACACCAAACATGAGAAAATGAGGGGTGCATAACAATTTCAAAAGATTGCAAAAAGCAAAAGTACATTTCAGAAGATAATACGTGCCCTACCATCTTTACATAATAATCTCTTTTGCAGAGAAACTTCTTATTATAACACATTAATCAATTTCCAGCTTTTTATAAAGCAAAGCCAGGTTTTCCACTTTAGTAATGTGACTCTATCTCAATTTTTTTTGCTGGGAAAAGAATAGCAGAATACAGTTTTTTCTGTTGGTTAAAAATATAAACAGTTTTGATTTAGATGCAATTAAAGTGATATGTGTTGGAATATATCTAAAATTGTAATTTTAATTTATATTAGGATTTTCATGAGAGAAGTATTTGAAAGAAGGATAATTGTATTATTATTGACTAATTAGTAGGTATAATCCAATAAGGATCAATACTCCTAATGCTATATAGATTATTTACTCCCTATAAATACAGTATCTTGTACACCTTTCATAGTACACCAAAACCAAACATACAATGTAGACATTTATATGAATAGGGGAAAAAGAGGTATGTGTGATGTGAGGAATATAAGTTAATCTTAATTTTTTTGGGTTATTTCTTGTAAAAAGTTAAATATTTTGTGGATTTTTTTAAGGGTATATTTATTAGAAATATTTTCTATTTGGTAATTTTCCACTATACTTTTTAATGATTAGTGGATGATTCGATTTTTTCGTCCGTGGATGTACGCTTTAATGTCGAACCACGTAAATTTCATGTATTATTTATTTATCTTTCTATATTATTGTTTATTGATCAAATCCATCATTAAATACCTATCAAATAGTTTTTATTCTGCTGTGATACCAATTCGGTCACAAACCGGTCACGACCATTAATACCAAAAAATCAACAATCGATTACAACAAGCTCTTCAAACACAAGACTAATGAGAGTGTTTCATAAATTACCAATCAAATTCTTGATATAATGGTCAACCACAATAAGCTTGACAAAACTTACATCCTTGCGAATATTAATGGAAAAATTCTTCGATCTCTATCTTTTATGGAGTGGCAAGTTAGGGTGACAGACAACTGAAGAGTGTTATAACATGTCTAACATTCAAACCAATCCCATTATAACCTGAAATTATTAGGTATGTGGACTTGCGGGAGATTTACATTTCAGGATTTGACAGTGATATCGAGCTTCAGCTCAGTAAAAGAGTTCTCATCATAAAAAAAACATTCAAACCGATGGGTAGTTGCTCACACAACTAAGAAAATAGTTTACCTCCTGTGAAACTCCACTGCTCATTTCAGCTTAAAACTTGATTTTTATATACCCCCTCTTTCTCATAAAGATAGAAAAGTTGCATTTTCATAAAAATTAAAAAGTTACTTAGTTATAGTTAATTAATGTTAAAATATATAAATTATCCTTTCATTTTTTAAAAGTAAATCAATTTAAATTAATGATTTACAAAAACCAAAACCACTATTTAAATATTGTCCAGTGAAATTTTATATGTTTAAAGTCATATATTGAAATTATAAATCAATTAATATTAATATGATAAATTCTAAGTTATTTTAATAATTTGATATTCAACTAACACTATTTTTTTTTATCTTTGTGGGACAAAAAATAGCTATTTTTTTATGTTTATAGAATAGAGAGAGTATTTGATATTTATAAAGATATAGGATGATTTTCTACGCATTATAACTCAATAAAAATAGGGATTTTTACAAAAATACCAGAAAAAGTGAAAAACTTACTTTTTTACCATGTAAAAAAAAGTTTTTTCAAATATGCCATATTTATCCGTCATATTTATTTTATGTTTATCTTTAGTTTATTTTTTGTTTATTTTTTATTTTATTTTTTGTTTATTTTTTATTTATTTTTTTCAAAAAAATAAATCTGGTATAAAAGTAAATAAAAATAAAAAAATCTGGTATAAAAGAAAGTCTTTAGAAAAACATGGTAAAAAAGAAAGTTTTTTCAAAAAAGTGGTATTTTTAGTAAATTTCCCATAAAAATATTAGTTTAAATTATTGTCAAAGTTGAAATTAAAGATTGAATCTTCAAAGTTCAACGTAACTTGAAATAACCACTAAGTGGAATTAACAGATTGCCGAATAAAATATTCAAAAAGTTTTGTTAACGCGATTAAAAAATATAAATATGATTTTTTATTATTTAATGAAATTTTTATGTACTTTTAAGTGTAATGTTGTTTTATAATTTTGACCAAATTGTATACATATTTTTTAATAATAAATATTTATTATTGTAAAAATAATAGAAATATTCAATATCCTCAAAATAATAATGTTATGCTTGTGGATTTTAAGGGATTTTATCCGTGAAACGTGTAACTATGATTTTGAGTTTATAATTTACGGTTCGACAGAATATTGGCAGGTAAGAAGTTTAAAGAGATTGGCAAAAAAAAAGTTTAAAAAGCGTTAGATTCAAAGTTAGAAATGGAAATGAGAATAAAAAATAATAAAAATGGAAATAATTATTTCAGTCGTTTAGTTCAATAAATAGCTCAGTAATGGGAATGAGTGTAAACAGGGGCGGAGTCAAACACTATTTAAAAGAAGAACGAATTTTATAATTTGATAAAAATAAAAATCGAAGAGGATAATACTGATATTTCTGATAATGAAGATGCTAGTGAACCCCTAGCTCCGGAGCCTGCTAAGAAATGGAATGACTTGTTTTATGATAACCGGGCAAGAACTAATAATAGAGAGTTGAAATTTGAACCTCCGTTAGTAAAAGATGGAAAGAGATTTGTGAGTTTTAACTCAAAAGACACTGTGCCTGAAGAAGATCGGTGGAAGTTTGCTATTGTTGGATGTGTTTATGGAATGTATCCAAAATTTGAAAGGATTGAAGCCTTTGTCAGAAACAGATGGAATTCTGGAATCAAGAAGGTAACTAGAATTAATGGATCTATGTTTCTTTTTGAATTTGATTCTGAAGAAGGGTGTAACAAGGTGCTGGGATCTGGTCCTTATACTTTTGACCAGAAGCCTCTTTTGTTGAAGAAATGGCATCCTCGTATGTCATTAGATCCAAATGCTATTAGATCTGTGCCAATTTGGATTCAGCTTCCAGGACTCCCTTGGGAATTCTGGACAAATTGCATGCTAAGCAAGATAGGAAGTTTTTGTGGAAAACCGTTATACTGTGGCCAATGTACTATTATTTGCACTAAGCTGGGTTTTGCTAGAGTTCTTGTGGAAATGGATGCCATGGGGACTTTTCCAGAAGATGTTGATCTAGAGGATGAGAATGGGAGAGTTTTCAAACAGAGGATTTACTATCAATGGAAACCCCTAATTTATGATAAATGCAGCAGAATGGGGCATACTAAGGCTAACTGCAGAGTTATGCAAGATTATAGGAAAGTAGTAGGGAAAAAAGACAAATAAGCAGAAGATCAATCAAAAGAAATAGATATGGAAGGAAATGAGGAGGTTCTTGGAGAAGAGGAGAGTAACCAAGACACTGTGGTTTCAGAGATCATAGTGACTAATAACAGATCCCAGAAAACTCATGTTCCTGAAAAAGGAAAGTTGACTCAGGTAACCAATTCTTTCAAATCTTTGGTTAATGTGAATGAGAATTTTGTTGAAGAGATTGTCCAGACTACTTCTAAGAGTGGTAATAAGGGGAATTATGGGCCTGTAGGAGAGAGGAGGAAAGCTAGGCTTAACTCCAGGATGTTGGACATTGATAGATGATTGCTATATGGTATTGGAGGGATTAATAGCCCTTTTAAGCAATTAGAGATGATTTCTCTGATTGCTAGATACAAGTTACAGTTGATTTGTATCATTGAGTCCAGAGTTAATGTTAGTCAGTATGAGAAAGTTTGGAGTAGTATTTCTAAGAAGTTACCTGATTGGGATATCATTCATAATTATGATTATTCCAGTGTGGGAAGGATTTGGATCCTTTATGATAAAGTTAAGCTGAATGTGGTGGTGACTAAAAAGCATATTCAGTTTATTCATGTCTGTTTTATGATTGGGGAGAAATTGGTCAATTGTTCAGTCACCTATGGTTCTTATATAGCCAATGATAGAATTGAGTTGTGGGAGAATCTTTGCCAGATTAGTAGGAATATTAGTTGCAGTTGGATGGTTGCTGTTGACTTCAATGCTGTCATGGATAATTCTAATAGGTTGGGGGGGAATGAGATTGATATTCAAGCTGTTGAGGAGTTTAAAGAGGCCATAAAAAAGCCAATCTTATTGAGTTAAAAAGAACTGGTAATTTGTTTACCTGGACAAACAACCAGAATGGGAAGGGCAGAATTTGGAGAAAGCTTGACTGGTGTTTCATAAATGAAGACTGGGTTGATTATTGGCTTGATTCTTTTGTGAATGTCCTCAGTCAAGGGGTTTCTGACCATACTCCTCTGGTTGTAAATCTGAATGTCAGTAGCAGTATGAAGAAAACTCAGATTCTTTAATATTTGGTGTGATAGTCCAAAGTTCAGATCTATTGTGAGCACAGGTTGGGGGAGTAACTGGAATGGTAGTACTATATTTCAAGTAACCCAGAAGCTTAAAGCCCTAAAGAGCAAGTTTAGAGAGCTTAATAAAGCTGATTATAGTGATATTTCCCAAAGAGTGATTACTATGAGGGAGATGGTGGATAAGCTGCAAGCTGATATGATAAAGGATCCTTTCAATGCTATTCTTCATGATGAAGAAAGAGACTGTTTCAATAGTCTGATTAAGCTCATGTCTTGGGAAGAAAATATCATGAGACAGAAGTCTAGGATGTTGTGGATTATACTTGGAGACCAGAAAAATAAGTTCTTTCACAGAAGCATCAAGCAAAGACAGTCTAAGCTGAAAATCATCAATCTAAAGTTGAGTAATGGATCTATTAGCAGCAACTTGGAAGACATTAAAAATTATATTGTCAATCATTTTAAAAACTTTATGGGGACTCCTAATCTTTCTAGAACTAATGTGAATTATGATATTCTGAGATCTGGCTATGTGTTGAGTGATGAGGATTGGAGCCTGCTTGATTGCAGCACTATTGATGATGAAATCAAGAAGACTTTGTTTTCTATTAAGGATGAAAAAGCCCCAGGGCCTGATGGCTATAATAGTTGTTTTTTTTAAAAGGAGCTGGGATATTGTGGGAAAGATATTTGCCAAGCTATCATGGATTTTATCAGAAATGGTAAATTGCTTAAGCAGCTTAATGCCACCAACATTGTTTTGATTCCTAAAACTGACTGTCCTTCTGGTATTGGGGACTATAGGCCCATTGCCTGCTGCAATGTCATCTATAAGGTCATCTCCAAGATCATGTCTAACAGATTATCCAGAGTTATTAACAAGATTATATGCCAAAATCAATCTACTTTTGTTCCAGGAAGGAGTATTGCAGACAATATTTTATTAGCGCATGAGATTGTGAGAAACTATCATAGAGGGGATGGGAGTTCTTGTGCCATTAAAGTGGATATCCAGAAAGCTTATGACTCAGTGAGCTGGGACTTCATTGAGGAGGTGCTAATTGGCCTGAATTTCCCTAATAGCTTCATTAAGCTGGTCATCAGTTGTATTAGATCCCCTATGTACTCTGTTATGATTAATGGAGAATCTGAAGTGTATTTTGCAGAAGGGAGAGGTTTGAGGCAAGGGGACCCCATATCCCCGTTGATTTTTGTCTTATGTATGGAGTATCTCTCCAGAATTATGAAGTATAGTACTAACAGTGGGTCCAGTTTTAAATTTCACAAAGGTTGCAATAGTTCAAAGTTGAACCATCTGTGCTTTGATGATGATCTCTTTATTTTCAGCAGTGATGATGAAAACTCTATTAAGATTACTAAGAGAGCTTTGAAGATGTTCTCTGAAGCTTCTGGTCTGAACCCCAACTTGAACAAGAGCTCTGTTTTCTTTAATGTTAAAGATGCTGCCAAGAAGAGAAGAATTTTAAATATCCTTGGGTTTCAAGAGGGATCTCTTCCTGTGAGGTACCTAGGTGTTCCTTTGGTGTCTTCTAAGCTCTTTAAGACTCATTGCTCTACTCTTATTAACAAAATGACTGCCATGATTGCTAGTTGGGTTGCTAAGTCTCTTTGTTATGCTGGGAGACTCCAGTTGATCAATTCAGTTCTTTGGAGCATGAATGTTTTCTGGTGTGCCATGTTCATTATCCCTAAAGCTGTTATCAAAGCTGTGGAGAATGTGTGCAGGAATTTCCTTTGGCATGGAGCTAATTCTGTCTAGAAAAGAGGTCTTGTGAGATAGGATGAAGTATGCAGTCTAAAATCCAGGGAGGTCTGGGCATCAAGCCCTTGAGGATCTGGAATTCTGCTGTTATTTCTAAGCATGTATGGGGTATTATCTCTCAGAAACCTTCTATTTGTTCTAATTGGGTGAATGATAACAAGTTGAAAAGGCTAATTAGTTTCTGGGGAATAACTAAGCTGAATGATTGCTCTTGGAGTTGGAAACAGATGCTTAACTTAAGGCCTACTATGATGAAGTTATTTGAGTATAAGCTTGGTAAAAGGGATCAATTCTTCTTCTGGCATGACCCCTGGCTTGAGGGAGAGTCTTTAAGAGTTATATCCTAATGTTTCTTTCCTTGATGCTGATATTCCTTCTAATGCCAAAGTTAATCAGTTCTGGAGGAATAACTGCTAGAATCTGCCAATCCCTATTACTGAAGATGCTGATAATGCTTGGAAGTTCATTAGTGATAACTTCAAGGTTAGAACTGAAGAGGAGGATCTTGTCAAGTGGAAAGCCAATCCAAATGGTAAGTTCTCTATCAAGAGTGCCTTTAAAACTCTTATGGAGGATAAAACCAAAGTGCCCTGGTATTCTCTTATTTGGTCTGCAGGATACATCCCTAGATTTGCTTTTGTGTTTTGGTTGGTGATAAAAGGCAGGATCCTGACCAAGGACAAGCTTTTGTCTTGGGGAGTGATCAGTGATGATGTGTGTAGTCTTTGGAAAGAGAAAAGGGAGTCCATTAATCATCTGTTCTTTGAGTGTGTTTATTCTAATTCCATTATGAAGAAAATCTTGATTTGGTTAGGCATTAGCACAAATGTTTATCCTTGGAAAAGAGAGATTAGCTGGTTTGTTAGAAGGGCTAAAGGTAGATCTGTGATTGCTAAGAAGAGAAGAATTAGCATTGCAGCCACTGTGTATTCTATTTAAAGAGCTAGGAATGAGGCAGTATTCAATCAAAAGATTATGAATCCTATTCAGGTCTTTGAGGGGATCAAATTCTCTATGGAAGCTAGATTGAATTTCCTGTTTTAAGTCTTCTGTTTTTGCTGTTTTGCCTTTGCTGTTGAGGCTTGGCTCTTGTCTGGTTTGTGTTTCTTTAGGGTCCCTTTTTTTTGGCCTGAGCTAGTCTGTTAGCCTCGCCCTGTTTGTGGATCTTGTTGTTGTTTCCCTTGTTTGGTGGCTGTTTTTAGCCTTGCAATATATTTGTGCCCTTTGATTTTTGACCGAAAAAAAATATTATAAATAACTTTAATTTTTTAGTTAAGTCTGCTTTGTATATATTTTAGTTAAGTTCTACAGTAAATTGAACTGAAATAATCAAACTGAATAACAAGTTCGATTTGAAATGTTGTGAATCCTTAAGATTTTGGTTATGTTTTGAAAAAATAATTTTTTTGATTTGTTTAGGTTTGAACATTTCGCAAACTTCTAGGAATGAGAATCAATTTGTATTTTTATTAACTTATAATATTAATTAAAATTTAAAGAAAAGTTTAAATATAAAACATTTAAAAATACAGTATCTCAAATTTTAACTTTGTTATTTTGCTATTAAATTTTATAAATAATTAAATAAAATCTTTATTATATTTCTTTTTATTCAAATATTTTATAATTATATGTCTTAAAATTTTAATCATAGTTTATTAAATTTTGTTTTAACTCCGACATGAACGAAAAGTTCATTTAGAAACTCATTGGAAATATTCAGGGCCGATTGATAGGAGTATTTTACTCCTATAATTAGGGTCGAGTTTACTCGGTTTTATCACGTTTAGTAATAATTTTATACATTATTTGGCATTTTTATGTTTGATGGTGTTTTTTAATGTTTCAGTAGAAATAAGGTGAAAATCGAGTATTTAAAGCTAATTTATGGTGGATTAAGCGTTGGAGTAAAAGCGTAGCTTGCGGACGAAGGAATTAACGTCGTAAAGGGAAGGATTATGAAGTCTCGAACGAAACTTGTGCAGTAAAGGGCTGTTCCCGTTCGAAAAACACTATTGTCGAACGGGAACCATGAAGAAATGGCTTGAGTCTCGAACGAGAAAGCCATTCTCGAACGAGACCCAAGTGAAAAGGTGAAGGTACGTTCGAAACCAAGGATAGGCAAACGAGAATTTTCCCTCGGTCAAGGTTTTTTCGAACGGGAAAGAGATTCACGAACGAGAACCTTGTGATTTTGGCTTAATTCCCGAACGGGAAAGAGAGGTACGAACGAGAAAGAGTTGAAATTTGTCTAATCAGAATTGGACTTGGACTTAATCTCCTTTTACGACTCCAACCGAAACTCCTATTTCAAATTTGATTCGTCAATCGATTTAGAAGATTCCAGAGCTTCCTCCTCTATATAAAGACCTTGTAATAGACTAGTTTTAATAATTAGAAGACATTAGTTTTATTTTCGTTCTCTTAAAATAGCGTTTTAGCTTCTGTTTCTCAGCAGTTTATAAGTAGTTTATTATTAGTTTCTGCAAAGAACGATTGTGAAGATTTCAAGTTTAATCTAGACGATTCTTCCGAAATTGACAACTCCGGTATTTATTGTTCTAATTATGTTTAATTCTTCATCTTCTTCTTTGTTTAATTTAAGCTTAAGCATGTGTAACTAAATCCTTTGTTCGGGGATTGATATGAACACTTAGATTAGTTTTCGAATTGGATTAGGATTTATTAAGTGAGTAAAATTGTGTTTTAATTACTAAGATTAATGCTTGAATTAATTTGATCACTTAGTTCATGATTTTGTGTTTAATTAACTAATTGAGAGATTGTTAATTAAATAGACATAGGTAATTAAAAACTTAGAGGAAAACGCCGTGAGAGCGGGTTGGAATTTAGGTAGTCGTTGAGTTTGCTTCATAATTACAATTTAGTTATTTAATTCAGTTTTAATATTGTGAGAGCAAGTTAATAATTGATTAGCTAATTAGGTTGTGATTTTATTTGAATCTTTGAGGCTTGAGAGAGCGGGATTCGGTGCATTAGAATAGCTCGATTCATAATAAAATCACTAGATAAATTTTGATCCATTCTTCTACTAGTTTATTTGGAATTATCAATCCTTGAGCTTTTTACCATTATTGTTTAAACTTCAATTTATTTGTTTGATTTCAGATTTTTAGTCTAATTACTTGAGTTAATTCACTTTAGATTATAATTAGTTTACACAAATCCATTTATTTTCCTACTAGCCAATTAAAGAATATTATAAATTAGTTGTTTAGTTCATTGTTCCTTGTGGGATCGATACTTGGTCTTCCAAGTTATATTACTTGAGCGATATCGTACACTTGCGATTATTTGCCAACAAGTTTTTGGCGCCGTTGCCGGGGAGAAATTGCGATTAAATTAATTAAAAGTATCTTATTCTTAGATTGAGTTAGTTTTATTTAATTTTAGTTATTTTTATACTTTGTGATTCTTGGATTTTACGTTGGTTTTCTTGTTTGTGTTTACGCAGGAGTTTTTGTTAGTGTATGCCTAATACACGACGTGCCAGAAAACCGCTAGAACCGTTTCAGTCAGATTTAACATCCTTCGAAAGAAGTATCCGAAAAACAGCGCGGAAATCCAAAACAATGGAGGACGACCGTAACCCTCCGTTGAATCACGAGGGGATTGTTCCACCACCACCACATGATGGCCTAGCTCTTAATAGGCCAAACGAGAGGGTTGCCCCTCTTCCCGTAAGACGTACCTTGGGTGAATTCTTCTTACCAACGTGGACAACGCCAACTATGGATGTTTTGCACCTCCTATCCTCGCTAACAATTTTGAAATCAAGCCGGGAACGATTCAACTGCTTGAGAGTCGTTGCCAATTTTATGGGTTGGAACGCGAGGATCCAAACGCCCATCTTTCAAAATTCACGGAGGTATGCAACACATTCAAAATCCATAATGTGACGGAGGATCAAATCAAGCTTCGTCTTTTTCCTTTCTCTTTGAGGGATAAGGCGAGGAATTGGATTCAATCACTTCCAAGCACCTCAATCACAACATGGAAGCAATTGGCACAAGCTTTTCTCAATAAGTATTTATCTATGGGTAAGACCGCGAGGATGACCAAGGAAATTATAGATTTTCTCCAATTACATGGTGAATCTCTATACCAAGCTTGGGAACGCTTCAAAGAGCTTCAAAGAAATTGTCCGCATCATCATCTAGGGAGGGAGCATCTTGTCTCTATTTTCTACAATGGTACCAATGAGGGTACACGGGCAACGATTGATGCGGCATCGGGAGGATCACTTATGAAGAAAACTTATGATGAGGCCAATAACTTGCTAGAGGAACTCGCTACAAATAGTTGTTCTTGGTCAACCGAGCGGTTGAGGCAACCACCTCAAAAGGGTATAATGACCCTCGAGCAAACCCAAGAATTTGAAGCAATGAAAGCGAAGAATGCGACACTTCTAGCACAACTCGAGATGTACAAACAACAAGCAAATCAAAGGAATGCTCAACTTGCGGTAGTTCAAATGGGTTGCGAGACTTGTGATGGGCATGATCATTCGGGAATGGATTGCCCCGTCCTACATCAAAACTCAAATGAGCAAGTCAACTATGTCAATGGGCAAAGGCAAGGCAATGACCCATATTCCAACACCTATAATCCGGGGTGGAGGAATCATCCTAACTTTTCGTGGAGGGAAAATTCGGGTCAAGCCAATGCCAACCCAAATATGGGAAGAGCAAATTTTCAAGGAGGAAACCGTGGTCCACAAAACCAAGGCAACTTCAACAACTACCGATCACAACCCCCACCCGGTTTTCAAAATCGGAATACGGATGAGGGGAGCAAAATTGACAAGCTTATTGAGGAAGTTAGAACCGGTTTTAAGAACCAAGCTTCCGTCAATCACCATCTCGAGACTCAAATTTCTCAACTTGCCATCTCGCTTCAAAATAGAGCTCAAGGGGGTTTACCGTCTACAACAGAGTCAAATCCAAGGGAGCAAGTCAAAGCCATTGAACTCCGAAGCGGGAAAGAACTTGATGATCCACATGCAAGTAAAGAGAAAGCGATCGATCTAACAACGGGAACAAATGAGGAGGAAGTAACCGAACTTCCATATGTAAAACTGCCACCTCCTCCTCCATTTGTGCCGAAGGTCCCTTTCCCGGGACGATTGAAGAAGACGCCGGATAACCAAAAATTCCATAAATTTCTGGAAATTTTTAAGAAACTCCAAATCAATATAAGCTTTGCGGATGCTTTGCGTGAGATGCCTCAATAGGCGAAGTTCCTCAAAGAAATCATAACGAAGAAAAGGAGTTGGGACGACAAAGGCACAATTTCCCTAACGGAAAATTGTAGCTCACTCATCCTTAGTGACTTGCCCACCAAGCTTAAGGACCCATGGAGTTTTACAATTCCATGCAAAATAGGCGATTTAAATTCAATTAATTGTCTATGTGATTTAGGGGCAAGTATCAATCTAATGCCTTTGTTTCTTTTCAGGGATATTTTTGGTGATCAAACTTTGAAGCAAACATCAATGATGCTTCAATTGGCAGACCACTCCCTAAAAAAGCCATACGGAGTGGTAGAAGATGTTCTAGTCAAAGTAGACAAATTCATCTTTCCGGTGGATTTTGTCGTACTTGACTATGCGGCGGATAAAACATGCCCTATGATTCTTGGGCGTCCTTTCATGAACACGGGGAGGGCATTGATAGATGTGCACGCCGGACGACTCACTTTGCGTATCGATGATGACAAAGTAGAGTTTGATATGAAAAGGATTATGCGCAACACTTTTGAGGAGGTGGAATGCATGAAATTGGATATGATTGATGGAATCGTGGAATAACTTTTCCCGGTTTCAAAAGTCATATTCCATTCCGAGGAGACACAAGCAACTTCCGGGGAAGAATATTCCAAAGAAGATGAGCCGAAAGCCGAAAATTTGATTAGAAGAGAGAGCGGAAGAAGAAGGAGGAGACGTGGAAGGAAGTGTAGGAAGACGAGCGGGGAAGGAACCCGCGGGAACTTCTCAAGCCGGAGAGGCGGCTAATATTTCCGGGTTTGATCAACGGTTTTCTGAGTTGGTTGAACAAAACCGGACCGGATGGGAGCAAAAGCGGGTTGGTTGGGAAACTAACCAAAAATTACTTGAAGATATCCGACGTGAACAACATGTTGGTCTTGCACAACTTCAATGGAGGCAAGATCGAATGCGGGCACGGCTTAATCGGCAAGAGGATTTTCTTCGGGGTTATTTTAATGCCGCCGGCGGAGAGCGTTATCCATCACCGGAACCATCACCGGATCCACCGGCCTTTGACTAGAGCGAGATTTGTTTTTCTAAACCCAAACTCCGTTAATTTTCTGTTTTTATTTTTCTTATTTCTTAGCTTTGGGGACATAGCTAGAAATAGTGTGAGGAGGGGGGAAGAAAATTTTATCTTTCGTTTGGGTTATTTTCGGTGATTTATCTTTATTTTCAGCGTTATTAGGTAGTTTATTTTCAGTTTTAGGGTATTAATGTAGTCTATTTTCAAAGGCTTGTATCGCATTAAATCTTTGTCTTTTAATTATGAAAGTGTTAGTTGATTTGGTGTGTATCTTAATTAATTTGTCAATCTTAGATTTCCCCGAATCGATGAATATATGAATGCGATTTCTTAATTCGACAATTGATAAGCGATGCTTGCTTAATGACTTAATAATTCGTTGACATAATCCGATGAAATAAGGATGAATTCAAAATTTAGACTTGTTCAAATCGTTGAAACATAATTGAATAACTTGATGCGGATTCATGACATGTCGATTGTTTATTTGTATAGTCGTTTTTAAACTTTTGACATAAGTAGCATAATTTTTATAGGAATTGAGTTCATGGCATAACACTACACACTTTTGAGAGTTTTGAGCTTAATTTCCTTGTTGTGAGTGTTGATTTCGTGTTTTATTCCTAGAACTTGCTCGGTGTCCGTTTAAAGTTACACGATTGAGTTTTCAACAATTAAATGATTATGGCAATTAGGTATAACCTTTATTTTAGACCACTTAAATAGACTACCCTTTATCCCTTAGATTACACCAATTTGAGCCTTAAACCTTTTTATTGTTTTTACCGCATTTTACCATTTACCGTTCTATGTTTTACCTCTTTTGTTTACCTTATCGACTTGATATATTATTTGTTATGATTATGATGAATATAGGTGATTAATAACTCAAGATTAGTGAAAAGAGAAAGTCAACTACATTGTGCTTAAAAGATAAAGTTACGCCTTGAAAAAAGATTGAAAAAGAAAAAAAAAAGATAGAAATTTGCAAGTAAAAGCTTCAAAATCTGGAAAAAAAAAAATCTGAGATTGTAAAAAGCAATAAGAAAAGCGTATTTCAAAAAGAAAAGAAAGTTAAAAGTTCACATAAACGCAAAACCGGAGTTAGATCAACCTAGAAGTTAATAGTAGTAATTAATAGTGTATTAAGTTGATAATTAGCTTTTGTTTTATCCTTTTACCTACCCTTTACCTTAGCCACGTTACAACCCCAATAAAAGACCATATGATTTTTGTTGATTACCGAATCAAGTAGCGGAGTCCGGGACTATGAGCAAGCTTATGGTGAGTATTCATGTTTTCAATTGTGAGTTTTTTCTTTGATATATACCCTATTTGTTGATATATTGATGCCATTAGCTTAGTTTTTACTAACTTGTGCTATGATTTGCCTGAGTGAGAAATTGATTATTTTCCATGTCCCGCAAGTGATAGTGAAACTTGAAGTGTGATTCAATTTGACCTTGTACTAATGAGTTAGTAACCTTTGTTATATTGAATTATGTCATAAATTATTATTGTTATTTGATTGCATCATTATTTAGTTGTCGGGTTTAGAAGTTTTGATTGTTCATATTGTTCATAGGTTGGGGGATTTCTTTGATTGATTTATTGTTAAGTTATATGCTAAGGATTTCTAACATATTTTATAGAGTAAGATTTATTTCTTGCTTGAGGACAAGCAAAGGTTAAGTGTGAGGAGGTTTGATAGGAGTATTTTACTCCTATAATTAGGGTCGATTTTACTCGGTTTTTATCACGTTTAGTAATAATTTTATACATTATTTGGCATTTTTATGTTTGATGGTGTTTTTTAATGTTTCAGTAGAAATAAGGTGAAAATCGAGTATTTAAAGCTAATTTATGGTGGATTAAGCGTTGGAGTAAAAGCGTAGCTTGCGGATGAAGGAATTAACGTCGTAAAGGAAAGGATTATGAAGTCTCGAACGAAACTTGTGCAGTAAAGAGCTGTTCCCGTTCGAAAAACACTATTCTCGAACGGGAACCATGAAGAAATGGCTTGAGTCTCGAACGAGAAAGCCATTCTCGAACGAGACCCAAGTGAAAAGGTGAAGGTACGTTCGAAACCAAGGATGGGCAAACGAGAATTTTCCCTCGGTCAAGGTTTTTTCGAACGGGAAAGAGATTCACGAACGAGAACCTTGTGATTTTGGCTTAATTCCCGAACGGGAAAGAGAGGTACGAACGAGAAAGAGTTGAAATTTGTCTAATCAGAATTGGACTTGGACTTAATCTCCTTTTACGACTCCAACCGAAACTCCTATTTCAAATTTGATTCGTCAATCGATAGAAGATTCCAGAACTTCCTCCTCTATATAAAGACCTTGTAATAGACTAGTTTTAATAATTAGAAGACATTAGTTTTATTTTCGTTCTCTTAAAATAGCGTTTTAGCTTCTGTTTCTCAGCAGTTTATAAGTAGTTTATTATTAGTTTCTGCAAAGAACGATTGTGAAGATTTCAAGTTTAATCTAGACGATTCTTCCGAAATTGACAACTCCGGTATTTATTGTTCTAATTATGTTTTAATTCTTCATCTTCTTCTTTGTTTAATTTAAGCTTAAGCATGTGTAACTAAATCCTTTGTTCGGGGATTGATATGAACACTTAGATTAGTTTTCGAATTGGATTAGGATTTATTAAGTGAGTAAAATTGTGTTTTAATTACTAAGATTAATGCTTGAATTAATTTGATCACTTAGTTCATGATTTTGTGTTTAATTAACTAATTGAGAGATTGTTAATTAAATAGACATATGTAATTAAAAACTTAGAGGAAAACGCCGTGAGAGCGGGTTGGAATTTAGGTAGTCGTTGAGTTTGCTTCATAATTACAATTTAGTTATTTAATTCAGTTTTAATATTGTGAGAGCAAGTTAATAATTGATTAGCTAATTAGGTTGTGATTTTATTTGAATCTTTGAGGCTTGAGAGAGCGGGATTCGGTGCATTAGAATAGCTCGATTCATAATAAAATCGCTAGATAAATTTTGATCCATTCTTCTACTAGTTTATTTGGAATTATCAATCCTTGAGCTTTTTACCATTATTGTTTAAACTTCAATTTATTTGTTTGATTTCAAATTTTTAGTCTAATTACTTGAGTTAATTCACTTTAGATTATAATTAGTTTACACAAATCCATTTATTTTCCTACTAGCCAATTAAAGAATATTAGAAATTAGTTGTTTAGTTCATTGTTCCTTGTGGGATCGATACTTGGTCTTCCAAGTTATATTACTTGAGCGATATCGTACACTTGCGATTATTTGCCAACACCGATTCGTAAATAATAAAAAATAGACATACATTTATTATATAGAGAACTATTTTTCTAATAAAATAAGAATTGAAGTATTACTTTTTTTTTTTGATAAAAAAAATCAATATATTAGCATAGCCACAAGACGTGGAGGCATAAAATAAACAAAATCATGTTTGATTACAAATCAAATATAAATTTCTAACAACATCAGTGCAAGAATAAGGAAAATCCGAATCTCTCCTTTCAGTCGACACTTTCAGTTCCTCTCACTTCGTTCGAGCAACTACGTACCTTTTAGTCGAGCATATTCTAACCTGTCTCTTTTTTTAGTAGGTGATTCACTACCGAGTCGGTAGTTGGGCACTGGATCCCTTCGGACCTGGAAAACGTGTGACGCTGCATTGAATTTCTGGTAATGGATCCATAATCAAAAAAGTGTTTGTGAAGGTTTTCAGGCATACCCTATCTTTTCTCTTTCAGTTGCTGCTCCGGAAAAAGAAGTTTCATTGGTGATGGTGGTATCTTGCTTGCCTCCCTTAAAAAAAGGCACATCATCTTTCCTATAGGTAAATTCATTGGAGTCTTTTATAGCGAAGAGTTGAAGTTTGCGCGTCTATGAGTCCCCGAAATGGGATGATGTTAGAAAGAATTTTTATTCCAACATTAATTGGTCGTGCTCCTATCTGGAATAAGGAAAGCAACTAAAACTTCCACTGCAATTGAAGGAGTTTACAAAAGAACTCCAATTGCTTCTTTAGAGTCTAGAATATTAGCTATCGACATCCTTGGTTAAGAACCAACTCTTGGTTGGAGTTGGTTTAATGGACCGAAGAGTGCCATTACGATAAGAGACGCTTTGGTTACCGGCGAACGCTTTGATTGAACATTGCCGCTGCGTACTACCTGGTGCTTGCAGGTCTGACTGGTGCTTTCTCTCCAACAGCTGTTTCAATCAATGTTAAGTCTGACTACGAGGCTTCTTAGCCCGGATTTTTTATTCTATTTTGGTAGTTCGATCGTGAAATTTATTTCATGCTTTGTAGAAAATCACTGCCTTACTAATAATCATAAACGAAAGCTTCTCCGGAAGAATAAGCTCATTTTGAAATTGCCTCTGATTCCTAGCCTTCCAAAATTTCCAAATTGCAAAGAACCAAATCAAAGTCCAAAGGTTTTTGAATTTCTTTTTGACGAGAACAGACCACTGCAAAAAAAATGATCCAAATGAAAAGGAGGAACCCAAGAGCTGTTTGTTTGAACTAATAAACAAAACCAAATACTCCAAGCATATGGACAATGAATAACGATATGAGTAGATTTCTCATCCTCCAAGCAAAAGGAGCATAAACCCTCATCTAACGGAAGAAGACCTCTCCTAACCAAGGACATATTAGAAGAGATCCGGTCCCTAGTCAATAACCACAAAAAAATTGAATACGAGGAGGAAGCTTAGTGTTCCAAATAAAACGGAAGAAACCAGGATCTGCCACCCCTAGCTGCTGAATTCGCTGATGAACTGGCGGGGATAAAACCACCATTAAAGCTGACGAATAAATATCTTTCTTCAACCAAACAAACTGATCTTGCTTGCAATTATTCAAAGTGACATAATTGACTAACATCTCAAGACGAATCAAATCTTTAGATTCTCCCACACGCAGAGAACGAGACCAAATAATGTTCAAACAAGAATGAGACCGCTGCCGATAACCCAAAACTTGTTGAACTGTGATCTCTGAATTTCTTGACAGTCTAAACAAGATGGGAAAGGAGGAAGAAAGCACAACATCTCCTAACCATTTGTCGCGCCAAAATCTCAGACAACAACCATTATCCAAAGAAACTGAAACATTTGATTTAAAAACATCCCAAGAATCTTTATAAGACAAACAACAAGTGAAAATCCCTTTCCAAAAAGAATAAAGACGTAAAGAGACATCTGATTCAAGCTGAAACCAAAACGAAATACCACAACTAGCATAAACAACTGAAAACCAAAGAGAATCACGAGGAGCATTCATCGTTTTTCATATCCATTTGAATAACAAACATCTATTATTCGAACGAAGAGGAACAATACTAAGACCACCATTAGTAAAAGGAGAACAAACATCCCTCCATGCCACTTTGCCGAAATAGTTTCCATCTACAACTCCATTTCAAAGAAATTCACACATATATTTCTCTAGGCAAATAATCACCCAAGCATGAGCAAATAACGAACCCATGTAATAGACCGATAAACTACTCAAGACAGACTTAATAAGGATTAACCGACCTGCGGGAGTGTTGATGCTAAAACGCAAGTGACGGTATCGCGCAAGTATAATAATCTGGAAGTACGGATATCGATCCCACAGAGACAATGGATTTAACGACTAATTTTGAGAATTCTTTTGACCGGTTAGCTGCGAAAATGATTTGAGAATTTGTGACCAAAATAATTAAAAGTAACTAGTTAACAAATAAATTAAGTAACTAAAATCAATAAATTTAAAAATGATTTAAAAGATAATTTTTGGAAATAATAAGAATAAAAGGTTAAAGGGGTTATAATTCCGAATAAGAATATAAAATCATGAACAATGAATATCTTGGTGATTATCTAGAATCGAGCTATTCTAAAACATCGAATCTCGCTCTCTCGAGCCTCAAAGACCGAAATAATCACAACTAAGTTGTATTGCCAAAATTATAGTTCAGACTAGTCTAAAGCACCTATAACTCTCTCTCGAGTTACTATAGATAAAAATAAACAATAACCAATTAATAGGCAAATTACTCACTCTCGTGTTATAATGAACCTAGTCAAATGATTAAATGATATTTATTAAGAAAACTCTTAAGAAAACGTATTCATTGACTCACTCTCTTGTTATTAATTCATACGTTGTTGATTAGCTGATCTATTTTAACTAAGCTCTCTCGAGTCAATAATTAAAACATAGGGCGATGAATGAATAGATAAAAAACATTCAAGCATAAAGAATATTAATAAACACCAAATTTTAAGACCTATTAATTAGTCGATAATTAACTCACTCTCATGTTATTAAAAACCAATTAACCAACTAATTTGTGATTATGAAGCAAACTCAAGATTACTTAAATTCCAACCCACTCTCGTGGCGTTATCCTTTAAATTTCCGATTACTTAAGTTTATTTAATTAACAATTTCTCAATTAGTTAACTAAAAATGCATCATGAATCAATTTCTCAATTTAATCCAAGCATTAAGTTCAATAACCGAAACACAATAAATCACCAAAATATCCACGGTCAATCAATTATATAAATAAACGTTCATATCAACCCTCAGACGAAAGGTTTAGTTACCCATTGTCATATGAATTATAACAATGGATAAGTTATACCTTGAGTACATGAGAAATAAAAGATAGAAATAATCTATACTAAAAGAGTATTTTTGGTGTCTAAGCCTAAGTCTACACTAAGTGGTATCTGTACAAGTCTCTCTTTCTCTATACAAATGGGGTCTATTTATAGAGTCACTTGGAGTGGAGTTCAAGCCAAAGATATCATCCTTCCATATAAAACTTGAGTGATGATCAAGTTGAAAATATCTTCTTTCCTTTGAAAGTGGAGTAATGATCAAATCCTTCCATAATCGTCTTGAATGGACCAATCTTCACTTGTCTTATTTCCAAAAGAGCATAGCTTCTTCCCTTAATGAGCTTATAACTTATTGTGAAAGCTCATTTCATTGTGTGCAAGTCAAGAAGGATCACTCTCTTGAGTGTGAATGCAATTTACGTTCATTATGGAAAGTCCGATGTGATAACATCAGAAATTCCCTTCCTTTTTCCCATGCGAGCACAATTTCACGCATATCCAGGTCTCAGCCGGCCCTTGGCCGGCCTGATATCGTGGGCTGGCCGGAGGCCGGCTGACCTTTTGTCTTTCTTTCTTTGACCGGTTTGATTCGGCTCGAACCGATTGGGCTTGGGTTTGGCTCTGGATTCCTGAATTCTTCTGGCTTTAACTATTTGACCCTGTTTCAATCATAAATACCCCAAACATGATAAGAATTAATATTTATTCATCAAAACTACAAAACACGGAAATCTAACTATATAAGCTCTTATTTTACGCACAAGTGCTACAAACTAGCGAATAAATGCTATGAAAACTACATAAAATAATAGCTTATCATGGAGACAACAGACTACCACGCCAAGAAGAAAGTTGAGTTGAAAAATTTTGAATTACTGGATCCCATTGCTTCACATTCAGTTTCTTAATAGACAAAGGCAATCCTAAATAAGTAATAGGAAAGTCCTCAATCTTACAAGATAAAATATCAGCCGCCAAATTCAAAGAGTAATCGTCCATATTAATATCTGAAATAGAAGACTTCTGGAAGTTTATTTCCAAACCAGAAATCAATTCAAAACAATGCAAAATACGTCTCAAATTCTTAAGTTTTTCTAAATCATTAGGAATGAACACCAAGCTATCGTCTGCAAACTGTAAAAGTGAAACAAGATTAGCGTACCCCTCTATATGAATCCCATCAATCAAGCCTCTAGAAATGGCTTCAGTAAATATATCACGCAAACCCTCAATTGCTATAACTAGGAGAAGAGGTGGGATTGGATCTCCTTGACGCACACCTTTCTCCATGAAATTTTTTTCTGAGGGAGAACCATTAACCAACACAACAAGTTGCGAAGATCTGAAAAGAGAGGATATCCAGTTAATCCAAGTTTTGTCAAAATTCATACGCTTTAGCATAGAAATAATAAAGCTCCAAGAAACTGAATCAAACGCTTTTTTAAAATCCAATTTAATCATAAAAGCCTTTTCCCCGTGAGAATGAACCATATGAATAATTTCTGAGGCGATCATGTGACAATCATGAATGTTTCTCCCTTTAACAAACCCAAACTGACAATCTGAGATAATCGTAGGAAGGATAGGGGAGAGTCTGTCTGCTAACACCTTAGAAACCATTTTCGAATACCATTAATCAAGCTAATTTGACGAAAATCAGCAATATCAGAGGCCCCATTAAATTTAGGCAACAACACCAAAAAAGGCAGTATTCAAACCGACGGGAAAATAACATGAGTTGTAGAAAACAACAAAAAGATCCAAAATGTCTCATTTTAGAATCTTCCATGCTCTCTTATAGAAAAACAAATTAAATCCATAAAGGCCTGGGAATTTATTATCATTGAAGCTAGTTAAAGCCATGAAAATTTAAGATTCCAAGAGGGAAGATGTAAAGCAATCAGCCTGTTCATCTGAAAGACTGTCAATAGGCATATTTAAAAGAGAAAATGGTGGGCTATGCAGCTTCTGCTTGAATAAGTTCATATAAAAAGAGTGAGCAAGCTTCTTAATGTCATCCAGATCCAAATAAAGAACATTATTCATTAAAATTTTTGAAATAAGATTAGTCCTAGACCAGATAGAGGCTATCGAATGATAATACTTGGTATTCCTTTTACAAAACTGGTTCCAGTTTAATCTAGATTTTTTTAGCCATAACGAATCAAGCTGTTTAGAAACCTTGTTAAATTCAACATAATGAGAAGATAATTGAGACACTTCCAAATCACCTAAAGGTCGAGAATCAATAGTTGAATCCAAGTCATCAATGGACTTCTGGACAGCTCCCAACTTCGTATTCAAGTTCCCAAAATAATTCTTGTTCCAAATTCTGATAACCGATCTAAGTTCTTTCAACTTAGAACACAGACTTCCCTTAGTAAGATTTCCAGAAATAATAGCCCAAGAGCTATCAACAAGAGTGAAAAAATGAGAATGATTCCATCAAGCATTGATAGACTTAAAAGGTTTAAGACCCCAATCTGAAATAACTTCAGAGAAAATAAGAGCGGAATATGGTGCGAAAAACATCTAGGTAAAGCCTTAAGAGAAAGCTTTGGCCAAAACTCGAGTGAACTTGGCGAGACAAAACACCTATCAATTTTGAACCGCGACAGACTATTGTACCAAGTAAAGAAACGACCTTATAAAGGAGCTTCTAACAAAGAAGAAGAATTTATAAAATCTGAGAATTCCTTCATCGAATTGGAATAACCGAATAGTTAAGCCTCTCACACGGATCCATAATTTCATTAAAATCCCCTAACATAATGCAAAGCTGTCAGAAACTATTTCAGTATTAATTTCTTGCCAAATAATGGAGCGCTCCCTTGAAAAATTACTTGCATAAACCAATATCAGCCTTATGTTACAAAAATTCCAAAAAAAAATCCATACTGATAAACCTTGAGGAAGTAATCAATCTAGTAGGAGAAATTAAGAGCTTACTCCAAATCAAAACTAAGCCACCAGAAGCACCTTGAGATGGAGCAAAACTGAAATTAAAGTCAGAACTGGGCAAAGTCTCCTTATACCGAACTCATTAAAACTCTCCTTTTTAGTTTCAATCAACCCAAGAATCGATAAGTGATTCCTAAGAACCAAATAGCGAATAAAGAGCTGCTTTCTAGAAAAAGAAAGCCTCCCTCTACAATTCCAAGAGATAGTATTAAAAGAACACGACATGATAAAAATCAATATCCTGGAAAAAAAAATTAACAAATCAAGCAGACTTCGTAAAGTCCTGTTGATTCCTATGAGAAAGTAAAGCCAGTATAGCATCTTCATCTTCAATTGCAAAAAGGCCCAATTGCAATCTGATATCCCACGTCTTCCTTGCTTCTACTTCCTTGTTTGCAGCTGGAAATTGATTTTGCTCCTGTGCCTAATAATAGCATTTGAAAAGGATGAATGAGAACATCCTGGAAGGGTAAAAATTGAGCAGAAATTACCATTATTATCAATACGTTTGAATTTCCTCCTCGATTCAATAACGCCCTTGAAACCTGCTGGAGTACAATCTGCTGAAAAGTTGTTACCTGATGGAATACTCATTTCCGGATTAAGTCCTGTTAGTGGATTGGAAACAACCTGCTTTTCCATTACAACCGAAGCATTAGAACGAACCACATCCTGGCCTGGACTGTGCAACAAAAACGCTGGAGATGACACTGCCGATAAACCTTTCTTTTCTAAAGAATTCAGAAAATCCTCTTCTGCTGGTTTTTCCGAGTTTGAAAAAGATCCGTGGTTGCTCAAAGAATCATCATCTGATTCCAACTCATCCCATTCCTCCAAAACAATAGGTAAATCTGATTCAGAAATTCGAATAGGAAATTCCTTGTCAGCAAAATCCAGTGGGATAGATTCATGAATATTGTCTCTAGTTGTGCAAATAAAAACAGATCCTGTGTCCAGCCTCTCCTTTGAAATAACCATTGGGTGAACAACAATAGAATCACCAAAACGATTCCCAATTTGCATGAATAATTCCTCCTCTAATGCACCCATTAGAATTCCAACGATATTAATCCATATAAACCTTCTATTGCTCATATCAAATCTGTCAAAAGGTTTAAAAGAGGTAAAGAAATCCAATAATGAGGGAAACATAAATGGATTCAAAAGCCACTCTTTCATCCTTAGATCGAAACCTAAGAATAATATCATTCCCACCCACAAAAGACATAGAAGCATATGCAACATTTTTAGCCTACAAGTATGAGGAAACTTGTAGTAAAGAACGGATATGCTTAACAGTGATGTTAAGTGATTCTGAAAAGTCAAATAAAGAATCCAAAGGTGGAGAGAAGACTATCAGATCATCTTTCAACACCTGAACAAACGACCTGCTATCACGGATTGAAGGCTTGAAGACATGTTGTTGTTGCTGTTTAACCTGCTGATCAGAACGAGCTGGATATTTTTCCTTCGAACCATAATTCTCTGAAGCCCTAGTCGGATATCTAGCATCGTACACCCTTGATATGATAATAACCAATACTTACTAAATTCAATCGTAAATCTTCCTCCAGATTAGGTCTAAAAACCCAAAACGTTTGTTTCTCACGTTTTGTTTCCTTGCTAAAGAAACCCTATCCGCAGCACCAAACTTCAAAAAGGCCTGTTGGAGATTAACATAATTCCAGTTATCCGGATAATTCTCGAAATAAAAAACTGGAGGAAGAGCTGTTGTTTGAAGGTTAGGTGAAGGGAGTTGCTGATGGGGTATGGCTGCCGGAGAACGGTGGTTGAGGGGTGGTTTAGGGTTAGGGTTTTGGTAAGGAAAAGACATCGTGCTTTAAATGAACATTAAAGTATTACTTATAAGTTAGAAAAAGCACTTGATTAGTTACCCACTAACTTTATTATTTAAGCTATCCACAATTCACAAACAAAAATTCATTTTCTTCTTTTTAAAAACAAAATCACTATATTCAAGTTATTATTTATTATGAACTTAAATTTTATTTATATTCAAATATTTTATTCATTAATTATTATAAATATTTAATAGTTTATTTATATGAAAAATTTAAATAATAAATATATTTTTTTAGTATTATTTTTTATTTTCTTGCAACATATATTTCCAGAAATAAAGAGAAAATGAGTAATTAAATTAAGAGGTAATTATATTTTTACTTCTAAGTTAATTTTGAACAAACACAAGGAATGAGAATTCATTCCCATTTTCATTTTCTTGTAAGGATCAAAAGGTCCCATAGTGTAATCCGTATTTCCCCCAACATGTATGATATTGCATTCAGTTTTTGTTTTTGTTTTTTTGTTTTCTGTTTGGTTCGATGCAGGCTGCAGCATAAAATTGCTCACAATGTTCCCTGATATTTTGACAAAAAATAAGTGGAAAAAAGTCGCAATTTCTGTTTTAAAAAAATACGATTTTTAATTTTACAAACCATTTAGAAAATAAATTTAATTTTAAATCAAATTTGTAAATTTATAAATTTTAAAATTTCTATAAGCTATAGAAGATTGTAAGATTGATTGATAGTTAATGAAGAATAAAAAATAGTTATCTTTATTATTTCAAAATTTTATATGTAAAAAATTTAGATATTAACATTTGCAAATTTGATAACGAATAATTTTGAAATGCTGATGAAGCATCACCATTAATGAAACAAACTAAAATAAAAAATGACTTAATTCATCAAAAGATTTATGCACTTTTAATTTTCTTATTTATTTGATCTCCTTTTAAAATTTATTATTGGCATAATTTATTCAAAGGTCCCTGTGTTTTTTTTTATTTTTTTTTTCATACGCAAATTTTTTCTTTCTTTACTTGATCCCCAATACTTTATCATTTTTTTTACTTCGTCCTTATGATATTTTTTCAGTACTTATTTTCTGTACTTTACCATCTTTTTTTATTTAGTTCTATCGAGAGTGTACAACATCTCCTAACTTTCGTTTGTTCAAAAACTGAATAAAAACAAAAGATAAAATATATGAACTATGTAAAAAAAATGTTTTTGAGCCGAAGTAAAGAAAAAGAATAAATTAAAAAAAACTTTTAAAAAATATTTATAAAAATACATAGACTTTAGAATTTGTTATGCCTTTATTTATTCAATAGATTTTTATACTTTTTTTTAATTTTATGTGTCATACTATGGACGAAAGTTTTGAGCTTGTGATTCAACCGCAGTTCAATGAATTAATAATTTCAACGTCAAAAAATGACAAAAAAACTCCTACATTTTCAAATATTTATATGCCTGGTCTCGTTTTTAAAGGTTTTTTATTTAATAGGTTCATATACTTAGTTATAATTTTATCTGGTCTATTTTACTAATGTGTCAAATTAAGTTGACATTTAAATCTACTCATTTTAAAGCGAGTGTAATGCACACCTCCTAAAAAGAAAGGATCTAAAGATTCAAAATAAATAAAATACATATTCACATAAATAAAATTTTAAAAATAGCCTAAAAATAAGTTTGGCTAAATAAATATTGTGCATAAAAATGAATGGTAACCTCTAATGTCAATATGAAAGTGAAATAATAACCATAAGGCAACAAAATCTTTACATGATTTTCTTATTTGGATTTAGTAAACATCTATCACTATCTTAATTTGTTGCTTCTCACTTAATCCATTTTACACAAGCAATTTAATTAGGAGCTGGCAGTATAGTACTATAATGTCTGCTTTATTGATGATAGGACATTAAAATTTGATGAAATGAAACCTAGCTATATAAATAATTGCAACAAGGTGTGCTCCAGCAAAGGCATTGACATGACTTGTAGTTACATCTTATAAATAATTTTACTTCAATCTCTACCAAATTGCTATGCAAATTTCCATATTCTATTTGCATGTTTGATCTATTCTTTCATTAATAGCTCTACTATATTTTCATTGTGTCTTCTCCCTATGCAATGTCAATTAGTAGTTGAGGCCTTGAAGGCATCTAGCTGGAATTAATTTCTGATATAGTTTGATGTTTATGAAAGATATTTTTTTTTTATTCATATTATAATGTCCCTCAAATTAGAATTCAAATTTGAAATTCTATCATCTCAGACATCATAATATTTGTAGGGTAGTAAATGAATCAGACCGAACCGAATCTCGAGATGTTTATATATACTTAGCTCTATATGAATGAGGCGTTAATTCAGCTCGAGTTCGAATTCGAGCTTTGAATTAGCGATGAGTTTGAGGTTGGTTCATTTAAGTTTTATAAGTTTTTGTTCGGCTCGAGCTCAATTCTCGTTCTTTAGTTTAGATGGTAAACTAGGTGAAATCGAACTCGTTCATTTAAGTGTTAATTAAACAAACTAAGTTCCAACTTGTTTACGTAAGTGCTAAATAAGTTGATTTCGAGATTAATTTTATAGACTTATTTAAATAACTATATATTACATCGTTTTATTAAATACGAGTCAGTATACAAATTTGTTATCAAGTTTATATACACGGCAGCTCACGAGCTCGTAACTGAGCTCATATATTAGTCCGTCCACAATATCACAATTGAACTAGCTCACGAGCTCATAAACGAATTGTTCGTAAACGAACTGAACACTATTAAATTTAAGCTTGATTCATTTAGGTAAATGAATATAAATTCAAATTTGAGCTCGTTTATTTGAACTAACCAGCCAACTTGAACTAAACTTTTTTTTTTCTTAATGAATAAACTTGAACTAAACTTTTATCGAACTGAAAATATTGCTCCATTCATTTTACAGCCCTAATTATATTGCCATGATTGAGTGCATGCATTTCTGAACACATCGATTATATTGAACTCCACTACATCTTATATACCTAACTTGTTTTGTTGGAGGCCTTATTCAAGGTGTGAATTAGACAATAGAAGTAATTTTATTTTTAAATTCATTAGAAAAGTAATAATTTTTTTAAATAAATTAATAAATATTATGGTACGAAATATGAATATTTAAACTCTAAACTTTTATAGATTCTCACAAAATAAAAAGTAGTAAATTATCACACCACTCTGTGATTGGTATGCCCTATATCTAATAAGTACTAACTTTAGTTTCTTCGTTTCTTTCCAGTTTATAACAAGCACATTATGGCCATATGCTTCAATTAAATTACATCTGTTATCATTTATAACATAAAAACAAAGAAAAAACAATCATACTCCACACAAATTAATTTATGTAACATATTCGTATGTATGCAGTTGATGAATTTATTATTTAATGTGGTCAAAGATCAAATGGTACACATGCAAACAAAAAAAGGCAAAATCTGCCACTATTGGACCATAATTTGCGGTTGAAAACAATGCCTAAAAAGCCTTACTCTCGATTATTAAAGGGTTTTTTACATAAATCCCTCAAAAGTGCTATAGTGTTCCATTTTTCTCTCAACATTTTGATTTTAGCAAAAATCACTCAAAAAAAAAGAAAAGTTTTCAAAAATTTCCCATAACCCAAAATAAAAGAAAATGAGACAATATTGTCCTTACTATTTGTCAATATCTTATTGGTCTATATTTGAGTCAATAAAATGTTGACATGTGGCAAATATGGGTTTGGTTAGACTAACCAACCGACCGCAACCGACCACCGGCCAATTCCGGTCCAACCACACAGTCAACGGCGGAGGTCAACGCCGGTCAACGCCGGTCAACGGAGGTCAACGCCGGTCAACGGCGGTGGTCAATGACGGTCAGTGGAGGTCAACGGCGGCGGTCAACAGAGGTCGGCGGCGGTCAACACCCGGTCAGCGGCGGTCAACTATAGTGGTGAGATTTTAAAAGAATTAATAAAACACAAATTTGCTCTTGGTAGGGTTTGAACCTATGACCTCTCACTCTTTGTCTAAGTGCCTAACCACCAAGGCAAGACATGTTTGTTGTCTTTATTTACTCTTTAATATATATACATGTTCTCTTTAATAATATATAAAAAAGCATATAAACTAAATATCAACCTATTAAAATGGTTGATTATAAATAATATATTATTATAAAACACTAATAAGATATTACGCTTGTCAAAATTTAAAAAAATTATTCTAATTAAATATTAACTTAAAGTAAACTAAGTTAAAATAGATTTTATAAATTAATGTATTAAAAACACAATCAACTTAATATCAACTCGACATAAACTCAAAACAAATTATATATGTTAATTGAGTTGATATTAAGTTAATTTTTAAAATTATAATAATTTACTAAAAAAATTACTTTAAATTGACATGTAATTTACATTGAGTTGACATTGAGTCGATATTAGGTTTACATTGAGTTGACATTGAGTTGACATTAGTTTGACATTGAGTCGACGTTCAGTTATTAAGTTTGCATTGAGTTGATATTAATTTACATTTCAAAATTAAAATAATTTACTAAAAAATTACTTTGGATTGACATTAGGTTTACATTGAGTCGGCATTAGGTTTACATTGAGTTGACATAGAGTCGGCATTAGGTTTACATTGAGTTGACGTTGAGTTATTAAGTTTACATTAAGTTGATATCAATTTACATTTGAAAATTAAAATAATTTACTAAAACATTACTTCGGATTGACATTAGGTTTACATTGAGTTGATATTGAGTTGACATTGAGTCGATATTAGGTTTACATTGAGTTGACATTGAGTCGACGTTGACTTATTAAGTTTACATTGAGTTGATATTAATTTACATTTTAAAATTAATATAATTTACTAAAAAGGTACTTCGGATTTACATTAAGTTTACATTGAGTTGATATTAGGATTACATTGAGTTGACATTGAATTGACGTTGAGTTGATATTAAATTGACATTGAGATGATATTAAGTTTATTTTTAAAACTATACTTACTAAAATACATTATTGAGTTGACATTAGGTTTACATTGAGTTGATATTGGGTCGTCATTGAGTTGATATTGAGTCGATATTGAGTTGACATTAAATTTACACAAATTACTGTAATAATAACTTAAATAATTTACTTTCAATCTACTATAGTTTATTTTTGAAAGTATAAATTATAGAAAAAAAATTATATAATAATAAAAAAAATTCATTTTAAAATTATAATTATTTATCAAAACATTTACTTTAAGTTAACATTCAGTGAACATTAAATTGATATTGAATTTATATTGAGTTCATATTTAGTTTACTTTGAGTTTATATTGCGTTGACATTGAGTTAATATTAAGTTTATATTCAGTTCACTTATATTAAAATTACTTTCGGTTTATTTTATTTTAATAAAAGCTTAAATAATTTACTTTCAAATTACTATTACTTTATTTGTAATATTATAAATTACTTTTAATAATATACATAATGAAGTTGACATTAAGTTATCATTGATTTGACATTAAGTCATCATTGAGTTTATATTGAGTTTTTATTGAGTTTTCGGACACTACGGGGGTCCCACCACCACATATTCGACCACGACCACTAAACCATTATATTTTTTAATTTTAAAAGTGAAATATTTTTATTAGTTGTACTTATGTATTAATAAATTGTATAAAATATAAATATATGTATATTTTATTTTTTTATTGTATAAATATTTAAAAAATAAATAAATTTAATTAGACTAATTTAATATTAAATTTATAATAAATTTAATTTAAGTTGATATTTAGTTGATATTTAATTTGCATTATAAATTAATTTCATTCTAATAAGTTAATCTAAATTTATAATCAGTTATATATATATATATATTATAGAGTAAAGGTTGACAACAATCAGCCTTTGCCTCAATGGCAAAGCACAAGCTCTCCCTTATAAGAGGTCAAGGGTTCAAATCCCCTCACCCACAAAAAAGTGTTTTATTTAATTTTTAATTATTTAACTAAAATTGGTCCAACCATTAAAAATGGTTAGACCACAAACCAGTAATGGTCTGGCCGTTGACCGCGGTGGTCCGGCCGTTGACCGCGGTGGTCCGGCCGTTGACCGGCGTTGACCGCGGTGGTCCGGCTGTTGACCGGCGTTGACCGCGGTGGTCCGGCCGTTGACCGGCGTTGACCGCGGTGGTCCGGCCGTTGACCGGCCAATAATAGTCCGACCGGTGGTGGTTCGGTTAGAAATGGTCCGGTTTATGTAAAATGAGGAGAAATTATTAGGTGTAATGGAAACACAATTGGTAAAATACACCATAAGGATAAAATAGTAATCACAACTATTAAAAGGTAGAGATGAAAAGAATCTTTTAAAATTGAGGGATTTTTGCAAAAAAAAAAAAGTTGGGTGATTTACACAAACTTTTGAATTTTTGGGTGATTTGGTGTAATTTTCTCATTATTAAACCTGACAAGTCAAAAGATATGCATGGAATCAATAGTCTGCACCAATGTTTTTATAATTGAACCCAAATCAAACCAACTTCATAAATCATTCATGGTTGAACCGATTAAACAAGTTTCTCTTGTAAATAAGTAAACTCAAAGAGTCCATAATATAAAATTTTATAAGTGACAACTATAGAAAATAATATTTGCTCTTATAAAATTTTAAAAAAAAACTAAAGGAAATAAAGAATAGCATGTGGTATTATATTAAATTCTAAAAAATAAAAAAATGCACATTGTTTTCATTTATTTTTGCAATTCAACTTGAATTTTTTTATAAGAGATTTACCGATAGATAAAATAAAATTAAACTTTTAACAATTTTATAAAAATCACCATTATCTGTTTTTATTGATAAACCAAATTCTATTAATTTAATTCGCTTTTTAACTAATTTTTTATTTTTTAGATTTTAGAATTAACCATAAAATTATCCTAAAAAATCACTTAATTTCTAAAAATATGTTCTAAGTCAAAAAAACTTCTATTTAACCTAAAAAAACGAAAATCTTTTCACAATTTACGTATTTATTTTTACTATAAAAATTACATTTTTAACACATATTTGATACCTTTGATATAGCTCTGATACATTTTTGATATGGAATATATAAAGAAAAGTTTTTTTAGATATTTCTGCATTTTTTGCCCTTTTTTTTGATAAATTTTCCTAGATTTTAATATGTAATCAGACCGGGAAACTAACTGATTCTTAATCCAGTATTACTATAAACATTGGTGTGCAACTCTAAAACAAATTACTAATATTTTGCTTTCAAATTTAGAAACTGGGAACACCATCATAGATCATATGATTAATTGGTGGCAACTTATTCAAGAACAGTAAATGACATTATTATTACCAAATCATGCCTTCTCTCTCACCACTCATATCTTTTTCTTTTATTATTTTGGCATCTCACCTTTTCTGTCCAAAGGAAGATTGCAAAATCATTTTGAAGGCAATAAAATACTAGTAATATTAATAATAGAAAAAGAAAAAAAAGACTTCTCCACTCACTCACTCGCATTTTTTCATTTATGTTCAGCACTGAAAACGAATCACTGTGTGTAACAGATCTGACTCAACTGTGCCTTCATTTTCTTCTTTTCTTGCTTAGACTTTCACATTTTAAAACCAACTCCATTCATACACATGCAAACTAGGGTTTTGTTTTGCCAATTTTTCAAGAATTTCAAGATTTGTTAGGCTATGACATCTTTTTCTGCATTCATAAGGGTCGAACCCCAAACTTTACGTAAGCGATACCAAACGGCTTACCATTTGGACCAACCCCGTAGGTAGACTATGAAATCTTTTATATGTAGTTAAACAAGTAACTCATCAAAAGCCCTAATTTACATATGACTAATGATAGAAGCTGGAAAGAAAAAGATCAAACAGATTAGAACTTAATTAATTAGCTACCTTATTTAGATGACTTCTAAACTTTCAAGATTCTTGTCATATCTTCTTATGAACAAACCAAACCAAACAAAAAGTCTAAAACATTTCATGTTTAACCAAAAATGATAATTTACCCCATATCATCATCTATATGTATATATAAATAACAATGGATTAAACAATACATATTTACTTATATTTATAAATATCAAAATAGAGTTTCTCTCTCTCTCTCTCTCTTGCTATACATTTCTAGTAACAAATAAAAGTAACCCTCTCCTCCCCTCCAATACAAAAAACAAAGAAAAAAAAAATTAAAAAAAAGAAGGGTGATGACATAACAGCAAACTTAACAAACTTCTCACTGAGGACAAGCAGTATTAATTGATGAACTAAAACTATAACCATAAAGATGACAAATTTATAATTAATTCACCGTTACAACTCTCTCTATAGCATGCATCTTCATCATCCACCGCCATCACCTCCGTAATGTAAATCTTGTCTCTTGATTTACCTGTTTGATATAGGATTCGGTCCACTCGGAACTTCATGAGCCTCAGCCTTAAACCCTGAACCCTTGGATTTTCTCGACGAAGGATGTAAATTCATGGTGGTTGAAGAGCTTGATTCTGATGATGATTCCAAGAGAATCCGTCTGATCGAAATCGAAGAAGCGGGTAGATTGCTTAAAGATTTGGAAGTAGGGCTAATGATGAGTGCCAAAAGAAAAATGAAAAAAATTAGGGTAACCAAGAAAAGGAAGAAATGGTGATGATTTTGAGAAATTGATGAAGATTGTGTTTTTAATGTTGCCATGCAAATAGAAAAAATGAAGCCTGAACCACCCCCCAAGAGCCCACAAGGGTTCAATATCCATGAACCAGCACCAAGGCTAAGAAGAAGAAGAAGAAAAAAAAAGAAAAGGATAGGAGGAGAAGCTTCACCAAAAGTGAATAATGGAAAGGAGGTTTTGAAATTCGTTACACATTTATTTTTGTGGAAGAATAAAAGAACCAACTTAGCATCCAAGTATATATTAAAGGTGTTGCATTTATTTTGTGTAATGACTATAATGCCCTTGTTGAGGGTTTATAATTATTTGGGAATTTTATCATTCTTTAATTCTAAATGAATTTATCTACTTACCACTTTAATCCATTTGTTAGATATACCATAATTTTTAATTTTGACCGATTTAGTCTATTATTTTTTCCATCTTTGCCAAATGTATCCACAAACTATTTAAGCTGACGCGACGCGATATTACATACGATAAGTAAGCTAAATTTATACACATATACATACAACACGTGTTATATCAACTTCAAATGAGTCGTGAATATATTTTATAAAATATGAAAAATAATGATAAATCAAACTGATAAAATTAAAAAATATTTCGTAAATGAACTAAAATTGTAAATTGTAAAATTTATTTTTCCTTCTTTAATTGTTGAATTTACTAGTGTAAATCCTATTATGAATGGCATGCATATACATAACAATTTTGTTAAATGTCCATTTTTATTTATTTATTGGTCATCATGACCAAATAGAACTTCACATATAAGAAGTAAAACAGCTTTTAGTTGGGAAAATGATCAATGTGACTTCACTTTAGCTCGTACAATTTCATTGAGATAATAATCCACCATTGATAACTATTTAATGATCATATAGATGCAATTGTACTCTCTTAATGCAAAGAAACAAGAATGTTGCAAGAGATTCAAATTGTGGTATTATTATATTTTCTTATACATAATATTGAAGTGTATGAAATAATTATTGCCTAATCATTTCTAACATATTCTTAACTAAAAGGGTATTATAGTCTTATAAACGATAATTAATGCATGATTTAGAGATGGGGCCATGTTGGAAATCAAATATTAAACAATCTTGAAAGGAAAAGACAATGGCACCAAATAGAAAGGAGGAGAGGTGGTGGCTTTTTCTTTCTTGGCCGATTCCCTAAGAAATCTTTCTTTGACTTGGAGAACCCTAACTATGGAAATTTTTTAACATCATCCTTTTTTTATAATTATTTTGCTTGCTTTTTTTTCTTTCCAAGAAGGCAAGGAAGATTTAGCTTTACACTCGTTCTTTTGGCGCGTATTAATACACTAAAATCTTACAAATAATAAGTTTTAAACACATTTTCAAATTCTTCTTAAAGAAAATTATAGTTTTAGAAGGAACTCCATTCTCCCTCTTTAAAAAGAAAACTGACCCCATATTGTGAGCGAAGCGGGTTTCAGGAGAGTTTTTCTAAATTTATGGCTGATTTCGAATTTGATTAGGTTTCAAAAAATAAAATTGTCACCTGGTTTAGTTAAAAAATGTCTTTTATACCGACTAAATAACCTCACACGCCTACATGTAAGAGCATCATGTATCAAGCCAAAAGACCGGGTTCAATTGACACTATTAAAACTTTTATACTTGAATTAGCTATTAAATTTATTTATTGGACATGTCTAAAATATCTTATTTCAATCATACAAATAATCCACAAATAATAATGTTGGAAAGTAAACAAATTTGGAAAGATGGTATATAGAAAACAGGAAAATATGTGAGACGCGCATATGACTCGATCTGAACTGGCATGTGAGTATATAGCAAATACTCCTAAACAAACATTTAATCCTGTTATTTCTATCATGTAACAGTTAGAGGTTGATTTTATTCATTTTGCATGCATAAAACCTAAATTGGATGTCTAAGTAGGATTGATTTTATTTATGTCATTTTGAATGCCTATACAACCTCTAATTAGCTTTCCATGACAGTCCTAAAATTTCTAGCCGATTTCTTGAATTTAGAGCTAATTAACGTGGTAATCTTATTTATCCTTTTAAATGGTGGATCTGGACATACTTGGACAACGATAAACAATATAAACATTTCCATATATAGTTGATATACATATAAGGTTATAGATACTGTTAAACCTTAAAGCTCGAAAGTGTCTAGAAGTTGTCTGTTGTTTTTCTGTCTGTAGAGTCGGAATTTGGATCCAGGAAGAACACAAAAGTTCCTTGTTTGGTTTATGCGGATCTGCTTGTTCACACTGGGGTCAATTTTGAGTTCAAACTAACAAGGAATCATGTTTGGAAGTTGATGTTCATGGCGGGCTTGAGTTTCGAGGCCCACGATGATATGGCATCTCACTGATCTGACGTGGCAGACCGATGCTGGGACATGTCCGGTAAATTAAAAATAATAATTTCTACAATTATTTTGAATCTGTGGGCTCAAATGGAGCCAAATTCTAAGCTCAAACGAGTCTGATAACACAAAAATAAAATTGAACCTAGTCGAGACAAACTTGGGGGGCGACAGAAGAACTGGCGTCGGCACCAGATGACTTGGCGGTGGAGCCACTTTAAGGTGGCGGTGGCGCCAGAATAAGGTGGCGGTGGCGCCACCAAACCCTAGTCTAGAGGTTGTTCGTCATCGGTTCAGTTTTAGTCCAAAATTATGCAAAAAAGACAAAATTGCGTAAGAAACCATCTGAAAAAATTTGGAATCGAAATGTATTAAAGGAAAGCAGTAAAAACAGCCCTAAACAAGTTTTTAAGATCAAAGCAAGACAATCATGAAAAATACGTCAGTTTATGGTAGAAAAAATTAATATGTCTAAACACACACCCTAGATGGAAGATTTTAACAAAATTGAACTGTGATGCATAAAAAGTGATAAAGGTGAGTATTGGGTCCTCAGAAGTACCGTTTTGAGTTCTTTGCTAGTTTTTTGGCGATCCAGATGGAGAATCCAGCTCTGAATTGGTAGACGGTAAGTGCCTTTTTGACTGATTAAAGCGTATTTAGCTCGTTTGATTGACTAGAATTGACTATGATTAGTGATGGAGTCTGCCTTCTGAACCGGTGAATGTACCTGCAAAACAGGGTAGAAGCTAACCGGACGGTGGTTGTCCGATTAACTCTCCGATGCTAAAGTCAGTTTAGAGTTTTGAGCAGCGTTATAAGTATATGAATGTAATTGTGTTTTCTGGCATACATCATGCTCCTCTTATAGTAGATGATTGCATACCTTGTAGAGTCGTAGTAGGTAAGTGAATCCTACTTTGTAGGGATTGACCCTGATTTGGTGTAATCTACCTTATTCAGACGTGAGTCCTATTTAGGAACGTCTTCCTAAATAGTCTCGTCTTCCTAAGTTAGAGCTTATCTTCCTAAGTTGGAGTTTATTTCGAGATATTATAGTAGATCTGGCGATCTATCCAAATCCCAGGATCGACGCGCTTTGGGCGGGTGCTAAGGGATTCGTTCTTTTTTTTTTTTGGATAAATGGTAAGTATATTAGCACACTCATAAAACGATGAGCGGCAAAAGAGAAAAATCAAACCAACTAGGAATTGTTACAGAAAAAATCAATGGAACGATAAACATCATTTCCTGAATAAGTGAAATTCTTATTCCTAGATCGATAAAATTCAGCGGCCTTGCAAACCGTTAAGAAGACTAAACTCTGAATGTTTGCTGATTCTTCCCTGAAAACACGATTATTTCGAGCTTTCCATAGATGCCAGACTCCAAAAAACCAAATTAGCTTCCAAAGAGAGCGATGTCTACCCGATGCAAAAGCCATCCAATGCAAAAAGAAGTCCTCAAGAGTGAACGGAGCCACCCAGATCACGTTGCTGTTCAGCAGAATACAATTCCAGAAGCTCCACGCCACTTTGCAATGAAGAACAATGTGAATTGCTGATTCCTCGCAATCACAGCTATTGCAGAAAATATGAACAGGATCAAGAACTCCTCTTCTCACTAAAGTCTCGTTTAAAGAAATTCGATTACGAGCCAACAACCAAACAAAAAATTGTATCCTTGGAGGCAACACCTCCTTCCATATTGATGAAGCCAGAAAAGAAGTTCTGACCTGGGGACCAATGCTAGCTGCTGTGAAAATAGATGACATCGAAGCCACTGAAAATTCTGCTGAATTGAGCCAAGAAAATCCGTCTTTTGCTTCCTGCAGATTTTCTGCCCGCGGCAGCAACATTTGCAGCTGATCTAGTTGCTCCTGCTCTCCTATCCTTAATCTTCTTGACCAAGAAAAATGACTGAAAGAATTCAGCCTAGGATCAAAGATAGAAGCAACCATGTCGTGTTTGTTTCTGGAAAGCCGAAATAAATCTGGAAAAACCGAAACCAATGGTTCATGCAGCCAGCGATCTTGCCAAAATCTTATCTGAGTGCCGTCACCTATCGTCATGGAGACCGAGCTAATAAAACAATTCCAGGCGTCTTTATTCTTAACACAGACTCTAAAAATACCTTTCCATAAATGGGAAAATTGGAGAGTATTAGCTGAATCTAAATCAAACCAATTGTTAATGGAGGAGCTTGAAGAGACCACAGCAAACCAAAGAGAATTGTCATTACACACCATCAACTTCCACAACCACTTCATAAGTAAACAAATGTTTCTAGTGTGCAAAGGAGTAATATTAAGACCTCCTTTTGAGAAAGGAACACAAACATCTTGCCAAGCGACTTTACTAAAGCCCCGAAAATCAACATTCCCATTCCACAGAAATCTTCTCATAATACGCTCAAGAGAAGCAGAAACCGCACAAGGAATACGAAAAGAACATAAGTAGTAAACCGGTAAACTACAGAGGACGGACTTGATTAAAATAAGCCTACCCGCAGGAGATAAAAGATTACCTCTCCATGATGAAAGTTGAGAGGAGAAATTAGCAACCATCGGGTCCCAAGCCTTTATACCAACAGCCCTATCTGAGAGAGGAAGGCCTAAATAAGTGACTGGAAATTCTTCAATTTTACACCCTAATATATCTGACGCACTAGCCAAAGAGGAAGAATCAACATTAATACCAATAATAGACGACTTTTGGTAGTTGATTTTAAGCCCAGAAATCAACTCAAAACATCGCAGAATACCAAGAAGATTGTCAATCATCTGTAAGTCATTCGGAATAAAAAGAAGGGTGTCATCCGCAAACTGAAGAATGGAAATTTCATCTTCTAGACCATCAATATGAATCCCAGAAAGAAGACCCACGCTGACCGCTTTGGATAAAAGAGCCCTCAAACAGTCCACAGCTAAAACGAAGAGCATTGGCGAGATAGGATCTCCTTGACGAACCCCTCTACCCATAAAGAAATTTTCAGTTGGACTTCCATTTAAGAGGACAGAGAGCTGAGCTGAATCAAAAAAGGATGAAATCCAGGCTATCCACTTCTGATCAAAGTTCATCCTTTTAAGCATATTTATGATGAAACTCCATGAAATAGAGTCAAAAGCTTTTCTGAAATCAAGCTTTAAAATAAAAACTTCGTCTCTCCTCTTCTTGACCAAGTGAATAAGATCAGTGGCTATCATGTGGCAATCATGAATACTCCGTCCTTTGATGAAACCGAACTGGCTTTCAGGAATAATAAGGGGAAGAACAGGAGAGAGTCTGTTCGCAATGACCTTAGATAAAAGTTTAAACACCCCATTGATCAGACTGATGGGTCGAAAATCCTTAATATCATAGGCACCTTGAAATTTCGGAATCAAAACCAGGAAAGCTGTATTGAGACCCACAGGAAAGGAAGCAGTATCATAGAAGCCGGAGAATAAGGATAAGAAGTCTTGCTTAAGGAATGGCCATGCTTTTTTGTAAAAGAAGTAATTGAAACCATCAGGTCCTGGTGCTTTATTACTATCACAGCTCAGTAATGTTGCCAAAATTTCTTCTTCTGTAAAACAAACTGAAAGTGACGCTGCCTGTGAAGAAGAGATGACCGAATAGGTAGATTATCCAGCCTATAAGTAGCAGTTGAGCCCCTTTGGAAAAGACCCTTATAGAAAGATCTAACCTGCAATTTAATGTCGGAAGGAGAAGAATAAGAGCTTCCATCAATATGAATTTCTGAGATACTGTTGCTTTTCGATTGAATAGAAGCAATTGTATGAAAATATTTTGTATTTCTGTCCCCATTGAGATTCCAGTTAACCCTTGATTTTTGATGCCAAAGAGATTCTAAGTGTTTAGAAATCTGATCGAACTCAGCATTAAGACCGGCAAGCTTAGAACTCTCTTCCTCCGATAAACTGTTAAAATCTGTTTGCGCTTCCAGGGCTGAAATGTCCGCTTGAAGGGTAGCAAGATTTGTATTTAAATCACCAAAAACCTCTCGGTTCCAAACTTTAGTGGCTGTCCGAAGCTCTCTCAGTTTAGTGACAAGATTGGCGTTAGGCAGCTTGTCAGAAATAGAGTCCCAAGTATGCTGAACAAACAAACCGAAATCTTTATTACTCCACCAAGCGTTTATGGATTTGAAAGGTTTCGGTCCCCAATCCTTAGCCAAATCCGAACAGTAAAGGATGGGAATATGATCTGAATATGACTTGGGAAGAGCTTTAAGAATACCATTCGGCCAGGCTGTGAATGCCGAAGGAGACATGAAGCAACGATCAATCTTTGATCTAGCAAAAGAATTCTGCCACGTGAAAAATCTGCCATTCAAAATAGTCTCAACAAGAGATGAATCAGAGATGAAAGCGGAGAAGTCAAGCATAGACGACGAGTAGCCAGTACAATTAAATCGCTCTGAAGGTTCAAGAATTTCGTTAAAATCACCCACAACAATACAAATTCTATCCGGAGTAAGTTCAGGAAGAATTTCCTGCCAAAGCAAAGCCCTTTCTCTAGCACAGTTACTAGCATATACCAATATATAACGAATAAGTAACTCACCCCAATTAAAGTCTAAGCTAATCCATCTATTAGCTTTAAAAATCCTCGATGGAGAAATCAAATTATGGTTCCAGATACAAAGAAGTCCACCCGAGGCCCCGATAGAAGGAACAAAACTGTAATCAAAATCAAGATTCGGCCAAAGCAAACGAATACCAAAGTCATCAAATAATTCTTTTTTAGTCTCAACAAGACCTAAAAGAGAAAGATTATGAGAAGAAACCAAAGAACGAATAAAGCGATGCTTCCTAGTATACGACAATCCTCCACGACAATTCCAAGTAACAAAATTTAATATTTGCGACATAAAAAATGAGTATAACCTGGATGAAGGAAAATATTCAAGATCTCGATTGGAGATCCTTCATAATTCCTTGTGATAAGAGCTCCACGATTTCAGTTTCATTTTCTTGTGAGTACAACCCCAATTGCAGACCAACATTCCATGCTCTTTTCGCGTCACCAACTGCTTTTATCTTAACAAAATTAATCTGATTTCTGTGTTCTATTAAGCCATCTGAAAACGAAGTTTCAGAATCCCCTCTTTGCGGAATCAAAGAAATTAAGTTCCCAGCTGAATTAATTCTTTTATGTTTCCTTCTATGATTAATGAAACCCGAAAAATTCCTTGGCGTTATATCATCAGAAGAGTGCAGATTAGTAGGTGTAATTACCGTCTCAGCATGACCTTTAGTTGCTGATACCTTTCTAGAGATGGAAGCTGATTGAGACATCCCGTTTGCAGAATCAATAGGAAATGCTGGTGAAGAGGTACTTCATAGACCATGGACTGCCACTGAACTGTTATTAACTGCAGTTGGAATATGCTCGGAGCCGTTACTATCCAAAGAATCCTCCTCGTAATCTGAACCATCCTCGATATCATCTTCCAGCATAATAGGAGTATCAGATTCAGCAAGGTGAACCACAAATTCTTTGCCATTCAACAGAATTGGGAGTTGTCCTTGGATATGATCATGTGATGTAGAAATCAGAACTGAGCCTGTATCAAGCCTTTCCTTTGAGAGAACTAGTGGGTGAACCGTTATTGCATCACCAAAACGATTACCAAGTTGCATGAAAAAGTCTTTCTCCCATGCACAATAAGGTACGCCTACCACATTCAGCCAAACAAACCGCGTTTTGCTCACAGCAAAAGCATCACAAGGTTTAAAGGATTCCATAAAATCCAGCAAAGAGGGAAAGGTAATTGATTCAAACACTTGTTTAGCAGCTGTTGATGCAAATTTTATCAAAAGATCCTTCCCTCCCAAGAAAGACAAAGATTCAAACAACACCCCTTTTTGCTTAAGGAAAGCTGCAGACTGAAGAATGGATTCCAATTCCTTAACAGTGAGGATTAGAGAATCTGATAATGCTGAAAAGGAGTCAAACGATGGAGAATAAACTAGCGGTGAAGTTCCAAGAACTTGGGAATATGATCTACCATCACGGAGAGCCGGATTAAAAATCTGCTGACAAACAAGAGGATTGTTCACAGGTAGTCGATCAATCTTTCTTGGAAAATCAGATGATGAAGTCTTGTGCCTATGAGGGTATCTGGATTCGAACGCCCTAATTCGATAATAACCGATGTTAACCCTATTCAGACGGGTTTTAACTGTTGAAAGATCCTCCTCCGGATTAGGTCGAAAAAATCTGAAACGCTTATTGCTAGCGTTCCTCTTCCTTGCAAGGGTTACCCTACCTGCCACTCCAAATTTCAAAAAAGCTTGTTGTAGATGGATATAAGTCCAGTCGTCCGGATAGTTTTCAAAGTAGAAAACTGGGTTAAGGTGTTGAGCGTCATGACTGGGTGAGGGTGACTGGGTGGTGGCCGGAGTTTGATAGGTTGTGGTGGTTCGTTGTGGATTAGGGTTTCGTTGAGGGTTAGGGTTGGGGTTTCGGGGTGGGAGAGACATGACGCTTTTTTTATTAAGGGATTCGTTCTTTGTCTTGTTGAATGATATATCGGCGAATCCTATGGATTTGGCCGTCTTCCTTATATATTTTGTTCTTCCGATGGGAGTCCAGTATCACCTGAGAGTGGATCTCCTGTGACTCGGCTCCACTATAATTAGGGTAGGATTCGGTATCCATCAATTAACTTAGAACTATATTTAAGTATTAAATTTGTATTTATGCATGCCATGAAAAAGGTGGCAAAAAGGTTGTTTTGGTGAAAATATCAAAAAGGATTTCTAGGGCCACAAGGATTTGGGTATGGTAAATTTAGTCTCTCAACTTTACAAATTTTTCCATAAACATCTAAAACATTGCAATTATTCTAATTTTTTGTTACTTCACAGCGATTATAAAACAAAACAATTTACAAAATAGGTAAGTCACAACTAAACCGACCAATTTGATCAAACTATTTACAAGTGTGTCTTTTATGACTTCTTACGCCTTGAAAGCTCCGAATTTTACGTTTAGAGGTTTGTTGAGGTCTGAATATCATCAAATTTATTTTAGAGAACACACTAAATAATAGATTACTAAAAAAGAATATGTTTAAACCCATGTTTGACACCAATTATAACTTCAGTGGTATTTTTAACATTTCATGTTAGTTTCATAAACATAAAATTGGAGTACTCTTAATTTCTTAGTGAATATCTATCTTTTAATCCTTAAGTCTTTTGTCTCGATCATTTAACATATTCAGTTTAACGAATTGTAACCATTGTTTTCAATTTGATTTTATACATATAAAACACATATATATTTATTTCTATTATAAATTAATGATAATTAAACATAATATGTAATGTATAATGAATGCTAAATGAGGTTAGGATACAATTATGACAAACAATATTTTAAAGGCAATTTAAATTATTTTTATTACCTTAAATCAAGATTGGTAAATATCTTTTATAATTTTATATAATGGTTTCATTGGCTTCTTTTCTCCACACAAGTGCTATGAATTGGTAAATGATGATTCTGCAAAGTCCATAGTTCTTAGACCCAAATTGCTCTACTAGAAGAATAGTGGTTCAGGACTGGAGAAGGTCTGACGACAGTTGTAGAAAAAAGAGAGTTAAATACATGAAGTTTACGTGTCTCGAAATTAATTGTTTTAAATTATTTGGCTGCACAACGTTAAATTATGTTAAGAAAAAAATAGATGACTGACAGTTTGTATTATCAAAATTGAAATTTAGAAAATTTATAAGCCGAAGTTAAAACTTAATGTCTTTAATGAGAGGGAAAAAACAAATAAACACAACGGATATAGATAAGTATAAAATTTAGGGTTAATGTTAAAAAAGATCACGAACTTTACACGTTTTTTTATTTTAAACACACAGTTTAAATTTTCTCATTTTCATGCACGAACTACCTCTTTTTCTCAAATGCATGCACGGTGCTGAGGTGACACTCATTCATTGGTGTAAAATGACCTCCACCTCAGTGAATTACAACAATGGAGCCGTGACACCTCAGCACCGCGCATGAATTTGAGAAAAAAATGATAGTTCGTGCATGAAAATGAGAAAATTTAAACTGCGTGATTAAAATGAGAAAACGTGTAAAATTGGTAAATTTTTATGACATTAACCCTAGAATTTATAAAGAATGAAATTTTAACAAACAAGAAAACCATACCATTTACAACTCGTTAAATGACAATAAAATCGATATATGTCTCAATATAGTCATCGAATGTGAATTTTTTTGCCGATGTGCCAATTATATCTAACATTATGTGAATGTTAAATAAAAATAATATTTATTTTTCAAAAAAATATACTTTTTTCATTCTATTTAAAAAGTCAATTTTTTTGTCTCATTTAAAAATCCTATTATATATTTTTGTCAAAGACTTTGTGTTATAAATTTATCTATTACAAAGACTTTGTGGTATAAGTTTCTTTTGGCGTATATATTTTATAAGACAATTAGTAATATGTATATTTCAAAGCACAATAAAGAAAAGAAAGATATAAATATCTTTTAATCTGTGTGTGATAAGTATTTAGTCAAATAAAAGTTCTAGACTTTAGGAGTGTTTGTTAATTGATTTAGTCAAATTTGTTTCCTTATTTTTAGTTAGAACGTGGGTTAGTTTGTTACAGCATATCTGTTTTTGTTCTCTATTTATTTGCTGCACTTTCATAAGGAATAAACAAGTCATTCCCAGTACTGTTATTTGCTTTCTTTTGAATTCTTATTGCATCTAACAATCTGGTATAAGAGCGTGACTTGAGAGATTTGAAAAGAGGAAACACGTGAGCGAGTGAAGAAAGATGGGTTCAAAAGCAAACTTTGCAGCAGCGTCCATTCCGAAATTCGACGGTGACTACGATCATTGGAGTATGGTCATGGAGAATCTTCTTCGATCCAAGGAGTACTGGGTTGTTGTTGAATTAGGCTAAAGCCAGCCTACGAGTATGGATGGGATGACGCCAACGCAAAAACAGAATCTAGAGGAGATGAAGCTGAAGGATTTGAAGGCTAAGAATTACTTGTTTCAGTCACTTGACAAGTCAATTCTGAAGACGATCACGGAGAAGAAGACACCCAAATAGCTATGGGATTCCATGAAGATGAAGTGTCAAGGTAATGCTCGAGTGAAGAGAGCTCAGCTGAATCGTCTACGCTGGGACTTTGAGGTTCTGGCAATGAAGCAGGGTAAATCGATCAATGATTATTTTGGTCGAGTAATGACGGTTGCAAATGACATGAGGAATTATGGGGAAGATGTGAGTGATGTCAAGATCGTTGAGAAGATTTTGAGAACTCTTATTGATAAATGGAACTACATTGTTTGTTCCATTTAGGAAGCCAGGAACATAGATCAGCTCTCTGTTGATGCCTTGCAAAGTTCTCTGCTCATTCATGAGCAAAAGTTCAAGGGAGATGGAGGAGAAGAACATGCTTTGAAGGTGACTCATGAAGAGGGCTATGGTGGAAGAGGACGAGGAAGAGCTGCTTTCAGAGGAGGCCGAGGATACGGTAGAGGCATAGGTCGCCTAAATTGGAACAAAGATACGGTTGAGTGTTATAAATGTCATAAACTTGGACACTTTTAGTACGAGTGCCAAGCAAATTATGCAGATTTGGATGAATCGGAAGAAATGGTGTTAATGGCGTATGTCGATACGCTTGGAAGTGATCGAGACGACGTATGGTTTATTGACTCTGGATGCAGCAATCATATGTGTGGTGATTAATCACTCTTCTGTGATTTAGAAAAGGGGTTCAACAAGGTGGTCAGACTGGGGAATTATGCAAGCATGAATGTTGTTGGAAAGGAAAGTGTTCGATTGACAGTAAAAGGAGTGAATCACCTTGTACGAGATGTGTATTATGTACCGGGGTTGAAGAATAGTCTTCTCACTGTTGGGCAGCTGCAAGAAAGGGGTTTGGTTGTACTAATGCAGTCAAATATGTGCCGAATTTATCACCACACAAAGGGGTTAATTTTTTAAAACCACCATGGCAGCCAATCGAATATTTATGTTACTATCAAACACTAGATCAGTCAAAGGGGAGAAGGATGGTATTGACGAGTGTCTCCAAGCAATCACTCAAGACGTGGCTCATTTATGGCATCGAAGATTCGGCCATCTCAACTACAAAGGGTTGAAGACTTTGCAAACAAAGGGCATGGTGAGAGGCTTGCCGAGTTTCTCTAAGGGGGGAATTACGTGCAGTGATTGCTTCAAAGGAAAGCAACATCGAGATGCAATCCCAAAGAAAAGTACATGGAGAGCATCAGCCAAATTGGAGCTCGTTCACGCTGATATTTGCGGCCCAATATCTCCTGTTTCGGAGGGTAGTAAGAGGCATTTCATTTGTTTCATTGATGACTATAGTAGGAAGGCATGGATGTATTTTCTTGCTTTTAAGTCAGATGCATTTACTTACTTTAAGATATTTAAAGCTCTTGTCGAAAAAGAAACTGGTTTGCCCATTAAATGCCTCAGAACAAATCGTGGGGGTGAATTCACATCAGATGAGTTCAAAGAATATTGTGAAACGAATGGGATCAAGAGGCACCTAACTGCTGCATATACACCGCATTAAAATGGAGTTGTTGAGCCAAAAAATAGAACCGTGATGAATATAGTGAGGAGCTTATTGGTTAAGAAGAATGTTCCAAGAAAATTCTGGGCAGAGGCAGTGAATTGGGCATTTTATGTTCTTAATAAATGCCCGACGTCATCAGAGAAATAAATGACGCCAGAAGAAGCTTGGTGCGAGGTGAAACCTTCAGTCAAACACTTGAGAGTTTTTGGTTGTATAGCACATGCTCATGTACCGGATACTCGAAGAACAAATCTTGAGGATAAGAGTCGATGCTGTGTTCTCTTAGGGGTAAGCGGAGAATCGAAGGCATACCGACTATATGATCATATCTCTAAGCGGATTACAATTAGTCGGAATGTCATTTTTGAAGAAGAATAATGGAACTGGGAAAGGAGCTCTGAAGATGACATAAAGTTTGATCTTGAATGGGAAGATGATAAAGATGAAGAGGTGGAGGACTCTGATGATGGTAATGAAGAAGAAAACATAGCTTCTCCGGCGGGGAACAAATCCAGTGATGTAAATGAAGAAGATGAAGCGGCTCCTCCGGTGACAACCCGAGTTAGAAGAGCACCAGCACATTTGAATGATTTTATTTCTGGTGATGGTCTTTCTGATGAAGAAGAAGAAGAGGTACAAACTCACTTAGCTTTGTTTGCAAATGCAATTCATTCTGATCCAATTTTGTTTGACAAAGCGGTAAAGGAGGAGAAATGGAGGACAGTCATGGATGCTGAAATGAGATCAATTGAGAAGAATGGGACGTGGGATCTTATTGAGCTGCCTAAAGGAGCGAAAAGAATAGGAGTCAAATGGGTGTACAGAACAAAATTTAACGAGCTCGGAGAAGTGGATAAACACAAGGCTCGCTTGGTCGCAAAATGGTATGCTCAGGAATACGGAGTTGATTATGAAGAAGTATATGCTCCCGTAGCTCGCATGGACACAGTTCGAATGATTTTAGCACTTGCAGCACAAAAAAGATGGTGTGTGTTTCAGATGGACGTAAAATCAGCTTTCCTTCAAGGGAAGTTAACTGAGAATGTGTACGTGGAACAGCCAAGGGGTTAGGAAATAAAGAATGAGGAACATAAGGTATAAGCTCAACAAATCTTTGTATGGACTCAAGCAGGCACCGAGAGCATGGTTCAGCCGGATTGAATCATATTTCAGACAGGAAGGTTTTGGGAAGGAGGACCGTGAACAGACTTTGTTTACAAAATTTAACAAACAAGGTAAATATTTAATCATTAGCTTGTATGTTGATGATTTAATTTATAACGGAGATGATGAGAATATGATGTTTGAGTTCAAAAAGTCCATGATGAAGGAATTTGATATGACAAACTTGGGTAAGATGAAGTATTTTCTTGGTACTGAGGTAGTTCAGTTTGATGGTGGTATATTTATTAGTCAGGCGAAGTATGTAGTGGAAGTGTTGAGACGTTTTGGGATGGAGAACAACAATTCAGTTGAAAATCCAATGGTTCCAGGATTCAAAATCTCCAACGATGAAAATGGTATTGAGATGGATGGTTCGTTCTTCAAACAGCTGCGAGGCCGGATATAATGTATGCAGTAAGCTTATTGAGCAGGTATATGTCAAGGCCTTCGGCAGCCAAGAGAATTCTTCGTTACTTGCAAGGTACAACAAGGTTTGGCATTCTTTACAGAAGAGAAGGAAGTCAGGAGTTGATTGGTTTTACTGATAGCGATTATGTAATAACCCAAAAACATTGAAATAAGAAAATGATGTCACGAGTCCTAAAGTTTCGTAATTTGGACCAAGTCACGAGTCCTAAAGTTTCGTAATTTGGACCAAGTAGGTCGGGAAATGGACATCGACATGAGAATTATTAAAGATATATCAAGAAATAATAATAATTTAAAATGGAAATTATTATCATTAATAATAGATAAGGATTTATCGGAAAAGAAATTCCAAAAGTTAAGTGCAACGGTTAATTAGAAATTTGAGTTAAGTGCAAATTAACCGTATCGAGACAAAGTGGGCTTTTAATAAAACTTAGCCGTTAAGTATTTGAATAGATATCTTCATTCATTTGCTCAAGGAAGCAAAATCTCGTAGCTCCTTCATCCAAAAAAACCTTCCAAACTTCAATTCACCATATCTTTTTCGTTTCTTAACGAAATTGAGTGATTTTTGTGGTCACGGAACAAGGAAATGATCCTCTGCATGATTATTGCTTAAATTTGAGATAAGTTTGAGCACTTCCAGTTAGGGTTTTGAGAGTTTGAATTCGGTTTTGCGTGATTGTGTGGTGACTTGTGTAATTGATACTTCTAAGGTATTTATAAGCTTGATTCATGACTTTTGATGGTGAATTGGAGCAAGGAAAGCCTTCGTCCATGGAGAGTCACATGAGGTAAGGTAATTCTGAAATTTTAAGGTTGAGGATTGATGTGTTTGATTGATGAATTAGCTATGGATTTAGGTTATGTGTATGAACATAAGATGTTTGATGAATTGTTTATGCTAAGTATTGTGGTGATTGGAATTTTTATTTGAAAAATGTCAAAGGCATTCGGCCTTAAGCTTAGGTGATGAAGATGAAGTCTAAATGTTAAGTTTAGGCTTGATTCATGTTTGTTGGGACTGAATTAGAGTCCATTGGAGTCAAGTTTGAGTGTTTGAGATGTTGCTGGAAATTTTGCAGAAACTGAGCTGCAGAACAGCTCTGTTGCGAGGATTTTATCTCAGGCTATATAGCTCCAAATTAAGTTCTGTTTGTTGATACGGAAACTTAAGAGTGTCTTCTAAATATGTCTAAGTTTAAGTTTCTGCTAATTAGGGCTCTAAATGGCCCAAACGAAGCAGAATATTAGGTTGCGGGTAGCAGTCCTGAAAACTGGACAGCCCCACGTTATTAAGTTAAGGGCTAGTTTCCGACACCTTCGGGTGCTAGTTTTAGTCCGAGACCTAATTAAAAGTCGAAGATAACATTCTGAACTTTAAGAATGTTGGTTTCATTTTGAGGTCAGACTATTTTACGATTAGCAAATATAGTCGACTACAGGGTCGATAATATGACAAGTTATGTAACTTGTTTAAATCTCGAGTCTATGTGCCGTTGAGTTAGAATCTCACTTGAAATCCATTTGATATATGTCCTAGGTCCGATAAGGCGACCTACTAGAAGACAAGGAGCTCAGGGAGGTTACGCTATAATAAGCAAAGATTTTGGATAAGCAAATTGTGAGTATATTTTACTTACTCGCATTATCGTAATTCAATATATGTTAATATACTATATGAATAGTACTTAAACGCATCGCAAATGTGTATTGTTTGGATTGTTTAGGATTGGATTGGTTGTTTTGTATATGGATTGATTTGTATTGTTTGGCTTGGATTGTTTGTATTGGCTTGATTTGATTGGATTAGTTTGTGTCGTTTGTATACGGCTTATTTGTATTTCTTTGTATATGCAACTTGTGAGGTGTATATGGTTCGAATTAGAAATGTGATATGCCTTGTTGGCTATTGGATAGTCATTTTAATTGGTAAATGATGCATTAAAGTGTTTGTTATTGAAATTGTTTTGAGATTTGGTTTTGTGGCCAAATGGTTATTTAGTTGTGCTTAAATGGTTTGACATTTATGTTGGTGATATGCCACTCTGTAATGATGTATATGAGAGGTGCTGAGTTGTGATATGCACCTGTGATTATGTGCTGAGATAGAGATATGCACATGGGAGAATATTTTGTTAGGTGTCAATGTGCATGACACCGGGCTAAGTCCTGAACGATGGTCTGTGAAGGGAGAAGGGCCGAGCCTGCTAATGAAGTAGAAGGGTTAGCCGTCAGGTGGCCTAGAAAGAGTTTGGCTAGGCTATAAGCCAGTGTTGTGTTCCTGGTTACAGACCTAGGGTTTGGTGAATTATTACAGAGATGGATATTACAATTGTTGATATGATGTTCATGTTATTATGAGTCTTATAGATGTTGAGAATATTGTTGTTAATCATGTCACAACTAGAACCTTTGGTTGGTTGTGTATGTGAGGTAAAATGAAAATGAGTATGATTTAAGAATTAGAGATTTAACTAGTTTGTAATGGAGTAAAAGTATATGTATATGAAAGGATTGTGTTTGCATAAAACGTTTTAAAAACGCGATGCTATTTTGATAATAGGGTATGTAACGTATAACTCACTCAGTCTCGACTGACCCCCCAACAGTGTATGTTGCAGGTGTATGGTCTATGACACGACAGACTTCTACCCTAGTTCCAGAAGTCTTTATGTAAAGGAAGAAGGAGTCAACCAATAGTGCTGCAGTAGGGTCGAATCCTAGCATATGTATATTTGTTTGTCAAACGATTTTCGTATACGATATAACTCTGATTTGTAAAAGCATTTTGAGACTTCCGCTATAAAACCGTTTGTTTTGTTTTGGAATGGGTTGTGCTAGGATGTGGGACATCGCATGGTAAGACCCAAGTTCCTATGGAACGTTTTCTATTTTGAAAAAGATGTTTGTATACGTCAAAGCTCAAGGAGTTTATAATGAAAATGATTTGTTTTATGAATGGATGTTTGGATTTTGGAAATGATTGTATTTGCGAAAAAAAATTATATGTGTTTTTAAAGGCTTGCTACGGGTTTTGGAACTACCATTCCCATTCCCTAGCGCCGCTCACGGCTCGTGATTTCAGGTCGTGACAGATTATGCCGGATCGGTGGAAGATAGAAGAAGCACCTCAGGCTATGTCTTTATGCTAAGTGGGGCAGCAGTGACTTGGTCTTCTTGAAAGCAACCGATTGTAACACTATGCACAACCGAAGCTGAATTCATTGCAGCTGCATGAAGTAGTTGTCAAGCAATATGGATGCAAAGGTTACTAAAGAAGATTTGCTACATGGACGGTGAGAGCACTGTCATCTTTTGTGACAATAGTTCGACAATTAAGTTGGCAAGGAACCCGGTGATGCATGGCAGGAGCAAGCACATTGATGTGCGCTACCATTTCTTACGAGAGCTAGTGAATGATGGAGTTGCGCAGCTTCAGTTCTGTGGTACAAGACAACAGATAGCAGAAATCCTCACCAAACCGCTCAAACTAGAGTCATTTCAGGAGCTAAGAAGGAAGTTTGGAGTGTGTGAACTACCACAAATTAACTAGCTGCAAATGCAGTCTAGTTCAAGGGAGGAAATGATAAGTATTTAGTCAAATAAAAGTCTAGACTTTAGGAGTGTTTGTTAATTGATTTAGTCAAGTTTGTTTCCTTATTTTAAGTTAGAACGTGGGTTGTAGTTTGTTACACTATATCTGTTTTTGTTCTCTATTTATTTGCTGCACTTTCACAAGGAATAAACAAGTAATTTCCAGTATTGTTATTTGCTTTCTTTTGAAGTCTTATTGCATCTAACAGTGTGTACACTAATAAATAAACTTTCTAAATGAAATGAAGGAATGTCATATTGTGTCAAAACTTTCTCTTATTTTCTTTCAATTTTAAAATCCTAACCGTTTATAATATTTTTTTTAATTTTTTTTTTGTTGTTAGTCAATTATTTATTCTGGTCGTTGATGGTGGTTATTTATTTATGTTGTTTTATTTTCATTAAATATAATAAATAGCCAAAGTTTTCTCATTTTGTTGTTTGATAGTTAAAATTTACTGTAAAAGCGCATCAAAATCAATTTATCGCGAATCAAGAACTTAAGTTAGATGAAGATAGTTCAACACTAAAAATGAAACTATTTTGGGGCTACGATATTTTTTTCAATGTTTCATTTTATTGTGTTTCTTTATTTATGACAGCTTTATTTGTCCATTTTTATGAAGGATACACTATATTTTTTTAAAATGGTAGTTGAACCAAATGCCACGACAACAATATAATATTAAAATCAATGGGGTTTGGTGCAAGTAGTAAGCGGCTTAGTATCGCTTAAACAAGGTCTCGGGTTCAAGTCTTGTGAATGAGAAAATCCACACTGGTAGACTCACCACATGCCTGCGCGACGCGGGTCGGATCCGGATTAGTTAAGGCGAAATCTTGAAAGTCGGATGGACTTACAAAAACAAATATTAAAAATTAGTTTGTGGATGATGAAGAGATTTTGATCGAAATTGTATTTACTTAGCAAAACAATTTGGTAATTTATTTTTTATTTTCGTAAGTAGATCTGCAAATTAGACAGGTACATGTTAGTTCAAAATGTCTATTTCATGTCAGTTCAATGACTTTAATTGTTAAATCTTTTTAAATATTTTTTATGAATTCTTTTGTATTTGATTTAATTAAATTTGTTGAATAACGGTAAAGCAAAAATAAAATGGAGGGAGTATATAATTTTTAAAACATATAGATTTATTTGTCTCATACAAGGTATATTTATTCATTATTATTAAGTAATTGATCATAGGGGTCGTTTTTTTGTTAATTTTGGTGGCTAACTTTTATTTATTTCATCTTGATAAACTTTAATTTTTACACAATTGGTCCAAATATCTCCTGCAAAATTATATTATACTTAAGGTGATAGTTTTTCAAGGTAAAATTAGCAAAATTTAACTGTCATGTGTCAAAATCTGACTGCCACCTAAATTTAGCTGGAAAACTTTATTTGAAATAAATAAAATTTAGTCAATAAAATTAAAAAAATGTTTAAATGCACCAAATATCACCAACTTTCGCGTGTTTTGCATATTTAGTATAAATTTTTAATTTTGGCATATATAATTAACATGAACTTTTCAATTTTTACAATTATGACCATGCTGCCATTCTACATTCAAAACGGCGCCGTTTTACATTTAAAATAGTGACGGTGTTTTAATTGCAAAAATAAAAAATTCGTGTACTTTATTTATCAAAATTAAAAGTTTATGTTAAATATGCAAAACAAGCGAAAGTTGGTGATTTTTGGTGCATTTAAACCTATAAAAAATCGATAGTTAAGATACTTTATATTTTTTAAATATTTAAAAAATTACATTTTATGGAGAAATATTCTTAACAAAGTAACATTTTTTTTTTTTTGAAATCGATCTTAACAAAGTAACATAGAAATTAAAAGTTGGCTTAATTGTTCAATAACATTTGATAGAACTGATTGGACATTGTGCATGCATATAGTTGTATGCGGACAAAATTTGTTTGGGCAATTTTGTAGATTCTTGCTATCCTACAATTTGTTTGGGCAGTTATGTGAAATTTACAAAATAATTTAAATTATCACGAAATCGACCTGCTCATAAATAAGCATTCAGACTAGCTAGACACCCTCTAGCATGAAATGCAGAAAAAATAGAGTATAAAATGTAGCTGTGAAACAATTATTTCTTCATAATAACTATGTTGAATGAAACAGAAAAATAACAATAACATTGTGTAGAATCTTTATCCGTGAATTTTTATTTTTATAAATTATCCATCACTCAATATTATAAATAATAAAATTTATTTTATAAACATAATCTATCACTTAATTATTTTATAATAGAATATCACAAAATTTAAAAATCGAAACTAATTTTATTGCCTAATTGGCAAAAGGCTCATTTTAACCCCTGAGTCTGCTCACTTTGATCCCTGATTTTGTCAAAAATGGTTCATATCACACCAAAAACTTGATTCCGTTAGTTTTTCTATCAAGTGATGACGTGGCATGTATGGACAAAGTTCAAAAACATCCTTAATATTTAAAATACTTACCAATTTTATATTAATAAATTTTTTAAACCATTTTCACCCTCTTCTTCAATTAAATATCAATAATTAAAAAATACATAAAATTAAATATTTATTAAAACAATTCAAACACAATTAAATACTTCGAACCCTCATTAAATGCTTCAAAATCTAAATAAATAAATTAAAATTTAATTAAACCAATTAAAAATAAATTTAAACTTAATTAAATTTTAAACCTAATTAGACCTAAAAAAATTTACCGGAGAAGACAAACTGAATGGACCCGTTCGTCTTCTCCGGTGAATTTTCTTTTTCTTAGTTGAAATATTGTTTTGCCGGAGATTGCAGATATGGTATCCGGCGGGTGTTTGGGGGTGCATGGGTGAATTAGAGTTAATTAGTTGGATTTTGAAACGTTTAATTAGATTTTAAAGCGTTTAATTTTGTTTCGAAATGTTTAATTGTGTTTCAATTGTTTTAATATATATTTTAATTTTTAATATTTTTTAATTATTGATATTTAAATGAAGAAGAGGGTGAAAATTGTGAAAAGAATTGTAAGTATATAATTGGTAAATATTTTAAACATTAAGTATTTTTTAAAACATTTTTTCTATGTGTCACATCATCATTTGCCAGAAGAAACTAACAGAGACTTAGTTTTGGTGTGATGTGAGCCGTTTTGGACAAATACAGGGTGTAAAGTGAACCAATCTCGATCTTAGAGTCTTATTAATTCTTTTGGTATGATCTCAGTAGATAAAGTGAACCTTTTGCCTATATAATTTTATCCACCTTAAATATTATTTTAATAAAGTTATAATTATGGACCTGATACAATTGAAATACAAAAAGGCAAACTGAGGTAAAGTTGAAACTTTTCTTATATCAGAATGCAATTGAAAAAGGGGTTAAAGGTGGGGAGGGGGTTTGAGTGATTAGGCCATCTTTATTTATATTTATATTCCAAAATGCTAAAATTAAAATTCAGAGGTCGTTTGGTTTAACGTTGTAAATGAGAATCGAAATGAGAAGGAATGAGAATGGGAATAATTATTTTCATTTATTTTTAGTTCAAAATTAGTGTAGGAATGGATGAAGTTTAATAAAAAAAATATTTTATTATTTATTAAAAATACATTTTTTATTTTTTTAAAATATTTTTTATATAAATTTTTTTTTTAATATATTAATTTTTTGTTTTAAAAAATATTTAAAAAATTATTTTTAAAAGAAAATATTAAAAATATTAATAAAATATTAATAAAATATTATTTATTATTTTAAGTATATTTTTAAAATAATTTTAAAATAATTTTTTTAATAATTATAATTTTTTTTTTATTTAATATTAAAATATTTTGTTAAATTTTAATTACCATTTCCAAATCCATTCTCATGGGGTAGGGGAATGAGTGATTTTTATTGAAGAGGTAATCACATTTACATTCTTTTGTATAATTTAATAAAATAAAAATAAAAAATAAAAATTATTTTTATTTCTATTTTTATTTTATTTTTTGGCGAATCAAACGGCCCTCAATTTATTCCGTGAGACAGATAATGTGAAATTACTGAAAAAGAATAAATAAAAAGAATGAGAAAAGACACAAAAGAAGAAAAGCATCATATTCTCTTTCTAAATGAACACTCTGCTGCTTCCTTCATTGTGAAAGGCCAAAACATGTGTGTCCCCCATGATGGGTGCTGCATGGGCCCTCCGACCTCCGAATTCTTACTAAGTAACACATTTGATTATTTGGTTCTTAAAGTGGACTACTATTTACCGCCCCAAATTACTACCTACCGCCCAACTTTTTACCAAAATACCCCTAAGCCATTTTCAGTTTTTTAAAAAAAAAATCAATTCTCTCAATTCAATTAAAACCCCAACGAATACCCGAGCGAATTTATAATAAAAATGTCAAAATCGACTAAAAATAAAAGGCGGAACATCCGGTAAATAATCGGTTTTTATTTACTTAATATTTTAATTTTTTTTATTTTTTTTTATTTTTTTTAATGGACCATCGCCGTCAGATGGCGATGGCCCATAGGGGTCATCGCCTCAATTTGGCGATGGACCCATAGGTCCATCGCCAAATGATGGCAATGGCCCCATAGGGCCATCGCCATCTCAGGCAGATGGCCCAAAGGGCCATTGCCATCATTTGGCGATGGCCCTATGGAGCCATCGCCAAATCGAGGCGATGGCCCTATGGGGCCATCGCCAAATCGAGGCGATGACCCCTATGGGCCATCGCCATTTGAGGGCGATAGCCCATTAAAAAATTTTAAAAAAAAATTTAAAATTTGAAAAACGAAAAAATTAAAAATCGATTAATTATTAGAAGTTACCGTCCTCTAATTTTAGGTAATTTTGATATTTTTATTATAAATTTGTTCGGTTATTTGTCGGGTTTTTAATTGAGTTGAGAGGATTGAGTTTTTTTTTTTTAGCTGAAAATGGCTTAGGGATATTTTGGTAAAAAGTTGGGCGGTAGGTAGTAATTTGGGGCGGCGAATAGTAATACCCTTCTTAAATGAAATTTTATTCTTTCTAAATTTTTCAACTTACCGAAAATACATGTTTGATTTTTTAAAAATAAAAATAATAATACTTTATTATATTCAAAACAACAAATGTTTACCTTAAATAGTGTTATTTTTTTAATTCAGGAACTTAACATGTATTTTCGCCAAGTTAAAGGACTATAAAAAATTAAATTTTATTTAAAAATCAGATAATTAAAAATAGTACAATTTATGATATTTAAAATGAGGTAATCCTAAAAATTATTACTACAAATATCCATAAACTTCAAAAAAAAGTTGTATTTCCCGTTTTAATAACGTTTTTAAATTAAAATATATCGATAGTTCATACAAAATTTCTCATGCCGTTTCGCAAATAATAATAGTTAGACATAAAAAATTCTTAAACAATATCCAAATATTAAAAAAATATGATTAAATAATCATAAATTAATTTATAAAAAAACTATTCACAAATCTAGCTATTCTTATTACCTATAATATATTATTATTTTTGAATTGAAATTTTTTCAAATTCATTTGAATTTGAGGGGGTCATATTCATGATTTACACCGTTCATCGTAAACATGACCCCCTCATGTTCAAAATGAGGTCCTGTTGAATCACATTTTTATAATATTTGTTACATTTCAAATACTAATTTCAATTATATTATAACAATTTATAGATAATTTATTATTTGTTATGAATTCAAATATTGAGGATTTTTAAATAATTTATTTCATTAATTGTCATAAATATATATGAAATTTATAATTTTTATAATATATCCTTATATTTGATTATTATTTACACCTTCTGTGTCTTTTATTTTAGAAAAATGTCGCTTTTTCGTGTCTATTTATGTTGTATGTGTGCTATCTATTAAATATTATGCCTCATTTGATTTAAAAAAAAATATATATTTTAAATATTGTCAATTAAAATATTTTATTTAAAAAATAACTTTTATCTTTATTTAGTTTACATAATAACTTTATTAAAAAATTATATTTATTTTTAATCTATTGAATATTAAAGATTATATTTTTTGCATTAACTAATTAAAATAATTAAAGATTGAGAAATTAGTATAATATTTTATACTCCCTTCATCTTGATAATGTTGTCAATTTTCTCGTTATGAGACTATTTATTAAACCACAATTAGTGTCATATTTTATAATAATATCTTTTTTGTTTTTCTTACTATTTCCTTATTCACTAATAGTTATTTTCTTATACATTTCAATAAATAGCAATAAACATTAGTTTATTGGTGAATTTTAAATAAGATAATGTAAAGAAATTAATTTAAAAGTTATTATTTATCAAAAATAAGCAAACTTTTGAAAAAATTAAATTAAAAAATGAATAATTTTATTGAGAAGAAAAAGTATATGTTTAACTAGAAAAGTATAATAAAATAATCTTTTCAGAGAGCTACTTTTATAATTAAAGAAAAGTTTAATTACCAACTTTCTAAAATGTAAATATACAAAATAAATCAAGTAAAATGTTTATACTACTTCCCGAAAAAATTCATAGCTAAAGTTACACTCCCAATCGAAGGACGTCTTAATTTATTGCATACTTATATTTAAATGTATATTTTTTTATTTAAATGAGATTTTTATATATTTATATACAATTATATAAATTAACCTTTTTTAGTCAGTTATTTTCAATATTTTTCAAAATAATATTTTTTTTCAAAACTATTCAAAAAACTATTTATAAAAATAGCGGGCATGTTTTTGCAATTCCAAAATACTGGAAGAAAAATATCTAAAAACATTGCAACATTATAAAAGAACACCTAAAATTCCAAAGATACCCGATTAAACATCCAAAATACATTGAAAAAACATAAAAAAATAAAATAAACACATAAAAATATTTAAAAAGCGCTCATACATAAAAAGTCAACAAAGTCAATAGTCCACTGACGAACAGTGCACATAGCACGTGTTGACCGCGCTGTTAATCGAGCTGTTGATCACAATTGACTTTTGCCGGTTGAAAAATTTTCCGGCCAAATTCCAGGGGCCATAAATGTTTTCGGCGATACGCTAGCGGTGTTTTTTGGGTGTTTCATGTGCTTTTTCTAAAACCATATTTTTATAATTAAAAACTAAATTAAATTAAAAATGTAAATTGAATATGGATTTAATTTTTGAAACTTTAAGGTATTTTTGTAAATAAATTTAAAAAAATCAGTAAATGAAGTATTTTTCTTTTTAAATACAATAAAATTTATTATGCTGGCTTGTATATTTCCATTTTAGAATTCTCTTCGACACAATTTGGATCAAATATTTTTAAAATTTATTTATTTATTATTTGAATTGAAAATAGAGTTATATGAATAATTCTGAATTAATAAAATATTACTATAATTTTTCTAATAAAAATAATAAATTTATACCTTTTTATTTAGAGGCGAGATTTAAAAAAAATACTAAGATTTAAATATTAATAATTGTTATAATTTTACTTTATCAAAATAACTGCTTATATTTAATTCATAGATGTCGTAAAATGTAGTTTTATTCATCAAATAAATCACTCAATCCAAACTATTTCACTCCCTAACTTTACAACGAGTGGTTGGCTGCTCACCTGCCTGCCTTCTTGCCTCCTTAAATTGTGTGTTGTGATCCATATTTGAATTTTCATATGATTAATAATTGCAAGAAAACGTCAAAAAGTATGTGTATATATAAAAATAGAAGAAGTCGCTCAATTAGCCCGAAGAAAAGGATTGGATGAAGTTGGACATGGTGTAGGAAAACATCATTTTGGTTGATTGCATGGCATTACCTTTTAAGTCATAATGAGCATATATTATTGAATACATTAGGTATGAGTAAACCGCAAATTAGGCCAACCTCTCGATTTAGTAAAATTTATTTTTTTTATTTTTTTAATGAATAGGTAAATTTTATAAAAGGCGTCAAGAAGCGGACAAAAAACAAATTCTACACAAGTGACAATTGCACCCTAAAAGTTACGATTAAGCGAGAGAAGCACAAATTGTTTGAGAATAACATTCTTTTGATTCTAAAGATTGTAAAGACCGAGAAAAAGAGAAATGGTCGTCCCTGAACCTAACCAATTATCAGTCCGCAAATCTATCAAAGAACTGTCACCTATCTTGTACCGTACATTAGAGATAGACACACTCCAAATGAACTTATCACAACAAGATTTTCTTATGCCTTTTCAAATAAAAGGGAGTAAATTAGTCTCACCAAAAGAAAGAGCACCCTAACTCGAAAGGTCAAAACACTTGGAGATAACCTGAAATCAAAGAGAGTTGGAATCAAAAAATCTCAATTTCAAAATCCACTTAAATAACAAACATTGATTCAGGGATCGAAGGTTCACAATACTCAAACCACCCGATTCAAAATCCTGACAAATCACCTTCCAAGAAATCTTACATACTGTCCTAGTTGCCACATCTCCTTTCCAAAGAAATCATTTCATATATAAGACTACAGTTTCTTTTGGATTGAGACAAGCATGTACAAGATAGACATGAAGTAGACTGGAATACTAAAGAGCACAGATTTCAAAAAACTAACCTGCTTGCAGGAGACAGAAATGAACCTTTCCATAAAACCAATTTTGAGATAAATCTATCCACAACATGATCCTAACTACATTTATACAAACAACACCTAGCCAGAGGAAGCCCCATACACTTAATAGAAAAAAAGTCAGTTTTGCAGCCAACAATCTGAGAAGCTAAAAGCAAATTAGAATCAATCACATTGATTTCCAAAATAGAGTTCTTAAAGAAATTAATCTTTAAACCCGAAATAAGCTCAAATCATCGAAGGATCTTTGCCATATTATGGAGATGAGCCAAGTCAAAAGGCAGATAAATTAGAGTGTCATCTGCAAACTGTAGTAAAGAGAGCAGATAGGAGTTAGAATCAAACAAGTAACTCGAAATAAAACTCATACTTTCAGCCTTATTCAACAAACACTTCAAACCCTCTACTGCAATAACAAACAAATACGGAGAAATTGGATCCTCTTGGCGAACACCTCTTTGTAACCTGATAGGATCCACAGGACTACCATTAACCAAAACATACGTGCTGACAGAAGAAAGACAAAAAAACATCCAATCATTCCATTTCTGAGGAAATCTCATATCATTCATAACCAATAAAATATAACTCCAATATATACAATCAAAATCTTTATGAAAATCAAGCTTTAAAAAAGCAACTTATGCTTTTTTCTGGTGGCATTATGAATAAGCTCACTAGCTATCATAGAATAGTCCAAAATACTCTTACCTTTTAGATTGGCATGTTGATTATCAGAAATCACAGTTGAGAGTAAAGGAGCCCATCGTTGTGTTGTGTCGCTGAGCGTGGTTGGGAATATTTTGTAGAGTATCACGTCTGTGACGTCTAGGATGATCATTTTATTGTAGAATTTTGTAACGTGACTCTTAGGGAAGCCAGCTCCGTCAAAATTATCAAAGTTGGGTATTTTTAGTCTTTCGGGATACTTTTCCGATAGCACACTTGCGGTCAAGGGTGACTTACCGCTGGTCAAGATGCTTGCTTGAACATGTTTCCTTGATTTTTCCTCGGTCGCATTATGCATTGCTTCTGATATCAATCTTTGCACTTCCACCAGGTTCACACTCTCTGTTCCTACTTCCATCGTCTCTTGGTGGTTGGATTTTTCGCTTCCCTCTCCTTGTCGTCCATATTTTTGATTAACGCCATTCATTTTTTGTGTTTTTTATTCGTTTTCAAAACGTTTGAGTCATTTTTTTAGACTCGAAATACATGAGGTGCTTCCAAGGTCATTTTTGCACCTTTTCCCTACAATAGATTTCATTGGCAAAATTCTCATACATAATCGTGTACTTGTAATTTCATATCTTTTCTCTTCGTATTTGTATAGCTCTTTTGTTGGATAAATGCGGTTTCCGAATGTTCTTTAGTTTTTGGTACTTTCTTAATTATCACTTGTATAACTTCAACTCATGTCAACTTTCATTTTCTAGTCTTTATACTGTAATGATCACTGTTATTATATGGAAAATCCATTAAGGGAAAATATATATTTTAACTGTTTTTGAAGTCCAACATATATATTCGGAGCTTATCCTCGAATCAAATACTTTGTATAGTATCCAATAAATTGTTGGGTGTTTTTTTAATGGTTTTGGTACCAGTAGGATTATTAACAGTACTTTTTTTGGTTTGAATTGTCCTTTCAGACTGCCCATCAATTTGTAGATGAAAAGCAATATTAAATTTTAATTGTGTTCTCAAAACCTCTTGTTTACTTTTTGAAAATCAAGAGATAAGCATTGAACCTCTATCGTACCCAATTGATATCGGCACGTCGTGTAAACACATGATTCTTTCAATATAATTGTGTCAATTTTATAGCAATACAAAAATTCTTAATTGGAATGAAATGTGCCGACTTTTATGTTCATTGACTGGCCATCAGTTGCAATTGATTGTTGTTTCTCTGGCCAAAAGCATCCAAGTTATTTTCACTTATACGCTCTCTTCTCCCTCTCCCTGCTCCAATCTTGTCATTTTTTTAATCTTCTTCGAAAGTTGCAGTTTCTGATTTGTCTATATCTGATTCGGTTTTCTCAAGTCACTGATGAAGACTTCAGGAGATGGTGTTGTGATGTCAATTTTTTTATTTTTGTGATTTGTAGTAACATTCTGATTTTAAAGTTGTTTTAACAGTTTGATTTTGGATTTGTTCGGTTAACCTTTAAATTTTAATGTTGATTTCTTATGAATTATCATTTTTATGATGTGTGTTAGATGTTTATTAGTTTCTGATCTCATTTCATTAGTTTCTGATCTCTCATTCTTAATATTGTATATATTATGTTCGATGAAAAAATTTCAACGTGTTTTCACATATTTTCATGGATGTAAGTGGCAATTTGCCTTCTCAACTTGTAAATAATGGGCAATTAACATATAAATTAATTTTATGGACAAATTAGTCACGAACTTAGTAATTATGGGCAATTAACCTCATTTGGGCAAATTAGTTTACAAGTTGGGGGGCAAATTGCCAATTTAGAGAATAATTAGCTTACAAGTTCAGGGGGCAAATTGCCAATATGGGGTTAATTACCCATAATCAACAAGTTCGTAACTAATCTGCCCACAAAGTTAATTTATTTGTTAATTGCCCATTGCTTATAAGTTGTAGGGGCAAATTGCAACTTAAGTATATTTTCATGAGGTTTCATAAGCAGTGGCGGAACTACGTTTAGGCTCGGGTGTGCTTTAGCCCGGGCTGAAATATATTATTTATATATTTTTGTAATAATAAGCAACAGCAGGTACTTTGACTCAATGGTGGAGAGTTTATTTCTTGTCATAATGTCCCAGGATTGATTCCCTATTTCTTACATCATTCTTATTTTTCATTATTTTAATTCACCACTTTTTACTCTTGGCTAATCAATAAAGTTCCATCTAACCCCTTTGATTTAAGACAATTTAAAAAATTAAATCTTATTTTTTTACAAAAAAAACTTATTAGTGTACATCCAGAATTAACAAACTATGAATATTTTTTATTTTTAAATTACGAATTTATACTCTTTTATTTTTTTTATTCCAACTAGTTTTTTGGCCACGTGCTACGCACGTTAACGATATCTATATGACCCGTTATTTAATATTATAATTGTATATTTTTTAATAATATATTATTATTTAAATTTTATTAGACTTGTATATTTTTATTTGTTTTGTTGAATTATTTTATAAAATTATAATTTCTTTTATTGGAAATGTTAAAATTAGAATTAAAAAATAGATTTAATTTTTGATATTATTATTAAAAAATGATAATATGATTGAAACAAATTTATATTATTTTTCATAGTAAATAACTAATAAATATAAAAAATATCAAAGTTTTAAAATAAATATTATAATATGATTATTTAATATTAATGAAACTCGTCATATTCTTTTATATATATAGTGATATATCTGTGCAATTTCTATTAGGATTAGAAATTTAACACATAATGATAGTTTTTGCACAATTCCTTTTAGGATTAGAAATTTAATATATAATGGTAGCTACTGCGATAATTATTTTTAATATGTTTCCTTTATGGATTAGGAATGTCAGCTTTCTATTTGTTAAGCACAAATATTCTTATATGTCACAATTAGGAATATCAATTTGGATAAAATATGTAGAGGGTATTTTTTTTCCGTGAACGGAAGTGTTCCCCCCGCGAATACACTTTTATATTTGTTATAGATTGAAGCGAAATAATTTGTATTTAAATTATTTAAATTTATAAACATGTGCATATTTATGTTTAAATTGTTTATATTTACATATTAATTAGCCCGGACTGGAAAAATTTTCTGGTTCCGCCACTGTTCATAAGTATCAAATTATTTTCATAATGTAATTACATACAATTTAATAGTTTCATATAATTTCATTTAGTTTTATAAAATTTGCTTTTAATTAGTTTCAAATGTCTCATATAGTCTCATAAAATTTTACAGTTTAAAAAGTATCATAAAGATCAATAGAAGTTAATTCCAATTAATTTCATAAAATTTCACACAATTTCAATTTGTTTCAAAAGGTTTCATATTAATTTATAAAAAAATAAATTTAATTTAGCTTTAAACAATTTCATTTAGTTTCACATAATTTCACAGATGTTTTTTTTAAAGTATAAAAAAAAACTTATTGAGGAAGTCAGTTTCAGATTTTACATAGTTCACAAGCTTTCACAAAAAGGTTTTATTAAAGGGAAAAAATTCAGATTATAACTAGCTCCAAACGGTACATCAAAAAATTTGCTACTTTCACAATCTTTATAAAAATGAACAAAGGGTCAACGCGCCCCTGAACTTGTGACACGGGGTCATCTAGTCGAATTTATACTTTTTGGAGCAATTAATCCCAAAACTCTTTATTTTTGGGTCAAATTACCCCATAATTTTATTTTTAAAATGCGTAAAATACAAATCGGATATGAGAGATGCAAAAATATAATTAAATACTTTCCTAATTATTGCAATATAATTATCCTAATTTCATTTTTTTAAAATAAAAATATAAATTATTGGGTTATTTGACCCAAAAATGAAGAGTTTTGAGATTAATTGCTTAAAAAAGTATAAATTGGATCAGATGACCCCGTGTCACAAGTTCAGGGGGCACATTGACCCTTTATTTTTATAAAAATTGCTACTAGCTTCAGAAGGTTTACAAATATCAGACAGAAAAAACAAGCAGCGCATTGGAAAGGAAAGTAATTTAAGCAGCGCTGAACAAAATTTTATGGATAAATTCTTTAAATGTGTATTTTTAATGTGTATTTTTATCAACGATCCTAAAAAAATTTAAAAGTTATTGTACGCCGTAACGCCGGTGTCTCCGGCAGACAAGCACTTTTTCACCTCAAAATGAAAAGTCAAAAACGTCCTTAAATAGAAAATTTCAAACCAAATGTACCCATATATTAAAATGCTCGGGATATATGTTATAGATTGAAGATTCTTTAAAACTTTGATAATCTTCCTTTTACTCCCAGACAAGAACGCTTCTAAGCTTTGTCCAGTTGAAGGTTCACACTGCATACGGATGACAAGAAGAAAAATCACAAAATACAAAATTACATTCATAATTATCACCCAATAATTCAAAACAATATAATCTGTTATTTATAAATAAGACAAACTAACAGATTGCAGCATGGATATATACATAAATAACCTAGTCTACATCTGTGCATTTCTCTAGTTCTTCAACCTAATAAACATATACATCACTTTACCAAATAAACATGTGTAATTACAGAACATAGACCCAAGAGCCTTCAGCTTAGGTAGATCCCTGCTTTTGCTAGCTCATTACGGCGACGGATAATTTAATCTTGCATCGAGCCTTGTCAAGAACAATCCTATGTACACTATCATGATGCACTCAAGCAGTTTTCCCAACTCCCGTATTTGGAACTGAAGCTACCTCCTCCACTCTGTTTGGCATGCTCAGAAATAACTGCATGGGCACAAACATCCCAGGTTCTCGCTATCTCCCACAGGGACATGGGCTGCGAAAGGCTTCGTAGTGAGATGTTAAACCTCGACTTGGCCTTTACTGAAAGATCCTCATACTCCCTACTGAGGAAATAACATGAAAGACACAAGTTTATCAGCAGGGCGAATAGATATAAGCTAGAGGAAAGAATGGGCCTGATCATTTACCTGACTTCTACTGGTAACTTGTCTAGCAGCACCGGCGAGCAATTCGGATAATTTGTGGGCACAAGCAATCTAAGGGGCTGAATGGGCGACTGCACAGCAATAAAGCATAAATAAGTATGTTGCCATGACATGTATCGTATTACATTCGATTAGGTCTGAAAGCCCACCATTTGTGCTGAAGCATACTGTGATTTCAGGTTAGGACTGAGAGCTACAGCACTGAAAGAGCACTTTACGATGGTTCCTTCACACCCTTCAGCGGCAGCAGCTGCAGCACTTGGATCAACATCTATTTCACTAATATCAACCACTGTGTCTATAAGTTGCTGATTAATTTCACATATCTCTTCCAAAAGGGCGTGATTAGCCTACAGAAGAGCAATGTCATATTTCCATGAAGACTGAGAAAATCAATAACAAAAGTAAGATGGAACTAACATGCATTCATTATTTACTCAACAACCTACAAGTGAATTTAAATTTCCACTGGTAGTAAAAACGTTTCCTTACGCACCATATGAAATTATGAAGAGCGTTGTTTTTTCTGGTATTCAGTCTTGACTAAAGTCAAAAAAACTAATTACCAACACCGTGCTTTTGTATTTTTCACTTATTTTTTTATCAAAATCATCCTCACTTATATCGATCACTAAGTTACTGATTTATTCTCAAGAAAAAATAGTTGCTGATTTATTTCATGCGTCCCTTCCAAAAACGCATGATAAGTTCTAAAAAGAGCAATGTCAGGTTTCCATGTAGAATAAAAGAGATTTCCAAAAGTGGGGTGGAAATAAGACGTCATTCAACATTTGAATCCTACCAATAAGATATTTATATTTTCCTAGCCACATAATTGCCACTGGAAAAACCATTTGCAACAATGAAATGCGTTGCTCATTCTGGTACTATGTGTAACACTGGCAAAAAGTACCAGCATCATACCTCAAGTCTAAGCCTTTTGACACTTGATGTTGCAGTTGACTCCAAATCAGAAACTTCAGGACCATTGAACTGTTTGAAACTATCACTTATGCTGCTAGCTGATGATACAATATTCAAGGGCATAGCACTTGCATAGCGCCTCATCTTCCTTGTCCCAGACATTCCATCTTGGGTGATAAAATTTCTCGCCTGAAGACGACAATTTGTCATTGCTACCAGATCTTCACCAACTGCAGCTCTAGATCCGTTACCCGGGGCTGAACCCGCAATTCTGTCAATCATGCTGACAACCGAGCCAATGTCACTGATAGCTGCACCTAATGATCTAGAGGATATAGATTTAACCTGGGCATTATTACAATTGAAGCTTAAGTCTATCATTCACAATATATAACCAAATACTCCTCACCCTTTCTTTGAGTGCTATAAAAATTAGGGTATATAAATAACATATAATAAAAAAATCACGAACCGCTTTCATTAAGCGCTCAAGGGGTTGCTCTGTAATAGTGGACTTTCCAGAAGCAGTAGTCAAAGGGTTACCGAGGCCACCATCAGACACAATACACTCTGCGAGCAACGGTGAGGCTGATATCCCTGGAGTTCCAATTGCAAGAGATGGAGCTGATGCTTGAGCAACAGATGTCGGTTGCTGCCCAATGTTTCCAGCATTAGAAAGCGAGGAAACCATAGATACAGGTTTCTCTGAATCTCCTGGCATTGGGGATGGAGCTAGAGGAGTTGAAGGAGAGGGAGCAATAAAAGGAGAATTCGCAGACTGCAAAGGAGTTCCTGCTTTATTTAAAGATGGCAGTAGATTTTGCTGATCAACCTGTGGAGAAGAATGCTGTGATAATTGAGGGGAGGGAGCCTGAAGCAGTTGAGGTGAAGAAATAGGAAAGGATGATCCGGGTTTTATCTGTTGATGGGAATAGGCTGCACGCTGCCCAGCAGAAAGATGCTGCGGAAAGACACCGGGCTTGACACCCATCACCTGTCTCATCTTGACGTCATTGACATCATTCATCTGATGTACCTGATGCATTTGATGTGCCTGCATCTGTGCCGGCAACTGCTTTGCTTGCTGTTGCAATTGTTGTTGTTGCTGGTGCTGCTGTTGCAGTAGCTGCTGCTTCTGCATTTGATGTTGCATATGACGTTGTTGCAAATGTTGTTTGAGCTGCTGAGCTGGCAACATCTGCTGCTGGTCTTGCTGTTGTTTCAGATGCGGATGTTGAAGCATGTTGGCAGCACTCGCAGGATTCTGCTGCTGAGAACCCATTCCAACCTGCTGCAATGAGTTCATTGCATTTCCTTGTCCTGAATCTAGATTGGAAGATGCCTGCAGTGAATTCATCATGTTTTGCTGTGATGTAGAAACCCCTGATAAAGAAGACACTGAAGTTTGCTGCAAGCTTGACATATTATTCTGCTGCATTGTGGGTACTGAACCTTGCATGTTGATTGATTGTATTTGAGGGTTCATGTGATTTTCATGAGATTGCACTTGAGAAACCTGAGATTGTGGTTGATGAAGGTGAGGCTGGGAAAGCTGTGCTTGTTGCATTGATGTCATAGGCTTCCTGGGTTTATTTGTATTTATAAAATTTATAATCTGCTTCTCATAGGATCCCAACTTGTCCTTGAAACCTGGAGAAACGTTATTTTTTGTAACCTGTAAGAATGATATTATGCGCTCCAACATGGTCTTGAACATTTTCATTTTGTCAAGCTGGTCCGTCTTTGGTGGTTGTGGAAGCGAATCATGCTGGAAAACAAAATACAAGTACTTGTAAGCTTCAAAATATGCAGAGTAGAATCAATAAATGCAAACATTATCTTCCTTCTCTTTGCAGGCATCTTATCTTTTAAGGGGTATTAGATGCAAATTATGTCCTGATAAACCCCAATAGGTGTAACATGAGTCGGAAGCAGTACAAGGTGATTTTGACCATAATAAATAAATTGGAAACAGTTTACGATTATATATAGTAAATTAAGAGAGAAAAAGTAGTTAGTTAACTTGCCTGCTGTAATTTTGCAGCAATTTTCTGATACATTTCATTTAGCTCTGGTAAGTACGTCTCCTTCATGATTTTGATCTAAAATTTTAACCAAGACAAATTATTGAAAGATTAAAAAAAACAAAAAAATTGGTTTACTCGGTAACAATGAAAATAAGTGTTCCAGCTGTATTTGTGAACAAGCAATGAGAATGTAGATGCACAACTAAAAGTTATTGATCAAGATAGAACAAGCAGTATCCGCACAAGACATAAAGGTATTCAAATTAATGTTAGGATTACAGATGTTAAGCACTTGATCAACTAAGCATTGAACTATGTTTCTGCAAACAACTCATAACCAGAGCTAGCAGTTTTGCTTTTAATCCTCCATAACTGAAGACCCAAGTATGCATTTTTCTCTTATCAGTTACTAGCTTTCTTTTGAAGTTGCAGGACACATTATATTTAGTAAGACTACGGTTTAGATGAAGTTGCAGGACACATTATATTTAGTAAGACTACGGTTTAGATGAACCCCTTTGAGCTACATACTAATACTATATTGCTCCATTTTGGCAAGGACAAAAATGATCTCACATTTACCCATGCACTCTCATAGTATGCGACGAAATAGGTCAACTTGAACCTCTATAAATTTTGAAGTCTAACACAGTATATTATCTTCAAGAAAACTTTTTATGGCCATTCCCGGTTCCCGTATTAGTTGATTCTTCTCCCAACTAAAAGTGGCCGCAGGCCCGCAGCAGATTTGGGCCTGGAACCGAACTGGTCAAAACCGGCTCGGAACCCGTCAAATCCGGAACCAGACTCGAACCAGTTATGGGCCGATTTCCTTCTTTTGGAAATGGATTATGGAACCGCCGATTCCAGTTACAAACCGGTGGGTTTGGTTCTGAACGTTCAAAAGATAACTAAAGTATCACTTAATTTCAACATGCAAGCTCTGTACCTCTATCATATACTAGATAAGATGACAATGATAAGACATTGTGCAATGCATGTGGAGTAAAGTACAGGTCAGGCACATTTTTTCCAGAGTATAGAGCAGCCAAAAGTCCTTCTTCAATACGCAGGCAGAGCATCACACACACCATGCCCTATTCACTTCACCCTCTACCCTCTAGAAGTGGCCTTCTAATATCACTGACAGCTACCCCTTCAAACTTAAGACTTTAAATTTTCTATTTAAAAATTTTAAGATTTTAATCAGAACAATAAACTGGAACAGGCCAAATCCATTTCTTTTGGTTCGGAAGCAATGGTTCCTCAACCGTGCCAAGTCTACTCAACCACCTTTTTTTTTTGCGTGATCAAATATTTGAGTGTGGAAATAAAAGAAAAACAGCAAATAAAATCAGTATTGAGCATATAAATAAAATAAATCTTAAACAAAAGAAATAAAATGTTGTTTATAATCACAGCCATCAATAAGGACGAACTGAGATTCTTAAATAGAATGGAGTGAAACAAAAGCATGCGAGGACCCAAGGATAAGGGACAAGAGATTCATTAGTAGAACAGAATGTGCAACGATCTGTTTGATATTAAAAGCTGAAATTTCTGCTTAAATAGTTCTTTATTACTTATTTCCTATTTCCTAACCAAAGTTACCTTCAATTTCCAATTCTTCCCTATATTTAAACCCCCAAAACCGAGTTCGCTAAATTCTGATTGTGTGATATAAACAAGATCCATCTAACGCAATAAGTTACAGAAAATACCTTTTGGTAAACTTCCTCTTGCCAATCACCTCCATTTGCATGTCCAGTCTGCGCCGTAGAATCTAGTGAAGCTTCAAAAATAGACATGTAAGTCAAATACAACTTCAACATATTACACAAGCTAAAGAAAGAAATGTTGCAAGTATGATCAACGAATGCATTAACTTAAATAGAGAAATCAACTGAGATGCACCATGCTAAAGTAGCAAGGAGGTTTATTACAAATGGGATTTTAGCATGCTCAAGAACAGTTCTTCCACATCAAAGAAGGGATATCATCAAAATTACCAGGCCAGCGAGTCGCTTAGTACGCGGAACGGAAGTCAGAACCTTAAATGTTACTTATCTTATATATGGTGCTTTAGGAGGGATTTCTTTAGAGCATTTAGTTGGGAGTGAATAAGTTTGCCCAACAATGGGAACACTTTAAATATCACATAGTTAAAATGTGAATACATTATTTCTTCATCATATCCTATTGTAACTCCTTAATTCAAGTACTTCTCTCATGATTTTCAGTTCACAAAGGATTCCTAGACCTATCAAAAGATTTCCTTTTGTCAGTCACTAGTTCAATATACACAAATTAAATTGTATAATTAAATGTTATTCTCCTGCTATTTCCTAATTAAATAAAAGGATATAGATGTCACAATCCCAAAATTAACAATCCCATTAGTTGATGTTACGTTTTTTTTGTAACCTAATATCCGGACAACATTTACTGATCAATATTGAAGTTTTCTGGTAAATCATGAGTACAATAACAACATTTTCAACACAACTTGTACGAGTGATCGTTTTCAAAGAAGGGATCTCAAATCCTTGATTAGTTATCCATAGGGAATACTATTCACCAGAATTAATTAATCAACGTGAGTTAAAGAATGACTGTAATTGTTTCAATAGATAGTGGTACCAGTAGCATAAAAGGCTCTGCCAAGGGACTAATAAAATTAGACCATTCTTGCACCCAGAAGTTTGAAGAGAAGCACTAGAATTATGATGCAAATTGGAGCATATTTGCACATAAGGAAGCATAAAATCACAGTTAGAACATGACTAGAAACTGTAGGAATGTAATAACATACTTGATGACGTTTGTGGAAGAGGTCTTTGTGATTGATACAACTGCTTTTGGTGATCCATTACATTATGTTGCTGAAGCAACGTAGCTGGTGCCTGATTTGACACATGAAGCAATGACTGTGTATCTCTTTGTAATGAATTAGACTGCTGTTGCAAAGCTAGTTGTTGCAACTGTGTTGCCTGTGGTTGAATATGTGACATCATGTGTTGCTGAGGTAGCTGTTGTTGTGGCTGCTGCCCTTGAGTGGGTAACAAGTTAGATGCACTTTGCTGCACTTGTTGCAGTGGAACCTTAGGCCGTTGCAGCATGAGCCCCGAGTGCTGATTAGTTTGCATCATTGAGTTGCCAGGCTGAGTTCCAAGCAATTGCTGTGGCAAGCCAGAGACATTATTTTGAGATCCTAATTGCTGCTGATGGATATTCGAGAGGTTATTTTGTTGCGCCATTAACTGTTGCTGCTGCTGATGCTGATGCTGTTGCTGCATATTTTGAATGTTATTTTGCTGGCCCACCAACCTTGATTGTTGCTGCTGCATGTCTTCGACACTGTTTTGTTGTCCAATTAACTGATTTTGCTGCATGTTTGTGCCATTTGATTGCCCGCCCATTAACTGTTGCTGCTGCTGAGGAGGTAAAAGTGACTGCTGCATCATTGGTGCCTGCTGTTGATGAATGCTGCCACCCTGTTGTGGCTGTTGTGGCTGCCTCAAGACTGATTGCGGATGCTGTTGAAGCATGGATTGTGTTGATTGTTGGACAGAAGTAGATTGATTGTGAACACTGGAGAGAGGTGCTGATTGCATCAGAGAAGGCTGCATAACAGATGATGTCTGCATACTGGATTGCTCGGAAGATTGCAACTGAGATGACTGTAACAGGTTTTGTTGCTGTTGCTGTTGGTGTTGTTGAATGTGAGATTGCTGGAGTTTCTGCTTCATAAGCTGTTGGTGTTGCTGTTGTAATTGCTGCCGATAAATATACTGCGCATTCTGGGATTGTTGATGTTGCTGCTGGGGAACAACCTGTTGCCTTCCTGCCATTTGCCTCTGAGAACTGGCGAACATATTAGAAGGCATCCCTTGTCCCATTGAATTGCCAGCTGAACTCTGGGGAGCTCCGGAAATGGTTTGCATGTTAGGATTGTGGCCAGCAACATTGGGAATAGAAGATTGAGATAAACCAGACACAGGAGGCAGCGCAGATGTTAAACCGGAAGAACTTTGAACCCCCCCTGTAGATGACATATTATTCTGAATATTCTGGGATAATAATTGCTGACGTGTTTGAGTCTGGTTAGCTGACATGGGTACAGGAAGTGACTGCCCTTGATTGTGAAGTTGAGCCTGCATACTCTGCGGTGCTGACCAAGCAAAGAAAGTAAACAGAGACCAGGTTAGAAACAACCAAAAAAAATGAAATTCAAAAAGCAACAGTTGTAGATACACCATTTGTCCCATTCAAGAATCAGCACTATTTCAAACATTTTGTTTAGTAGAACTTGTGACTATTTCTGGCAACTCATGACCATCAATCCACATTTAATTAGCCTCGTTTATATACATAAAATTAGAAAAACATAAACAGTACATAAGCCATAGAAGAAACATAAAAGTTATAGTTTGATGCAAATCAACTGAAGTTCAATGATCAGTCTAGGTCATACCCCCTGGATCGATGGGCGGGTTCTGTGACAAAGCATTGGGCATACTATGTTGAGACTTGGATTCCATCGTGAGCATCTTCATAGATATTCTCCGTAGATAGTCAGGCTGAAACCAGAGAGATCATTAGAAAGAAAAAAATTAGATCTCGAAATGTTCCAAAATACAGACAAAACTGTCCAATTATAGTGAATAGTGGCTTTTCAATTTGTAATGTTTGCTTTCCAGCTTTCCTCTATTTCCTTATCCTCATTTAATCATTTACATTTACATCCCTTTCGAAAACACCTTCCATCCTTACAAGTAAAACAAGTACATTTTAAAGAGTAATATTTAGGAAAAGTTCAAGCTTCACTTTCAAGGACATACCTGGCTTATGGCAGCAGTATAAATCTTTTCCTCAAACCGCACAGCAATTTTCTTGAGTTCTTCAAGTCCCTCTTGGCCAGAAAATGGAAGATGTCTTTTCAATGTGTCCATTCTAAGCATGGAAAAACACTTTATTTGTCAATTATATCAATGGCATTGAAGATTAGTTGAAGCAAGAGAACGGACACCTCGAATGATAAACATAAAAAATAGAATGAAGAATATATATACAGAATCACATCATGCGAAGATAGCATGTCACCCATGTAAAGTAACAAAATTCCATCATTGAATTTAATTAGCTTCTGTCTAGAAACTTTAATTTCGAAGCATTACAGAGGACCTTTTAATAAAATAAAAGCTGAAAGTTTTAGTAAATCTATTGATGCATAAATTGTTATTAGTTTTGCTTTTAAATTTGATTATGAAATCTTCTCAAATCACTATATGACTCTCAATTTTACAAACTTGTGAAGCATAACGTTAAAGAAATTTGTAGGGTGGTCGTGCGCAAGCAATGAGAGGAGTATCATCAATTTGGTTTTAGTTATATGGAAATGAAAACCTGAACTTAAGTTTGAAAATTGATAAAGATGCAATCATATTGAATAATATACACAAATTATGTTTCTTATTTTCAATTACCGGTGAAATCTCAGACGTGGCATTACTATAGTGTTATCACACATCACCATCCAATAAGTGTCCAATTAACCCTAATAAATGATTAAAACTAGTAATAATAACCAAAGGAGAGGCCTCAAACACAGAATTGTATTTCTATCGTGCAGCTATGAGGTGCCAACAACAAAAAGCTAGCTCCTGAAAAGTCGGCCTATTTTTATAACATCATGTGGAAGAGGAAACAAAGAGCAAACGTAACAGGTAGGATAAGAACAAACGTAACAGGTAGGATAAGAACAAACCCGACTTATTCCAGCTTAAGTTCCATCACTCTTTTACTTACTAAAAAAACATTTGGATGCAGTACGTAAAAAAGACAATACAAAGGATACAAGTTAATAACAGATATGGCAGCCTAAAGCTCGGTTGCAATACAAGCTATTTAACTACTGCTAATTTTAAATGCAAATTATTAACTTGCTACCATATATACAGAAATGAAAACTCTTAGATACAACGTACAAATTAAAATGAATCACGCAGATTAGAAAAGATAAATAGAAAAAGACTAACATTTTGTTGACAATTCTCTGGCGCTTCTCGGGCTGCAGAGTTGCTCTCCAGTCACCTGTATCTACTGTAGGCTCACCAGGTTGTGCAATTGGCCTCCAATCATTTGTATCCATTCGAATAAATTAAATTACCTGCTTACACTGAAAAAACAAGAAACAAATATAAACAAGTGCAACATTCAAAAACAGCATAACATTTTTAAGATTTATTAATAACAAAAAAAATAAAATTACTTAAACCATAAACCAAATCATTACCCAAATTTAAAATAAAAAAACAAAAAACAATACCAATTACACCCAGCTTGGAGCTAATTAAGATGGTCTGATGGAGGAGAATGTAATGAGAGTCAATAGCAACAAAATTGGAGTTTAACAAAATTATAGATCATCAACTAACAAGTAACAAATAATGTTCAAGTTATTCACAATTTTAAAGTAAAGTCGAACCCTAACAATTGAAGACAAACAAATTCAGCTGCAATCTGAATAAATAATAAATCTTTGATGAGAAATTAAAGAAGATGCGAGCGAGCTTACCTGATTCTGGAGAAACAAAGAATTGAAAGAATAGAAAATAATTTTCTATGATCAGAAACAAAATAAATTTCTGATTTTTATATATATTATCAACATGATTTGGTTACGCTTTCGAATTTATTTTATTGAAAATTTAAATTTTAATCAATACTCCCTCCAATTTGAATTAACTAGTTTCGCATTACGTGTTACGTACGTGGCTCGTAATATGATTTGTCAATCATATTAATATATTTATTATAATTATATCAATTTTTTTATTTATAATCAATATTAAATAAGTTAGAATTTTTATAAAAATAAATATAATATATTCAGTTATTAAATTTTCAAATTAATCAACATAAAGCACACTAAAATCAGCAACTCACCTTCAAAAAATTCCTCCACACCATCACAATTGATTACTCAAGCTTACATAAATTACAAGATAATTCAATCTTAACAATTTAAAATCATAATCTAAAACCATAAAACAATTTATATATTAAGTAAATTGTCAATTAGAACCGTGGTAATAATTTTAAAACCATAATACAACTTATTACCGATTGTGGTTTTACTTTAACAAAATTTCATTTGCTAATTGTTCTTGAACCGCCGATTTTCTTGGAATGGGAATGTATTATTTGTTATTTAGTAATGGGATATTACAATATTCGATAACTTACTATAATAGAATTTTCCATCTAATTATCTAAATTCAATTTATAATTATAAAAATAATGACTTTGATCCACTACAAACTATAAATATTTTATAACTAAATCTAATTTGATTTGAATAAATACTCATAAAGTCCCAAAATAGCTGCTTCTCTATTCATATTGTTATTAGGTTTCAAATGATTCTTTTGTTCCTGATCATCCGCTAATATTAATCATACAATTGTGTTGTATTATATGTAATTTAATGTTTGAAGTTTATTTCAATAGAAACTCAAACGCATAAATTGGAGATAATTTAGTTATTTACTCTAATTAGGACTATAATTATAACATATGTTTAGTGATTAATTAAATAACTAATTAGTTAATGACTATAAAACCTTTATTTAATAATAAATTGAAACGGATTATTCGGTAAATTTGCCTGTCCCCCCCCCCCCCTCCCACCCATCCGTGCTTTTATATATAGTATAGATTGACATTTTAGAGATTGGCTCATATATTAGAACATCTCCAATGCTAGTATTTAGACTTAAATAGCAATTTTCTCTCTTAACTTGTAAACAATGGGCAATTAACACAGAAATTAATTTTATTGACAAATCAATGCACGAACTTAGTGATTAAGAACAATTAGCTTATTTTGACAAATTGGCTTACAAGTTAAGGGGTCAAATTGCCAATTGAAGGAACTATTAACTTACAAATTGAGGGGACAAATTGCCAAAATGGGGTAAAATGCCCATAATCACCAATTTTATATGCTGATTTGCATACAAAATTAATTTATGTGTTAATTATCCATTGCTTACAAGTTGAGGGGGCATATTTCCACTTAAGTCATTGTATTTATTTTGGGTTAAGATGCAAATATGACCCTAATGTTTACACCGTGTCTTATCTAGTCTCTTAATGTTTTTCGAGTCTCAAAAATGACCCTAACATTACCAAACTGGAATAAATTAACCCCTCATATAACGACAGCTTGTTTGAATGTTAAATCTGCCTATGTGACATACATTGACTCGTTGCCATTAATCTATGTGGCATTTAATTTTCCACCTAACCTCATCCCAAATCGTTTTCCCCAATTAAAACCCCATGAAGCCCTAATTGAAGATCACAAACATTTGAAACCCCAAATTACAATCCCAAAACAAAGAATCGAGCAATTGAAAGAGTTAGATGTCTGATTTTATGTCCTCCTCATCCTCCACAGTCGATGAACACACTGCTCTTCACTTTAATTACGAAGGTTTTTCGAGGTTCTGCTATTGCAAAGTTAGGGGTTTGAGGTTGAGAGCTCCACTAAGAACGTCATGGACTGTGGAAAATTTTAGTCGAAGGTTTTTTAATTGTCGATTCTCATATGTAAGTTAGTTTTTGATTTATATTTATTATTTAAATTTATGAGGTTATTGTTCAGTCAATTATCGTTTGTTGTTTTTGAAGTTGGTTAGTTAACTTGGTTATCGATACTGCTTAATTGGGTTATTTGCTGAGAAATCCATTGAATTCAAGTAAGTTTAATTTTTTTTTCAGTGCTATGATGATCCCATAAATAATAAGGCTGCAGTGTTGATGAGCTTATAGAAGATAAGTTGGTTTTGAAGAGAGAAATTAAATTCTTGAAGATGCAACCGAGGCATGCTGCAGGAGGAAACACAACCAATTTGAAGCTGATGTTGATGTTCTTTGGACAGATATGAGGAGATTGAAAAGAAAACAATTGAAGGTTAATTAAGAAATAAAGATTTTAGCAAAAAAGAAGAATGTGGCATATTTGTTTGCTTTTATGTCATGGATTGTATTGGTATATGTCCTATTTGCATAAGATTTGTATGCAATGTAGGATTTTCATAGGATTGTATGAAATGTAGGATTTGAAATAGCAGTCTTTTACATGAATGGCAGTCTATTTGAATTTGTATGCAATGTTCTATTCAGCAATTAAAATGGCAGTCTTTTACAAGAAAGGAAATGATGTAGATAAGTACTTGATCAAAGTTGTTTCACTAAAACTAAATCAAAGTGTTTAACAAAGGGATCAGATGACCCTAATAAATGGAGCATAACCGTTTTACAAAAAATTGATAAAAGTAGTGCATGCCATGTATTAACATGTTCTTGTCTAAGCTCCATTCTACCAAAATGCTACATAAAGCTAGCAAAAGTTAACGTGTCCAAAATAGTACTTAATTGTTTTGAAATCTAATTGATTACAACAGTTGGTCAAAATACTAACTAAACAAAAAACACATCCATCTCCAATTTCAAACCCACCATCCCCATTAAACACGGGTTCAGATGTCTCTTGGGCAAGCTCCTTATTGTCTTGGAACAAATCTATACAAACTGGACTCCATTGTGTAACCCATTTATCTGCAAGCTTCCTATTTTCAACAATTCTAGTCATTGTCTTTAATATGATTTCTTCAAGCATAGACACTATTGGTTTATGTCTTGCTTATTTGATCCAAGCATTGAAGCACTCTGAAATATTGTTGTCCACAGACCAAGAAGAGGACCTATTTGTGAAGTAGGCCCTTGACCATGTGTGAGGTTGATAGTGTATTAGATCTATAACTGCTTTCTGTTTCACTGCACCAAGTTTGCACAGATTCTCTTTGAAGTCTTCTGGAAATGTGCTCCAAGCACATATCCAAAATAGTTTCTCCATTTCACCCCTCTCTAAAGTCTTGCCCCAATCTGCAAGGATGTGCCTTGCACACATACGATGCTCCACTTCAGGTAACAAGTTCTTAATAGCTTTAGTTAAGCCCTGCCAATCAGCAAACACTACAATTAAACCAGGAGCAAGAAATTATAAAAAAATATTAGCATTAAAATTTAAACAGTAGCAAGGCCTCCTTACCTTTTGCATGTCTCACATAAGTGTGATATGTTTTCCATCCTCAAGATTCAACTCCCTTATTAGCCACTAGAAAAACCATGCCTAGTTGTTCTTAGTTTCTTTGTCAACCACAGCCCATGCAATGGGAAACATCTTATCATTACCATCTTTTCCCACTGCGGATAGCAAAATTCCTTTGCTGACCCCTTTCAAGAAGAACCCATCTAAGCCAATAAATGGCCTACAACCTGCTAACCATCCCCTTCTGCAAGCATCAAAGCAAATAAACATTCTTTTAAACACCTTTTTTCCTTTTCTTAAACTTTGAGTACACATATCTATGTGAGCAGTGGTTCCAGGATTGCTGCTTCTCAAAGCTGCAGCATAGGCCTCCAAATACCCAAACTCCACCTTCCCATTCAATTCTTGTCTTATTTCCTTTTTAGCCCTTTTGCATTTTGCAATGCTCACTCTGACTCTCAGTTGCTCTTCTACAATGGCCTTTAAGTCTTTTCTGGCCATTTTTGGCTTTTTGTACAGTTTCTTCTTCATGAAATCTGCAATAAACTTAACAATTCAACTAGGTTATCAAAAATCCTATAACAGTCATGTTTTGGCTTCAAGGTCTTCACAGGTGGCCCTGCAGTGTCTCCAATTTGTGAAATATGTATCACAAATGGGCAGTTTTCATTGGTAACACAAACTACCCTAACTCTCTTGGTCTCATTAGGCTTTATCTTCAACTTAACCCCCTTTGCAATAGCATAAGTTGCAAGTGTTTTTCTAACTTCCTGGACATTGGTAAATGTCATACCAACTTGGAAATGAGGTTGACCAGGCTTGGCTTCAAATTGGACTCATGTCCTATTCTCCTCCTCACTGCTTTCATCACTGTTTTCTTCCCCATCATCAGCACTCCCATCTGTGCTTTCAATTCGCGCATAATCAAAATTGTGCTCTGTCTCCCCTACCTCATTCCTTGCATCCTCTCTATTACTGTTTTGATGAGGCCTTTAATTCCAATTTTGTTCAGTATCACCCCCACCAGACCTGCACCCACTTCTATTCCCTTCTATTGGATCTTGACCAATCCTAGCATCTACTTGATGTTCCTTTGCATAAACACAAATATGTCGTGTCGCTAAGTTGCCATGTTGGAACATATAGGCCAACTCCTCAACTTCATCCACATCAAAAAGACAAGTCCTATCAAAACCTTGACTGGCAACATAAAAAAGCCCACCCTTGTTTAGCTCATGAGCAGTCCCATCTTGACCAGGCCCCTGCTGACCAGGCCCCTTCTCACTACCGGACCCATTCTCATTACCATGCCCCTTCTCATTAATAGGCACATCAAGACCAGCAACCACCTCAACACCATCAACCTCTTCAAGACCAACTACTTCCTCATCATCAACACCTAAACTGTTATAGTCTACACTAGCAGCTGAGGGACCTTCATTACTTAACATGACAATAGAAAATATGGGATCATTTACAACATGGTCAGCATACAAATCTATTTCTAACAACCAAGAATATTTACTAATGTACTTTACCATTTTCTTAACCCCTTCATCAGTATGTAGTAAAAATAACCCATCATCCAAACTTCTACCAGGCTTAAGCACAAATATGTGTTTAACATTTTTAAATCTGAATCTTTCCTCACACATAAATACAATGTCATCATAACACAGGAAATTACAGTCCAAGTTATAAATTGTTTCAGCCTCTCCATTGATGTACTGTAAGTCCGAATCAGAAAGTCAGTCACCTCCGTAATGAAAATTAATGTTAACCCTCATTTCCATTCTGCATAAATAAGTACCAATTTAGGGTTTAAATAAAAATTTATGATATTTAAAGTCAAATGAGGTTTTTTTTAGCTTAAACTACAATAAAGTAATTGGAATAGAACAAATTAGGGCTTATTAAATTGTAACATAATAAAATAATCCATTTTTTTTCAAATGCACTGAAATTAGGGTTTATTTAATTGAAACAGCTCCAGAATGTGGTCCACTAAAAATCTATCCCCTTTTCCCTTCACCCCACAATAATAGTAAAATACTCAAAACATTGATAAAGTGGTCCACAAAACCGACACCATTAACATCAATCAAAGAGAAAAAAAATCAACATAAATGAAAGATTTTTAGCTTTTCAGCCTTCGTACTCTCTTTCGTCCTTTAACAGAAAATGAGTAAATAAATGACCCCACCAATGCTTATAAATGGAAAAGTGAAACACCGTTTTGAAGAAAGAATTTTTTTTTTGAGTAAAATGGAGTTTAAGTAATGTCAGTACGGTTTAAAGGAAGATGAAAAGAGATGAAGATAGTAAAGGCTTGATGGGATGGGATTATGTGGCAAATTAAATGCCACATAGATTAATGGAAACGGGTCAGTGTATGCCACATAAGCATATATTACATTCAAACAGACTGCCGTTAGACAGGGGGTTAATGTGTTCTAGTTTGATAACATTAGGGTCATTTTTGAGACTCGAAAAACGTTAGGGGGCTAGGTGAGACACGGGGTAAACATTAGGGTCATATTTGTACTTCAACCCTTTTATTTTAAAAAGTATAAATGTTAAAATAAAGAGCATGTTTAATATAAAGAGTAATATATTTAGAATTACTCCAATAGACTCTCTAATATTTACTCTTTATTTTATTTTTATTTTTATAAATAATATTAAAAAAATAAAAAATATTAATAATAATAATTTATTTACTCAGTTTTTAAATTTAAAAATTCAAAATAATACATTTCAAATGAAAAATAACCAATTTATTTTAAAATTTGAAGTTTTGTCTTTTTGAAAATAAAGTAGAGAGTAAAAATGGCTCTCCACATATAGAGAATCATTTTCACTATCTACTTTAAATTTAAATTTTAGAGAGGCCATTAGACTTTAATTTATTGGCAGAACTCTTTAAATTAGAGAGTTTGTCAATTTTAAAGAGATTATTGGAGATGTTCCTAAGAAGTCAATTAACTTGTCTTAAATATATATCTATATGACTAACTTGGCCCCATAATGATTGTATATATATAAATGGTCAAACCCATGTACTATTATTATTTATTTTAGTTAGTCTTCTCAAATTCTTCGCATTTAAGTAATTTTTATACTATTAATTTTACATTTATGTGGTCCTTCCGTTAGAGCGTGTGCACAAACGCGTTTAACGACGTTAATTTTACGTACAAAATTCATTATTAAGTCCCTGTACTATTAATTTTTATTTTAGTTAATCACTATCAAAAAAATTTGCACTTAACTATTCGTTGTATCACTATTTAATTGTGAATAATTTTATAAAAATTAGTTTATATAATTTAATAAACTTTTAAATAATTTTATAAACTCCTACTTCGGATTAACTATATTTAAATTTACATAATGATATAATCCATATTTAATACGTTTAAATAAAAAAATTAAATGCACCGTTTTTGTATGAATATTGTTTATCTTATTTAAAATAATTAAGTTAAATATGGATCAAATAATTTAAATATGTATCACTCAAAATTGACTTACTATATTAAATAATTTAAATATTTTGACATATTTATTAATTTTTATATTACATTCATGCAATTATATTATCGCAGTTAGATTTTGTAATCGAATTGGTTTGTAAATCGAAATAGGCGTTTGTAATTGTAGTAGGGGTTTGTAAATAGAAGTAAGGGTTTCCAAAATTGTTGTTTGGGTTTTCAATCGAAGTTAGAGTTTGTGATTCATAATGTTGGTTTTAATTCGAAGTAGGGGCTTATAAAATTATATAGACTTATATTATAAAATTATTCACAATTAAATATTAGTATAAGGAATAATTAAATGTAAAATATTTGATAAAAACTAACTAAAATAAAAAGTAATAGTGTAAGGACTTAAGAATGAATTTCGTACGTAAAATTAACGTCGTGAAACACGTTTTTGTACACGCTCGAATGGAAGGACCACAAAAATGTAAAATTAATAGTATAAGAATTATTTAAATGTAAAAAAATTGATAGGGACTAACTAAAATAAAAAATAATAGTATAGGAACTTCAGAATGGGTTTGGCCTATATAAACTAGGAGTGTCAAAAAAAAAGGTTGGCAGTTCGTGTTCGTGTCGTGTCGACCCACTTTATTGACACGATTAGAATCAACACGAACACGGCCCGTTTAACTAAATGTGTCAAAATCTTCAACCCTAACACGACACGACACGATTAACACGTTAAGATAAATGGATAACACGGCCCACTTAACATTTAAAAATATTTAAATTATATAAATATAATTTTAACCTCCATTTTATCATTTTATATTCAAAATTTAAAATTTTAAGACAATTAATTTTATTTATATATTAATATAATTAGATTTAATTAATTTTATAAAATTAAACTATTTTATTTTTATATTATAAATAATATCATTTGTAAACGGGTAAGGCGGGTTAGGTGGGTTGGCGAGTCAACCCGTGGCACAATCCATTTATTTCGTATCATAAACGAATTGATACGTTTTCGACACGAACCCGCTAAACCTTATCCCGGATTCGTCAAATTTACGTGTTAAAAGAATCGCGTTATCGTGTCATAACCCATTTGAACACCCCTAATATAAATCACGATGACAACTATACAATAGTGAACTAGGCATATAGACCCTTGGATTGAATTGTTGTGTCATGGTATATATGAAATACAAATACTAAAAATGCTTTGATAATATAAAACGTCAACTATTCGGAAACAATTTTTTCCTTAAAACATCATGTAATTCAAAATGAAGGGAGTAGTAAATAAGATCAATAAATCGTAAGTCTGTAATCATATTCATAAAAAAACCGCTTAAAAATATTTTTTAGTTTTGTATATTTAAAAATAGTTTGGATATCCCCAGGTGGAGGCGTCACTGCGAGTAGAGAAGGAGTCAGGCTGGTAATTTTGCTAGTGTAGTTTGAAAATGGAGTTGCCACCTAACTTAACTAGTAAATACATTTTCTACCGACTAGACAATCTCACGGGCATATCGTGCGTCTGACCAAAAGATTCGGCTTCATAAACAGAAACAACTCTTGTATTTGACTTATTAATTTTATCAATTTATCAAGCATATTCTAAATAAAAAAAATTATCTCGTCAAAGCATGAAATCCGAAAATAAAATACTGGAAAGTAAATGACGGGAATAATAAATAGCTGGAAACATAAGTGCAGAAATATAAATATGCATTACATTTAAGACTCGTATATAACTCGATCTAGACTGTCTTGGTTAACAAGTAACAAGCACTTATAAGCAAGCATCTAACCCTTTAGGTTTCAAACACATAATAGGCAATGTGAATTTTATTTCAATTTACATGCATAAAAGTGAGATTGACTTTATTAATACGCATTTTAAATTCCTATACAACCACTAAATACAGTTTTTATGGCAGTTCTAAAATTTCTAAATAATTAATTAGTTTAGAGCTAAATTAATATAATTATCTTATTAAACTAGTTAATGATGGATCTAAACATACATTCAAAACAGTAAACATAATTTACATACCCAAACAACAATTGATATACATATAAGGTCAGAAATACTTTTAAACCTTATTCTGAAGTGTCTCGCAGTTGTCTGCCAATCCGGTCAGATTCGGGATCTGATCAAAACACAAAGTTATTCCTCTGGTCAACACGAGACCATTAGTCCAAATCGAGGTTGATTGCAAGTCCAAATAAAGCAAAAAAACGCCACTAGAAGTTGTTGAGCCGGAGATCGGGCTTCAAGGCCCATGATGACATGACATATATCACTGTTGCTGACATGGCGATAGTAGTCTGGCTAGCAATGGTTTGAGAAATTATTGAAAATAAACTTACAACTAATTACATTGTCAACAATTCAAACGAGGAGTGATTTCGAGCCGAGATGATGCGGGAAACGCGAAAAGAAGATTAGGATTCCGATTCAAAAGTTCTGGCAGTACTAGGAGACGAAGAACCGTGGCGCCAGAAGGTTCGGCAGTGGATCCATAAGGACTAGTAGTGGCTCCATAACGGACCGGTGGCGGCGCCACAAAAGAGTGGCGGCTGTGCCACAACTCCCGGGTTCGACTCGAGTCTGAATTTCTACCGAAAACACATACAAAAACGATAAAAACGGGCGATTAAATTACCGGAAGTCAAATATAATGACAATAACATATAAAGCTAACTAAAAACACGCCAAACATGAATTTAGAGGCAAAAATAATGATAATCATGACAAATTATGATAGTTTACTCAAGAACGTTAAAAACACTAACCAAGCATCCTAATTAATCAGAATCAAACAACATGCATATATGACAACAAATACGAATATGCGGGATGAATAGGGTCCTCAAAAGTACTATTCTAAGTCTCGAGTTAGTTTTTTGGGGATTAGGACGTAGAATCCAACTTATATCGTTGTTGCAGCAGTTCGTTCTTCAAGAATAGAAACGCAATAGCTCGGTTTTGATCATTATATGTGGCGGAATTTTGATGTTTAGGGGCTGGAAAATTTGGCCTTGGGTGTGCCAAATTAGGACTTTTCAATGCAATTAGTTTTTTTTTAATTATGTATGCCACTCCCTTTTTATGATTTTTAACTATACTATTTATAGAGGTCAGCTGGGGTTAGGGTTAGATTAATGTTTATATTAGGTTAGAATTGTATTTTAAATAATAATTGTATTTTTTGTATTCATGAAATATATGGTAAAAGGGCTGTTTTGGTCTCTAAAAATGTCAAAATGGTCTTTAGAGCCACTAAAGTTAGATTTTGGGCAATTTAATTTGTCAAACCTATAAATTGGCCCATGCATCATAATTAGTCCAATTTCTTAAACGTATATTACAATCACTTTGGATTTTTATGGGGTATTTGCGACAATTACGCTTCAGTCTTTCAAGTTTTCCGCTGCGCATTGATCTAGTCTGCTTGAAATCTAACAGGCGGATCACTAGCTCGTCACCCAGACGGGTGCTCTTGAAAATCATTATCAGACGCTTCAGTTCCTTACCATTTTTCTACCTGTTCAGAAAAGAGACATTTACAGCTAGTATCGAGACGTTGTAAAGGTTTGGAGAGAATAGAAACTTCCGCTAAACATTTGACTCTTTTGGTTCTCTAGGCTTAAAAAATGAGCATATTTAGAATATGTGCAAAATGTGAAGAATGTATTTGTATTTTCTCTTCATTTTAAAAAAATTGGTACAATTGAAATTGAAAACTGAAATAAATTGAAGATTTAAAAGTTTTGGACATAATAAGAAAAAAGTCAAAATGTTGAGTATTTTTGGGTGAGTAGACTTTAAGTTTAGCCCAAAGACTAAACCCAATTAGTAATCGGAATGATTTAACCCGGTCTGAAATAAACCGGGCAACTTAAACCCTAAACCACTGAAGCCTCTTCTCCCTTACCAAAAACAAAAAAAAAATCAAAGCAATTCTCAGAAGAAAATGTATCAGAGATATCATCTTTTGAGAAGAATTTCAAAAATTACGCCTCGCATTCTTCCAGGTCACCTCCCTTTCTGTACCAGAAACTAATTATTTCTTTTGTGTAATGCACTCTACGTGTTTGATGAATTGTCCCAATGAGTATTAAAAAATGGCAACTTTTTCTTAATGCAGGTAATCATATAAATAGGTCTTCCTCAGCTTTCTCTGTAATCACAGTTCCCAACTCAGATTATAGTAATATCAGTAACACCTCGCATTTTCCTAGACAATTTGACTCTCACAGGTAAAATTTTGATGTAAAATTAGTTGCAATACATTTCTTTTAACTGTAATTTTGCAATTCAAAGTAATTAGGGTATGTTAATAATGGTGTTATTTACTATGCAGGTACTGCTCAACAATTTCACAAGTTTCAAATGAATCTACTTTAACTCCACCCTATGATGATTTATTAACCTTTATGAAATCCACATTCAGTGAACTCCAAGGTTTGCTCGAAAGCTTTCTCATAAATGAGTGCACGTATATAGTTTATCTTATTTTAAATGTTTTTTGGATAATATTTTTATAGGTACAAATCATTGCTGGTTAAATAAGGTTGATGATGAAGGCGATAAAGATTGGTTCAGGAAAGATGGAATATTTTTGGTACTCGCCGGACAATTGGTTAAAAATTCTCATATGGTTGATAAAATTAAATCACTTCAACAGAGGTAAAAGATTATGCCGATTATTTGAGGATTATTTTTATTTGGATGTTTTTTGTTCAATAGATGATTAATTTAGAAGTTGTGATTTCTTTCCTTTTCCCCTCGATGTCAGGTTCCCGCAGCTTAGCATTATTGGATTTCATTGTGGAAGTGATGATATTGGCTTTGCTGATGGTTGGAGTCACTTGGTTGAATTGATCATGAAGGAGTATATTACATTTCCTGTTTTATTGTCAAATAAGTACTTCTTACAGGTGAGGTAATATACTCTTTTTTTTAAAAAAAAAATTCAAAGTTGTAGTGATAAGAAATGCAATCAATTTGCTGTTTTCAAGATTATCAACGGATTATTTCGAATGTAAAATTGATGAATATAGAACAGTGAAACACAACAGTGAAATTATATAAATATTCATTTAACTTTGCCTATTCTCATGCACTACAAGTTATATGTAATTATGCATTTCTTTTTTCTCGCTCCAATTGCGTAATGAGGATTAGTAAGGTTTGTTGTGTGTCTATGACTCTATGTACGTAAAAAAAAGGCAAAGCGTGTTTGTGTTTGGCTGTGTTCTTATTAATAGTTTTTAATTTGAAAAATATCCGTAAATTTAAGAATTTTAGTTATTGATAAACTCAAAAGAAATAGAAGAAAAACACTGTTACTTGTGTAGTAGAAATTTCTACTGCAGCACCTGTGAGCACAACTTTAATTGGGATGAGCTACATGCATCTTGTGTAACTCTAGTTAGACAATAATTAAAAAAATTATATTCTAAAATGAATCTAATCTTCCTCTCTTTTGATTGTTCAAGTATATTATCGTCCCGGATATGAACATAAGTATATGTGTTCATGCTTTAAGTTGCATATTTAAAGTCGTAAAGCACCATGTGCAATGCATGTGTTGTGTTAAATAATTAGTGGATTAAGGTCTGTGTCCATTGTTTTGAGGATTAATAAAGGTTTAGGAAAGATTTAGAAATCCTTATTTCTTTCCAATAAGGTTTTTCTTTTCAGTTACAGGTTCAGATAAAAGGATTCATTTTATTGACTTCATTTTGTTGAAATGAGGCATATTTAAGATAGGCTGCTAATTGAATTGAAGCCCGTGTGCATACTTTTTGACATAAAGTAGAAGCATTAATTATCTTAACATATGCTTTTAATAGTTTGTTTTTTTAATCAGAAAGTTGAATCATTGTGTATGTTTTTGTTTCTAAATATTGCACAATGGTTTGCATTATAACGAGCACGTTGTTTTATCGATGTGTATAGATGGAAAATGGGGCATGCTACATTTTGTTCAAAGATTTCCGGAGTCCTGTTGTTTTTCACGACCATGACAAAAATTTTGAAATTCTTAATGAAGGTATGTGTTTGTAATATTTAATGGGAAGGATATTGTAGTACCATAGTAAATTTCTTGTTACTGTTTCGGAATTTCCATGAGATTTTAAATTTCGTTGATGTTTAATTTTAACTCACATTCCAACTTACCTAAATGTTTCTCTATATTAGCATGCACACTATAATTTACACAAACCATTTTATTCTCTAGTCATTCTAGAGTTCAAAGAACTTCAGGCTGTGCTAATTATCATCCTCCCCCGCCTGCGAAGTCCTTATAGTCTTCTCCTCTTTGTTAAGTATACATCATTTGTTTGTAATTTAAGTGGAGTTTGTCTTCACTAACTTATCGTTCTTTTCAATTTGAGCTACTAGTTGAATCATTTCAACTTCTTTGTTCATCATTGTCTTTTTTTTCCCCTTTGCTTTCTGTATTTTAAAATCTTTTACCATTATCTTTATTTCTATGGAATTGCAACTTGATGTCCTGTGTTAAAATTTAGTACTTCCTCTGGTCCATAATATTTGTCGCATTTGAGAAATTTTTTTGGTCTATAATATTTGTCATTTTATAATATCAAGAGAGCATTAATTGTTGTTTTTTCAAGTTTCTCCCCTTATTAATTCATTGGAAAGAATACAATAACACAAATAAAGAAGAGTAGTCATAATTGTCGACAAGTTTCAAGATAGGGTTAACTTAGTAAAAGTGTTTATAAATTAAGATACAATAATTATTTTCTTAGTTCTTGTGTCAGCCAAATGCGACAAATATTATGGACCTGAGGGAGTATCTAATTAAAATGCACAATAAATGTTCAAACATGTGCACAATAATATATATGTTTAATTCTCACTTGATACCCTGTTACAGCTATTCAAGAGTTACTGTTGCAAGAAACTGAGAATATTGACAGTAGCATTTCTAGTTCACGCAGTTTGAAAAGAACTTGGGTGAAACAAACTGAGGTTGTCAAGGAGCCATACTTCTCTTCTTTTCTGCAAAACCTACTGCTCTATTTCCCAGGTAGAGAATTCAACTGCATTGTGGTTTTTTGTCTTGCCATATAGTTTTGTCTCTTTTCAAAGTTTCAAGGAAATCAAACTTTGTTATTTACTTGGCGTATTCAGATATGAAAATTTGAAATCTACATAGATACAAGATGGAGATTGCAATAGATTGCTATGAATCCTGCACTAGGAAAAATGTTATCCAACTCATGAATTGACTGCCTACACGATAACGACTGTCACTGAATCCAGATCTGTAAAAAAAGAAGACGAAAATATCAATCAGTCAATTCATTTAGGCAGTCCAGTAAAAATGCCCAAATCTGAACCTGCCATACTGACTAAGAGCTCCTTTATTATTAATCAACCTCTTATAAAGAGCATGACAACTTCAGACTTTAATGAATCTAAATAGGACATTTGATATTTATAGACAAAATAGCATGCGGTATAAGACATTATTTTTTCATTGTAGACTAGAGTTAATGCCTACATACAATTTGAATCCTTTATATTTTAAAAGTTTTAAACATATGTAGCAATGAGCACATGTACTACTTTTGGCTTTGTTTTTGTGCAATACAGCATAAACTTTTACTTTCCTAAAAATCTGCTGTTCTTTTTATACAGGTTGTGTCTCTGCAGATGAAAGCGGTGATCGCCTTTTCCTTTCAGACAGCAATCATCATCGGATTATTATATTTGATGGAAGTGGAAGGATAATTGACTCTGTATGAAGTCCTTTTAAAATGATTTGAAGTCAAAATATACTAATACTCTCCTTTTCAAAAATAGATGTTTCTGTAACGTTCACTGTCAAAGTTCATGCGGTGTGATTTTTATTTTTCTGTGCAAACGAGTCCCGATTAGTATTAAATAATTGCTTTCACAGTTAGCTATCCGTATCCTACAAAGCGAGTGTCTGGTAGTGAATCCTAACGATGGCTAATGTGCATGATTCACATGCACTTGTGAACTGGCATGATTAGCAATGCATTTGTGATTATGCGGTGGATATAAATTGCTAAAGTGCATTTTGGAGGTTCATGTGGTAAAAGACATCAAATGGATATCACCTTTGTGTTTTCCATAATATAGCCTTTTTATTTTCCTTAGTTACCACACAATTGCAAAGCCAAAAGATAAAAATAAGGTGCATTAAGGAATAGATTTATACTGACATTTTTCATATGCCAGATTGGTTCTTGCCCAGGTTTTGAGGATGGAGAATTCGAGTCTGCCAAGCTATTGCGCCCTGCAGCTTCCTTTTATCATGATGCTGTGGATTGCCTATATATTGTAGATTCAGAGGTATATACATATAGGTGTTTTATAGTTCAATTCTAATGCAAAATTTATAATACATCATTTGTTTGATTAAAAGAAGATGCACTTGTTGTTACCATCTGTCTAATCATGAATGAATATCAACCAGCTGAAGAATCTTCATCTTATAACGTAATTTTCATCTTACCTCATTGATGCCTGTAATCGTATAACTAGATGCTTATTTGATGATCTACTATTCTAGTGAAATCATAGTGGCTCTTTTCTGTCTTAGAAAAAAAGTTTCATTCTATCTGTTTGTATTTTCTCAAGAATGTATTTGACAGTTGATTATGCTTAATTTCAACAGTTATGTAACAATGTTTTACTTCATTGATTCCAATTCCTTAGAACCATGCCATCAGGAGAGCTGATATGGAAAGGCGGGTTGTAGAGACTCTTTATCCTGTGAGTAAAATTGATAATAGTTTATGGACGTCGATCTTGATGAAACTGGGGTTCGGAATGAGCACTGCTGTGAAGTCCAGTGAATTTGATTCTCAACTGTTGTTTCCGTGGCATCTTGTGAAGTCTGTGGATGATAGTTTACTAGTAATCAATCGCAGGTAAAGGATTATGTTTTTATTATTTGTTTTTTATAGTATTTTAGTTGGCAGGATGCTTACTCTGTCTTTGTCCATGGTGGTCAAGCATACATGATATTTAAAGGGATATTGGTAGTGTGCTTGAATATTGATTTTAGTTTTTTCCTCTGTTCACTTCTTAGTTAAAGCATGGATGTGAATTTTGAGATGTGAGCCTTTAACTTGACAAATCAAAGCTTTTAGCTGTCATTTATGCTGTCAGCATTGAAGATCTTATCTTGCCAGATTAATAAGGTTAAATGTAGATTAATCGGCAAAGTATGGGAACCTCTAATATTTTGAGAGAGTGAGACGTACATAGATCTATGCAGTGAAGTGTCATTGCCTCAAATTACTTGTATAGCTGTCCTGCTCTATATCAATAGACGTCAAACATGTTATAGCTCCATAGTAAGCTCAAATGAATTTCTTGTGGTTCATTTTAAATTTTATTTTTTTTCCATTGAAATTCATAAGGCATAAAGTTCAAACTTTGGAAGCAAATATGTTATACCAAATTCTGGATGCTGTTAAGAATGTCAAATTATATTTTTCTTAAGGATGAGCACTTTTATCTCTTAATAACACCTCAAACACCGCTTTTCTGTCTCATCAAAGACCGTCCAGTTAAATGTTTCAAGCTCCTTTAGTTATCGCCTCTAACTAGAAGCGCTCCCTATGTTTTCAAATATCTTTGTGCCTTTTACTTTTGACCTTTCACATGTGATTTCGTAGTCAAGTAACCTGTGGCACATGAGTGAATACAAAATTGTTTTTCCTTTTTGCAGTTTTGAGTCCATGTGGATCATAGATTTGGCTTCGGGGGAAATAAAAGAGATTATCAAAGGTTTGAAGCTGTTCTTTATCTCTTTTCGCATGTCTGACTCTTATTATGACCATTATGACTGATATTTGCTCATCCAAATATCAAAAAGGGTTGCCAAAGGTTTTGGAGACTTGTGGACCATTGATCATGGACAAAATGTCCCTCTTGAAACAGATGCCTGATGATTGGCTGCGAAAGCAGATTGCTGTTGATTGTTCCCCGGAGTTGCTTCCATTTGCTAGTCTCCTATCATCTGTCACATCCTTTAAAAATCACATAGTCATGTGTGACACAGGTTCCAAAAACATTAATATGTTTTCTGGTTATGCTTGGGTTATTTGGTTTGGATTTTTACTTATTTATCCCAGTACTTTCTTGAAGCTGCACAGAGGGTTCTGGCACTAAATAGAGAATCAGGAGTTTGTTCAAACATTCAGTTTTCAAATTTTGGGATCCTTGGATTTCCTTATTGGCCATCTTTTCCTTTGGAGAGAGTTTATTCTGAGTGAGTAACACCTAAAGTTTAGCATTGAGTTTGCTTCTTTTTTTGATAATTTGCATGTTTGTGTTTCTACAAACTTGTTTCTTTTTGAAACCGGCATGATCTGGTTGTAAGTAGGCCAATTTGGCAATTTTCGATGCACTTATTTTTTCTCATTTTCTTTATTTCTCTTATTTGATAGAGCCTCACCTGGTGGCGGTTGGGTAGATTATCTTCAATGTTTCGACTTGTTGCCAGGTACTATGTTGCTGATTTTTGCATTTGTAATAGAAATGAATATTCTGCTGCAAGCAACTTTACTTTGACCTAAATTTAGCTCGGCAAATGCATTTGACTGGGATTTTTTTTAATTTCTAATGCTTAAACTTTTCTTATTGCTTATGTAAATATAATATCTTCCTCTTGAATTTCTTTTAGGTTAAAGGTCTTGGACTATATGGTAGATAGATCTTACAATTGTTAATAAAAATTATTAATTTAAAAATAAGTTTTAGGTTTGTCCTCAAGACACCTCTTAATGACTTGTTTGCTCTTGTCTCTCACAAAACCTTTGACTACTATGGGTAATCTGTTTATGCAGCTGTTCCCAATTTACAGTTCTATTTGCGATTCTGATTACTACAGAAAGTAACACCACCTTTTTAAATTTGTTTTTTGCGCTGCTTCCAATAGTTAATTAATTTGCCACAGATTTTTAACAGCTGCTGTTCTGCGTTTAAACAGGTAAAATTGACATACAGGTGAACGTAGACGTTCCAGTAGATGTTGAGCTTGTTGAACCTTTACAAGAAGGATGTATTTGGCGCCAGACAAGAGGGGCTGTGACTGAAATCCTAGAAAGAGAGGATGCAGCGGGAACCTCGGAAAAGGTTGAGCTGTGCATGTATCTTTCTCTCATTTCCATTTCTGTTATTGTTTATTTTTCTTTTGGTCTGGACTCAGGTCTCTTGTCTGTGGATTGCACATGCAGGTTGGTGTCGCCCAACAGTGGTATGATGCTTTGGATAATCTGGCCTTCTCAACTCCTGAATCAGAGATGATTGTTGAGGAGACTTCTACTTCAGAAGTCAAATCTGAAGATAAGAGAGTTCACATTCATTGTGCTGTCAACACAAGTCCGGGAACAAGTGAGGTATGCTCATCTCTTTTTCTCCTTGGTTATTAAGATATCAGTTCATTTTCTCTTTCTTAGTTGATATGAAAACATATGAGCGTGTCTTGCATTTTCCAAATTTCAGCTGAAAATAAGATTTCAAATAAATAAATGAATCTACCCTTTCCGCTGACATTGTTTTTTTAATCAATGAAACATGCACATTTGTAATGTCAGAACTGTTAGACTATATGGCAAAATGTTTAGTTTAGTCCATCAAATAATCAACAATATAGGTCAAAATTCTATATTGTATGTAGGGTTGCTTTTATTTATGTTGCATTGAAATGAGAATCACTGAAATGGAAAACGACGTTATGGTATTACTTTACGAATATTAGGTTATAAAGCATTTCTGAAAATCGGAACAAAATGCGGAAACATAGAACTCGACAAGTTTCCAAATTCCAAGCAATACATGTTTTTATTGCATCATTTATTTAACATAGGGTATTAAGGCAACTCTTATTATCATCCCCTTTTAGGGAGTCCAGTCTGTGATACGAACTCCTTTCTCATGTAAGAAAAACAAAATGAATACTTGACAATACTGAATCCAGTTTTTGGAATGTGAATTGGCCTGATTAAATCATCTTTACAGGCTCATAGTTCAAAGCTAGTGCCAACCGCTATCTTTTATTTATATTTTTGTTATTGAATATAACAGGTTATTATATATGCGGCTCTGTATTTAAAACTTAGAAGGGATCGTAATTCGCTGGAGGACAGTCGGGAGAAATATGCAGCACGGATAGCTGATATAATAGACCCTGCAAGGAAAGGAGGAACTAGAAGAGATTCATTCATTCAACTCTTGTCGAAAGCAAATGCCGATTTGAGGGACCTAATCTTTATGAAGCCTTTACATGTGAGGATCAAAATGGATTGTCCCGATCACCCAAAAGCCGAAAATGGAAAAGATATCATCTTAACCAACGGCTCCATAGAAGTGAATGTAGCACTTCAGACATGATTGCTGGTAATGCACAATTAAGATAATTATGCTATTGCTGTCGTTTTGCACTCAAAGCGGAAACAAGAATGCTGAGCTGAAGCTGAATTCTCCTTTGGTAGATGATGCGTATTCCAGTTGTGCAAACGAGTAGATCGCTACGGTCAGTAATACAATGTCTCTATAAAATAGTAACAGTTGCAGCAATATTTTTGACCAATGTATTATATTTGTAGGTGATAATAACTTTAGCCCTACTGTTATCATTTGTTGTAGTGGAAATGGATGCACAATTTTGTCTACAATTATCTCCAGATATTAATGTTGTATCAGTTATAGCTTATGCCTTATAGTTGAAGATTATAAGAACCTAGCTAAGAATTCGATTGTCGATAACTACTCTATATTCATTTGGATTAGTTTTTTGGTTGATAAAAATAAAACTTTCAATGGTTTCAAAAAAAAAAAAAAAAAAAAACTTCCAATATTTGTATTTTTAGTATTAGAAGTGATTGTGGAACCAAGTTTGAAATTTTCAAATTTTCAAATGTTTTATTGTATTTCACACTTCTCATCTCCTATAACTCCACAATAAAATGGAGTTGTAAAGAGAAAAAACTGCATCTTGGTTGAAATAGTTTGAATTATGTTCAAAGAATTTGATTTTCCTCAATAGCTTTGGATGAGTGATTTTTCTCAATAGCTTTGGACCTAGGTTGTTAGCACCGCGTGAAATGTTACAAATTATGTTTTCAAAATATGTATTTTAAATAAAAAAATTTATGACTTTGGATTGGAAGATAACACATGATTTTTTAATTTAGAATATTTGGTTTTAAATGCTTCATATTGAATACCAAAAATAATCTTGGAAAATTTGATTTCAAATGATGGATGAGTCTTTCTCGATTATATCACTGCTAGAAAATCTTTTAGAGTTTTTAATAAGTCTACACTTGCTGTTGAAAAGTCTATACATATTTTTTTATGAATTTTTCAAGAATTTTTCGGAAAAGAAAGTGCATGCTAATGACATTGCAAATACTTTTAAGGAGCTTGATCTTGATGATATAAATGATAAAGAACTATTTCTTGAGATAGTAGTTTATTAACCATCTTAAATAGATGCTACAAAAATAGAAAGTTCCTAACCTCTTCCTCCTCAACCTTTAGGAACCTACTATGATCTTCTAAAAGAGCGAGTCTTCGAGAAAAGTCATCCTAAAAATTTGTTTATTGGTGAGATATTAAAAAATGTAAGTACTCGTTCTACACTTTAAATAATTAAAGTTTTCTCACTCAATTAGAGCTTAAAAAGGTTAATTGATGAATGATGGGTGATTGCTAAAAAAGATGAACTTAATGAATTTGAGAAAAATTAAGTTTTGGAACTAATCCCTCCACCAATTGATTAAACAATATTAGAACAAACTGTGTTTTTAGAAATAAAATGGACAAAAGTGGTATTATCACTCAAAACAAAACTCAATTGGTTGTATAAGGGTACAACCAAGAGAAAGACATTGCATGGGAGGAAACATTTTCTCCGGTTGCTCGTCTAGAAGCAACCCCTACGTTGTTAATTTATGCATCATGTATGAATTTTAAATGTTTTAAAATGGATGTTAAAAGTGCATTTTTAAATAATTTTATTAAGGAAGAATATATGTTAGAGTACTGCCGAATTTTGATGATTATAAAAATCCTAATCATGTTTTCAAACTCCACAAAACACTCTATGGTTTGAAATAATCTCATAGAGCTTGGTATGAGAGACTTAATGGATTTTTACATGTAAAATGTTTTTGTAAAAGAAATAGTTGATACAACTCTTTCTATCAAAACACACAAGATGATGTCTTATTAGTTCAAATCCGATGATATAATCTTTGGTGCTACTAATGAAACTCTTTGTGAGGATTTCTTTAAGTGTATCACTAAAAAATTTAAAATGATTTCCATAAGAGAACTCAAGTTCTTTCTTGAACTTCAAATCAAGCGAAGGAAGGAAGCAATTTTCATTACTCAATCAAAGTACATCAAGAATGTGCCGAAGAATTGGAAGGAACTAAGAGTAGAAAACCTACGATGAGCACCACTACTAAATTGGATAAGGACAAATTGGGTAAATGCATCGATATCAAGATGTATAAAGGTAAAATTCCCTTCTTTATCTTACTTAGTAGAACCAACATTATGTTTAGTGTTTGTCTTTGAACCTTGTTTTTATGCATATCCTTAAGTAACCGCACTTGCATTTCCGTAAAATGTATTTTCAAAATATTTGAGTAGTACACTGCATTTAGGTATTCAGTATCCTAAAACTGTTGACCTTAAGCTACTTGCTTACCCCTGATGTAGACTATGTCAGTTGTCTTCTAGATTGAAAAAGTACCTCGGCTACGTGCCAAATTTTAGGCTAAAGTTTGATCTCTTGCAGTAGTCTGAAGCAAGTTTTTGTGACTTTATCCATTGTGGAGGCCAAATATGTAGCAGCCAATTGTTGTTGTGCTCAAGTCTTATGGATTTAGTTACTAACTACTTTTGGTCAATCACTAGACCATATTCTCATCGAATGTAATAACACTACTGTTATTAATATTTCAAAGAACCCTATTTAACATTCTAGGAATAAGTATATTAATATTCATCATCATTTCATTAGGGATCATGTGCAAAATGATGATGTTGTGCTTAAATTCGTAGACACAACTAACTAATTTGCTATTTTTACAAAATTTATAAATGAAGAGCACATGCATTTTATTATTAGATATATTGGTATGCTTGATGGGAGCATTTTGCATTAGATTCATTTTTAAACTAAATGAGTTATGTGAGTTATTCGATTGATAAAATTTTACTTAATTTTTTTTGAAAATTGAAGCAATCATTTATTTTGAATTTTCTATCCTTGAGTATAATATTAAATTATCCAAAATTTCTCAACATTCCATCAGAAAATCATTTATTTATCTAAAACCCTTCAAAATATAAGTTTATCAGTTTTTAACAAAGTGATGACAGTCACTTCCCTTCTGACGATAGTCAGATTTTTAAAAGACTTCTCCCTATTTCAGCTAGAGAAGTTGAAGATTGCCAACTGTATGTTATCTTTCGATTCTAATGTTATTTCATTCGTCCCTCAATCTCACTCGTCCAAAACTTTTGGCTTTGCTATCTTTTATTGTAATACCCCGTACTTTTCCGGCATATTTTTGTTGTGACTCCGACTTGATTTCAGATTGTGATATGTTAGATTAGCACATATGGTACATTGGTTGTGTCTTGATGAGTGTCATATGTGTATTCCATGTGTTTGTGTGAGTATTCGATGTTGGTTTGATTCAAGTCGTTTGTATGCATTTCGTGTTGTGTCGTTGGTGCGTATCGTTCGTCGGGTGGCGAATCTAATTGGTTTTGTGATGTGCGATTTAGAGTGGGGTGAGTGTTCCTCGAGGTTTGACATTTCTCCGAGTGTTTAACCCTTCATTTGAGTTAAGAAAAACCAAGTTTCGAAAGGTAGGGCAGTTTGGACGATCGTCCATTGCAATTTCTGAAATTTTTGCATGGTGAACGACCACTTGGATGATCGTTTATGTTGGAAATCATATAAAAATGCATTTTTACTCCTTTAGTGCAAACACACAAACCTAAAAATGATTTCTCAGCCCCCAAATCATCCCCATATAAATTTATGATATTCTTGTGAGCTAAACTCTAAAGCACTTAAAAACACTTAGATTAGCACTTCTAACCAGTGTTCTAAAAACCAAACTGGTGGTCAAACCGGTGAGGTCAACCGCCAGTTGAACCGATTGAGTAAAATGATTAAAAATAAAAGAGCACAAGTGATTGTTTTTAACTCCCACTAAAACAATAATAATTTATCAAAAATAAAGCATTTGTTAAAGGTTTGAAACCAGCCGAACTTTTATATAAATTTAAAAATCAACTTTCTATCTTCCTTAGATTTAGGGCTAAATTATAGCCATTGGATTCGAACCACTTAAATCCTAACCATTAATTTTCTTTGAACCTAGCTTTCATTTCTTCCACTCTCTTATTCTCAACAGCCGTCACTTTTAAATTTCCACTTTCATATTTCCACCTTCCTTCCATTTAGTTTCCTTCTAAGCTGACATATATTTTTTTTCTTCACTAATATATTTAATTTTCTTCATTCTTTTATTTAACTAAATTAACGTACTACCATATTTACTATATGGAAGATGTTCGTATAACTACTGAAAGAGTAAAGAAGAAAAATTTAATCTAGAGAAAAACCGACCGGTTTTGAAGAGTATCCGGTTCTCCAGTTTGCCGGTTATTTATGGTTTTTCCGGTTTTACCGATTAAACTGCAAATCCTGTTTTAGGAGTCAATCAAACCGGACTGGACTCTGGCTGCCAGTTGACCGGTCAAATCGGCGGTGGGGTTTGTTTTTATAAAACCATACTTCTAACGTAAAGAGTTAAGTTGATTTTTGAGATTTGGGTGTTGGTTCAACTTTATCTTCAAGTTTTAAAGCTTTTTAGTGATTCTTTTTACTTTTTTTTTTAAACCCACTTGATTAGACTTGGAGATCTTCAAGAGGTAATCAAATTGTACCTCTTGATGTTTATTTATGTGTTTATATATGGGTTTGAGTAAAGTGGAAAAATGTGTAGAGATTGGAGTACATGTGTTTTTGTGTTTTATTGATCAATTCACATGCTAATTAACTTATTGAAAGACCCTTTGGGGTATGGAAAACCAGATTATGAGTTATGAATCGGAAGATCAAAATTCTTTAAAGCATAAATAAGAATTTAAAAAGAGATAAGGGTTTAGAGGATTTGACACAAGAGATTTAGAGTGGTTCTGATCACAAAGCGATCCTACTCCACTACTCAAACAAAGTTTGAGATTTAAAATCTACTAAATGAGATTCACAAGAAGTTTTCTAAGCTAACTCCAAACTTAGTGCTTTATAGCTAAACACCAACTATGAGATTTTCCAAAGCTAATCTCTAACTTATAAGGATTGAGTTTTTCCAAAGCTAAACTCTAACTCACACTTGATTTTCTAAGGCTAATCAAGAACCTACAATGATTAGGAGTTTACAAGTTTACTCTAAAATTACAACAAAACAAATGTAATTTAAGTTGAGTGTTTGTTGTTTCAAGGTGTGAAAATCATTAACCTTGAAACATTGCAAATGGGTTCATATTTATACCCAAGGCAATCAATCACAAAAGCATAAACAAACAATAATACTTTTGTTGAAATTGTGACTGTCGCGTCCGTGATGCTTCATGTCGCGCCCGCGATACATGCCAGGTCAGCAGTTCTTCAACGGCTCTTGACACATGGCAAGTTCTGACTAGAGCATCCCAAGTCTATCCGTTGGGCAACCAACGATCACAAGAGTCGCACCAGTGATCTCTTTGTAGCGCCCGTGATACCTCCAACGGTCGTCTAGGGTTTCATCAGATATGAAAGTTGCGCCCGTGATATGATGTGTCGCGCCCGCGACACATGAATCTCGCCCGTGATGTAGAAGGTGTAGCGCCTGCGATATGCTACTTGACAGCTTGAGATTGAAAAACTCGATTCTCGCTAGAAGGCTCCAAATCGAATTCTGATTGTTCCTATGAGGTCCTATACACTAATATACAAGATTAGAACACTCATAGTTGATTGTCAAAGTCAAAACAAAGGAGTTTGAGAGGACAAAGGTCCAATTCTTATTTTCCATGATATATGTTGATTATATGATTTGGACATTGTTGAATTGTTGGAATTGGTTGTTACCCATGGTTAGGGCATGTATTCTTTAGTTTAAATTGGTTAATTGAGTTGTTAATGTTGATTTCCATGTGTTCTACATGTAATAGGCGTTGTGTATAGTCCTTTGGCATGTGTAATAGCTCAATTACTTGTGTTGTTGATATTATAGTTAGTTTGAATTTGGGTTTAGGTTGTGCTCCTCAATTTTATAAATGAGATTATGTTTTTAATATATTTTTTGGATTTATATGATACTATAATTACGTTTGATGCATGGTTATTACGGGATTGACTCGAATCTCCCAAATTGATGGTTTGGGCTTGGAGTTGTGAGAACTCAACCATTTTGGTTTTTGTGAGATTATGGGATTTATATTTTTATTATAACCATCTGAATTCAAAAGGGAATTTTGCGGAAATCGATTTTAATACCTTGGAGCACAACTAAAACCCGAGGGATATTGGTTGGTTGGATATGTATTGGTTTATTGGTTGAGTATGGATGAGTTTATAACATTGATATGTTGGATTATATAGTTGTTGTGTGGTGTTTTGAAATCTCCAGAGTTAGGATGTTTATTTAAAATGCATACTCATTTGTGTCTTGATCCTAGACTCGTCTTCCACTCGAGCGTCACAGTCAGACCAATGCTAGTGGAGTTTTGAGGATTTCACGTATCGTGAGTGTATATTATTTCTTTTGATTTATTAAGTAAATCACATTCTTATTTATGCAATTATCTTATATATAATGCTTCCAAAATATTTTTAAACCGTTATGAACTTATTGGAATATGCTTTCCAGATTATGATTAGGTAAGGTATATGGTTGATATTGGATCCATATGTGGCTAGGGTAGTTTGATGTTCCGCTGTCGGGAACCGTATTGGTAAAGTAACTCGGTGGAATCTAGGTCTCAGGGCTCCCATTTGTGGTTTAAGTGTGGTTTGTGGTAACTTGGTGGAGCTCCACTCTCGGGATCAAGGCCTTTTAAATAAATAATTTATTTTAGTATTATGTATATTGTGGTTGTTCAGATTGTAGTTTAGGGTTCCATATATTTCCATAAATGGTTAACATATTGTTTTAAATGATTTTAATGGTTTTGATTTCACTTAATGGTTACTTGCAATATTATAAATTCACTCACCCGTTGTTTTTCCCACTTTCATGTTTATCTTTTGTGGACGTAGCATCCCTTTTGAATCCTACTTCTCGGGAGTAATTATATTTTTCTTTTGTATGGTTAAACAATTATAAAACTCTAGACCCCATTAGTTATTATTAGTATTATAGTTGTATTAACTATGTTAGGATTTTGTTTTCATTTGGGTATGTCTGAAGTTATGGTCGTATGTATTTTGATATATTTTCCTTGTTTGGACAAGGAGGCTACTCATGATTATATATGGTATGATTTGGAGTCTCAGATTGATGCCGAGCATTGGATGGATTATTATTATTAGTGTGCATGTTGTTGAAGTCTCAGTTGCCTTCGAGTATTGGTTATATTTTTTTTTATAATAGTATTGATTATATTATGTTGATGTATGTTGTTTGGATGATTCGTTTATGCTCGCTACGAGTTTTGGAGCCAACACTCCCATTTCCTAGAGCTGGTCACGACATGCGATTTTGGGTCGTGACATTTACTTCTCAGACCTTCCATTTCTTTTTAGCACAAAATCCTTCAAATCTAAAACACTCAAATCGTTCCTAATCCCTTAAAAACATCTTTCACCGTTTCAATTCTATAGATTTTGATAATTTTTTTGAAAGCTCTCCAAAACCCTAATTCTTCTCCTTTTTGGGTAATTGTTTTAATTCAATTCAACGGTGTCGTATACACGGGTTCCTAACAAGCGGTAAACAACAACTAAGTGGAATCCAATGCTCTCGATGTTAGTTCAAGGATAAAGCTCTCGTTTTGTGACAAATATGATATCACTAGCTCTAGATTTACTCAGATAACATAGTGAATACTCTAGGCGTTAGAGAATTGTTGATCATTGGTTGAAAAATTTGAATTGGTCAATTTTTTTGAATATTAATAACATTTATGATAGGACACTTTTATTGGAATTTTTGTCGACTTTGAATGTTCAAAAGCGTCGATGTGTTAAAAATTCACTGTTTTACTCCTAATTGTTTTATTTGAAAAATGTTTTCTATACTTTGATGAAAGAAGATTTTAATGAACTCTTTAAATTTTCTTTTGAGGGATACGCTTCTATTCCTCATGAATTTAATGTTAAATCTGCTTTTACTTGTTATACTTTTGGTTACACTCATTGGAATGTCGGTAATCAGAGTGCAGTCCCGTGGCAAGTCAAATGTAAAGATTTCAAAACTCAACCTATTTTTCATGTAGTGTGGTATTAACAATAAACCCCTTCAATGTGATTTTTTATTTCTTGACCAGTTATTGTTTCTTGCCGAGGACCATTTAGGTGCGATCAATGTGGATCGTTTTGGCATTGGCTCCTCGCGAGCTTTCATTTATTGACATTGATTTATTGACTCGAGCTCATTATATCAAGTTTGACGAGTCAACCAAATCGTATAATAATTATCATAACGAGTAACCCTAATCATATACACTTCACGGGGAAGATGTGTTAATAGTATCAGGTCTGATTTGCTTAATCAGATCTAATTTCCATAATCTGATCTGATTTGCTTAATCAGCTCTGTTTTGTTCTCTTCCTTAATCAGCAGTGATTTGTTCCCTTAGTTAGCTTGCTTAAATTGCTGTAAATATATCCTTCTATATTAGTCTCTAAATTAGTGGGATTTTATGTCTCTAAATTAGTGGGATTTTATATACCATAAATATATCCTTGGTTTGTTTTAGAGTTTCTAATCCTTGTTTGCATTCCTTTCAGATCTGATTTCTTAGTTCTTGTTTCTTAGCTGCGTCATGTCTTCAGAAAAGACTTGAAAATTTTTGTATCAAATTCACTGGCAAGAATTATTCTGCCTGGGAATTTCAGTTTCAGCTTTTTATTACAGGGTCATCTTGATGGAACGACTCTGGCACCCGAGGAGAAAGAAAAATACATGAAATGGGAGGTGAAGGATGCTCAAATCATGTCCTGGATTCTTGGATCAGCAGAATCATCATTTCTTTTGAACCTCAAACCTTACAAAACTGCTAGAGGAATGTGGAATTACTTGAAGCAAGTTTACAGCCAAAGCAACCCGGCACCAAGGTTCCAGCTAAAGTTAGAGTTGGGGATTCTTGTTCAAGGAAGCATGTCAATCCAAGAGTTTTTGCTCTTCTTTTGTGAATATCTGGACTGAGTATGCCTATATTGTGTATTTAAATGTACCTTCTGAAGGTCTCTCTACTGTGCAAACTGTGCATGAGACTAGCAAATGAGACCAATTCTTGATGAAATTAAGGGGAGAATTCGAAGGAATCAGGTCCAATTTGATGAACAGAAATCCAGTGCCTACATTAGACATTTGTCTTGGTTTCTTAGGGAAGAATAACGACTCCTCACACAAGCGGTCATGGAGCAAAAAGTGCAGAATTCAGCTACAATTCCCATGGCATACGCTGCTCAAGGGAAGTCTAATGGAGGAAGAGATATAAGTCATGTCCAATGCTATAGTTGCAAAGAATTTGGGCACATTACCACAAATTGTACCAAAAAATTCTGCAATTACTATAAGAAAGCCGGGCATATAATCAAAGATTGCAGAATTCAACCTCCAAACAAGTCTGAAACTGCCTATAATGCGTCAATTGATCTCCCAAGTGCTTCTAGCACTGGTCAGCCTTCTACAACTCCTTAAATGGTCAAGCAAATGATCATTTCTGCATTTTCTGCTCTAGGCATTTCACGTAACAAATCGTATGCTTCTAAACCATGGTTTTTCGATTCTGGTGCCTTAAATCACATGACTAACGATGTGTTGCCCCTCACAAATATTCAAAGATATAAAGGAAGTCTTAAAATTCATACAGCTGGTGGAAATTCTTTACCTATTATGGCTGTTGGTGATATTTCAGCCCCTTTAAAGAACATTTTTGTGTCTCCTAATCTGTCCGCTAATCTTATATCAGTTGGTCAATTGGCCGATGATAATTGTCATGTTCACTTTTCAAAATCTGGTTATATTATGCAGGATCGAGTGTCTGGGAAGATGATTTCTCAGGGACCTAAAGTGGGGCATTTATTTCCGTTGCTTTCTCTACCCTCTCCATTATCATCGAAGTTTGTTGCTTATCATGCCTTTCAAAATGATAATCAGGTGTGGCATAAACGTCTAGGTCATCCTAATTCTCATGTACTTCACTTATTGCTTAAATCTGGTCTACTTGGAAATAAAAGTTCTACTTCTATTAGTGGTGTTAATATTGATTGTGCATCTTGCAAACTTGGTAGAAGCAAAACTCTTCCTTTTCCATAACATACAACTCATACAAATAAACCCTTTGAACTTGTACATACTGATGTTTGGGCAATTGCACCGATTATTTCACATGAACATTACAAGTATTTTGTTACATTCATTGATGACTATAATCACTTTACTTGGATTTAATTTCTTTGGTCCAAAAGTGAGGTTTTCTCTGTGTTCAAAATCTTTTATGCTTTCATTGAGACACAATTTTCAGCAAAAATCAAAATTTTGAGATCAGATTCTGGTGGAGAATACATGTCAAATAAATTTCAATCCTTTCTCCAAATTCATGGGATTATATCACAACGTTCTTGTCCTTTTACACCCCAACAAAATGGTGTCGGTGAAAGGAAGAACCGCCACCTTCTTGATATTGTCCGCACTCTTCTAATCGATTCTTTTGTTCCACCTCGTTTTTTGTGTGAAGCTTTATCTACTGTTGTCTATTTAATAAACAGACTACCTTCTTCCATTTTGAGTAACACGTCGCCATATTTTTGGTTATTCAGAAATACGCCACATTATACTGATCTTCATAATTTTGGATGCGTGTGTTTTGTTCATCTTCCATCACATGAAAGAAATAAGCTAGCTGCCCAATCTGTCAACTGTGCATTTTTAGGATATGCTAGAACTCGAAAGGGTTTTCTTTGTTACGATCCTCATGCTCGTCGTACTCGCATATCTAGGAATGTAATTTTCTTTGAAAATGAGTTATTTTTCAAGACGCAGCAGGTCGAAGATTTCTCATCTACTTTGCCACCAGTTTCAAAATCTCCTCCTTCACTTTCTATTCTTCTAGACTTTCTAAAGTCTCCAAAAGCTGTTCAAAGATTTCAGCCTGATAATGTTTATTGAAGATGCTATCCTGCAACATCCTCCAATATGCCCAACTGAGGTCCCTATAGATCTTCCCGTGTCATCAGATCCTGCTTTGCCTAATGCCGGTGAACCAACTACTCTTTGAAGAAGTTCTATATCTCATAACCCTCCTGATCGGTATGGTTTCTCATCTCATACGTCTATGAATGATACTTTATCTCCTATTTGCATCCCCTCATGTTATCAGCAGGCAATAGCATATGAATGTTGGCAACAAGCTATGGAAGATGAGCTTCAAGCTCTCAAAGATAACCATACTTGGGATATTGTTCCATGTCCTCCAAATGTCAAAGCAATTGGAAGTAAGTGGGTCTTCAATGTGAAACTTAAATCTGATGGTTCTTTAGATCGATATAAAGCTCGGCTGGCTGCTCTTGGCAATAAACAAGAATATGGTCTTGATTATGAAGAAACATTTGCTCTCGTTACAAAGATGGCCACGGTACGAACTGTTCTTGCTATTGCATCATCTAAGTCTTGGCCTTTGTTTCAGATGGATGTAAAAAATGCTTTCTTGCACGGGGACTTGAAAGAGCAAGTTTACATGAAACTTCCATCTGGTATGACTCTTATTTCTCCTGATGAGGTGTGCAAATTAAGGCGCCATTTATATGAGCTTAAACAAGCTCCGAGAGCATGGTTTGAAAAGTTTCGTGGCACTTTGTTGAACTTCTCCTTCACACAGTCATTATGATTTATCTCTTTTCTTTCACACAATTGACGCAGGTATGGTCATGCTCTTGGTGTATGTTGATATTATCATAACTGGTACTGATATTGCACTTATCAAAGACCTTCAACATATGTTACATAGTACATTTAAGATGAAAGATCTTGGCCATCTTAATTATTTTTTGTGTCTTGAAGTTCATCCTCATCAAAATGGTTTGCTATTAAATCAGAACAAATATGCACAAGATCTCATTGATTTGGCTGCTTTGAAAGATGTTACCCCTGATGATACACCAATGGAAGTAAATGTGAAATTTCAAAAGGATGAAGGCAATCTCTTACCTGATCCCTTTCTCTACAGGCGGCTTTTCAAAAGTCTTATTTACCTAACTGTTACAAGGCCTGATATCTCATTGTTGTTCATACAGTTAGCAGATTCATGCAATCACCTCAGCATCTTCATCTTGCTACAGTTCGCCGCATTATCATATATATATTTGGATCACCATCCCGTGGCTTGTTCTTTCCTGTAGGATCTTCTCTTCATTTGACAGCTTATAGTGATGCTGATTGGGCCGGGTGCCCAGATACCAAGAAATCCACAACAGGTTGGTGCATGTTCATTGGTAATGCGTTGATTTCTTGGAAGTGTAAGAAGCAAGATTGTGTTTCAAAGTCTTCAACTAAAGTTGAATATAGAGCCATGTCTGCAGCATGTTCTGAAATTGTTTAGTTACATGACCTTCTTTCGGAACTTGGATTTACTCAAGTTGCTCCTACTCCTCTTCATGCTGATAACCCAAGTGCTATTCAAATTACTGCCAATCCAGTACATCATGAACGCACAAAATACATCGAGATAGATTGTCATTATATTTGGGGGGCTTTTGACCGCAATGTTATTACTCTTCCTCACATCAGTACTGCTCTTCAAGTTGCTGACGTCTTCACGAAAGCTACGCCTCACCAACGACACAAGTTCCTTACGAGCAAATTGATGCTATTTGACTTACCCGCATCAATTTGAGGGGGAATGTTAATATTATCAGATCTGATGTGCTTAATCAAGTCTAATTCCCATAATCTGATCTGATTTGCTTAATCAGCTCTGTTTTGTTCTTTTCCTTAATCAGCAGTGATTTATTTCCTTAATTAGCTTGCTTAAATTGCTGTAAATATATCCTTCTATATTAGTCTCTAAATTAGTAGGATTTTATGTACCTTAGAGCTGTATATATATAGATTGTAAACTTAATAGAAAATACAATAAAGTATTCACATATTATTTTTGTCAAGATGATCCTCAAGACGATGACATTGAATCAAATCTTTCTCTACCTCCTATCGATCTTACCTATTTTGATTCTCTATTTGAAGCGTCCACTTCTACTCCTCTTCCTCCTCAAAATGACATTTTAAATCGAGTCTCCAATTCTTGGATACTCGGGTCATGTGAATAAAAAATACGATCATCATTAATTTTTAAAGGCTTAATCACAAAAAAAAAAAACCACACCTTTTAGCTCATTTTCAGTTGCATCTTAACGTTGTAATTTTGTCAGTTGCACCCTAATTTGCACCTTTTAGTTTCAATTCCACCCTCAAAATCAAATTGGACTCTTTTTCACTCTGAAAAAATTCATAATAACCCTTTGAACTCTTTTCCACACAAAAAGTTAAAAATGGATGATTTATTTTAACTTTTTTCAAATGGAAAAGATATTAATTTAGTATTTGAGGGTAGAATTGAAAACCAAATGTGCAAATTAAGGTGCAGCTAACAAAATTATAATGTCAGAGTGAATTTGAAAAGAGGTTTAAAGGTGGATTTTTTTTTTGTGATTAAACCATTTTTAAACAATCACAAGGAACAAAAATTTGTTTAAATTTCACAATTGTTGGAAGTCAATGATCGTCACTTAAACGTCAACGATCGACAACAATATTCATAATTGCATTTAATGAAGAAAGAAAAGAGTTCCAATAATATTAATTAATTTGGACCAACCAGGTGATGCCAAATCTCTTGGGACTCTATATGTATTATTCTAAGGTTAGGTTAGAACATTACAAGTTCGAAAATTTATTACTCTTTATACAAAAACTATCTACATTTTTTTGCGCATCAAGTTCTTTATATGGATTGCTTGTTTTTATTAGGTGAAATATTAATTTTATATTATGAATTGTTGATTGGGCAATGCTAAATGGCCCGAAAAACTATGGACGCAAAATGGCCACAAATTTTTTTAAGGAAAATTCTATTTGGCCAGAATTTCTTGTACACAAAAAAGCCCGAAAGGGCATCTTTGCAAAAACTTACCAATTAATCTAATCCCTCGTCAACATTAATTACAATCCCTCATCAACATTAATTACTAAAAAAACTAACAATTTCCTATGCAATAACAGGGATTTTTCCCCTCCTATATCCTTTTATATCTCGTTGGTCCCACTCATTGGGCCAAAAGTATTATTAAAACCTTTACGTTGATTTCATATTTAACTTTAAACCTTAATGTTGCTATTGTTTTCATTTGAATCCTAAAATTATACTCCCTCCATCCATAAAAATAGAAAAAATAGAATTTGCACATAAATTGAAAAATAATGGTTAAAATAGTTATATTTTCTTAACTTCCAATAGTAATTTTAATTTAATTATTTAAATATTATTAATTTATATTATATGAAAGGTAATTATTTTGTGGGAATTGTAATTAAATTTTAAAAAGATAATTTTTTTATTAACTTTGCCTATAATTTAGGACGTCTAAAATAGCCACTTTACCCATCTTTATGAGACGAAGGGAGTATAAAAAAGGTCAAATTAAACCATATTTAGCATATACTACCGAAAGATCGACAACATTTACCAGACATGAGCAATTTATTCAAATTATATCCAAATTAACATGTACTCATGATAATTATAATTTTTTTTTAGTATTTATTAAAACTAATCTTTTTTAATATTATATTTTACAATAAAAATTTATAAATTAGCTAGATTACAACTTCTATAAAATTACTAGTTATTTACAATTATTTAATTAATTTGTCCATAATTTTTATGAATTGAAAATATAAAAAAGTATATTTCCATAACAATTATTTAATTGTTCTGCAAAGGTACCTTCTTATATTTATACAAATTATGGCCAAATTAATTAAATAATTATAAATAACTAGTAATTTTATAGAAGTTGCAATCTAGCTAACTTATAATTTTTTTATATATATATATATATATTAAGATAATAGTAAATTAAATCATATTATATATATTGGAATAAAATATTAAAATTAAAATTATAATAATCAAATAAATGATTTTTTTGTTATAATTATTTGTTGGACTGAAAATATAAAGATAAATATATAACAGCACAAGTTAAAGTATACACATTTTTATTTATTTATTTTAGGCTAATTTCAGGAAAAACTACCCACCTTTTATCTTCAAATCTCAATTCATTTGCACTGTCACATCTTTTATTAATCGCGGTATTTTTTATAATTATATCAAAATTTAAAAGTTTATTGCAATTATGTTTAAATTTTTGTATTTTAATTCTAAATTCAGATAATTGCATCCTTTATCAATTTTCACCAGATCATAAATATTTAATTGAAAATCATTAAGATAATTGTTTTTGGATTTTTTTAATCAAATTTAACCCATAAAAATAATAATATTTATTACCCAATCCACTTATCAATTATATAATTTAATGCACTCTTTGCTAATTGAAAAAAAAAATCCTCCCAAATCAAAATTTAAAATTTAAATGAGATGGGTATTTTTTTTAATTACTTATTTATATATAAAGTACAATTATACGTTATAAAATTATGCATGTTTATTTATATTTTATTTATTAATTACCTATTAAATTTCAAAAATATTTTTTTTAATCACTTCTTTTTCGAGTAGGGTAAGGATTTGTAAGTGTCCAATATATATAAAAACATTTTGATATGTGCATATATATTGTTTTTTTTTAATTAAAATCTTAAATGTATTGTAATTATTTTCATTTGATATTGTTTGCTAGGAAATATTTCCAACACCGAACCTTTATATTTATAATTGAAAATCATTTAAATTATATACTTTAATTGGTTTAGTTCAAAGACAACACACGGCTTTCAAGAAACAACATAAAACTATAACTCTCTCAAAAAAAAATTAGATATGACATTTACTTCAAAAAAAATGATAAGATAAAATTGTTTACAAGGAGATTTGTATCAATCTGTTTAATTTTATGTAATTCATAATTTTTTAATAAAATGAAGTCATATATTTTAGTATAAATCTAAAATTTAAAAAGATTGCAATTAATTCGACATTAAATATAATGTATAGAATTTATTTATTTTACGTGACAGTCTTATACTTAATTAAATATAAGGCTAGAATACAAGAACTGAATACGCAACAACTCAAAAACTCTCTCAAATTTATTTTATGCATCATTTTCCAAATTATATCTAATAATTAAGTTTATTATATTGCGAATCTCAGTCTTTTGATTGAATATCAGATGTATGGTTAATTTATAATTTGAACCACTTTAAATTTCTTTATATATTTGTCTAAATCCTAAACAATCTGTTAATCTTTTTAGACAAATTTTTATTTTTTAAACAAATCATAATTTACCCCTCCACCTTTTAGGTTGCTATTGATATTTCAAGTTCGACTAAAAAAAATTCAGTAAAAATTATAAAATTTAAACCGAGTTAGAGTTCGAGGATATATTAAATAGACTTATAAAGCTCACGAGTCTAAACGAGCCTTTTGCACACATAAATTAATAATTGTTTTACTATTTTAATTGATTAAGTTATATATTTTATACTGAAAAACATTAGATATGACATTTTCTAATAATTGTTTTGCATTATCAAGTTGAATTTGAGAAATTCGGATATCGTTCGATCTCGATACAAGCTTGTATAACACACTTAGGGGTGTAAATGAACCGAGCCGTTCGCGAGCAGCTCGGTGTTCGGCTCTATAAGAGCTCGGTTCATGTTCGTTCGTATTCTTAACGAACCGAGCTCGAACTTGATTTTGCGTTCGTTAATATAAACGAGCCGAACATGAACATAGTGGTGTTCGGCTCGTTTATGTTCGCGAACAGCTCGAATAAGAGTTCATGAACAAGCTCGTGAACGAGCTCGATTAAAAGTTCGTAAACAAGTTCGTGAACGAGCCGGTATATAGCTCACGAACAAGCTCGTTTAGAAACTCTATTAGGTGTTCGCGAACTAATTCATATTTAGATTAATTTGTATACTTATATTTGCAATTTATTCAGCTCATATTCGTGAACGAGTTCGATTAGATTGTTTTTAATTTATTCAGCTCATATTCGTGTTTGTTCGTTTAAAAGTTCATGTTCGTTCGTTTATCCGCTAAACGAGCAGGCTCATGAACGAGCTCGTTTAGTACTTATCGAGCTCGTTCATGAGCTCGTTCGCGAACTTGTTCGTTTAGCGGTTAAACGAACGAACACGAGCTGAACACGAACCGAACATGAACACTACAAAATTTAAACGAACCGAATATGAACACTCTGTTCAAAGCTCGACTGAACATGAACCGAACATGAACACCTTATTCGCTAAACGAGCCGAACATGAACACTCCAAAGCTCGGCTCGGCTCGGTTCATTTACACCCCTAACACACTGAAACTTGAAAGTTTGAGTTTAAGTTTGACCTATTTAGAGTTCGACTTATTTATCCTCCTATTTTGTATAACATACCGGCCTCGACTTATTTATACATTTATAATTTTTACAAGTTAGCTATTGCACGTGTTAATATAAATGTATGTTCCATCTTAGCTCACCGGATTTAATATTTGAATTTTTCAATTTTTTTACAATGTAACTGTTTTAGATACAATTTAACAAAGTTTGATGAATTCTTGCAATCTTCTTCTTCTATATTTGCCACTCTCTTTCCTTGAAAATATTTTTTCACTAATTATATATTTTTTAAAAAATCAAACCAATATAGTCACCGTCAAAAGTTTAGCCGATTCACCCAGCTTAATTAACAATTAACCATTTAAAAATAAAAAATTTACAACTTTACGTGATAGTAATTTTACTTTACGTGCGATACATGCGGCTCGTAATGTGATCCATCAAAATATGTTGTGATTTAAAATTTTAATATATTTTTATATATATAACTAATTTATGTTAAAATTATTCTATAATTTATAATTTATAATTTTAATTATATATATATATTTATATATACTAGTTTCGCATTACGTGCTATGCACGTGGCTCGTAACGTAACTTCTCAATGAACATATTAGTAAATTTATTATAATTATATCAATTTTTTATTTATAATTAATATTAAATTAGTTAATAATTTTTGTAAAAGTAAATATAATATATTCGGTTATTAAATTTTCTTCTTTTAATTTTATAATAACCATAATTAAATAATTAACTTAATTTTATTAATAATATCCTTAAAAATAATAAGATAGAAATTTAAATAATAATATATTGACCAAATACAGTATTTTAATTTTGTAGTTCAATGGAGACAATTTAGCTATTTTTTACATACTAAAAATTAATTGGAGATAATTTAGCTACCTATTCTAATTAGGACTTTAATTACAATAGTAATTAATTAAATAACTAATTAGTTAATGACTATAAAACCTTTATTTAGTAGTAAACTGAAAAGGATTATTCAGTAAATTTGCCTGTCCCCCCATCCGTGCTTTTATAGATAGTATAGATATATATATATCGAATTATATATGAAAGTGATGTAAATATTAACATTAACAAAATAAAGAAAAAAAATAAAAGAAGGGAGCTAATTGACTAAATAATGACTGTCAATTTGAACATGTGGCATTAACTGCTTTCTTTTTGCTTTCCCACTAAAAATTTCATTAATTGACACCAATTCCACCCTAGTAAAAGAGCGCTGATTTAGTGAAACAAATTAAACAAAAGGACTGATATGCAAATAACTTTGCTTCTGGCCATTTTCTGGCCAAAAAATTTCGGGCCAAATAGCACTGCCCTTTTTTTAATTTGCTAATCAGCCCTTAAATTCCATCCATTTTATTAAGCGGCATTTTCTTGTTTTGGTGGAATTGATTGTCAATTAATGTGGGTTTTAATGGATAACCACAAAAAGAAGCAATGCCATATAATTAAGACTAGACTTTAATAACTGTTAATGTCATTTGTTACTAGAAAATTAGCCTCTTTTTCTATTTTATTCCTTTTCTTCGTTTTCTCTTATGATTAAACTATATATAGTTTTATATGCATATAATAATTTTATAAATATCAATATTAAGATTAAAATTATAAATCGTAGCATGTTTTAAATATATATTAGTTTTATAATGTTCATTAATTTTAAAACTATAAAACATGTCATACTTTTTTTATTTTAGTTAATACAAAAATCAAAAAAATAATATACTTAAAAAATTGTTTGATTTTTATTTTATACAAAATGTAACCTTAGTTTGTTAGATAAATTATATATAATTTTGAAAATCTAACAATCATCAATGAACATTTAAAAATAACAATATATTTTATCAAAATTGAATATTTTTTTTTGAAGGGGCCATATACTTATATATTTAATAAAATAAATTTTCAAAAATTTCAAAAGCAATAAACAATAACACTATGTCATTATTGGTAATAAATAGAATACAAAATACATGTACATGTTAGGATAAAATAAATTAATAATCAAATCAATAAGTATTTACAAATTAAGATTATATAGAAGTCTGAGTCAAACTCTAATTAGACCAAGGTTGAACTCGACTCAAATTCTGTAGTGTTTTACAAAGTTTTATCAAGATCGAACGATATTTGAATTCTTTGACTTCGACTCAAGTTAAATAAAGCAAATAATTATTAAAAATGTGATAACCAATTTTTTCACTATAAAATATAATATTCAATCGATATAACTCAAACGATATAAGCATTATGCAACAATTCTGATATAATCTTATGTTTATAAAAAATAATTTATTAAATGTAATAGGTCTTTAAAATTTATAACTATAGATGATAGAATATTTGAAATTAGAGTACATATTTGAAATATATGAAAAAATATTTCAAATATGGATAGTAAAATTTTAAATATAATAAGAGTACGATTTAATATATTAATAATGAAGAAAAGAGTTTCCTAATAAAAGAGATGCGGTCAAAATAAAATTTTATTTGCAAAATAAAGCCAAAAATAGATTTTACTTGCAAATCCATCCTTTCAATTCTTGGTTTCATAGTTCTAGTTCATTGTTCCGATTGATTTTAAAAATACAAAAAATATTTCAAAAATTAAATTTAAATATTTAAAATTAAATTTAAAAAAATTAATTAAAATTTAAATACTTTAAAAAATATATGGAAACTAACACTTTTAAACTCTTTTGATCGTAAAACAAACGATAGATTAATAATCTACGATAATTGATTAACGTCTTTTGTTTAAAAAGTATTAATGAAAGAGTTCGAAATAATGTATATAAAAGAAAAGTGGGAGCTTGGAAACTTCAACAAAAATGGTGAAAATAAAATGAAGAATATGGTGGCTTTATATAGAAAGACTTGGCCAAAATTATAATTTTACCTTTATGGCAATTTCGTAAATAAACTATTTCGAGCATAAACCGACTTTTTATCACTTTCGATTTCAAATTCTCCGAATAACTTCTAAATAATTTTTTATGAATATCAAACTCAAAATTAATACTTCGGAGCTTTCAAAATAATTATTTTAATTATTTTAGCAGTTTTAAGCTTAACTTCTTTAAAAATCACTTTAAATATCCAAAAATTCATAAAATAATATTTTAATCTTTTCATTTCCTTTCACTTACCTAATAGAATCCAAATAGGAAATTCAAATTAGGGATATGAGTCCAAATATGAATTCATTTTTTGTTGTTCTAAAAGATAAGTTTTATAGAATCTCTTGGATCATCGGTATTGTAGTTGAATTCAGATTATAAGTTATCGAATAAAATCCGTATTAGATCTTAGTATGCTACAGAGTATCCACGATTGTTAAATGTTGTGGGATTCGATCATTGCTTCTTGAGCAATATTTGTATGGATTCTGTTCTAGATTGATCTCGTCTTGACTTTTTATTTTTTGGCGATTCTTGAGGTTCGCTTCAGTAGGTGAATCCCATTAGACTCGACTCATCATATTATTATGCAAAATTGAGTTTCCTTCATTAAGTATCATTATGATCTTTTTAGAAGTTGCCATAAGTTTTATAAAATATTAAATTAAAAGCGTAAAAAATCACGAAGTTTAACGTGTTTTGTAAATTTAATACAAATTTTTAATTTTAGCAAATTAAAACACCAGCTTTTGATCTTTTTTTATTTTAACACCAAATAATTTTCTTTCAGAAAAACGCTGATATAGACCCCGAAATAATGGTTATTCCGATGTGCACATTAGTATTTTTCTAACGGAAAATTGTTCAAGATCTAAAATTGCAAAAACCTAATAGTTCAGATTTAATTTGTCAAAATTAAAAGTTCATAATAAATTTACAATACACGCTAAAGTTCATAATTTTTTACACTAGTAGGCCTAAAATATTTAACTATCCTCAAAACCTAAAATTAAAAATATTATAAAATTTAACCCCAAATACAAATTGTTTAAATATGAGATTATCATATGAAAAAAAATACTTTATATTGAATATTGAATCAAATTCACCCTCTTTAAAGTTTAAATTCATGCTTAAATTTTTTTATTTTAAGTAGATTGAAAAATTTAAGCTGTATAAAATTAGACAATTTAATATAAAATTTTCTTATAAATAATAGTATTATTTTTATAAATATTTTTAAGGTGATCGTGAGTATAATTTAATCATTTAAGTTAGAAAAGATAGATCGATGTAATCGTATTAAATTGTATACATGAGACGATTTTCTCCAAGTTTTATAAAATAATTTTTTTATTTTTTATTGACTTTATATTGAAGAAGTGTTAAAGAGAATTAAAAAATTATTTAAAAAATTTGCTATGTACTATTTTTTATATTAATTGTTTTAAATTGAATTCATATGTGCCCTAAAAATCTAATACTCAACACTTCAGATTTCTCTACTTATTAATATGGACTTTTTTAAATATTTTTATAACAATAAATTATGTGGATAATAAAGAAGTTAAATCGGCAATTTAATTCTTTCTATAAATATAGTTTGACCATTCTAATAATAAGTGTATTTAATACTAGTACTAATAAGAGTAATAATTAGTAGCATTGAAAGTTGGGAAAAACAATTAGATAAGTAGGTAGTTTTCTTTTTTTTGCAGAGATGCCCTCATAATGGGTTTAATTTCAAAAATATCATTCTGGCGAGAAATTCTTAGGTAGACTCGGTCTACCACGTTATCCATAGACCAAACCTATCACATTATGACACGTCATTAAAATGATGGCAATCTTGTAATATTACTATTCAAAGGTGTAAATAAGTAAAAAACGAATTTACAAGATTGCCATCATTTTAATGACGTGTCATAATGCGATAAGTTAGTCTACGGATGACGTGGTAGACCGAGTCTACATAAGAATTTCTCCATTCTGGCCAAATTGTGTCCAAAATATTCGGGCCAAATAGATTTTCCCTTGTTGATTAAACCTTATAAAAGTTGCTATTTGCACGTTACCATTTTTGTAATTTGTTGAGGTTTAATGAATTTACATATTTCAATCTTTAATTGAATAGCAGATGTAAATTTGCTTTCGATCTGAACCATTCTAAAATTACTTTTGTCAATTTTCAAACCCTGACATACTTTTCATTTCTTCTCTAATCAATTTTTGATTTTTAAACAGCCTATAAATCTTGCCTTTAAAATTGCATTTGAAATTTCAAATCCTCTTAAAAAAAGTATATAAAAATTAGAATGATAAATAATAGAAAGATAATGATTTAAAAAATTGGAAGGAAAATTAGCAATGAACAAAATAATAAGACAAATATTAAAATAGAAAATTTTAATTAATATTCAAATATGAATGTTTAAATAGTAGAGAAAAGATAAATGAATTATTGAGAGACTTTAATAGACAATTAAGAGCATCGCATGAAAATTACTAGAATTCAAGATACCGTCAACGAAACAAATAGAACATCTAAATTCTTATGAGAAACATTAGAAAATTACTACTATAAATAAAAAATAAATTCAGAATATAAAAAACAAATTAAAACATTTAAATTTTTATTAGACAAACACTGATGAAAATAAAATATATAGAATCAGGTGTTTGTTTAATTATTTATCTTAATTTAAAGAAACTAAAAGAATGAAAGCTCATATATTTTCATTATGTTTACAATAAAATATAGGCTAAATGATTAAAAAAAAGCCAAATTTTTTAAAAGTTTCACAAAAGTTCAATTTTTTCAATTTTATCCAATTTTTTTTTTGAAACGTAGGATTTCGTTTCAATTTGTTCAACTACACGATTTTACTTATGTGGCGCTGATGTGTGACATGCCACATCAGCCCCACATAGTCTCCACATACCAAAACCGCGTAGTTAGACATTAAGAGATATAGAAATCAAATTAATTTTACAATCCAAGATACCGTTAACGAAACAAATAGAACATCGACATCCTTATAAGAAATATTAGAGAATCATTACTACGAATATAAAATAATTTGGAGAATAAAAAACAAATTAAAATATTTAATTTTTTATTGAACAGATACTGATGAAAATAAAATATATATAACCAAAGGTTCATATAATTATTTATCTTTATTTAAAGAAATTAAAAATATGAAAGTTGATATACTTTTTATTGTATTTACAATAGAATATATTATCACAATATGATAAAATAATGATAAAAAATCTAAAATATCTTAATAATGTAATCTATTTCAATTATTATGGAAGAGACTGGAAGGATTTTTCAATATTTATTATAAAAAAGTCAAAGAAATATAAGGACTAATTAATACCTTTGGACAAGGATGAAAATATTATATCTTACCACATCATCCATATTCACCATAAATTAGAATATAGCTAGAGAACACCATAAAATAGGAAATAAAAATGAAAAACACGGGTAATTGATCATGAGAGTCACTGAACTTTTAAATTTTTTTATTTCAGTCATTAAATATTTTTGTTTATTGAAATTAAGTATTTTTTTGTTTTTTTCCGCCCAAAAATACTTATGTGCCAGCCGAAATTTATTTATTTTTACCTGAAAACTTACCATGTATGCGTAATTTGGCTAAAAAACTCATTTCCAAACTAAAATTATACATGTTTAATAAATTTTCAACATAAAACTAGAAAATCTAGTTGTCACATGCCAAATTCTGGCTGCCATTTAGGCACTTTTGGCCTGGAAAAAAAAATAAAAGTTCAATAACAAAAAAGGAAAAAAATTAAGTTTAGTAACTGAAATGAAAAAAATAAAAGTTTAGTGGTTATCAAGATTAATTATCCGAAAAACACCATAAAGAAGAAACAATCTAAAAAAATCAGAGAAATTAATACATCAGAATGAAAGAATTCACACCAAAACTGTTGTTCATTTTGTGCTCTTTTCTGGAAATTGATAACAAAAAAAACACAACATAAAAGCAAACACACAATCTTTTGGTATCCTTTCTCTGAATTCATCTCAGAATTTATCCGCTTTATCAATATTTCTGCTATTTCACACAGTTTTGCCATCAGAATGTCATTCTGAAGAAACCCCAAATCCACATACATATAAAAACAGAACATAAAAGGCAGGAAATATTATAAAGAAGAAACACTTGCCCGCCGCGATCTTCCATCAGAACTCCATTCCATGGCTTCTACAACAGCTTCTTGGCGTTGTCGAATGCTATTTTCATCTGCGTACTCGTAATCATCCTCTCCGATTGTGTATTCGGATGGTATAGAGGCTAAAGAAGCTAGGGTAGTAAGTGTTGTAGCAGCACCACCTCCACCTGGTGATGGTGCTGCTGTTGCTGCTGCTGATGCTTCTCCGAGGAAACTCAGAGCGCTCACAACGTCGCTCATCCATGGTCGAACTGATGCTTCCTCATGCAGACACATTGCTGCTACTGCTACTGCTTGGTTTAGCCCTCTTACCGGGAAATTTCCGTTCATAAGTGGATCAGCTAGCTCTGGAAATCTTTTTGGATCCTTGAATACTGGTTGTGCCTGTTCACTAAAACTTATTAGTATCCATCAGAATTGTCAAATTATGGTTTAAACTCAAAATCTCATAAATATGATCGGGCAATTGACATTGACGGTATCAAAACTATCATATTTTTGTATTTTGTTCACTAAACTTTAATTTGTTTCATTTTGATTAACAAATTTTATGAGAGATTTCTCGACCAAATATGCATACGTGGCAGTCAGGTTTTTTATTTTATTTTATTTGAAAACTTGTCATGTATACATAAAAAAATGAAAATTGTAACTAGGACTCACCCAGGTAACTAGAGTTTGCTCATGGGTTGTTCTTGTGGTGTCAATGGCTCTTCTTCCAGTAATCAACTCAAGTAAAACAACTCCGAAACTGTATACATCTGATTTAGTCGTTAATTGTCCTGTTCTTTGATATTCCGGGGCGCAGTAGCCATAAGTTCCCATAACTCTGGAAGATACATGAGACTTGTCTCCTACAGGTCCGAGCTTGGCTAGTCCGAAATCAGACAGTTTAGCATTGTATTCCTCGTCAAGCAAAATGTTTGATGATTTCAGATCTCGGTATATAACAGGAGGATTTGCTTTATCATGCAAATACTCTAATCCTTTAGCAGCACCTAATGCTATTTTCATTCTTGTGAACCAATCTAATGCCTCTTGCTCTGGTGGAAGTTCTGAAAAAAAAAATCCATTGCATAATCAATTACAAGTACCTTCGGTATGTTACACAAAAATAAAATATTGCAACGGAAAATGTTGAAATATAAACAACAAAAAGGTGATTTTTACATAAATTATAGGCAGAAGGTAAAATAACCCTTCAGGTTATCCAGAAAGCGCACATAAGTTTTTTTTTTTAATTTTTCTTGGCCATTTAGTCCATAAATGTTTTTAAACGGTACAAATAAAACCCATGCTTGAAAATAAACCACAAAAATAACTAAAAATATGAGAGACTAATTGTAACAAAAAAATTAAAAAGGTTTAGATGCTCTTTTTAAAAAGTTTAAAAGGTAAATATCTAAAAATGTTAAAATGTTGAAAGTCCAGGTAGCCAATAAAAAACTAAAAGGATTTACGTGTGCTTTCAGAGTTATTTGAATTTTTTTTTTTACTTTTGACTTAAAATACACAAAATTCGGAGTTTCAGAAAGCACTTCGATAAACAAAAATGAAATATGGAAACATGATACTCGATAAGTTTTCGTGCAATATAGCCGCGAGAAAATGCGGGAAAGAAAAAAGTGGCTTAAATTTAGAGGTTACCTAGTAGATGGTCTTCAAGAGAACCTAATGCCATGAACTCATAGACAAGAAGTCTTTGATCGCCATCAGCACAATATCCTATAAGATTGACAAGATTGTGATGGTGCAAGAGACTCAACATCAACACCTCTACTAGAAATTCTCTGTTTCCTTGCATCCCATTTCTGTCAAGTTGCTTCACAGCCACTATCTGCTTCATCAGACACAGCAACACATTCACATGCATGCAAATATGAGGGACCAAACTATAACTTCACCAATCTGATTTTTCATTACCTGGTTTGTCTTGTCAAGTTTTCCCTTATAAACTCTTCCGAAACCACCTTCACCAATCAGACATTCCTGTTTGAAATTCTTCGTAGCCGCCGCTAGTTCCCGGAATGTAAAAGTTTGTGCTGCTATGTTGTTGCCTTCTTTATTATTAGTCCCATCCTTATTATGCGTATGAGCTTCATGGTTTTGTCTAGGATTATCTGCATTGTCATTATATCATTTATCAACATAAAATCAATCCCGATTTCTCGTTTTATGTCGTATAGTTTTCTTTTTTATCACCCATGCATAATCAAACTTGAAATTTTCAAGTCGAATTATAATTTTTCTGCCACTAGACTATGTTATGATGGGGACTATAATATAACTTGTTAGGTAATGTGCATGAGTCCAACTTGTCAAACATTTTCAGGTAGTTAAAAGAACTTGTATATATTCAATTAATAGAACTTCGAATTTTTCACCACAAAAAATATGAAAGCTTGCTTACCATCGGGGCGCGGATGCACTTGGGCGTGTGCTTCTCGTTGACGAGGAGGAGACGTAGGCCGCGGATGAGCCACTGATTTTCTGGTGTTATTTTCTTTTCTTGTTTTCTTTGCTTGAGATGAAAAGCATGGCAAACAACTCATTCTTCAACTATTGCAATGTATCTTTATTCTTTATAAGCAATTTCTTGATTCCACCAATTCAATTATTTTACAAGAAAAATATACACATTAATTTACATAGGCTAAACTCGAAAATAAATTTTTAAAGATCGACTAAAAATTATGCACGTATGATTCAAATTTTTAATCGATCAAACGAGTTATACCTATGTAAATTTTTTAAAAATTATTCTCAAGAATGATTGAAAAAGGGAAGCTGAAGATGTTAATCTTAATTCATTTTTCAACAACAAAATATAGATATAAAAGTAGTTAAGAAATGAAAAAAAAAAAGGTTTTAGGAACAAAAACCTAAAAAATACAAAAGATTTTAGAAATTCAACTAAAAAAACCCAGAAAAAGGGTTAAGCCTATAAAGAAGGGTAACAAAAAATGGGTGTAATTTGTTTGGAGTCAGCGTAGAAAATGGAGAAGAACAAATTTAAGATTTGAATTGAAGGTTTTGGAAGACTTTCCTATATATCATATTTATAGTAATAAGCTGATTTTTCTTAATTTAATAGGTTGTATTAACATTAAAAATAGAAGAAAGAGATGTAAAATTAAATAAAAACAATTAATATTTACAATTTTTATTACCAACTTATTGTTTGTGCTATACCATAAGCCTATAAAATAGTCTAAATGCTTCAACTAATTGATTAGCTTAGCTTTCTAGTCAACTGATTAACGAAATCTTTGTGATTCTCTGTCTTTTTGACTTGAATTTTGTTTCATTTTAATGATCATTTTGTTTGTTATTTTAATGTAAGATTATCTCTGATCACAGTTCATGCACAAGATGTTTTCTGACGACGTGCAGTGAACTATATATATATGCGCAGTAGGGTATGTATGCTGAGTAGTAATGAAAATTGAACAAAGGGTCAACGCGCCCCTGAACTTGTGACATGGGGTCATCTAACCCTATTTATACTTTTTTGAGCAACTAATCCCAAAACTCTTTATTTTTGGGTCAAATAACCCCATAATTTATATTTTTATTTTAAAAAACAGATTTTGGATAATTTTATCGCAACAATTAGGGAAGTATTTAATTACTTTTTTGCATCCCTCACCTCCGATTTGTATTTTAAGCGTTTTAAAAATATAATTATGGGGTTACTTGACCAAAAAATGAAGAGTTTTGGGGTTATTTGCTCAAAAAAGTATAAATTGGGTTAGATGACCCCATGACACAAGTTTAGGGGGCGCATTGACCCTTTGTTCAATGAAAATTTACTCTAATAAAAAAAATAGAAAAGGAAAAAAATGAAAAGTCAATTAAAGGCAATTTACTAATTTATTTTAAAGCCTAAATATCCAAAAGTACCCAATATTTTTAACTTTTTTTTATTTATATTTTAAATTTTTAAAATTGTCAATTTTACCCAATTTTCTAATTTTTTAATTTAGTTTTACTCATATTTTTAAAACTGGAGTTTTTTCATTATAAAGAAGATTTGATTAAGGGGTCGTTTGATTCAACGTTAGAAATTAGAATGGAAATAAGGGGTTTTTGATATTTGGGTGCCTCAAAGGCACCCAAAATTCCAGTCTTGTGCCTCTTCTGGAATTAATTCCAGAAGAGTGCCTGAGACCACCGGTTCCGCATTCTAGGAATGCGGAACAGGTGGTGTTCCGCATTCCTAGAATGCAGAACCGGTTAATCAGCTGATTAATTAATAATCAGCTGATTAAAGCGTGTTCCGCATTCTAGGAATGCGGAACACGCTTCCCCAATGATTGGGGAGACAGTTTTGTCTCCCCAATCATTGGGGCAGCAATGATTGGGCACTAAAATGCCCAATCATTGCTGATTATTAATTTTTTAAAAATAAAAAATTATTTAAATAATTATAAACTAAAAATAATATAAAATAATTTTATTTTATTTAACTAATGATTTTAACAGACGATATTAACAGACGATATTAACTAATGATCTTAACAGACGATACTGAATTTAACAAACGCTTATAAAAAACATAAATATTTATTTTATTTAACTAATGATTTTAACAGACACTGATAAAAAAATAACAATTATAACACACGAATATAATATACATAATATAGTAAACATACAACATATACTAAAATACAAAAATCGATAAATAAAGAAAAATATGAAATCTAATCCTCATATCTACGAGTCCTCGGTCTCTGTATCCTCAAACTGTGAGTCTCTCGTCGGTGCCGCGAGCTGTCTGTGATCGAGTGAAACTGTCTGGGTACCGGAGGGCTCTCGCCGCTGTCGTGGGCGTCCTCGTCCTGAGCTGAATGCTGAACGTCTGCTGGTGGTGGTGCAGTACCGGTCTCCTCCTTTGTGGGCGGTAGGAGTCTAAAAGATGGAGGTGTGAGATCCGGTCGTGATAAAAGCTCCTCGTACGCCTCTGAACCGATCTCCGGACCGAATAACCATGACTATGACAGTGTAAAATGTAGCTGTGATGGATCCTGGGCCTGGTGAGAAGAAGATGGCCGCGAATGTGACGTCGACGGCTGATCATCCGAAGGCATCGTGGGACGGTAACACTGATCGAAAGACGTGAACGGTTGAGCATCTGTATATGGCGCTGGACGGTAATACTGATCTGATGCAGCAAACGGCGGTGGTGTGGTCTGCTGAAACGGAGACGCCGGTGGTGTGGCCTGCCGGAACTGAGACGCCGGTGGTGTGGCCTGCTGGAACTGAGACGCCGGTGGTGTGCCCAGAGAAGTGGTATATGCTGTCTGTCCGTACGACGGCTCAAAAAACGGCATCGACGAAGGCGGGACCTGATACGATGATACCTGGGGTCCCTGAAATACAAAGTTAAAAACGCAACATTTAAAATATATATTTAACTACGAGTTAAAAAAGCAATAAATTAAATTATAAATGACATGAAACCTGTGGGAAATAGGTCTGATGCCACGGAGGCTGTGATGCTGAAGTGGAAGTGGAACCGTAGTACTGAGTCGGGCCATAGTACTCCCCCCGTCTGTCTGTAGTGGCTGTAGGATCGAAGTGGAAGTAGACCGGTTTGAAAGTCCAGAACATTCGGTTGAACGTTACGACTTTCGGCTGAAGGATCCCGTCGGTGTACACCTCAGCGCCTACAAATCACAAGTTCAACAAAATTAGAATTATTACTTGAAGCAACTCGTTATATAACAAATTAGAGTTATTACGTATACCTTCTGCATCCCAGAAAGATCCAGGGTTGACATGCATCATCTCGTTCATGAACTTGTGAACCATACCAAATGATTCATACCAGCCACCGTAAACATCAGCTATTGCCTTTTCCTTTGCATTCCAGGTTCGTTTATACGGAGGCCTAACTCCAACTTGTTTCCAAATTCCAGCTCTGAGGGTATCGATCCGTATATCACGTTGCAGCTTTACTTGACCCTTGATATAGTCTGCGATTGCAACAGACCCAAAATTCCGATGGTTTGGATCAGGTAACAGCTGATTGCACGTGTGCGGGCCAATATATTTTGTCAACGTCCACCTCTGAGTTGCTTGCAGAAGTGTAGCGCGCAGCCACCATTTACATACAGGGTTCTGCCTGCAAGCCAACACTATTGTGGAGTTGGTAGTCCGGCGACCCTTGAACTCCCTTCCCACCCCGACCGAATAAGTAGTCGCACAAGCTCGGACGGCATCGCGATTTGGGAATACCATCCCTACTCGGAATTCCATCCCAGGATCCCACATAATCTTTTCATCAGCCTCCGGGGCGACGTCAAAGTCGCAAAGATCCGCCGTTCTTACATGCTCAGGAAGTTGCGACTCATATTGTGAATCTGCTCCTAAGTCTTCCTCGACATCCTCTTCGTTGCTGTCGTAGAAATCCTCTTCTTCCTCTTCTTCCTCTTCACCACTACCCCTCTCAGACCCGCTTGAATCACCTAAGACCAACTGATCTAGTAAAGTCTTGTTGCGAACCACGGCCTCGTATTCCACGTACAATTCCAAAATCTCTAGTTGCGGATACCGCACGACCTCGTTCAGAATTCCAAACACATGCTCGTTATTCTCCACAGAAAACAACGAGTACGACCGTACCGCACCCTCAACTATTCTTGGAAGCCGAAAGTAGATTTTTGAAATTTCTACTTCCCCGTCGGTAGACACTGCTCTTCTACAAATATTTTGTAATTCTTCGAAACTCATTCTCTCGCTAAGCGCCATATTAACCGGACGACCCCCGTGGTATTCTATTCCACACGGAGAACTCACAATACGACCATCACACCATATCAACAAAGATATATTTCGACTCGTCATTTCTAATTAATAAACAGCAAACATGTCACCGTTATATTTAAAATGGAAATCTTAAATTTATAGCTTTAACATATCAATCGAATTACTATTACTTTATTTCTAATTTTTTTTTCAAATATTATAAAATTAAATTAAACATATCCTAATATTGAGGCCTAATTTTTTTAACAATTAACAATATTTTTGTAAACTACAATAATTTTTAACAACAACAATATTAATAATTAAAACAATTATAAATATTATCTAATTTTTTTATATTACACATATATTTCTAAATTATAATTAATAGCTAATAATAATTTTCTACATTATAAGTAAATTTTTACATGCATTTTAATTATAATTAAAATCTAACATTTTCCTACATTATAATTAAATTTATATATGCATTTATAATATTTACTAACACTAAAATTATTTAAAGCAATAAATGAAAAATTAAACGTACTAACCTCTTGTAGTCCTCCAAAATAATTAGTATCGAATAAATAATATAACTCCTTAGCTCCAAAATATATCTCTGTTTAGCTCCGAAATAAAAACACCTCGATCCAAAATTTTTTCCGTCCTCCGAAATAATAACCGACTCACTCGAACTATTATATTTCGCTCCTTAGATTTTTGTGAGATTTTTCTTTCTTTGGTATGTGTTATGGTGTGTGTGGGGCAGATTTTATAGCCCATTTGAGCATTAAATGTGTTCCGCATTCTAAGAATGCGGAACACATTTATTACCGTTGGGAGCTGTCAGCTCCCAACGGTAATCTCTGCATGTTCCGCATTCCTAGAATGCGGAACATGCATTAATCAGCTGATTAATGTGTTCCGCATTCCTAGAATGCGGACCACGTGGGACCAGGCACTCTTTCGGAATTAAATCCGAAAGAGGCACTGATCTGTAACACCCAAATATCAAAAACCCGGAAATAAGAATGAGAATGATTGTTTTCATATCTTGTTTAGTTTAATAAATTAGGAACAAAGGATCAATTCACCCCCTCAACTTGGCATAAAATATCAAATGAGTCATTTTCGTCGCTTTTGGTACAAACAAACCCAAAACTTGCGTTTTCATCTCAAAAAACCCCTGAGAGGGTGAGTTTCTTAATTTTATTTGATTAACTTAATTAATCATATCCTAATTAATTAAAACTACAATTATACCTTAATTAAACTAATAAAACACATTTAACTTTAATTAATTATGTTTTACTTAAATTCATAATAAAAATCTACTTTACTTAATCAAAACTCTTAATTATACCCTAGTTTAATCTAATAAAACATAATTAACTCTAATTCATCCCTCTTTTTTTGGACGGATTTTGTTTTCCAGTCAATTCATTTTTCTGTTATCACATCGGATCTGCTCCTCCATCGTGGAAGAGCAGACCCATCACCGGAGCAGCCCATCTGGATCTGCTCCACGGCGAGAAGCACCCATCGGGTATGCTCTTTCATCGTGGAAGAGCAGACCAGATGGATCTGCGCTTCGCCGGAGCAGATCCATCTGGGTCTGCTCCTCCACAATGGAGGAGCAGACCTAGATGGGTCTGCTCCACGGTGAAGAGCAGACCCATTGGGTTTGCTCTTCTATGATGGAGGAGGAGCAGACCCATCAGGAGCATTGCTCCTCCGGCAGCTGGAGGAGCTGAGCTGCTCCTCCAAAAATATTTTTTGAAAAAATTAGATTTTTTTATTTAGGTATTAATTTGTAACTTTTTATAATAATAAGGATCATTCTAGATTTTTAACCGGGAAAGCGTGTTTTAAACGCATGTTGAGAGTGGGCAAAATAAAAGAGGGGCTGATGCGATACGAAAACGCGGGTTTTGAGTCTGTTTGTACCAAAAGCGACGAGAATGACTTATTTGATATTTCGTGCCAAGTTGAGGGGGTGAATTAATCCTTTGTTCAATAAATTAGTGTAGGAATGAGAATGGGTAAGAGTGTGTTTTTTTATAATATTATTTATTATTATAAATTGTTGTTATTTTTAAATAAAAATTAATTTTTCATTATTTTCAAAAGATTATTATTTTTTTTATTTTTTAAACAATATTTTGTATTTTTTAAAAGTACAATTTTTAATTTTTTGAAATATGTTTTCTATTTTTTATAATAATTTTTTTAAATTTTTTAGAAAAAATTTTAATTTTTTTTTAAAAATTATTTGAAAAAAATAATATAATTTAAATTTTTCCAAATAAAATATATGTCCTAAAAAATAAATAAATATTCAAAAATATTTTTTAATAATTAACAAAAAAAAAAATTGTTAATATTTTATATTATTATTTATTATTTAAACATTAGTTAAATTTTGATTACTGTGGGAATGAAAAGTCCATTCCCATGGGGGTAGGGAAAATGGGTGATTCATATTAAAGGGGTAATCTCATTCCTAGTACCTAGTGACTTTACACAAAACAAACACAAATAATGAGAATCATCCATTTTCATTTACATTCTTCTCTTCTTTTTTGACGAACCAAATGCCCTCTAAATTCTTCGTATTTGACATATAGTTTAAATGAGCTCTTAATATTTTAAAACGTACTAAAAATAGACTGTATGTTAAATATAAAGGACCCTTTTTAAGTGAAAAAACTCACATTTGAAAAAGGTATAATTAAAATTGAGGTGAAATTGATGACCTTAGAAATTTGAACTATAAATAAATAAGTCGGAAAAGTAAAATATTTTTGAATGATAAAATCTAAATTTAGGCTTTTATGTAATTTTCAGTTTTAATTGTAACCATTTATTCAAATTAAAGTGAAAAATATTCCAATATGTTTTTTACATTGCTTGATATTGTTTAAATTTATATTTTTATCCAAAAAAAACTTTCAAACATCAATGAAGGGTATATTTGAATTTTTTTGATCTCCTATTTAATATATATAGTTATAATTGAAACTGAAAATCGAAATTGGGCATAAATTGAGAATCATAAAAGGTGAGATCATAAATAAAAAATTAAAAGATATATTTTTAAATGATTAGATCAGTAATAAATCACAATAATATCAAAAAATAAAAGGAGATTTTCCTCCATCTTATTCTTTGATTACACCCCACTTTCTATTTCACAAAAAAATATGTGATGTTTTAGAGCATTATTATCATTCCATAGGATATCATGTCATCAAATCTTATTTTGGACCGTTATTGAACCCAATTAATTAATGAATGTGGAGATCTTTTATTTGCATATCCATTTTCACGAACATGTGTACAAGTTTCAGAAATAAGATTGCTGTTATGACTTGGAAGAACATGTTCGCATGTTTTGTAACATCAAATAAAATGAAAGATTTATCTATTAAATTTATACCAACCATATGTTATTATATTTATCAATACAGAGAAGATTAAGGTCGTGAAATAAGAAATAAAAAGAAGAGAATTAGAAATTATGAATATATGGCAAGAATCATGGAAATTATTGAGTAGTTTCTAATACACCCCTCCCATAATAGAGCCTTGGAGCCGGCCCAAGCGAAGATCGGCATAGGGCCTGTTTGCTTTAGGCTCATCCATATGTCAAACCACAACCGAATAATTTTAGAGGAAATTAGACATAACACTTGATTTCGAAAGATAATCTCAAAATTATATGTTGTTATTAATATTTGCAACAGAAGTTTTGTGTCTGATACAACACGTGATGTGTTTGAAGTTTTTGCATACAACACGTGGTATTTACTTTTAATTTTTAATTACCACCTTAAAACACGTACAAGAGTCCACCACACTTCTATTTCTTTCTTTTTAATCTTCTGCCCATTTTTGTTGGGAAATTTATGTCTCTTTTGCAGTGGTCCCCTTTTTTTTTTGTCAAAAGATAGATATATTGAACTAAACCAAGGTAGAATAATACAAACTACACATGTATCAGGGATAATTTACAACTGTTAGCTAAATTATGAGCCAAAGTATTAAAAACCCTAGAAATATGAACAAAGCTACAAGAACTAAAAGAGGATTGGAGATGCCAAATATCGCTACATATCCCCCAAGCATTAGCAATCTGAATGTCATGAGAATTGAGTGATTGGATGATTTGTAGAGCATCACCTTTTATCAAAACGGAGTGCTAATGACAAGCAATAGCCCAGTTCAAAGCTTCCCTAATTGCCAAGAATTCCAAGATTCCCGGATCCCAAATAGACCTAAAAACAGCAGTAAATTGAGCAATGACTAGACCCTGCAGATTAGTAGCAACAGCAGCCACAGTTCCAAACCTACAAGCTTGATCTGTAGCAGCATCCACATTAATTGTGATACCATCTGGGCTGTGCAGAAGATCAGAACTTGGCTGAGGAATGGTAGACGAGGAAGAGGAACTAGTGGCATTGGAATGTTGAGAAAGGGAGAGGAATTCATCACAGGCCTTATAGGCTAAGGCCATAGTATCTTCAGCAGTAATGATTTCTTGTCTAAAAATAGCAGCGTTTCTAGTCTTCCAAATAAACCACAGTGTAAAACAAAATAAAGAAAAGGACTGGGGATCATCATTGGGATCATTAAGATGAGTAGTAGAGACCAACCAGATCTGAGAGAAAGAAATTAATGGCAAGCCAGTCATATGATGAGATAAAGATGAGAGAAACCACACTTGTCTTGCAAAAGGACAGGAGAATAGCATATGCATAATAGTTTCTGATTCCTGACAATGAGGACAATGGGATTCAATATGGAATTTTTGTAATAACAATTCCCCAACAGGTAAAGCATTGTGAAGACAATGCCAAATAAATAGACGAATTTTTGGAGGAAGAAACGCATGCCAAAGAGATGTCCACTCTTTTCTGAAGAATCCATGTATAGCTGGTAAGACATTAGAGTGAAGCTTGTTGAATAAAAAATGATAACCTGGTTTCACTGAATAATTGCCATTTGAATGATAGTGCCAGATTAGCCGATCAACGCAAGAAAAAATAGTAAGAGGCAAAGATAATATAGTGGCAGCATCTTCAGGGACAAATAGATGCAGTATAAATGATGAATTCCAAACTCTTGTATGTGGATAAAATAAGCCAGAGACCAGAGGTGGCACAATATTAGGATTTATACCAGGGTTGAGGCGAGGAAGAAAGGGGTATGCAGAAGGCAACCATGGATCTAA